>NC_142247.1:49878840-50598632 GCF_052056855.1 Sturnus vulgaris
CAATAGGATACAAAGCAAAACTATGAAAAATACTTAAAAGCCTTACAGATAAGGATTGCAACTTCACAAATTGAAACCAAAGTTAACCTATTGCTGAAGCCTATTTCAACATTCTTACTTAACTAAATTCACTTTGATTACTGATAAATGATGGGCATAGGCAAATAGAAAGGAAAAACTTACTGGTGGTTACCAGGACCTGAGGGATGGCATCAAGTTTTCCAGGAGAAGTTTAGGCTGGATACTGCAAAAACCTTCTTTGTCCAAAAGATGTTTGAACACTGGTACAGCTCCCCAGGGAAGCAGTAACAGCACCAAACCTGACCGAGTTCTAGAAGTGTTTAGACAATCCAGTCAGGCAGATGGTGTGATTCTTGAGGATAGTGCTGTGCAGGGCCAGGAGTTGGACTTGATAATCCTTCTGGGCCCCTTCCAAATTAGATATTTTGGGAATCTCTGATTCTGTGATCTGATGACAGCATTCTCAACAAATGAGAATGTTGCATGCTCTTAGTTACATCAGAGAGTAATGATTTGCCACATCCTGTTAAAGCAGAAATTTTTCAGAAACAGACAACTATACCTCTAAAGTGAACTTAAAGTTGTAGTGTTGTCATTGTGTCTCATAAGTGCTGAGAACTGTGGGCATTGATTAGACAAAGCTAAAAAAGTTGCAATTTTTTTTCTTTTGCACTGAAAGGTGCCTGAGCTGTGAGGTATAAGAGAAACATATCCAGGGCAGGTATTTAGTGAGGTGATCAAAATGGATACGGAATCTTATAAACTTGTAAGGAGGAGATGTTGAGAGAAACACTAAGATTCACATTCTCTTTCAAAATATATTAATGATGTTAATCCTTCCAAAAGGATGTGTAGAAATTTTGTGTTCAAATTGATCCATTCTGTGCACATGGATACTTCTTTTTTTGAAAGAGACTTAAGTTAGTTTTGGATTGTACAAATAGTGATTAAGATTAAAACATGTAACTCAAAGCATGGAGCAATGCATAAATAATAATAAAATAGTCTGGAAAAAGTGAACAAGCAATGATTTCATTTTTGAATCACAGGCCTTGGCAGTGGGCTCTACAACACAATTTTATCTTTGCAATTAAGGCTCTAGTCTGTTTTCTCTACTGGAAAAGAGGTGGAGGAGTTCAACTATGTCCAAATATATGTTCAACAACTAAACTTTTTTTTCTCTGCATGCTGATGTATTTATTTAATTCTTTAAAAGAATGTTAGGTACAGCTCTCTTTCTCAAGTTCTTAGATCAGACTGAATTCTTCACTCCTACCGATGGATGATACAGCCTCTTAGCATATCTGAAGCTCAAATAATCAAAGTGTGAGGGGGAGGTAACCTTTCCCACAGTTGCTTTCAGTTTTCTCATGCATAGTTAAATCAGTGCAGTGAGAAGTAATACTCTACAGGGATGGATACAGAATTAGCCCCTGCAGTCTCACCAGAGTTTAAAGGGTGATCTGCTAACAGCATCAGTTTCTGCCATCTGTTCATAAGAGGACCACTGACTGTTCTGTGAACCCTTTTGTTAATCATGCTAAAGGGAATTTGGATGACTAAAAATGAATTGTTTGAATACACCCATCCAGCAAAACAATCAGTGCAGTTAATAACTGAAGAGAGGAAAAAAGCAAAAATTAGGGCAAAACAAATTATTGAAATTCTTAGTTCTAGTTCCATTTTCACAGATCTTTTGATATAAAGAGCTACATGCCAAGTACAGTAGCAAAGAAACTGTATTCATTCACTGCAAATAAATAGCCCAATAAATTTATGATTTTATATGTTTATATAGAGTTATGCTTTCATAAATATGTTGTTTTATTACATAAGTAGTCTAAGCACCAACTTTATTTATATAAACTATGAATAGTTTGAGGAAGTGTATTACCACTTGTAGTCTATTTTGAATTAATTGTGTTTCATGTCTTGTTCTGTCTAATTTCTCATATGTGTTTTGTTGTTACTATTTCTGATACCTAGTAAAATGTGGGGAATTTGAATACCAGATTACATGGAAAAACCAGTGGTAAAACTAAGTACACATTTATGTTTACATAAATATACTTAATTGTATAAAAGTCTAGTCAGAAAAACAAAAAGTATGTATGTGAAAACACAGTTTATATTGAAAGAATAAAATAGTTGAAGAAAGTAATTCTAAATTCAGTGAATTACTTATACATGCTGTGTTGCAATATTTGCACAGATACAATTTAGAAATGCATTTCAGGAGAGTTCTTCAGGGTATTAAACAAAGACATGAAGCAAAGATAAGGATTAAAGCTAATCAAAAGCTAAGCATAACAAAAATCAGAAATATTTAGATAGATCATTAATTATCTGTCTGTTTAAACATTAATTCCCTGAAGAATAGTCAGTATTAAAGATATCCCTGAGAAATATGTCTATAGGAAGGAAAGGTTTTTCACTCTAGAATTGTTTGTTTGGATGTTCTAATTAGCTATTTAAGCATACTTTAGTTTGAAAGCAGATACAAATTGCATTATCAATGAAAATATGCCTTTTCAACAATGGCCATCATTGTTTCCATTTATTCCTTTCTAATTAGAGTCTTGGGAAATATCTGTTTCAGACCAATTTCCACATTCATACTGAAGCAAAGTTAAATGATTTTTCAACTCCCTTTACAAGAGTTGAACAAATTCTTGGCTACTATCTTGCTCTCTTCCTCTTTTTGTTTATGTATCCTGCTTCCAGCCTGGACAGGGTTAATTTTTTCGAGTAGCTAGGAGGGGGCATGGCTGGGATCTGGAAGTTGTTATATACCACCTCACATCATTGATGGGGGTGAGGGAAATGGAGTTTCTTGCAGGAAGAACTCCTTCTGGTTGGAGTAGGTAGTCCTGGCTGCAGTCAGGTCAAGTTCCATAGTTAGCATTTTGACTTGTGAATCACTCTCTCTCTGTTTCATATAGTTTTGGTATTAATATTGCTGCTGTTACTGTTTGTTTTCTTATCTCATTGTTTCCAGTAAATTGTTTTTTATCTCAACCTGGTATGCCTCCAATTCTCTCTAGCCTGCTACGTTGGGGAGTGGAAGGGAGAACAAACAAGAAGCTGTGTGGTTCGGAAAGTCTCAATGGGAGGACTAAATTGCAAGGTACCATTCCTAAACTACAAAACTGTTATACATAATTCCACTTTAGCTGTCTTCCAGTGATTAAAAATTGTTAGGAAAGTTTGCACATAAAACTTGAGTAGAAAAATGTGATCAGTTATTTTGTTATTTTCATGGGCAGAGCTCCCACTATACTGAGCTTAAAAGAAGATTACCATGAAATCTTATATATGAAATGTCTGGATTCAAGTTTGCCAGAGGGACCTGGATAAACTCAAGAAGTGGGCCTATGAAGATCTCATGTGGTTTAACAAGACTAAATGCAAGGTGCTGCACTTGGGTGAAGCCAAGTCCTCATTATCAATCCAGGCTGGGGGATGAAGATTGAGAGCAGCCCTGCCAACTTGGTTACAAACTTGGTTCCTGCTGCTGGCCAAAACTCTGTTCATTAGCTATAGTGGCAGAGCCTCGGGGAGGACATATGAGGAATGATTAAAAAACTTGTGTACAGCTGTGAGAAGAATGGAAGAGATAAGGCTCTGCAGACATGAAAATCAGCAAAGAGGAAGATGATGTAGCACTCCAGGCACCAGAGCAGACATTTTCTTGTCACCTGTAGAGATACCATAGGTATCTTTCTGCAGCTTGTGGAGGATCCAACACTAGAGAAGGTGGACCTGTCCTGAAGGAAGTTGTAGCTTAAGAAGAGACCATGTAGGAGCAGGCTCTAGGCAAGAGCTGTAGCCTGTGGAAGGGAGACCACATGGAGCAGGTTTTCTGATAGAAGCTGAGGCATACGGACACTAGAGCAGCTCATGAAGAACAGCTCGATGGAGCACTTTGTGAAGGACTGAGTCCTGTGGGAGTGAGCCCATGCTGGAGCAGGGGAAGCGTGTGAAGAGAAAGAAGTGGCACAGACAAAAGGTTATGAACTGACCACAACTCCCACACCCCATCTTCCTGGTACTGATAGTAGAGTGGGGAAGAGGTAGAAGGTTTTGGAACAAAGAAATGCAGTTGAACCTGGGTAGAAAGAGTCGGGTTAAAGGAAAATGCATTTAGTTTTGTATATTTCTCTCTATCCTACTTTAATATATTTTTTAAATCAGGAATAAATTAAAATAATATTCTGCAAGTCAAGTCTGCTCTGCCTCTGATGGTGATTGGTGAGTGACCTCCCTGTCTGTAATTCAACCCACAAGCTTTTCCATCTAATTTTTATCCTACTGGCCTGGTGAGGAGGAGTGTGAAAGCACCTGAGTGGGAGCCTGGTAGTCAGCCAAGGTAATTTCATCACAAAAGTTTATAATTTTATCGCATTAGATAAGTCCCTTCTCCTTCTTCCCAGTTCTGCTCTATTATCTGGGACATGAGGTGGGTGGGTGGTATTGATTTTCCTAATTGCTAATCCAGTCTTCGTCAGAGTCCTTTGAAGCTGATGTTTCTTCTGTGCTATGATCCTAAGCCACTGAGGCCGCATGCTTTGACATGGGGAAGGAATTCACATAAACTCTTTTTTGCAAGCATATTTCTCATCAGTGAGCAAGAGTTTTTTCAAGAATGAGTTCAAGAATATGTTTAATATTTGCATCCAGCTTATATTTATCTGCAAATAATCATCCAAGTCTTTGCACATGCATTTTCAGAGGGGTATCAGTGAACTGCTTATGTAGGTTTTCTGCATCTAGAGCTGCAGGTTTTGAAGCTACCAGAATTCACATTTTAAGATGTGGTCCTATTAGCGTAAATTACACAATGTTACCATACACTGAAACTTCAAGGCAAAATTATATATGTTAAAAGTTAAGATTCTAGAAAATTACACAAGCTATGATGGCGTTTATAGTATATAAGAAAGCAATGTTGATAATGTGAAAGTTAACAGTTTAGACAAAGCTCCCAATGTATCCTGTAAGTATGCATGATGGCAGACGGGGATTCACATTTTGAAAGGTAGAAAAAAATATTGACTGCAGTGATGTGAAAGTGGGAAAGTGTTGCCATACATGCTCGTGGTAGGAGCATTGGAATTGATGAACTTTAAGGTGTCTTTCCACCCAAATAATTCTATAAAATAATGCTTGGCTGAAGTTGTAGTAGAACTTAAAAAATTGAATGTTGATCATGAAAAAGCAGATTAGACTACATAATCAGGAAGTAATATTTTCTATTTTTTCACTCAGTTTTTAGCACAGAAATTTCAAGACAAGGGAAGCAATGATTGTGAAGTTATAAGTCTTTGCATAATTATTAAAAATGCACAGAAAGTACCTAAAGCATGCAAAGGCTGCCATATGCACAAAAAGTGAAAGGAAAACTTATGTGACCATACTAATTATGAAAAAGGAAACATGCACTGTGACAACATGAAGCTAGATTTTTTAACACAAGCACACTGAAAGGGAGCAGTTTATGTAAATTATTAGATTAATGCTCTCTTCTCTCACACTCTATAGTACTAAATATACTGCTTTTGCTTGGGATGGAATAATAACTACTCATAGTTGTATGGGCTATGATTTTTCACCAAAATAGCATTGATAACACACTCAGGTTTTAGGTATTGCTGAGCTAGTTTGTGCTGAGCTGCCAGCCAGGGTTAACCCACAGCAATGCAGAAATTGAAGGCATTTTAAGAGGCAGTGCTGAAGTGGGGCTTAAGCACTGTTTGAGAGGAATTCTCTCCAGAAAGTGCTATATGGACTCATGTTCTTTGGGCCTGTTGCAGTAACCATGTAGTGTTTGGTGTGGCCTCCTTATTTAGAAGCATAACATTAGAATGTGCCTCCTAATATCTTGATGGACTGAGAACATAACTGCATTTCATTCATGAAATATGATGATTGAAATATTGAAAAATTTTAAAATATCATGTTATTTCTTCTTGTAGCTGAGGTGTGACTGAATAAGCAATAAAGCCCTCTGTTTTCCAGGAATATAAGAAACTTGTGCAAGGCAGTTGAAAGTTTGCTATTTCAAAGAGAAATCTGAGTTCTAAAGATCCTGCTGAAGGTATCCTGATTTCAAGATGGTGACTGCACTACACTTGGTCATCTCTATGGTCTTAGGAGAGCAGCCCTCAAGTGCATGTTATTGAATGTGAAGTCATTTTCACAGCTCTTGGTAATCTGAACATTTGACAGAAATGGCTTGGTTATGACCAAGGTTGCTGCTTCTGAAGGGGCTACATTTATAAATCCAATTCATGTGGCAGTCAGATAAAGGAGTGTGAGTTTTTTCAAATATAGATTAATATTAACAATTAGAAACTGTTATTTTGATGCTATGGGATGCAGTAACTGTGGTGAATATGCCTGTGTATTTGTGAAAAATATTCATGATAATGTGAAATGTACCTTTTTCAGGTATTTGGTGACAACTTCTTTGGGAGTCATCAAATAGGTTTTCACGCTTTTCTCTTGGATCATATACTAGATCCGTACAAGAAAGTTATGGACCTGTTGGAGTGGGCCCAGAAGAGGGCCACAAAAACAGTCAGAGGGCTGGAGTACCCCTTCTATCAAGAAAAACTGAGGGAGTTGGGCTTATTCTGGAGAAGACAAGGCCCAAGGGAAACCTGTTGCAGCCTTACAATATACAAAGGCATAAAGAAGATAGATAGAGAGAGTCTTTCATACCAGGGCCTGAAGCATTATGACAGGGGCAATATTTTTGGTTACTGTTTAATTCAGAATACACATCATAAAGGTAAAGATTTAGGCATGGGGTTTCAACACCCTTAAAAAAATATAAAACCTACAACTTACGTCTGTCAGTCATGGTGCAAACCTAGTCTCTTTAGGCAACACTTTCTTAAGCATATTGTTTCTCATCTAGAGGACTGGGAATCTGCTGATTCTTCAGCAATAATTAAATACATAATTACTCAATTTATTATAGTGCTGAATTTAGGATGCCTTTAGCCATAGGTGTTTGTAAAAATATAGTGTAAATATTACTTATGTGCTACATAGATGAAATTCACATGTTATTTGTTCTTAACACTGGATATGTTTACAGCTGATAAGATTTTACTTAATTTTATGGCTTTGATAATGATATATTTTATAGTGTAGACATAAAACTAGCTAACAATATAAGCTGTTTATTTCAACATGGACCTATGGCACAGATCATAAAAATATGAATTTTTATTTCAACACCAGCTTTTCAATATTTGAGAACTACTTCTTATCTTCCAAGTGTCACTTTTATAAGAACCTTAATAACTATTATTAGTATGATTTGTTAGAATGCTTCTTTCCTTTTGATGTACCAGTTTGTTTATGACATTGTGATTATGACTTGACCATTTAGCTAGCAAAAAATGTCAATTTGCATTTTGAGAAGAGGAAGCTGATGATTATTTGCAATAAGATCACCTTAAGAGCCATAATTTCAGCATTACAGAAATATGCTTCATTTACTTTCTTTGCTATCAGCAACACCTTTCAGTCTGGATATTCAATGGGGCATTTTCTATACAGATATAAATCTTTCTGTCAGAAAGATTGAGTAACCTTGTATCTTGAGTTCAATTTGAAATGAAAGAACAATGCACCAAGGACAAATTTCTTAAATAATCAAGCAAAAACCCATGAAAGAATAATTTAATTTTCACAAAACAAAGCAAATACTCCAAGCATGGAATAACTCGGAGCTTTGTAAACTATCTTTAAAAATTGTTGCTGACTTGAAATTTTGCTAATTATGTAATTTTAGAAATTGAAATAACATACAATAGTTGTTGAACTGTCCAAAATGGTGTATACTGAGTAGCCAGAATTTTTGTCCCTTTAATAGTCTACTATACTCATACTGCACATGTAGCAAGCAAAATGATCAGTTCGCCATGTTCCCGAATCTTACTATTTTAGTTCTGAAAAGTGTCAGCAATAGATTAACCATGTCTTGTTTTCTCCCTCTCCCCTTCCTTGCAGAGATCAACAATATTGTGATTTACTTAATGTGGAGATCCCATTTCTTGTGTAGTTTTGTTAAGTTCTTTTATCTCTTCCATTTTATGCGTGTCTCTTTGCATCCCTACCACTCTTGTATATATTAATCCTATGGCTTTTATTTGCAGAACTGAAATGTTAAAAAGTAACATTTTTTTCCTGCTGTTGTTCAAGAACAGCAGTTCCGAACTTCAGACCAATATTAATAGCTGCTTGTATGAGCTTACAGACTAATGTCTCATTGCCCGTTAAGAAGAGTATTTAACAACTCTACAGCTATACAAATATCTTTCAGCTCCTCAAACAACATATACTTCATAGCTTGGCTGAAACTGTTAATTATGGGAGATGATACAAGAATCTTGACCATTATTCTGTTCTCAGTACCTCACTTATAGTTTAAGATTTCTAGTACCCATTTCAATATTCTAGAAGGTTGCCTGCATCAAATATTCAGAAGCTGCTATCCATCCAGAAGCTGCTGTGTATTTATGTGAGTTCTTTTATTTGTAGTCCTCATAAATGATCCATAGTAGAGGAGAAAGGGATCATAAATGAAAAAATAATACTAAGGGCTCTACTGTAAGTAAAACTGTAAAGGAGAGGCTTTTAAATAACCTATGAGTCCTGCGGCAATTTCTTGACACCTGATCAACAAGGGAACTATTGACAATGTTTACTAGCTATTAGTGGCAGTTGATGCAGTTTAAACCTATATTCCTAGGTGATTAGGTTCTGTTCTTATTCTATTTTACCCAGGCTTTATAGCACTCATCAGAAGACATGGACACCCTCCAGCAGGATTGTAGAATGAGAAGAAATCACCAGAAATGTATCTTTTTCTCTTTCCAGATGAAGAAATGCATAACTTGGGTTAAAAATGTTTTTGCTTTATGTAAGTTTGTTGTTATGAATATCCAGTAAAGGGAAAAAAACAACTCAAAACAACCAAACAAAAACCACCCCAAAAAATCACCAATAAAGGTTAAAGAAAGGTGCCTTTTCTTTGGAGAAAGCTAATTTTGTCTAGGATTTTTGTCTTTTTTGTAGTTTGTTCTAGGGTATCAGAAGGTCCTCAAGAACATCTGGTCAGACTTGGGTTTTCTTGCAAGTGGTTTCATAATATTATGGGAAAACTTGTTAACAGAATATCCATTAAGATCTTATCCCTATGCTCATTGAGTATCTTGCACATTGAGTAAAAGATTGAGCCTGGTTCCATTTTTCAAAGTAATGTAAAGAGCTATAGATCCTGCTGGCGAATTCATGACACCTCAATACCATCCTCTTAAACCTTCCAATTGTGTCCTCATTAAAGGGTATGAACAATTTCTATACATCATTCTCAGCCCAATCTTAGTATTTCAGACAATAGAGTATCTCCATGTATCACTTTTGGATACAGGACCCAGGCACTACTGAGAGTGCAATTCTAAGCCTATAAAGTTCAACTTTTGTCTTAAGGTTAAAATGTCACCTTTAGGAAAAGTCTGATTCTGAGCTCTCCCCACGGATTTTGGAGATGGATGCAGACATCCTTGGACCATCCTTATATTCATGTGTGACTTAGAACTTTGTGCCTTCCACATTAGACACAATTATTTCTAGCATTGCAAGACTATATATTTACATGAGTTGAACTGTAAAGCAGCAATAAAGAAAGAAGGAATGGCACTCAATATGTAAGGAAAAGAGTATTATTCAATTTATTGAAGGTGATGACAAGAAACTAAACATTGACCTCGATAAAAGTCGCAATGGATTTACAGGAAGTATCTAATATCTATATGACATTTTTACAGAAATTTTCAGAAATATATCTTACAGTTTGATCTTTGTATAAGATACATGTACTGTTGTCATTAAGACTATATAAGGCACAGGTTATAAAAGGTTAAAACTGTCAGAGCAAGGCAAGAATAGAAGTACAAATGACAGAATTTGTCAGAGCAGCAAATAAGAAGACAAATGGCACCATTTGGTCAAGATAGAAATGCTACTAGTACTGTTGGGGTCTTATTTCCATTGCTCAGAAAGCATAGCTCAAAGCTTCCCCTGAATATGCACCCAGAGACAATCCACAACTGTACTGATTCTCTATTTTGTAGCACCAGGAGAAGCAGAATAGTAACGTTTCAGTTTTAATTGTGCCCACACAGACTCTTATGCTCAAGAGAAGATTTAAAAAAAGCTTATTTTCTTCAGTACATTAATGTCTGTATAATATCCGGAATAATAATTCTTCCCTATGTGCCAGAAAGGCACTTCATTATTAGTGTTTTGTCAGGAGTACAGCAGTTGGTCATCATTGAAAAATAATAGATTATTTTAACTTACAAAAAGAAAATTGTCTGATGGGGAAGAAGTAAAAAATATATATAATATCAGAGATGAAAAAAAGAATGCTCTTATCATGGTTGTTCCCTGAGCTTCTGTTTATAAACACTCACTGTTCTCACAAAATTCTTGTCTTTGAACTTTATTTAGAATGACAGAGATATCTGTGAAATGAGCCTCTAGTTGAAGAATTGAATGATAGGATACAGCTACATTAACGGAAAATTATTATATGTACAGCTTATGACATCAAGTGTCTTTTACTGAGATTGCTCAAGGCTTTCAATTGTATGGCTTTGCTTTCAGTTATTTACAGAGTTGCTAAACTGAAATTGAAGTCATGGTTTTTTATGCCAGGTATCTGCCTCAGGCTGAATTTAATGTTTTCTTTCCTTGACATATAAAAATGTGGCCAGACTCCTTCTACAAGAAATACATACCATGTGAGCAGGGGCTGGGAATGTGGAAGTGAGGAGTGAATATTTTTTGTTTCTATAAGAACTTTACAAATTGTGTTACCAATTACATGGTAATTTCCTAGTAGACGCTTTGCACTGATTTATTTACAAAAACTTTTGAGAGATTTCACATGCCTGAGATTTTACTTTAAGTCTCTACACCTTGTGTTGACCATCTCACTCTCTCTTCTGTTTTCAGTAACTCTGCTTAGCTACACATACTCAGGAAAAATCTATGTAGGTGACTATAATAACCAAATATTGATGAGACAAGAACTGAAAGAGAGGAGAGAAATTATTTTGAATGTATAGCCTGGAGGAAAAAAAAGACAAAGGCAGAGGTGATGAAAATTGCCTGAATGTGGATAATGAAGGGAGCTGGAACCTCGGTAAGGAAAAGGAAGAGAAAACAGGAAAATGGCAAAAGATTATGAGGATTCCAGGAATCACACCAAATGGGTTAATCTTAGTAAGTCATATTTTCAAGACCTTTATCACATTTGCTGTTTTTCTCTGAATTCAAATAGGTCCAATTTTTCTCGAAGTACCATAGCCATGGTACTTCAGATAAAGGTTTAGTGATTTTTACCTATTTTAGAAGCCATATTTTCATTTATATGTCTTTGCATGATATTACTCATAAGAACCCGACATCAATACCATATATGTAACTACACCTTGGGTCTTTTTTTTTCCAGCTGTCTCTTATCCTTTCCATTTGTGATACCTATGTCCTTCAAATTCTCCACTTTGACAATGAAAAATTGACACTTTCTAACCAAATTTAATAATCTGACCAGTTTCACTCCAATGTTAAACATTTTCTTCTAGAAAATGTTTGCTTTGGTTGTTTACTAGAATATCACTGAAGACTGTCAAAAGTCTAGGGTTTCTCATCTATACGAGTCTGTTAGCCTGGAATAGAAAGAATCAATTAGATTAGCCTGACATGATTTGTTTTTGGCAAACCCCCATTGAAGATATCGATCAGATATAGATACAAATATATAAATATAGATACAGATGTAGATAGATATAGATACAGAGACATATATATATAGGTTCACTTCTAGATGGTTTTCTAGTGTGTTCTCTCCCTTTTCTACTGCACGCCAACCTGTTCTCAGTTTTAGTCACTTCATAAACAAGGAAGGTCCACATATAGGACCTAAAGTTTCTGAGTATTTTGATGTTAATATGATGACATTTACTAGATTATCTATTTTTGCACTTTGACAATCTGGAAAATTCTTTCAAAACACATACAGAAGGTATGAAATAAACGAAACAAGCACTCACAAGGTAAGAAATTGCAAGAGTGACATTATTTGTTTTATCCTAATCTTCCTGTTCAAACATAAGCATAGAGACTTTAACATGGTGATAAAGTTATAATTTATGAGAATTTTTGTGAGTCACTCAGTAGTCCAGGAAAAATTACTATTTACTCACCCAGATTTATGCACTGTTAAAGTATAGTATATTTTTTATAATCCTGATGCATTTTTAAACGAAATTCTGCAAGACAGATGTTCTTGGGACATGCTGCTGAGACCACCTTTAGTAGATCAGTTTGATGTCACCAGGCATGTAAAATTAAAAGAGTGTCTGCTTGAAGTTCCAGCAGAGAATATGCTCACCTGAATGTTTAAAGGCACAGTGCCCACAATTATCACCTGAATTACATTCAACTAAAAACTAAATATAGAAGTCTAATCACATATAAAGCTTCCTTTTTAAGAATCTCTTTGTTTCTTTAAAAAGAGTAATAGAATTACTTCTGTGACAACAGAATTCTAGGCATTCAGAGATTAAGGACCCAGAATTGTGTCCTCATAAATATTTTATTCTGAATTATTTTACAGATGTATATTTAACATTTTAATTACTCACATTGCTTCACACCCTCCCCAGTGTACTGCCTATATTTAAATTCCCAGTGAGTTCTGTTCCCTCAGCTTCTTTTTTTATCTTCAAATATCTGCTGAATTCCATGACTGCCCATTCTGAGAGGTTGTTAACGTCTCATGTCCACAACTTTTAGCTATTCCTGACTGATTTTTTCAGTTTTTCTGACATCTTTTGGCTCCTAGTGTCACATCTCAGTGTCAGCTCTCCAGATTTCCTTCACTTTCATCAGTCATGCTTTTAAAGTCTCTGCCTTCAGCTGCAGTCCTATCATGTACCTGCCTTATTGTAAATGCCATTGCTAAGTCTGTATCAGTTTCCCTTCACTCCTTCAGTACCCAGAGCTCCAGACAGCAGCTATGAAATAATAAGCCCTACTTTCAAAAGCTCTGTAGAATCTATAGCTGCCAGAAACATCTGCATGACTGCAAATGTTGCTATTGAACTAGATTCTGTCCTGTGAAATGCACAGGTAAATGTGATCTGAGAGGGATAGTGTCTCTGAAGCCAAATTTTCTCTCTTGCTTCATAGCAGCAACTATTATGGGAGCTCTAGCTGCATGCAAAGTCTGTTGGGGATGAGAAAATATGGCACCACTTGTAAGAATAATGGGCCAATAATGCCAATGTTGACATGCAAAAGGTTCCAGGGGAGGGGACAGTGCTTACAAGGTGTTATTTAGTACTGCCTGTATCAGCACAAGCAGTGGTGTTTGTCCCACTTGCCTCCAGGTTCAAGCCAAGAACTGAAATGAAGCCAATGTTCTGCTTATTTCTCATTTCCCTCTGCTCCCACACCATAACTCTTGGTCACTTATGAAGTGGCTCATGAATGTTGTCAGGAACTGCAGAAGTAATTAGTTTTTCTAAGTCTGCCACTCAAATGGAAAATAATCATTGTAAACAATCCACCTGTATACATTAAAGTAATTTTGACATTTATTTTCATTAAGTCATTATTAAGCTGGAAAAGCAGGAAAATGGAGTTTAATGAAAGACTTAAGCATGAAATTGAACTTTTTCATAACCTTATATTTAGAGCAACCACTTTTTGGTGTGTAACTCTGAATTATGTTGTAATTGGGAGATAATTTCATGCAGTTTAACACCATTTAGACTGCCATTTTTTTCTTCTGAGATTATCTGCATTTTGGAGAAAATAGTAAACACGTGTTTTTACAAACACCATGAAAAGACTCTTTTCTTCACTGTGAAAGCCAATGAAAGGAATCCAGCAAAACAGGAAATACACAGAGCTAAGAGCAAGCATTTTTCCGACTACAGCTAATCAATTAAACCAAAGGACCTACCAGAAAACAACTCAGGAGCACACCTTCTGATATCTCCATGTTCTTTATATTTTGGCATTGGCTCAGGATAGTTGCTCTTCTTGGAGTCTTCAATGGAGCTAGTATTTAATTAGAAAGTCACACAAAAAAACCTGTCTTCAGGGAAGGATTAGTTAAAAAAAGGAAAAGTGTTTTAGCACATAGATACACCCTGAAACAATGGCCAGTCAGGTTGAACAAAATTCTGTATTTCTTCAGGAAACTCGATTTTTCCACATATATAACCCAAATACCAAAATATGCTAACTTTTTGAATATGTGGTATGCACAACAAATCTTAAGCAGATTTTCAGCATTTCTTCTGATCTCTGCACAGTGAACACAGCAAACACTTGATGAACTCCTAGCTTTTGGTATTTCTAATTCCTGCCTCCTCATTCTCAACAGTTTTATACTTTATTTATTTATTTCCTGGAAAATTAATTTAGAGATGTTAGCTGGTGACATAGTAACTAAAATGAGGCCTCTCACCCCTGAAAAAAATGTCATTGTGTAATTTCAGAGCATCATAATCGTGCAAGACATGCAATAGCCAGAAGTAACCATCAGTGCTGTTGCATGTCAGAGCACCCTTATATTCTTTTTTGCCAGACGTATAAAATAAGTTCAGTTCTAGGATGGAAAACCACTGCCCCATACTGTAAAATACCAACTCTTTTCTCCTTTTTCTTCACCCCTCTCACAGTACACCATTAGCTCAGTGTGCTGAAGCTCTTGCATTATAACAGCTTTCACTTTTCACTAAACATGCCATTTTCCACTCATTATAATCTTAAAAACTGGCCCTGGTGTCATCTGAATACCAGTAAAAGTGATGCTTAAGGTTTTTATTTTCACTGCACTGGTGAGAAAATCCAGAAATGTTTCTGTTTGCTACACCAATAGATCAGTAAGCTCCTGTAACTTTAAATGCTACTGACAGCATTCAAGAACTTGAGCCATTATAATATGCTTATTGTCAAATGTGCCCATAGCAACACTCATCAGTGTCATCTGTTTCAACTCAAGTCTTATTTTCTCAATTGACTGAAAAAAGCCAATACACCACTCACAACTGTTCCAATTTTAGTATGAGTTGAAGAATGATAATGTTCATATATTGCCTGTGCCAACTTGTGATGCACTTCATCAAATTCAACTTTCAGCAAAAATAATACAGTGACAGACCTACGTACTCTCTTCTACTGCTAAACAAGTCAATGTCTGTTATTTGTTTCTTTCTCATTTATCATTTTTTTTAGATAGTTAACTGAAGAAAGGAGAGGTTAGGCAAGAGGTTAGAAAAAAATCTGTTACAGAAAAGCTAGAGCTCTGTGCTATTGAACTTTATGATGTTTACATGTTCCACTCTGAGTCTGTATGTCTGTGTTTTGTCTGAAGAGAATTAACAACTATGAAATACTGCTAAGAGAATGTATCTGTGGCTAATATAATACAACCCAATGTAGGCTAAAAATATGTGGATTAGCATTGCCACTGTTTTTTGCATCCAGATGTGCTTTTCCTTATTAATTTTTTTTCTAATGCTTCATCACAGGAAAGCCATGAGACTTTAGCCTTCCCAGATCCTTATGTTTTTGAAATGAGCAGAGGCTCCTCCATGTTTATGAGTGATACAAAACTGAGGAAAGCAGAGACATTTGTTTACATTCTTCAAAATACTAGTTTTGCTATCTGCTCTTTTTCAGTCCTTTTTTATTGCCATTATCTGTGTATGATGCATATTAAAGAGGAAACATTTGTCTTGCACAGTAGTTACCTTTCATGTTGTTAATGTCATAAAGTCATGTTGTTAATGTATAAACATAATTTTGGTGGGGAGAATAACCTTGCTAGACATTGATTGGCACTTGAGGTTGGGATGACACGTGACACACAAACCGTAAATTTATCCTCCTCTGAATATAGGAAAGAACTTAATGAGTGATCTTTTTAATAGAGGCTAGGGATGGAATTTCCCTTAGGAATCAGTGCAATTAAAATAATATCTAATTCTCAAAGTATTACACTGGCCTAAAACTCAAAGGAAACATATAAATTCTATAGCAATTTTTAATGGATATGCATCTCTGTTTATCTAAATATTTAGATAGCATGGTATGTCACTTGAGGCTCCAAGCCTGCATTACAGAAAAAAGACTTCCCTTTCTTTCCAAACTCTTTCTTCCTTTTTTGCTTACAGTTATCAAAAGAAGGCATGGGAAATTCCAACCATGCTTTCTTCTCAGAGTAGGTTTATGGCCCCTCATGGAAAGGATGTCACTCTTGATTCTGGCTGATCATGCCAAAAAGCAAACCTGTCTTTCAAAACAGCCTTCACCTAAGAATTAAACCTTGTCTTGAAGATTTTTTTGCAGAGCATATCCGTCATTTAATATTCTGGACATGTAGCACAAACTGGACTTAAATTTCACATCAAGTATGCATCAATAAACCTTAAGTTTCCCAGAGGTGTATTTAATAGTCATTCTGTGACTGCTGAGTTAGAAAGTAAGGGAATTCTTTTGATGATTTAGATGGTCAGTCTGCTTTTTCATAAGTCAGGTTGGCAAAGGTTTGCTGAATAGTGAGGATTCTGCAAGTTTTAGTGTCTGTCCTTTTCACTTAACTGTTCACCACTTCTTAAGGAAGAGGTTAGGAGCACTCTAAACATGCCTCCCGGTACAGTACCTGATATTGCACCATGAAAAAAAATTCTCAGTGAATTGTGGTTTCTTAGAACTGAAAAGTCCAGTGCACTCTCTCATGCACTTCACTGCAGACACAGGCAGGTGCTTTCCATATCACAGCATATGCACTAAACCTTGGCTTTTAGCTGGCTGTTGTACTATCTCTCAAAGTCCCTTCGAGTCAAGTATCCTTTCCTCTCCCTTACTGCTAAACTTAGCACTTATTGAAGTGGGGAAAAGAAAGAAAAATAAAATGGTAAAACCACACATTGCATTGGGAAGTGACAAGTGAAGATCCTTGAGGACTACCAAAACTAGTTTCCATGGTTTTTAAAATTTGAATACACTTGGAATAAACTAATTCGAGTTTAAGAACACACCATTCATCTTTGAATAATGTGGTCCTGAAATTCTTACAAAAGTATATAGATGTCTATATATGTATAAAGAGTTCTCCATTGTCTATGTATATATGATCTGACAATGTGCTCTGACAACCAGCTGTATCCTAGACTGCCCCAAAAGAATCATGGGCAGCAGGCAGAGGGAGGTGATTCTCCCACTCTATGCCACTTTCCTGAGACCCCAGCTGGAGTACTGCATCCAGCTCTGAGGCCCCCCAGCACGAGAAGGACATGGACTTTTGGAGCAAGTCCATGGAGAAGGAGGCCATGAAGATAGATGATAGGAGGTTGAGACACTTTTTATATGAATACAAGATGAGAGAGCTGGGGTTGTTCATCCTGGAGAAGACAAGGCTGCAGGGAGACCTTACAGCAGATTTCTAGTACCTCAAGAGGCTACAAGATAGATGGAGAGGGATCTTTTACAAGGTCATGTAGTGACAGAAGAAGGGGGAATGGTTTTAAAATGAAAGAAGGTAGCTTTAGATTAGATTTTAGAATGTGAGGATGGTGGGATACTGGAACAGGGCATTGTGAATGTCCCATCCCTAGAGGTGTTCAAGACCAGGCTGGATGTGGCTTTGAGCAAGATAATATAGTGGAAGGTGCCTCTGCTCATGGCAGGGGTGTTGGAACTAGATGATTTTAAGGTTCATTACAATCCAAACCGTTCCATGATTCTATGAACTTAGAAAAGGAGACATCTCTACAGCACTGTTTATCTGCTAGGTTTTAAACGTCCTCACCTATGTTTTAAACATCCTCATCTAGATGAACTGGATTTACCCAAGAGAAACCTGTTTGTTTGCATAACCTGTAAAATCTAAACAATAAGCTGAATGTAGATATTTACACAGTAAATACCTCTGTGTAACCAGATAATTACGACTCAAAATTTCTCTCCCTCCTTTCAATTAAACGTTGTAATCAATTAAAGGTTGGCACTTTATTGCCTGTAAACTGTTTTGCTACCACAAATAATATTGTTAACATGTATCTATTATACGCCAAATGATCAAACAAGGCTTTTTCATGAATCATCACTATATTTTTTTTGCATGACAGAAGCAAAAATATTAAATATGGCACCACTGATAGCACTTAAATTGCGTAACATGCCCTGTTTTATGCGCGCTGCTTCTGGGTACTCTCACACTTATCTCTGTCTAATAATGGAACAGACTGGAAAATGATGAGTCAAGCAGGATTTTACACACACACACATATATATATATATATATATATATATATATATATATATATATACACACTTTTATATACCTTTCTTACTGTACTGCTGTTTTACTTTCCATTATAGAGCAGAGGGTCATTGATGATTGCATAGCATGTGATCCTCTAATTCCATATTCTTCCTAAAAAAACTGCCATTTACTTATTTTTCCTTTATTAAGTGCAAGTACTAGGTTGCATTTCTTTGGTTGTCTGAAGAATTTCTCATCTCTAGATAATGCCAGTAGTTCTGAGACTGCTTTATGCACCTAAACAAAACTCAGATGACTACAAATACATTATCCTTTCTGAGACCTTTTAAATGCTTCTTTTCTTTATTTAAGATTTTTTTTAACCCCATTGGTTGCTAATAGGCAATTTGAAAATTGTTGCTGGTATTGACAGTATTAAATCCTAGTGAAAACTGTCACAAAGAGACCATTTAAAACTATAATTGGTTACGGGTTTAGTATAAGACCAAGCCTCTCCTTGGCTCTTTGTTTGCATCTGACTGATATGATCCTTCTAGGATGATATAATGATACTTCCTTTACTGTTTAATAGATACCTCTTTTTCTTCTTATGTCCTTTTCGTTATAATTTTGTCTCTACTCACCTGTGTTATACTTTTCAATTCTTCCCTAGTAACCTGAACTTAATCCTACGTTTTATATTTCTCATTCTCTTATCCAAGCTCTATGGAGAGTGAATGATTGAATTAAACTGATCTCTTGATTGTCTTCCTATGTTTCCTCTGCAATTAGGTCATTTTTAACAATGCTATTACTTTTATTTCTTTAAAGGTAACAACACTATATAACAGTTTTCTTTTGGTTACTGTCTCTGAAAATATACCCTTATACTTCTCTCAATTGATTGAACTCTTTACTCTTAGAAGTTTTTCTTAGAAGTATGAAGACTGCTTTTCCAGCTTGTCTTAATGAAGTTAGCTTTCAGAATGACAGTTTTAAACCGTTTCTCTTTACAAATTTAGAAAATTTTTCCTCTCATTTATCCTTTTTCCTATAAGAAAAAAGTATTGCTAAAACAAGAATAGCAAAGTGTTGCACTCAATGAGCCTGAAGTTCTTTTTAGCTTCTGTGATGAAACATTACAAGTCCTGATACATGTGAAGAAAAGCCTTAAATAGAAAGCCAGTTATACTGAAAATAAACTGAAAATATTGAGAAAATAATAAAAAAAGAAACCCAAATATATTCATTACTTAAATTTTAAGATCTTGGGGAGATAGAAAATTTAAGAGCTTGAGTGCCCATTATGGATTTACAAGTAACAAATTTTAGAAATATTAAATGGAGCTTTGTTAGTTCTGATGTAGGGATGTAGTACTTTGAAAGTGGAAAATGTTTTTAATACACATTTGTTACCCTAAGAATAAAATCTCTGACAGCTTTTGTTTGTTCATATTTAAGAGTTTAGCTAAGATTTTAGCTGCCCAGCACAGAACATGTTTCTCTGTCTACTTTTTGAACATTATGTAGACTTTTCTTAAAGAGTATGAAAACTGAAGTTAAGCACTTCTCTTGAAATTTAAAAGGATGATTTTATCTTTACCAATGTACAAGCAAATACAGGAACTCAATGGATTCCCAAGAACTAGTACATCAACCAGGCATGTATCTATCAAATATTTCCAAAAATGCAATGAAGCAAACTGTAAAAATTAATTTTTTTTTATTGGTAATAAAACCCACACAAAGAAAGATATTAAAAAATCTCTACATCTTGTGAATTTTTCCAACAACCACCTCACTGGAGCAGGGTGAGTAAAAACTCATTTCCTCTATCTGGAGCAAGGACACTTCTCACCAAACTGAGCCACTGCCATGCACCATCATTCCTCATCTCATTGAGCTCTGTGACCCAATTTGTGGACTTAGAAGAACCTGGAGATTCTCTTAGTTTAGTAAATTGTTTCCCTATTTTTTTTTCCAACACCACCTAAGAATATTAAATAAATATATTAGAATTTATTACCTTATCAACATCTTTTTTTTTTTTTTGCACAGAAATCCTAAAGTTCCCATAATGGTTTGGATAGGAGCACTTTCATAATGTTATGGGATTAGAGAGTCAAGAGGGATTTTAGGAGACTAAAGTTGAAGCAAAGAAAATTAGGGTAACATAAGTGACCTAAATAGATGTTTCTGTTCTCTCATAACAACATTCTACCTTTTCTTGAGTAAGACAGAACAGCTTTTTCAAAACTAAGCAGTTTAAAGAAGCATTTTTTCAGAAATATATATTTTTTAATCCTTTATTTTTCCTCTACAAGCTGCTCCTCATTTCAGTTTTTCAAAGCACTAGAGAAAATAATTTCAGTAATTTTATCTTATATTTAAAGACAAGAAACTAAGATTGAGAGTTCTGAAATAGCTTGTCATTGCAAAAAAAAAGTTAGGAAACAAACAAGGAATCAAATCCCTTTCTCTCTACCTTTCTCTATTAATCTCTCCCTCTATTGTTTCTGCTTTTCTTTCTCCTGTTCCTTCCTCTCTTCCTCTATCTCTTAGCTATGCTCTCTTTATGTTAAAGTATGTATTTTCCTGTCAGCAAGAATCTACCATAATTTAAAAGTGATAACACTAATTCAAGTGAACAAGTACTCAACCATCTCATGTGGCATAAATGTCAGAAGGGAAATGCTCAGAAAATTGCATGTAACATATAAAATGCAAATGTGATATACAATGTCCCATGTGGAAAATGAAAATTACGAGCTCAATTCTTGCCCTTTACTTGCCTTTTACTTTGACTACTGCTGCTGAAAAACTAAGTCATAAACTCTTCTCAATCTCATCTCACCTTGACTACCCAGATAATGGTGAAGTTCTGAGGCAGCTGTTTTCTATCAGAGCTAAGAGAAAATTAATCTTAATAATAAGTTACTTTATCATGCCCACCTATTCTCCAAATACTTTCACTTGTGTTGGCAAAGGATATTCTTCTTTCAGCTTTCTCCTGCCATTTATCCCTCTTGACTCTATGAACAGCTTCTCCTGCAACTGACCACTAAGAATATGAACTTGCAATACAGATTAGAAGAGTTTTGCTTTTCTTATAAAAAAATGTGGTTTTTCTTCTTTTCCTGCTCTCAGCTGTTGTTTCTTCCCTCTTCTCCATCTGCTATTAAAAATGTTCCAAAGTCTTAGGGAAATGGTTGGTGCTTTTTTCTTTGTTTCTGAGTAAAATATGGAACTGGCCAGGCAATATGCTTTTATACCTTTTGTAAAAATTCCTATTGGACTGCCTCATTTTCTGTTACATTGGAAATTTATAAAATTTATATTTTTCAGACTGATTTCTTTTCTATGTCCTTGGTGCCTATCTCATATAAAACTTATTGTTTTACTTTTTTTAGGTTAGCCAGAGCAGTTCATTTCAGCAGTTTGATTCCAAAAAGTAGTGCGTGTTTAAAATTTCTGGAGATCTTAGTCCTTAATGGCTTAAATTCTCTTAGTTTGGCATAAGGATTAGAAATGGAGGAATGGCTGCATTGTCTCAGAAGAGTGTTTTTTATACTTGTCATGAAAATCTGCTTTGCAGATTTGTGTCCTCTAAAAAATTGCAGTGCAGGAATCACTGGTGGTAATTACTTCTAACCTTTAAGGGTGCTGTCCTCCTGGATGTAGCCTGACCCTACCATAAAGCCATGTCATCAATGGCAAGATATTTATGTTGCAGAGTTCCAGTGGAAAGACCTTGGCCAACACCAGCCACAGCCAGGGAGTGGGGAGAAGCCATGCATATTTGTGTCTCTCCTTCATGATTCGGAGTTAAGGATCCTCCTGAGAGAGAGGCTTGTCAAAATGGGATATTAAAAGTAGAAATCCAGAATATAGGAAGAGAAAGAACTGGACTTGGCATGCCCATCAAGACTGCAGCTCCAGAAAATGAGATAAGCTCTGGACAAGAGTTCTGATCTTGGCAGCAAACCATGAGGGGTTCAATGGACAAAAACAAGGAGGAAAGACAGTTAAAGCATACAGGGTAATGGCTCACTGGAGCATCTGGCACAGGCTCCTTTCCTCAGGAATCTCATAATCTCTGTGTATTTTACAGAGACAACAGAAGCTTAGCTCTGAGCTGTGGATTGAATTTGGCATTAAGGTGTTCAAACATTAGTCTTTGCAATGATTTTTTTTCCAGTCTTCCCACTTGAGCAACTACCTATTTTTTTCTCCTGCATTCATATTTCCCATCAGAGTAACCACCTGATTAACTAGCTGGAAAATCTGGATCTATCAAATCTGGATTTATCACAAAGTCAGAACTGAGTGCTTGTTCTGTGGATGATTAGTTAAAGTTTACCCAGTATGGTATGGTAGAAAGGAAAGCCAGAGTTAATCTAAAGTGGTAGGAAAATGTCTACATAGCTCATTTACAAACTCTGTAAGTGTTTTTGTGCTGTGTCCCTATTTGATCAGAATTCATCATCTGTGTAAAAATAATTACAGCAAGCTCATAAAGCGTCATTGGTTTTCAAATCCACACATTATTTACCAAATTTAAACAGAAGCTTGTAATTAAGTGTCTTTTTCCGAGGAGCTGCCTCTGAGTGACTTAGCACTTACGAGCTGGATTTGCAGTACATATTGGATCAAAAAGAAACATGCTTATGCCAACCAGTTGGAACTGATTTAAAAAAAAAAAAAAAAAAAAGCCTAAAATACAGTTTTCTTCTTGATACGGCCCAGATACAACTGAAAGGCACACCTCTCCCAGGTGTCTGCCGTCATGGTAACTGGCTGTTTCTGTGACTTTTAAAAGAGAGGCAGTAGCCCTAATGAAAATTCCTATAGGATGGAGCAAGTCCCTAGCCTGTCAGTTGACCTGCCTAATTTTGTTGCCAGGATAAGTTCAACTCACTCCTTGGATTTAGGCTTAAATTTCCTATAAAATATTTTGGATGTTTCTAGACGAGCCTTTTAAAACAAATACAGTTAATATTTTTAAAATTACAAACATAATTTTCCTTGACTTGTAGATAGCTGGCTGGAGTATCATTAAACCTAAAAGAACTGAAAACAAAACAAAAACTAATTTGGACACAGAACAATGCAGAAAGTTTCCCTAAAAGGGGTGATTTAAAATATTATGCAGGTGTGAAAAATAGAAGTTATATCCAAACTGTTTTCCATCCTTAACTATTGTGTTTATTCCCATGCAACAAGTATGTTAAGAAAATGTATTCTAATTTGGTACATCTTATTGAACTTATTAGGTAGAACAACTAATCCCTGCAGTTTTAATGGGAAGAATTTCTACATAAGAAAGAAGAAGTAGGTCCTTAAATGTTCCTATTTTTATCGTTCTTTGTTTCACCTTTTTTTTTTTTTTTTCATGTAGGACTTTTTTCTTTTCCCTTCTAATACAATATAGCAGAAACATTTGATAAGACATTAATAAACTATATACTTCTGAGGAAAGAATGTCAATATCTGATTGAACCTCAGTTCACATAATGAATCCACAGGGTGAAATTTTTTGTTCTTTTATATTGTATATTACAAACACCTGAACTCTTTAAAAACAAATAATCTATAATTATTCATTTACATACCAAAAGTAGTTCTAGCAATGCGATAAGTGATAATGCTATTTTAACAAAACCACAGTTGGGTCTCATTAGTAATTTTCTACTGTTTATAATTTCTTTCAGATTTCCAGGTGATCAGAATTTCAAGGTATTTTAAAACACCTGCTGTATCTGTAGCCAGCAAAATTATCTTGTTTTTCTTTAAAGTGATGTCACTAGAAATACTGAATTATTTTTACAAATAGAACTATGTTTATCCCATCTGCACTTCATCCTTCTTTGGTACCTTAAGGCTTTGTTAAGTATGTCATTGTTTAGTAGCAAGTTCTAAACAATGCCTTTTGAGACCTAGAAAGTTGAGAGCTTCCCCATACCAATGTGACAGAGACTGTAGCCTGAAAAACTTGTTTCTGCAGTGTTGTTACTATGGGAACAGATGCAAAATGCTTACCACTGTACTATGAGACAACTGAGTGTACTATGGCCTCTTTAATTGCATTCTTTAGGAGTCACCACAACCGAAAAGAGAGCATCAGTCTGGGTGGACTCCTGCTTATTTTCAAATGACACTTTTGAATTCATATTGCGGCATATTCTTTCACCTATTTTAACTGCTTCTTTCTCCTAAAGTTCCACAACCAAAAGAAGAAAAAAATAGTCTCCGAAAGACATCCAAAAAATAACTGCATTTAAAAGATGGAAAGATTAAAAATTGGGCTGAAGGGCTTTCCGAGACAGTAGGTCATATCTTGACAATTCCATGCAAGTAACAGTAGAAACTTCTTGAATTAGAAGGTGCCAGTTTCTCCTACATCATTGACTGACATATTTCATTATCTGGGATAAACTGATAATAAATATAGATTTAAATATTTCTTAAAATGGTAATTCTACCTCCTTAATTTGTAGTTCATACCATAAGCAAGCTGCTTTCCTTTTGTTTATTCTCTCTAATATTGACTTTCCCTTCTATTTTATATACTACCTTATGAGTTACTGAGCTCTTGTCTTCAAATAAAGCTGCAGTGTTTCAGAGAATAAAAAAATCTATGCAGTCTCCTTCCCCCCGCCCCAGAAACCCCCAAGCCCCATCAGGTACAAAGTTTGATTAAAAGAAACATAGTTTGTGAAGAGACAGAAAAATGACACGAATTTGTAAGGCTTCACTTAGTCTAAATTCTCGTTATCATTTAAATAATGCTGTGTCACTGTCCCATGTTGTTAGTTTCGTAACTCTTCCCAGAGTGCCCTAATGAAGAAAATAATTCCGGAGGGAGGGAGGGAGGGAGGGAGGGAGGAAGGAAGGAAGGAAGGAAGGAAGGAAGGAAGGAAGGAAGGAAGGAAGGAAGGAAGGAAGGAAGGAAGGAAGGAAGGAAGGAAGGAAGGAAGGAAGGAAGGAAGGAAGGAAGGAAGGAAGGAAGGAAGGAAGGAAGGAAGGAAGGAAGGAAGGAAGGAAGGAAGGAAGGAAGGAAGGAAGGAAGGAAGGAAGGAAGGAAGGAAGGAAGGAAGGAAGGAAGGAAGGAAGGAAGGATCTCTCCCATCTTTTGCACACCAAAGCATTAGGACATTAGGATACTGTGCCAGGTCTACACAGACTAGATGTGTTGTCATGGGCACTTGAGCCTTTGTTTAATACCTGGAAATACTGTATTACTTTAGCCATTCACATCTCATCCATAGCACTGCTGTGCTACCTCAAATAGCATCAGGTATCAGTACTTGAAAGGGACCTGCTTTATTATTATCCCCTTGATTTCTATACTTATAGATTCTGCACAAGCTGAATTAGCAGTAGAGACAGCACTTTGCAATCTCCTTGTTCCCTGCAAAGAAAAGAAAGAATAAATCCAAATGTTTAGTCATTCATCATCTTCCATGGTCTACTTAAAAGCATTAAAGAAGTATAGTATCATTGGAATCTTTGAGTCCTGCTGAATAGAGATAGCAAAATAAAATACATTAGTTCTGTCAGCTAAGGACAACTTTTCAGCTTTGGAACCTTGTATTGAACTGGATCAGTCATTCATCAGGAATACTAAAAAAGTGCAGACAACAGAGGACATTTTAGGGGTAGAAGATCAAGAAATAGGGAATAAATATTTAATTGATAATAAAGAAATAGCAGAATTGTCATTTTAGATTGTCATGTAATGGAAATCAGAAACAAGCCCAGGGCAGGAGGTTTACAAAGCTGTCAAAAGATGCAAATAGTTGAGAAACAAAGACAGCAGTGGTATGGTCCAAGTACCATGCACTTTTTATGTCCAAATGATTATTGCTCTTGTTCAAAATATTACTACTACTACCTCCATTGCTGACATCACTGTTATTCCTCATTATCAGCTTCAAATGCCTGTGTGCCTCTGTGTCCCTAAAATCTAGCTGAGGCCTGGATTCTTCTTTTCAGGACTATTCAGCTGGAGTGACATCTCACAATCAGTGGACAGAAGCCAGATATAAGCTATGGCCACAGAATTGCATACAGGTAAGGAAGTGGTAGCTGTTTTTCCAAGGCACCAGACCAAAACCTGTGCTTTGATTTGCCAGTGTTATTCCAGTCTCAGACAGGGTAAACATCCAGAACATTTTTTTTGTCTGGTAACCCCAATGTCTGCACTACACCTGTGATTAAATCTCCTCAAATGCTTACAAAAGGTTAGGTGCTGCTGACATGTCAATCACCTGGACACTTCTCTGCTTATAATTTGATTTTTAAAAAGCACTGGGTACTTCCATTGGTCAGATCAGTTGAAAATTCCTAGCATTGGAGTAGAGAGTATATAAATGCAGAATACTACAGAGGGGACATTAAGATTTCAGCCTCAGATTATCAATGAATACTTAATTTCACAACAGCTTTTCAGCAATGAATCAAATGTATTTCAATAGAATAACTTCAAATTGGTATGCCATCTGTTAGGATGAGAGAAATCAAATGGAATTGAAAAAGTAAATGAAGGAATAGTAATAAATTATTTCTGTATATCTGTTATGTCTGAATAGGTATACAGTTCATTTATATTTAATAATTTCTTGCCTTTAGGAACAAAGGAATGATCCTCTTATAAAAACATGGTTATCAAAAGACTAGTATGTGACATATATTAAAAAAATTAATAGGATGGGAGTAGCCTGAAAAAGGACATGCTAGGATAAGGCCCTAAACCTATCTGACAAACTCCTTTAGATGTCTGAATCTTCTTCAGAAGACTAGAGCAGTCAGCTCGGTGACTGGATCTAAATGGTCCTGGTTGAGCAGAGTAGTTGGACCAGATGACTTCCAGAGCTCCCTTCCAATCTTGACCATTCTGTGATGCTGTTATCTAAAATTTAGATTTTAAAACCTCATATTCAGCAGCCATAATTTCAGAATGCCTTAACTTTCTGTGAGTAGGCACTGCTTTTAGGCATTAACAGCAACAACAACAGAAATGTTTTTTCCACATTATCTGTGAGGCCAAATTCAGTAGACATTGACAGCACACTTGCTGGCTGACACAAAGTATGTTACCATCACACGAAGATATGTTGTTTTGTCCAGCTTCCTAAGCAAAGAAAGTCTCTTCAGATTTTGTGGTTTTCCCATACAAAAATTCATCCCATCCTTGTCTCCCATACCCATGTTGTTGCTGTTAACACTAGGCTTGTTTCTGTCCTGCAGCCTGGTGAAGCAAAAGCAACACCATACCTCCTTCTGGCTTAGCTATTTCACTCATTCAAAAATGATTATATGTTTGGTATTCAGTATTTAAGCATGACTTCACAGGCTAGTGGATAGGGAAAGAATCTTTGATTATATGCTCTACTGAACACTTAACAGAGTAGTGATTGTTTACTGATACCTAGTCTGTTCAAAGGAGTGGCTGTATGGTGGAAGAAAGTTGTTTATGTTTGTTAGTCCAACAAAAATGTGTTCATTTATGGAGGGGAAAAGGTTTCAACGGGAAGTAGTAAGGGAAATATATTTCCTTGTAAGATATTTTTGTACTGTACAGAAATTTTGAAGAAGATGGGAAAAAAGAGCAACAGAAAAACACTCTTTTTTTCTTCTTCTACTAGCCATGTTTTTCAGAGATGTTGCACTAAGCACCTGATGACAGGAAGCAGTGTATAGAAATGGTGTCTAGTAATTGGGATTTAAATGTCTGGGTTCAATCCCTGTTTCCACTGTGTCTTATTAGGTAGCTCAGTGTCTCCTTTTGCAACCTGCTGCCTTTAATGGATCTTATCTTTAGACATGAACTCCTATTCCTGTTATTGACCTTATTTCTTGGCACCCAATTTTCTCCAGGCATTTATGAGAAGCCTAGGCAAGGGAATGGGAAAATTTCACAAGGTAGAAAAATCTTTAAAGGCTTAGTAAAATGCTAGACATTGCAGGGCTTAAATCTTTTCACAGATCTAACCCCAAATTAATATTACTCCTAGGAAGGAGTACAATTTACAGTAAAATGTGAAAATCTTAGATAAAGAAGATATTTTATTTCTTTTTTCTTGTACATTTGTAAAATATAAGGGCCAAAAACATCTTGCTCTGTCTCTAAACACTATGTCAAATAAAGGAAAAAAGCTTCAGAATTTTCCCCTCATGAGGTATTTTTATTGTCCTGGAATAAATTGCTCAAGTGTTCATTTGCCTTTTTCAGATTATGCTTGTGGGTACTGTCTGCCGCCAAGTATTTCACAGTTCTTCTAGTGGTTATCTAGGACTACCATCAAGATCATGCAGAGGAAGTGTTGAAAATAGCGAGATTTTGTTAAAACCATTACATTCTACAATGATACTCAAACTATTAAATAAAATTTCAGATCCACAGCCAACTGTTGCCGGGTAACATATTTTAAACACACAAGAATTAGACCAGGAATCCCTGATTAGATCAACTAATAAGAATCAAGTCCACTTCTATGAATGGTAGGATAGAGTATTCCATATGCTTTTCCTCTTAAAAATAATTTGGAACACCGTTTTTTATCTCCTTTCTATCTTTTTATGGGATAATAGTACTTCTTTTGTAATACTTGAGTGGTTCTCTTGCTGCTTTTTAAATGAATAGATTCATTTTTTTCAAAACAAAGATTTCTGTTTGTGGATATGCTTTGTTTATATGGGCAGGTGTGTCTGATGGGTGAGCCTAGCGGCAGAACTAACTTCTGCTCTAAAGCTAAGAGAAAAAATACTCACTGCAATTGTTTGAAGCATTCAAACACCAGTGGACATTATGCAAAATAGACATTCTTAATACTAAAAATTTTGGAAATCATAACAAAGAAAATTAGTGTGTTCTGTCACCAGCCATTATTGATTACATTTATTTTAGTAAAATAAATGTTTCATTCTCCAAATGAAATTGACAGCAAATACAGATGTAAAACAGGACAATGATCTTTATCTAAATTGTTTTTTTCTGTTTTCTTTATTTCTTCCTACTTCTTTTTCTGTTACAACTGAAGAATCATTCCTTTTATACATAAGCTGTGTTTCTTTCCTTGGTAACAGCTCACATCATTTCACATTTGGGTTTTATTTTGTATTTAAAATAGATAGATATTAATTTATATAGTTATTTCAATGGAGAAATCCAAGGTAAATATTTCGATTTGCATATTGCATATTCATGTTTTTTAAATAACCATTTGTTTTTTTGTTCTCTGTGCTTTGAATCTAAAACCCATGACAATTTTCGGTGTTAAATTCCATCCTTAGAATCTGCTTGCTCTGAGATCTAAGATTAGGCTGTGACTATTAAGAGATCAATTGCCAGTTCTGTTGTTAGTATCTAAATATTCTCTACAACCACAGACTTACAAAGCATGTAAAACACTTCACTGCTCTTACCTTGTATATATGCCTCAGTTCTTCACCCCAATTGACATATGCAGAAAAAGGAGAAAGGGTGTACTAGACACTCAGGAATAAGACACTCATGAAAAGGCATTCTCTTTTCTGCATTGCAATAGATATAACTTTAATTTTATTTTACTGCCAAGCATGGTCTGTGTTATCACAGGATGTCTGCCAGTGTCACACTTTCTGTATGTCTTAAAATGTATGTGTTTGAGCAACGTGATCATTGCTTAAATCTTTCATTTCGGCTTTTTTTTGGTAAAGATAATGTTTATTTTAATGCCACAAATATGTCCTTAAAACTAAGTAATGGCTAATCAATTGTAAACTCCCCTTTTATTTCATGTCAAAACACAAAATCTGATAGGCATATTGACATTGTCCAGCTGTCAGAACAGAAGATAAGGAAGGGAAGGAAGTAGGATTTTATTTGTGCCATCCTGCTTTGAGTCGACTGTGGCTGGGGTGGCACTGGGACAGTTGCCCAGCAGTGGAGTTGCTGCCAAACCAAAGGGACAATTACTATAAGGGACAATCAATGACTCTGGTCTTGCTAGTGTCTTAAGGCTGACTGGTAATACAGACTTACTTTTGGAAAGTGGTTTTCAGCAGGAGGCCGGAAGTCAATCAAGTGAAGAAAAGCCCCAGCAGAGCAGTATACTTCTTTTACATTCTTAAAAAGTAATGGGGTATTGAGACCTGGGTGAAATTCGTATTTTAAGATATCCTGCTCAGAGTGAAAAATCCGTAATTCCATGCTTCCAAAGCTCACTAATTTAAGTACATGATGTAGTAGTCATGAGAGCAAGCAGCATGGTAGATAAAGTAGTCTCAACCACAATACTCATGAATGGGTGTCTTCTAGATAAGCTTCAGTTTCCTACAGTGTTTATATTTTAATTAGTTATCCTAGACTTCCTTTATAATCAGAAAAGAGGAATTTCTGCTTCTAAGGTGTTATTCACTTCGCTCTAAATGTGTCCTAAATTAGGATCATGGAAACATTTATACATATATTTATCTATGTACTGATTGGCTCAAATGTAAAAGCCTATGAGGAGACTGTGGTGTATAGGTGAGATAGAATGGACTTTATGTTTTTCATGAGCTGAACATATACTCTAGCATTAATTTAATATCTACTTTATTAGAAGAACTCTAGGTTGAGAAAAAAAATACTTATCTATGTATTTAGATTCGTGACACATGCTATTCAAAAGCCTGTGTAGGTGTCTAAGTCATCATCAAGTGTTCCAATCATGGAAACATAAGTTGATTCCTCCTATTTATTCACCACAGCTTTGTTTCCTTCTGCCTTAGCTTCAAATGGTCACTGCAGAAACTCACTTACTCCACTGCTCAGTTGACATCATGAGTCTTCCCTGGAAATCTCCTGGCTGTCGGCTGCCTGCAGATGCTTCACTTCTTATCTCACATTCCCTTCCTACCTCTTCCATGACTCTTCATCTCTACCTGTTCGGAGGTTTTTTTTATGAATTGACAGCAGGTTTTGATCTCAGGCAAATCAAACGCTTGTGAATTCCTCTCATTTTTAATATTTACAAATTGCACAACCTAGCAAAAAGTTTCTAGTGCATGAAATTTGAGTAGTGAATTCAAAAGTGAATATATGTATCCCACAGGGAATCACAAAAAGAGTGGAGGTAACAGTACGTATCTGCAATTAATTATATGAGTTTTATGTAAAGTGTGATTCAGCTGCCCTTAACAAATTGTTATGAGTTGATGGAAGAGTGGGGAGAAATTGACTGATAATTTTTCTGTAACATCTTCAGCACCATTGTTCTGAAGAAGAATAAAAAACGAAAATAATACCCCTGTAAAATGATTCCTGATTTTAAAGTGTCCCCTTTCTTGCAAAATATATTATTCTGAGCCTAGAATTTTCTTGTCGACTTTCATCCCAGAGCAAAGTTTCATTGATGAATTATAAGCCACTTAATATAGGGAATTATAATTCAAACCCTGACAAGATCCTTAGCTATTGTGGTACAAATGACAATAGTATATAAGTGGCCTACCACATATTTTTATGTTAATAAATATGTACAGGATAAAATATGCCATTTTAATATTCTAAACTCATATAAACAATATTTTAATAATATTTCAGTACACTTCCCTGAAATACAGCAATCCATATAGAAGTCTGAAGCAATATGCTAATAGAATGTCCCAGTTAATCAGAAGAGAAATAAAATGCATGCCAGTGTAAATTCATTGACACTGTAGCTCCCTCTTTTTACCTTTCGACCTTGTTTTCATCAAAATGTTGTTGAGGGCCTGGGTTGTTGAATCAGATAATAATTAACATTTATAACCTAAAATACTCTCTTAATACTGTGTTTTGAAGTAGAGAAATAAAATAAAGTTATAAAATAGTTTATTTTTAGATGTCTCTGGACCTTTACAAAATGTTTTAAGACTCTTCAGAACAAAAGCCAAGCTGTTGTTTTAATCTGATCACTCATTTTTTTAGTATAAGGAGAAATCCTTATGGCCATGAATATAACACTGGCAATAAAAATTCAGGACTTTCCTGTCTCAAGGGAATGCCTTTTTTCTCTACTTCAGCTTTATCCTTCTAAAAAAATCTTGTTAACTTAGAAAATGCTGTTACTTGACACTTACTGGATAGATTAGGTTTAATAGTGATGAAGCACATTAGGTATATTTAAAGGCATATATTAAGAAATCTTTTTAAATTTAAGTAAGTTAAGGTATTTGGAGAGTTGTCTATAAAATCTGTGGAGGACTTTTTGCTGTACATTTTGTATACAGTGTAAGTTTCCAGCGTATGGCATGGCACACCATGTAAATGCATATTCAAAACATTAGGATATTTTTACATTTTGGTTCAGTCAATGATAATGTAGACTAGGACCTCATTTCAAATCTGCCAGAAGTCAAAAGTCCTACAGTCTAAGCTATCTTTATGACCTTTTTCAGTCTTGTCACCCTCAGGAAAAAATCCAGATTCTGAATCATGGAATTGTAAAAAGCCTGTGTCCTCCCTAGATCGTGAAAAGTGAAAAACTGGAAGACTGGCCTGATAAAAATAGTGATTCTATTCCAGCTTCCTGCATTCCAGCTTTTTGCGAGACAATATAGAAGGGCCTATATCCTTAGTAGCTGAACTGTGAATTTTAACTAGTCTGTGAACAAATTCCAATTCACTTGTATCTTGCCCTTGTTCATCATAGATGATGTAGTCCCTTTGTCTCCCTTCACAGTTTTAATTTCATGGGCTACCCGACCTTCCTAAAAGAGTAAGTCAAAATTGAAGGTAGTTAAGAAAAAGTAGCAATCCCAAAGCCAGACTGTTTAGCATCTCCCTGGGAAATCCTGTTCAAAATTATTAGTATACGGTCTATGAAACAAGGGAACATGATGCAGCCCTAAAAAAATAATTTAATGGATAAATTTATTCTGAAGTGATACTTTTAAAATTATGCATGCAAAATATTTAGATCACATGTTAACAAAAGAAAATTACTAGTTAGATAAGATTAAGAGGATTAATAATTAGATTTGATAATAATTAATAAACCGAGACACTGTTTTGCAGTATGCTGTTCTGCTCCCTAACCTCATTTTCCTATTGTGTACATTGTCTGATATGGTACCAGATTTTTTCCCCAGCTACCTCCAGAGAGAACCATCTTCTCCATCCAAATAATCTTTCTAGAACTTTAGGTGGCTAAACCTCAGTTCAGCCAAATAGTTCTATGTAAGTGGCAATTAGCATAATTTTGGGCTAGTGCACTGCAGTGTTGACATATGAACTTTCATTAACCTTACAGGAAAAGAATCACTCAGTCATAGCAATTAACTCTAATCAACATGGGAGACTCCTGAAGGCACTGAAAACCACAGAGTGTGAAGGCCAGTGCTGGTGACGTACAGTTGACAGTCATGAAGAAAGTGTCATCTGTCCTGCAAAATAGCAAAATTTCAAAATGACATTTATGTGTAATTAAAATGTTTTGATTTTCAAGCTTAGTTTATTCTCTTCACTGTCATGTGGTCTTGCATAGTCAAGCATGGTTTAACACATCCTTAGTTTTTTAGTTATATCATTGGTCTTCTTGGTTTTTTCCCCTCAGCATATTTTTATGTAGCTGATTTTCTTCATGCTGAATTTTCTTTTTAATACTGTAAATATTTCCATGCTATCTTTGGCAGGCAAGCAGATGTTTTCACTGTCATGAAGGAATGTGCCTGGAGGGAAATTGTTTTCTCTGCTTCTCCTTAGGCCTTTAAAGGCTAGACACACATTGTATCTATGTAGTGAACAGGTAAGTAATTTTAACATTTCTGGAAATCATAAATAACAATAATACTTGAAGGCATGTTTTAATCCACCCATCTGCAATGCTAGAAATAGAGGGAAATAGTATAAGCATACCAGTTCTCAAAAACCTGAAAGCTGCAGAATTAAAAGCTGTGTCTTAGGCAATGTAATTGAACAGTTTGTGAGTTTGGGGGATTTGAAGAAGTTAGAGTGAGATTTTAGTATGTTTTCCTCCATGAATATGGGTTTTTATTGCCCTGTGTAGCATGAACGTATTATCTGGGCACCAGAGAATGGATCACGAACCTTTTCTCCTTCAGACCCTGTAGAGTGGCCAGAAGGGAAAGGTCAGGAGTTGATAAAACTTTGCTCGACAGAATGTACAAGTCCATTGACTTAATTTTCTGTCAGTTCTCATGTGATTTTCTGAAAACTACATGCTTATATTGCTCATGTTGCTCATATTGAGCAACAGTCTCATTGAATGTTTTTGCAGAGATATATAGAGAAAATATTTGTAAATCTTTCTCCTTATCACACATAAGACACACCATTGCTTCAGGGGGAACTGCTATTCTGCTCTTTCTGTACCTAGCAACAATAAATAAGAATTTCACTTCTTTACTGGCAAATGTTATGCTTTCCGTAAGCATTAAATTCACTTGAAAGTGCTGTTCTTTTATGGAAATACAAAGAACTATATTTATTATAGCATTTTGAATCTTCATTCAAAAATGCTAATTTTAATCCTTTCACAAATACTGTAGTCTGTATTGAAAACTTGTCAGAAAGAATTTGCTATCTCTGTACTGCTTCTGCTATTCATAAAATGCATTTAAAAGGAAATAATTCCTAAGAATTTAAGCCCATAGAAAAAATAACTGATTTGAACCTGATCTCAAGAAAAATATAGGGTTGTTATATTCAATTTTCATGCATACACAACTCCTTGCTCCATAAATCGTACCAAATTTTCTTTATTTGTTATACTGTATACATGGGCATTCTACTTTTTCAAAAGCACAGTTCCTGCTTTAGTAAGTAGTTGTCAGTACATGGCACAAACATTTTTAGAAAAACTAATATTTTAAAATAAAGGCACTACACAAATGCCTATAATCATCCAGTCAATAAATATGCATCTCACATTTCTATGCTATTGCTGTAAGAGAGAGAAATAAAGGACACAGCCAGCCACAATCAATAGTTAATTTCACTAAGGAGAATAGATGCTAGTCTGGTATTTGTATGTCCACGTGGTGTGCTCACTTTGGATGACTCACCATACTGGAAGTTATCATATAACAATTGGCTGAACAGAATAAGTTAGTAAAAAGAGAAATGTGGAATAATTTAATTCATTTTGAAACTCAGACTACATGATGAAATGCATAAACTTCACAACTTAAGAAATCCTAAAAAGGCATCAAAATAATATAAGCTTTCAAGAAAAAGTTTAAAAAATGTCTGGTACAAAGGTGACCATAAGATATGAATAAAAGAAGAAGCTGAGGACATCTCTTTCTTCAAGAGGTTATGATGCAATGAATTCATATAATTAACCATTTGTAGATTGAATTGATCAACAATGCTAACAGTAGTACTGTCTTGGTTTGAAAGACAGGTATGGTCTAAGGAAAGGCAGGAGCCCCTTTTCTGCAATGCAGAGTGCAACCCCCCTCCCTTTTAATTATTTTAGGTCCAATTCAGACGCCTTCAGGCAGGAGATGTGGGGATAAGAATAACAGCTCTTTACCGGTATCTAACAAGGCAGAAAACAACAACAGGTATAAAAATTGACAACAGAACAGTCTAGCTCCGCTCCAGTCCCTTCTGGCCGCAGGCCGTCTCCCTGTGCTGTTACCGGTGCTGGGAGCAGGGCAGGTCCCGCGCAGTTGAAGAGGGCTGGGTGATGGCGGCCGCGGCCCAGGGGAGAGAGGGGATGGGAAAGTGACTCCCCTCTCACGGTGTCGGTCGTGGTGCTCAGCAGAGTGTCCGGAGATAGAAGGGTGAGCTGGGAGAGCAGCAGAGCGATGTCCAAAGGCAGGGAGCGTGGATCTCAGTGCTGGGATGGCAGGGGAGATGCCAGAGCGGAGCCCAGGTTGTCTTCCCACTCACGAGCCAAGCGAGAGAGAGTCCCCGGCTCCAGACCCCCCGTCCCAGCTTTCCTTTTCCGGTTCCTCTCCCCCTCCTCTCCCTCCACCCACCCCCCTACGAGAGAACATTATCTGTCGGTTCAAGGTGTAGCCACAATTACTTAGCATAACAATGGGAGGAATTCCACAGAAAGAAAAGGGGAACAATCCAACCCCCAACATTATCCACCCCTGAATTTCTCCCAAACTAATATGCTATATCAAATTAAACTGTTACATTATATATACATACATGCAGTTAGAGACATAGGCTCAGTACTATAGATATTTCACCCTAAAACAAGGTCTCCTTGGGGTATGCATCGGGTCTCTCCATTCTTTTGCATCACCCACCAGGTGCAACCTGGTCCTTGAGCGAATACAACTCCATGGATGGGATTGTCTTTGCTGGAGGCAGGATTCACCCAAACAGTTTTTCCTAGCATACCTCTCATGTGTACCACTGGAACCTTATCTCCATCTGATATTCCCAAGGGCTCAGATTGGGCAGGGCCTGCTCGGTTAGTGGAACCTTGGGTGTTCACTAACCAGGTGGCCTTTGGTAGATTAATCTCCCAATTCTTGAAAGTTCCCCCACCCAGTGCCTTCAAGGTGGTTTTAAGCAGGCCATTGCACCGTTCAACTTTCCCTGCAACTGGTGCGAGGTAGGGGATATGGTACACCCACTCAATGCCGTGTTCTCTAGCCCAGGTGTTTATAAGGCTGTTCTTGAAATGAGTCCCATTGTCTGACTCAATTCTCTCAGGGGTACCATGCCTCCAAAGAACTTGTTTTTCCAGGCCCAGGATGGTGTTCCTAGCAGTGGCATGAGGCACAGGGTAGGTCTCTAACCACCCAGTGGTGGCTTCCACCATGGTCAGTACATAGTGCTTGCCCTGGCAAGTTTGAGGCAGTGTGATGTAATCAATCTGCCAGGCCTCTCCATACTAATATTTGGCCCATCACCCCCCATACCAGAGGGGCTTCACCCACTTGGCCTGCTTGATGGCAGCGCACGTCTCACAGTCATGGATAACTTGAGAAATACTGTCCATGGTTAGATCTACCCCTCGGTCTCGTGCCCACTTATATGTGGCATCTCTGCCCTGATGACCTGAGGCATCATGGGCCCATCGAGCCAGGAACAACTCTCCCTTGTGCTGCCAGTCTAAATCTATCTGCGACACCTCTATCTGTGCCGCCTAATCTACCTGCTCATTGTGTCGGTGTTCCTCATTAGCCCAACTCTTGGGGACATGGGCATCTACATGACGGACTTTCACAGGCAGCTTCTCTATCCGGGTGGCAATGTCTTTCCATTCATTGGCAGCCCAGATTGGTTTTCCCCTACGTTGCCAGTTAGCCTTTTTCCACCTTTCCAGCCATCCCCACAGAGCATTGGCTACCATCCATGAATCAGTGTAAAGGCAGAGTTTTGACCACTTCTCTCTTTCAGCAATGTCCAGGGCCAGCTGAACAGCTTTGAGTTCAGCAAGTTGACTCGATCCACCTTCTCCTTCGGTAGCTTGTGCAACCTGTCGTGTGGGGACTCCATACGGCTGCTTTCCACTTCCGGTTCATCCCCACGATGCGGCAGGAACCATCAGTGAAAAGAGCATAGCATGTTTCATCTGCTGGCAGTTGGTTATACGGTGTGGCTTCTTCGGCCCGGGTCACTTGTTCCTGTTCCTCTTCGTCGGCAAGACCAAAGTCTTCCCCTTCCGGCCAGTTGGTAATTATCTCCAAAATCCCAGGGCGATTCGGGTTTCCAATACGGGCGTGTTGTGTGATGAGGGCAATCCATTTACTCCATGTGGCGTCAGTGGCATGGTGGGTTGAGGGAACCTTTCCTTTAAACATCCACCCCAGCACTGGCAGTCGGGGTGCCAGGAGGAGTTGTGTTTCCATGCCAATCACCTCTGAGGCAGCTTGGACCCCTTCATAGGCGGCCAAGATCTCCCTCTCCGTTGGAGTGTAGTTGGCCTCGGACCCTCTGTAGCTTCAACTCCAGAACCCCAGTGGTCGGCCTCAAGTCTCACCAGGCACCTTCTGCCAAAGGCTCCAGGACAGACCATGGTTCCCGGCTGCAGAGTAGAGCACGTTCTTCACATCTGGTCCCGTCCTGACTGGGACAAGGGCTACTGCATGAGCAATCTCCTGCTTGATCTGGGCAAAGGCTTGCTGCTGCTCAGGGCCCCAGTGGAAATCGTTCCTCTTGCGGGTGACGAGGTAAAGAGGGCTCACAATCTGGCTGTACTCAGGAATGTGCATCCTCCAAAAGCCTATGGCACCTAGGAAGGCTTGTGTTTCCTTTTTGCTGGTTGGTGGAGACATTGCAGTGATCTTATTGATGACCTCACTGGGGATCTGGCGCCATCCATCTTGCCACTTTACTCCCAGGAACTGGATCTCTTGGGCAGGCCCTTTGACTTTGCTCTTTTTAATGGCGAAGCCGCCTCCCAGCAGAATCTCAATGATCTTTTCTCCTTTCTGAAATACCTCCATTTCCGTGTCCCCCCACACAATGATATCATCAATGTACTGCAGATGTTCTGGAGCTCCACCCTTCTCCAGTGTAGCCTGGATCAATCCATGACAGATGGTGGGGCTGTGTTTCCACCCCTGGGGCAGTCGGTTCCACGTGTATTGCACACCCCTCCATGTGAAAGCGAACTGAGGCCTGCACTCTGCTGCCAGAGGAATGGAGAAGAATGCATTGGCGATGTCAATGGTGGTGTACCACTTTGCTGCCTTGGACTCCAGCTCGTACTGCAGTTCCAGCATGTCCGGCACAGCAGCGCTCAGTGGTGGAGTCACCTCATTCAATGCACGATAGTCTACGGTCAATCTCCATTCTCCTTCAGATTTACGCACAGGCCAGATGGGGCTGTTGAAGGGTGAGTGGGTTTTGCTGACCACCCCTTGGCTCTCCAGCTCACGGATCATCTTGTGGATGGGGATCACGGCATCTCGATTCATCTGGTACTGCCGGCGGTGCACTGTTGAGGTAGCAATTGGCACCTGTTGCTCTTTCACCCTGAGGAGTCCCACTGCAGATGGGTTTTCTGATAGCCCAGGCAGGGTGTTCAACTGCTTAATGCCCTCTGCTGCCACAGCAGCTATTCCAAAAGCCCACTTGAGTCCCTTTGGGTCTTTGTAATAGCCGTTCCTGAGGAAGTCTATGCCTAGGATACATGGTGCCTCTGGCCAGTCACAATTGGATGTTTCTGCCACTCTTTCCCAGTCAGGCTCACCTCAACCTCCAGCAAAGTCAATTCCTGAGATCCCCCTGTAACCCCAGCAATCGAAACAGGGTCCTTCCCAACATGTCCCAATGGTATTAATGTACATTGTGAACCAGTGTCAACCAATGCTCTGTGTTCCTGTGGCTCTGATGTGCCAGGCCATCGGATCCACACCGTCCAAAAGATCTGGTTTTCCCGTGCCTCTCCCTGGCTAGAGGCAGGGCCCCTCTAGCCTTGGTTATTATTTCTCTCTTGGGCATACATACTGGAGGTTCCTTCAAGGGGATCTGACAGATCATCCTCCCTTCTGTAATACCCTGCACCTCCATGGGAGGCTGAGGCTACCTTCACTTTAGTGGAGTTCCCTCTGTTGGTGTTCCCCTCCCTGAGTTGGCGCACCCGTGCTGCCAGGACAGAAGTGGGTTTCCCATCCCACCTTCTCATGTCTTCCCCCTAATCACGTAGAAAAAACCACAGGTCAGCACATGGGGTATACCCTCTCTCCCTAGCTGGGGGGCGTTGGGCTCTACTTTTGGGGTCCATGACTCGCACTGGTGCTGCACTGATCTTCCTCACCTCTTCCCTTATCTCCTTCATCTCCTCCTTAAACTCCTCTCTGAGGTCCTTAGCCACAGCAGAGACATGAGCCTGCACTGGGCCAGCCATCATACTCTGATAATTCCTGAGCCTGTTGGCAACAGAACCCACTGTCACTTGGTTGGTATCAGCATCAATCATTGCAATAAAGGGGGTGTATTGAGATGGGCCCAGGTTTGCCAGATTCCACAACATCTGTCCTGTGCACCTGACCTTGTCAGGGTCATTGTCATGCTGTCCATCCCTCCCAAAGAGCACCTCCAGTACTGCCACTTCTCTCAGCTTTTGGATCCCTTCCTCAAGGGTATTCCAACGTGTTCTCTGGTGGTACTCCTGCATTCTTTCCCTGTGGACAAATCTCTCTCTCACACTCATTAAAAGTCGCTCCCAGAGGGAAAGGAGACCTGTCTCCCTTACAAATACCTGGTCCACACCTGAGTCCTGGGTCAAGGCTCCCAAATTCCTTGCCTCAGTACCATCCAGTTGCACACCTGTACCCATAAAGTCCCAGACCCGCAGTAACCAGGTTGTAAAAGGCTCACGGCCCCGTCGTACAATGTCTTTTCGCAGGTTACGGAGACTCTCGTATGACAGGGACTCGGTGATGATCTCAACTTCTGGCTCCTCTTCTGGTTGTGAGGGGCCCCCTTCCTGACCCTTATTATCTAGGTGCCTTGTTTTCATCTTAGACTTCCTAGTTTCCACAGGGGCAACTGCTGCTGGCTGCTTGCAGTTCAGCTGGAACCTGGACAGATGTAACATCTGTGGGTCCCACTGCTGCACTATCAGAGTCTCCCTCTTTAAGGCAGGGGGAGGGTTTCTCACCAGCTGGGGAGAGGTACTCCTTCAGCATCTGGCCCATCTCACGTATCTCCTTTGCTAGCACCCCCACCCATTCTGGGTGGTTCCTTTCCGAGGTGGGCTGTGGGGCAGGGTCAAACTCTGGGGTAATATCCCTAGTCTCTGGGATAGGATCAGGCTCTGGGGTAACCTTCCTAGTCTCTGGGACAGGATCAGGCTCTGGGGTAACCTCCCTAGTCTCTGGGACAGGATCAGGCTCTGGGGTAACATCACTAATCTCTGGGGTAGGTATCAGGGTTGTTATCCAAGTCAATCTCCCCTTATCTCTGAATGTTAGATAGAACAGGTTTAACAGGGATATAAGCAACACTAGCCACAATATAATGTCATTAGCATTTAAAGCGGATTGGAACCCCTTGAAGACTGGTGGGGTGAACTTCAAAAACCCTGTGATGGGTTGAGAAAAAATTTCACCTGCTGCCACTTCCTCACAGTAAGTACCATTATTGAAGTAGCCCCAGAAACACACACTTAGAGTGTGATAGCTCTGAATCCATGTGGCCATCTTCCAGAGAAAATTAAAAATCCATGAATTCCTCAACTGATCAACCCACACAATAAACCGGATAATAGCCACAGTAACCTTGGTTATGAAACTCATGTTTAAAAAAGGGCTTGCAAATGGGAGAGATATAGCAGTGACCACATGGAGGCCAATCCAGGGTAAGCTGGACAGCATGGTGTCACCTACCACAAGCTTGGGTAATTCAAGAACTATTATCCCCTTTCCTACCCCTCTCTCAATGCCCTCAGGCAATGCCCCTGTTCAGGCGCCAAAATCTGACTTGGTTTGAAAGACAGGTATGGTCTAAGGAAAGGCAGGAGCCCCTTTTCTGCAATGCAGAGTGCAACCCACCTCCCTTTTAACTATTTTAGGTCCAAATCAGATGCCTTCAGGCAGGAGATATGGGGATAAGAATAACAGTTCTTTACTGGTATCTAACAAGGCAGAAAACAACAGCTATAAAAATTGACAACAGAACAGAACAGTATGGCTCAGTTCCAGTCCCTTCTGGCCGCAGGCCGTCTCCCTGTGCTGTTACCGGTGCTGTGGGGGCAGGGCAGGTCCCGCGCAGTTGAAGAGGGCTGGGTGATGGCGGCCGCGGCCCAGGGGTGAGAGGGGATGGGAAAGTGACTCCCCCTCACGGTGTCGGTCGTGGTGCTCAGCAGAGTGTCCGGAGATAGTAGGGTGAGCTGGGAGAGCAGCAGAGCGATGTCCAAAGGCAGGGAGCGTGGATCTCAGTGCTGGGATGGCAGGGGGAGATGCCAGAGCGGAGCCCAGGCTGTCTTCCCACTCCAACGAGCCAAGCGAGAGAGAGTCCCCCGCTCCAGACCCCCCGTCCCACCTTTCCTTTTCCGGTTCCCCCCCCCCTCTCCCTCCACCCCTCCACTACGAGAGAACATTATCTGTCGGTTCAAGGTGTAGCCCCAATTACTTAGCATAACAATGGGAGGAATTCCACAGAAAGAAAAGGGGAACAATCCAACCCCCAACAAGTACAAAGATAATTTCCTAAATATAAATATTTTAATATAATTCTTAGGGTCTTTATTTAGATCTTCATAAAGCAACACTTTTATCTTATGTTACTATAACTTCTAACTCTTTATAGTATCCTGCAGATCTTAGAAAAGCATTAAAGTAGATGTCCTCAATTTATTAAAACAGTATCTTACTTCACTAATGTGCATTCTTGAGTTATATATATTTGCAAAGTAAGGAGAACTGTGTTAAAAAGGCATACAGCTGAAGAACAGAAATTCATCAGCATTCCAAACTTAGTGTCCAATTCTCTCCCCAACTGTTACAATGAATATAAATTGAGAAAAAACACAGAGAAGTAGGCCAGCAGAAGGTCTCTAATGCAGGTGAAATTAAAAATAAATACTGTGGTTTAGAAAAGTCTATTTTCTCATTCTTGCTCTGAAATAGATTGGAAATACTAATAGCAATTGTAGTTTTCAATCAAAAATGTGCTAGGAGCTTTTTTTGATCTTAAGGTATATTCTTTCAAGACTAAAAACACACTGAAAAGTTGTATTGCAGCTAAAATTAAGCAAGCTGATTTCTTTGTTTATCATGTGTTTGAGTGACATTACCCACTCTCATGTAGACAATGAAAAGTTAAATAGATTTTCTTGTCCAGAGGGCTATTCAGAAAGGCAAATACACAAATAGAACCCTTTATGGACAAGTTCTAAAAGAAAAGAGCTAATGAAATATTTCTAGGAAACTAAGATAAGAAGAAAAGAGGCAGTTCCAGGGTTCTTGCCTGCCCAGCACAGATTGCATACTGAGCCAGGAGTCAAGAGTATGTAAAGCAGCTTGATGTACTAATGCTCAAGACACAGAGATGAGCACACATCCAGATGTCCTGCAGAAACGGGCCGTTTCTTTATCAGCAAATCAAATGTGCCTCTGAAGGCACTGGGATAACTCACAGAATGGCTGGCATCTACCCTACAAAACTGCCAAGGCTGTGGTGCTGCATTTGCGACAGTAGCTGAAGGGAAACTGCCCATTGCGTATTCTCACGAGCTGCTCTGACTGACAGACCATGTGAGGGAATTGTTGGGGGACAAGTAATTACAATAGGCTAAATATTTTTTAGGGAGTGTGTCGAGATTTCCCTAACAAGGACAATCACATTCTCATGCCCTGAAACATTCCAAATCACACCAGAACTAACTAGTAAAGATGCATCCAGACAGACTGACATAATGTTAAAGACACACAGGTGCTTGAAGTCTTTAAGACCTGAGCTGGAAGTTATGAACTGTTAAAAATTATTCTTAGCTCTAATTTAGAGCTGGCTGTCATTACACAAAATATTTAATGTCAGTCAAGCTTAAATTTTTTCAGTTTGAGAGCAACTGAGCACTGTCACTGTAACTGTCACTAATGGCGATTGCGGTGTCTCCATCCTTGGAGATATCAAAAATCTGTCTGGATATGATCCTGTAAAAATGACTCTAGGTGGCCCTGCATAAGCAGGGGGATGGATCTCCAAATGACCTCCAGGTACCTCTCTCAGCCTCAGCCGTTCTGTGATTCTGTGAAATGTTCCCACTCTCCTGTCCCAGAAGTCTACCCTTGATGAAGTGTCAGCTCAAGTGCTTAGGAGGTTTTGCTCTACACTCAAACTACTTGAGGGAAATTATTGGGGTTAAAAACAATTCTGCAACACTAACAAGCAAGAGGTGGAGATGCAGAAGTGCCATAAAGTTCAGTTATTGCATGATGAAACGATGTCCTTTCTGAGATTTTGAGCCCACTTCATGCAAGAGAAAGATACTACAATACTTTCTTCTTCGTACTCTCACCTGGCCTAGCTTGAAAGGGGATCAGAGCCCTTGTGTTTGCTCAACCATGTAGAGCTGCTGACAGGCTCTTCAGGAAGCTCTGTGGTCTGAACAATTTTGTTACTGCCTTGTTTGAAACACGGTGCCTCGCTGTAGCAATGCAGATGTCTAAAACAGGTGCCTGCACATTAAAAGTGAATGTAAACTGATTTCATGAAACTGAGAAGGAGGAGAGATACTGATGGCCAGATAGAAATGCTGAATCCTTGTCTTTCAAGCCTGGAATCGGACTCCAGAATTTGTCCTCCTTTGCATACACTGAGCATGATTCAGTGTTTAAAAGGCCCCAAGAAATGCCTAATTTGTTAAGACATGAAGGAAACAGAAAGCAAAACATAAAGACAAAAACAAAGGAAAGAGAACAATGTTATTGATCTTCTGCAGCTGAAGGAAATTTAAACTATTCCTTTTTGTCTTCCAGGAAAGTCTGACTATTCCCAGGACCATTACCTTTTGGCAAACTCAGATTGCTAATATTTTGGAGTTTTTTATATAAGCCAAATCAATAGTTAATTTTACTATCTGTGCAAATACTGATGTCTACACAGCAACTCAGTTCTAGCTGGGGAATTGGAACAGAAAACAAAGCGGAGAAAGAAACTAATGGCTTTATGTTTTCACTAATTCTATACTTGATAAATAACTTTTCTCACTGAGTAGATAATTGTAATCTTTTAAGCATCTCATGCTTCAAATGACAATTTGAAGGCAAGAAATGAAGAAAAATTAACAAGACAAATGTTTCTGTCATAAGAATATGTGTAAAAAATATGACATACGCATATGAATTACTAAATTTATTCATATTTTAATACTAGCTCAAAGGTGGAATTTGGATGAAAAATGTATGGAGAAAGAAATACCTTTGCAATTCCATTTGTGTAAGAAAATACACATGAATAATTTTTGTTATTTTTTCAAGTGGAAATGGTCTGCATGAATTGAAAGAGTGCTATTGAAGTCAACAGATAATTTTTCTACATAGTGAAGACATACCTAGGTCAATAATAGTCAAAGAAGGACCTTATATGAAAAAAAACCTTTTTATTCCATGAATCTCCATTAACATTTTTTATTCTATTTTTTTGTTCTAATTTCTAACTTGTTAATACCCATTTCCTCATTTGTTTTACTTCTTTGCCTTTTCATCTTCACCAAGTAATTTTTGTTCATGATTCAGTTTTATGAAGTAACGTTGAATTGACAGTCATTTTCAATGCACTGAAAACATACTTGCAGATTCATTGAATTACATTAGATTCTCTCAACAGGTCAAGTGTTTTTGACAAACTAAATAAGACACACTAAGTGTATGGATTTTTTATCATTTTTGTCATAACTGCTTTTCCATGTAATTTCACAAGATATCTCTAAAGTTATGTATCTATTTTCTAATTTTAAAAGTTATGAAATGATAAATAAAATCCTTATGTGTATAAAGCTTCAGACATGTGCCAATGAGCAGATTTTCATACTCAAACAGAATCCTAGATCACATGTGTAACAACTGACAAATCAAGTGCTATTAGACACTTTTAGAATCAAGAGCCAGGGTACTACAGCATGAACAGGCATACTCTGGGACCTGCTTTTGCATCTTTAGATGAGATTCAACAGAGAATATACAATTAGGATGCAGAATGCGACACCTATAAATTCTACCATCTTTCTGTAGGGTATATTCAAGTGCATATTTGTTTATTTATATGTATATATTGTCTGTGAATATTTTGAGTGGGGGTGAGTCATAAGAGTACATGCAGAAGTTGATTGCTGGGGAGGATATGTGTGCACCCACACAAGCCACTCAGAGTGAGAAAGAGTACCATTATCTCGCAGCAGAGGTCTGAACCAAATTCTACCCCCTCCATACTTTTGTGCCAGTGCTTCTGACTGTCACACAAGCCTGACTCAATACTCCTACTTGTCATTCAACCCTCATGAAGGACAAAGAAGACGGTCAATAACTGTTCTCCCTTCTTCATCATGCTCACATGCAGAATCTCACATGCAAAATTAAATAACTGGACAAAATGCGAAGGACATACTCATATTTATTATTTTCATCCATACATGTGCAGCAGGCTTCATAACTAAACCAAAGGAAAAAATTAGTATTTTTAGAAATGTGAACTAAAATGAATGTTTATTTGAATATTGAACAGCAAAGCTTTATTTTATCAGAGGTTCAAGCTGAAAACACCTTCACAACTGGAGGAAATACAGGAAGCCATGCCAAACTGTGAAAGCAAACTTCACATTCCTTTCTGTTGGTAAGTCATATTTTAACAACACATATGTAAAAAGCACATTTAGATACAGACTATCACAGGTGTCTGTTTCTGTATAGAGCCTTCCAGGAAAATCTGTATCCTGTAAAAAAACTTTGAAGTCAGTCCATCTTTGAGTAGGATTTTGACTAGATGTCTTCCATCTTAAACTGTTATATGACTTTATGAGTCATATATTCTCACTGACTTCAGCAGACACTAGGTTAGAGTGGTGTTTGTTACTAAGATTATTCAAAATTTTAAGTATTTGGTCTGTTTAAAAAATATTCTGGGAAAAGTAATTTCAGAAAAATCTCATTATGAGTTAGTTCTAGTTTTTGAGTCAAAAAGGAGGAAAAAAGCTTAGAAGAATAATTCTCTGTGAAAAAATGTGTTTATTAAAAAGAACTTTTTGAAAAAGTTGCTTTGATAGATACTATTCACCAAAATCTTTTAAAATTTTTTTCTGTTTTCATAAAAAAATCAGACAATAGCATTGATAATTTTTTCTTAAAAATAAGTTTTATATTAGAAGTCAGTTTTCCTTAAAAGTATATTTCAATTACATAATTAATCTTCAATGTATATCACTGCCTTCTTTGGTATGGCTAAAATACTTAACTAGATAACATAGCTATTTTCAGAAGCTAAAATATTGAATATTAATCAGTTTTTTCATTTCACAGGAAAGCAATTATCCTCCAGATACAACATTCTATACCAGCATAAGCTGGTTAAATTCTGAAGCTGATTAAAAGGCAAAGAATACCAGTGATTCAGATCTAAATCAGATAATGATAATGATTGCATACCATCAGGGCTATACATCACACTGTTCTCATGTGTTCTGGTGTCAAAACAAGTTAGCTTTCTTCATGGATTTTAATATATTTCAGAGAAAATATTTTTGTACAATAAATATCACCATTTCTTGTCTTAGTTTTATATAATAGTATATGCTATTAAACTAATTAAGAAAATACAATACTTAGACAAACTTTCTAGAGGACAGATTTTCATTATGGAGTTAAGAAAACCAGTTTAAGAAGAACAAATGACAGTGGCAAGCTGCAGACTGAGATCTTCTAATTTGACTAAGAAACGAATTGATATCAAACTATTCTCATGGTTCAACTGAAATGGTTTCTTCTTGGCTGCTTTCTTTAAGTTTACAGTGACAGGAAAGCATGCCTCAAAAGCTGGAGTAGTCTATTATTCTTTGTGACTTCCTCCAAGCAAGAGTATCAGGATCACTTGCTACAATAAAATGCTAGGAATAAAAGGCAAATAATGAAGGTATCATGACAGCAACTGATAGGTTTGCTGAATGCTGCAGATATGTAGACTTCAATAGAGACCTAATAAGAGAAAAAATAGTCACTTATATAAAAGGAGCCTGCTTCTGGGATGAGACACCATCACTCAGATTCAAGAGCAGGCAGCGTTACTTACCATTCCCAAAGCAGAAGTCCTGTATCAGGTGGCCTCAATACATGGAAGATGAGCCAAACAGAGCTGAAATAGCAACGTGAGCATTCTCATAATACAAAACCAGTGTTCAGGTAGGGATAGGGAGAACAATATCTCTTCACAAGAGAGAACAGTAGAACTGCAGTGCAAAGAGCACAACAACCAACAGCTGGAAACTATGAGTGGCATAGAGCAGGAGTAATGGAAATATCATATAATAGGTACTTTCCTAACAACATAGGAGCTGCCCTGAGAATCTAGAAAAAACTGCTGTAATCAGTGTACATTGCATGAAGATTTCACAGACCAAGGAACAAAATATGCTGGAAAAGCATATGGTGGTATTCAGTGTTGAACTGAACAGACTATATCTTGCATTTAAAACTAACAGGAGAAAATACTGCAGTATTACCAGGGAAAAAAAAAAACAGAAAAAAACCTGAAATCAATTCAAGAGAATACTTATGCAAAGTAAGATAGTTGTGAAGGTCAAGTAAAATACTATATGGGCTCAGAGAAACTATACCGGTCAATTGTATTTAACTGCAAATATAAGTAGGTATTTTTTCCGATGATTTCATTAAGAAACAAGGATTGATTGTATATCATTAAGTTCTAGATATATTGAAGAAGCCTGATTCACCTTCATGGTAAAATATGACTTGGCAGAGACTGTTTAAACAATTCCTCTGAGGATGAATCACCTGCTTAGGCTAAGTATGAAAAAGACTTAATCAGCAACTCAAGGTGCACTCTGTTATCTGCATCTGGGAAATTAAAAAAAATCAAAGGGGTTGATAATATGAAATTAGATATCACTTAGTGGAGTGGGAGTAGATTTAATAAGTGCTTTGAAAGCAACCACCTACATTCTCTCTTGTCCAAGTCATGTCCCCTGTGACCAGAGCTGACATGTGTTTGCACAGCTCCTGCATCCATGTGCAGGCTGCAGTGCACCATCAAAACACAATGTTTATGGTAAATGAAAAATGTTTGCTATTTTATATGTACAGAAAAATACTTGTGCTTGGGCAAAATCATGTGCTTTCTACAGCTAATTAAACAGTAATTCTGCCATCGGATATCAAAGTATTCTCAAGACAAAAACAGACAGCAAGCTGTGGAATAATCCCTAACCTAACAGCCCTAACCAAGCTTGGAAAATACAGCTACAATGAGGAAATATTTTCAAAAAGTTAAATAGGTCTTATCATTACATTATTGACTTTCTTCCTAATGCAGTCTAATGTGTGGAGACTGTAGTGATTATTGAGTGTAACGTCTTAATTTTTCCAAAGTCTATACTTGCCATATGAGTAGTCAAGGAGCAGATAACTTAGGAAATAAGTATGTAATCAAAAATATAGATGAGCCAACAGAAGTATAATAATATCAGTATTATTTTAGTGTTAATGAATTTGTGGTATTCAAACATCCATTAAAATAGCCACTTATTTGGGAAAATATTACCTATATAATATCCACAAAATAAAACCACAAATTAATCTTCCCATGGTTGTAACATAGGGATGCTGAAGAATTCACAAGAAAATAAAAGGGAGAAGTGTTATCCCTGCCTGTATTGACAGTGTAAAATGGACTCTACATTACCAACAGATACACCTCTTCATGCTCTTAGAGCAATACTCACACACAGCAGCTATCAGTAATCTAAGAACCTCTTTCCCTTTCATTCATGGTTTTTCACAGGTCTACTCTACTCTTACTACATTAATAAGGACTGCAAGATTCACATTTTAGCAATGACATAATGCTAAATGCACATTTAAGCCGGCCAATCCTCAGAGGTCCTCTGCAGCATTGCATTCTCCTCTTGCTATCCAATAGCTGAGCAATCCTATAGCTCCTTTTCATCTGAGAGGCATTCAAATCTCTCATTGGTAAGATAAATATGAGCTGTGATTTCTACCCACCCAAAAGAAAGTTGTATAGAGATGTATGCCTCCTGGCCATGTGGAGAATTCTTCTTCCTGAATGAATTCTTAAAACATAGCCAGACAACAGATCGACTGTAGGTTTTAGGGCTTAGACAGATGAAGAAAGTATTCCTTTCTCAGATAAAAGGTTTGTTAAGAAATCTGGGAGGCAGACCCAAAGAGACTCTCATAGTTAAATCACTCTTGGAAAAGATGCATTCAAATGCTCTTAAGGTGAGGGGAATGGTGAAAAAGAGCTGGACTTATGTCATCTGCATCCATAGTAAGTGCTCTTACCAGACATTTTTAGCTATGCTCTATACAGAACATACTCTGCTCAGCATGCAGTAAATAATTGTTGGGTTAGACTGTGCAGAAAAGCTAAAAGAGGTCCCTAGATTATGGCTCCTGGTGGGTACCAGTACAAGAGAAACATAGATCTACGCCCCACTATCAAAAATTTATTGCTTTTGGAAATTTTACTGCAGAAATAGAACACTTTCAGCACCTCAGGAAACATTACGGCAACATTAACTTATAGGGTGGTTATGTGCTCAGGATCCAAATTTGAGACTAGTCTGGCAGAGAACTTAGAAGAGTCCTGACTTGGTATACTGACTGGATTTTTCTACATTAATAAGCTCTAAGGTGTCACAATTTCATTCATAACTGCATCAATAACTGTGACCTTCTGCTACAGATGTAAATGGCCCAAATGGAACAGATGCAGTTTTCTTTTAAAACCTGAACACATCTCAGTCAAGGTTAACAGACATTGTATGAAGAGCTTCAATTAAATTGTTTCTAATGGAAGTTGAAAGAACAATGAGAATCAAGCTCCATACTGACTCAATGAAAGTTAACAATCTCAGTATTAGCCAGCTAATAGTGAAATTTCCAGCAACTTAGATGTATTCAACTAAAGAAAAATAACATAAAGCAAAAAGAATGAAGCACTCCTTTTCTCATAAATGTTTGCATCAGAGGAAGTAAATTTCTGAGAGACCCAGTGTTGAATGGGTTGGATTGAAGTTGCCTATATGGAGTTGGTTGCATGAATGTGGAAGGACAGCACATTTTATTACAGCATCACATCCTAAAAGCAATTTTTTCAGAAAAATAGAATCTAGCTACTTGTTTAGTAGTCTGCCCTGATCTACAGAATGTGAAATATCTGAAATGAAGAAAAACTACCATACAGCATAACCTGACAATGTTGTTGATACACAATCTGCAGTGTTTATAGTAACTGCAGACATTCAGGCCATATAGAAAGGGAAACTGATATTTGCAAAACATACTATTTTTTCTTGATTTCTCACACTGGTTTTCAGAATACTGCTCAAGGCTCACCACTTTTGCACAGAACTTTGATTATAATTATTGCATCACCTGAAGAGCTGCACTTTTACTATGATTGTGGGGATACACAGTGAGCAACAAAGACTTTAAGAGGATTTATAAACTCAGTTTGCATAATGCATGTAGCATCATCTTGATTTTCCAGAAAAAAAAGTATCAAAATACAATATAGAACTTACTTTCAGAGTCATTAATTTAATAAAACTAGATTAACATTCTAAGCAATTCAGTGCAAGAGACACCAAACTTGTGTAACAATTATGAAATCAACAGGACGCAGTTTGCGCAAGTATCAATTTTAGGGGAAAAAAATCACTTTCTCAATTAAACTCAATTCCTACACAACAATGAAAGGCACCAGATCTAAAAACATCTTCAAAACAAGTCACAGACAAAAATTCTTGTATACAGTCAATCATACGCTTGAATTCTTAGCATAGTCCCTAAAAGAGCTTTGACCTAGCCAACCAGGACTGTCCTATACAGTGCCCAAACAGCATTCATGGAAAAGTTTAGGCAAGGAACTATTCCTAACAGGTTGTATGCATGAAGACTCTGAGAAAACTATGTGCAACTTGCCACCACAGGTCAGTTCTTGGATAATTTTACTTACTTAATAATACAGATGCTACTAGAAAATGTATTGGGAAAATCACTAGTTTTATTAGAAACCACTCCAGAGAAACTCAAAACTGAAATATGCACAGGAAGGCCACAAGTTCTCTGTGGAAAGCCTTGGGTCAGACACTCATTCAACAGAAATGAGAAAAGTTATACTGATTTTGAATGAAGTCGGGAGTATCATGATGATTCCCATGTGAAAGGGATGTGGACCTCTGCTTTACAGTACAATACCATCTTCATGTAAGTTCTCGGATTTAAACAGTTTGAGAGATTTCATGTTTCTAGTAAAATATCTTCTGAACTATGGTTGGTTTGTTGGTCTGTGTCCCTAAATAAAAAAGGGATTAGAGTTTTAAAGGCAGAGAGAAGTGGAGAAACGCTACAACAACTATAAATCACTTCATCTCTTTGTTCCTATAGAGGATCACAAAATGCAATAAATCAGATGCTATTAAAATCTTGGGGAAACTGGTTCAGAATTTTACTGACAGAATCATGATGGCTGCTTCTTCCATGGAGTAATATAATAAGAAAAAAAGCAATATTGTAGGCCAGAAATTTGAATAGAAGAACACAATTTTAAATTGGTAAAAAGGAAAAATATTTAAAAGTAATTACTTTCCTCTGTATTTTTAAACATCTGTGATATAAAATAGAGTTTTAATCTCTTTTGAGCTGTTAATGACAGGAGAGGTAAAACGACAAGCCCTTTCATGGGCTGTCAAATCCCGTGTCCAATCATTAACTTCCAGGAAATACATTCCTTCAAAATTAATGTATTGCATAACTAATATCATAAAACTGTCTGACATTATAAACACTTTAGAAAACTGGTACATTCTGAGCTTTTTATGCATTGACCATTGCTGCTCTATAACTATTACATAGCCTATAGCTGCTCCTTTCCTATTGTTTCTTATTTTTCCTTTTCCAAAATGAGAATTGCCTTATCTGTAAACTTTCAACTGCAGTCTGTTGTTTTTTATGTAAACCTGCATAATTCCAATTGCAGATTGACACCACTGTCACAGATTACTTTAAAAGGAAAAAATCACTTCCAAACTAAGGACAAGGGAATCTAGGCTAAGAAGGGGGTGTGTTTTCTCATGCATAGGTAATTATCAAACTCTCTGTGAAGCTCTGTACAAAAAGGTGTAATAGAAGAATCTATGAATGTTGAAGAGAAAATAAGTGAAGTTCAGTAGTTCTGCACTTTAAAGTAGCTAATTTCACTTCTGCTTCACGTAGGATCTCTGGGACTCCAATAGCTTAGCATGACTTGACAAGTCTTTCTGTTTGAGCATTACATTTTGGTAACTCATTTGGCCAACATGACTGGAGACTGACTTCAGACATTTCTGGTAATGGTGCTCAGGGAAAAGGATGCCTTTTGAAAGACCATCTAATTGAAGAGTTGATTTTGCAATTAACAACTTTCTGCAGCCTCGTGTTGTCAGAGCATTCAGACTCAAATTTCTTACTTGAGTCAGAATGGAGGACAAGGTTCTTCCTCACACAAAAGAATGATTTGGCCATGAGTATATAACATGGGTGGAACAAGGAAGGAGGATGAAGCTTGCAATTATCTATAAATTTCCTTTACAAGTTGATGCAAGATCATATTTTTATTTTATGGCTTCATTTCCCAATAGAATGAACTACATTTTGTGGGTAGGAAAACTTATTTTCACGCAGACCTATTTGGGAGAAAGAATGCTGACATTTGCATAGATTCTCTAAGCACAGATAACAGAGCTACATCTCCAAGAAACTACTCTATTTGCAGTAGCTTCTACAGATCTGCTTGCTTCACAACATGCTGTGGTGGTGTTTACTCTGTTTCATCAAACATTCATTCACATACTTTCTTGACTAGTCAGTCAGATCATGCTGGAACTTGCATTTGCTGACTATCCATAATCCCCTCCATTGTTAATCGAAGGACTTAGCTCAACTATACTAAACCACTAAAAAAAAAAATCCTGCAAATTCACATGCTTACCAACAGGGAATACATATATTCACAGATTCAAACTGATATAAAAGCCAATTCCAGTCTCAGTTATTGATCTCAGTTTGAATCCTGTAAGGTCAGTTTAGCCTAGACTATCCAGGAATATAATTGGTCCACAAATAATTTTTTACAAATAAGGAAATTTACATAGTCTCTTCCAGATTATGCAACTGTACTCTTATTTCAGAGCCTTTATCTAAACCTTCAGATAGTATTCAATCCACAGTTAGTGAAGAGGTCTTTGGTAACCTTGACATCACAGCACATATTTCCAGTGAATCACTTTGGGAATTTAATTTGCAGAAAGGATACAGAAACACCTCAGGAAAGCATTGACAAACTGGAAGTCAACTGAGGAAATTAAGCCCATTGAGGCCCTTCAATTATAAAGAATATTAAACTCACAAAGAAGAGAAACAAAGAGGATTTTTCTAGCCAAAAACTCATTCCCAGAGCAGAGCTCTGGAAAAACAGCAGCAACCTCAGATAGCTCAGTTTTTCTTTTGGGAGAGGACTTCTGTTTGTCACACTAAAAAGAAGAAACGGGACTAAAGACATGTACATATGTCAAGCTGGATAAATTCAAAACCTTTGCTACAAATCCCTAGCTGCAAAATGAGTTCAAGCTGAGGCTTGACCGAATATTCTTCTTGTTCTGCTCCTGGCTTGCTTAAAATGACATTAAAAAAATAAATCAGCAAAATCCAGATACAGAGAAATAGAATAATAACAGAAGAATGAATACACTAAAAGCTTTAAAAAGTATCTTTAAAAAGTATAGTGAGGCTTGGCTATACAGAGGTATTTTTTACTAAGAATTGAACAATCTATTTGATATGTGCCAAGTTTAAACCTGCTTTGCACCTCGAAGAAGAGCATTTATGTCTAATGACCTTCCAAATTGGCTGTGGGATGACCATATGAGCCAGTAGGAAGGACTTAAGGGGCTCAATATGAAGGCTATATTTGGGTATGTATTGACTTTTAGTAGCTAACATATCTATGGCATCTTATTTAAATAGATTGTTCTCCATATTGACTCCCTGGGAAAGTTTTAGTCAAGGAGAAATATCTGCTTCTCTACAATCTTCTGTCTCCTGGGCTCCAGAAGAAAGGCATCTGATCAGACTTGCACAGACTGCACCGAGGGAACAGATCACTCGGCACGTGATGTAACTTACTTCCATCTGCTTTGCAAAGGAAGTGGAAGACGCCAGTATGTGGAAAGATTTGGAACTGTTTCCCTCGCCTTCTGAATTCCTCAGGAAGCATTTGGAGCCAAGACCCTCAGACAGATGACTGTTTCTCTCAAGACTGTTTCTATCAGTGGTATAATATATGTCTCTGCACAGAACAACCACTGACCAGATTAATTAAGATGATCTTTCAGGTAGATCATCCCATTTTTACTTCCCTAGACAAACATAATTACATTTATCCATAAGCATCTTGCAGACTTTCAAAACCTATCTTTAAAATGTAAATTGCAAGTTTATATTTACATTAAACTGATATATAAATTTCCATTAAATATTTATGGTACTATTTAAATTTATAGAAAAGATAAATAATCACTGGAAGCTAATTGAATTTATTGCAATTCTAGACTAAGATTTTATGTTCACAGAAACATGAAAGAAATTCCCAAAATAAAATGTCCTTTTTCTTTAGAAATTACTGAATTAAAAGTCTCACACACAAAAACATCCAGTCAAAACATCTTACATAACTGCATAAATTTATATAGTGGATGGATTTCTAACTATACAAGAGACTGACATTTTCACTACCATTTCACTGACATTTTCAGCCAACAGTTTTTGTTAATACAGTGAGGTTTTACTATGTTACACGGAAAAGCTTCAATATGAAATGAATTTATCCAGATACGTGTGTTTAGGTGTCTGCATAATCAAACAGCTTTTCCTCCAAAATATTTCATACATTTACTTTATTCTCTCGTCTCTATCCTTCTAATCACTAACAAGCAGTGTAAAGAATGTTCTCAATAATAGAATATTACTGAATCTACATAGCTCCTCAGATATCTTAAGGATAATTTAGAAAAAAACCCCACCTGGTTTGCTTATAAAAAAGTTATATATAGATGCAGTTATTCAGGGCTATATCTCTACAGATACAGATACAGAAGCAGACAGCCTGCAAACTGATTTGGGACTCAGAAGATACTGAGTCAAATCTAACTTCTGACCCTGCTTTACTCTCCTATTTTCAGAAGATCATATTCCTTTATTGTTTCATTTCCCATTATTTGTAAGACAGAGCTAATGACCTCCATTGCTGACCAGATATATAATAAAAAAGGAAATACTTTTTGCCCAGACAATTTTTTCAATTTTCTACTATGAATGATCTGAGGAAACTCATGAGTCAAGACACTAGGAAGTTTAATTTATCCTGAAAACATCTGGGCTACTTTGCATAACTCCTCTTAGTTCAGTAAAAGTACTCACGTAAGGCTCAGCATTAACAGCCAGTAAAATCTTTGCACTGGCTGATGCAGATGACTTACGGATTTCTGTTCAGCCCTTTGACATCTATGAAAAGTCACACTGCTGAATTGTATCAAACTCCTATAAGGAAGGAGTTGAAGGAATTAAAAGTGTATCTCGAGACCACTGTAGCAAGTCTGTTTCAAATGTAAAGATTTTGCTGCTGGTGGATGCATCTAAGTAGATCTTATCAAGTCAGAGAAATTGCAGGGCCATTCTTCTGTACCTTTTTCTCATTGGCATCTCTCCTTTTCAATTCAAGAACATAACAAGACCTTGAACACATAGAATTATGAAATTATATATTCTTTTCCAAAAGATGTTACCTCATATTGCTTAAGTCCGACTTCAACAATCTCATCAATTTCTATAAGAAAAGGCTTTGAGAACAGGAATGATATTTTATGCTTCATGTGCAAGACAGAAAACTGGGGCAGGAATGACTGTGCCATAGAGATGAGGGAATCATTCAGAGTTAATAATTTATTTGCTGAATATAAAAAGCTTCCTTTCTTCCCTTTTGAACAGTTGTGAAAAAGCATCTTCCTTTCAGCTGCAAGACAGACAATGGTGTACTTGAGCAGGTCACTCAGGGTGAGCAGAAGGCCATAATACACCTTGCACTGATGCAGCCTGCTTCCCTGCTGAAGCCCTTTGAACACAAATCTTTACACAGTGACCTACCCTTTAGCGTATGGCCACTTGTATTTGCTGATTTGTGACCCCTCCAGGCTGACATGCAGGCTAGAGAGCACAGGAGGAACCTGGGGGTTCTATGCTGCACACACCTGAGACCCACAGGCCGGGGTCAGGCATCCACAGGGCAAGAATCAACAGTGGGGGACTCGTACATAGTAAAAGGTACAGCTCTGAACAGAAATCTGAGATTAGTTTAAAGATTCGAAATATAATAAAAGCTTTTATTTATTTATTTGTCAACATTATTCAAATTCTCTCTGCAAATATACTTGGTAATACTGTAGTAAGCAATTTACTACAAGAATGGAATAAAAGTAAAGAATAATTCGATTTTGACCTCCTATTAATTATAAGTAGCAACAAACAGAAATAGGGCTTTTGTTCTATGCACTTTATGATCTATGGGAATACAAGTCCTGCCACCAAAAATCTGGCTTCATAAACTTCCCATTTTACGAATATTTCTGCCCATGTTTGGTAATACTATAAGACAAGTCACAAATATACAGAATATTTGTGGAAAGATGATGTAGTTGATTCTGATAATAATGATGCTGTGTGACTGTAGTTGCAAAGAACAGCAGGAAATTTTAGGGAAATCATTGCAGTTAGCATATAAGCAGCAGTCATGTTCTCTTCTTCATTCTCTGGAGAGCAGACCAAAACTTAGAACTAAAAGCTTATTGTTCATTTTCAATAACTGCATATTAGAACTCTGAGTATGAATTTCTTTGGTACATCCACTATTCAGTAACAATACATATTTTAAGCAGCCTCTCAGTAAATCAGTTTCCTAGAATATTCTTGGAAAATGAGCACAAAATGAGTTAGAATATTGCCATGGAAAATTCACTGTTTCATTTAAATAAATATTTGCAGATTTCATCCCTTTTTATCTGCTTTGCTATAATTGTCTATAAAAACAAAACTTATAAGTATTCCTTTTTTGTGCATCAAAAGTGAAAATTCATTCAATATTTTTTTAAGGACTGAAAGTCTTCCTGGAAAACAAACAGGAAGAGGAGAAACACAAAACCCTGACTTTTCTGAAAGCGTCTTCCATGTATACAAATGTAAATATGTATTCAAACCATAGATACAAATAAAGAAAATATATATAGGTATACTATGTACAACTATAACAACTGAAGCAATAACAGAATTTCCTGAAAATACCTATATAAACTGCTCCAAATTAAAAGTTGGAAACTCTTTAAGAAACATAGTTACAGAATGCCTGCAGTGAAGACAAAGCTATTGTTCAAGTCAAGACAAGTATTACTCTGGAAAACCAAGGGCTCCTGCCCTTTCTTCCTTTTCAGCTCACAAGCTTCCCTTCAGCCTGTGAAGGTCTCTTGAGACCAGCAGCATCCTTCACCAGAAAAATTAACTACTAATCTCTGTGGACAACCTGCCTGAAAACACATAAAAGCGAGTCTGTTACCCAAAAGACTATCTTTCCAACATCTACTGGAATCACCTGCAGGTGCATACACGTGTGACCTTGGCTGCTTTGCCGAAGTTATTCTGCTCTGAATACTGCAAATCACTAGATAGTCATAGGATCTGATAGCTGAGTATAAAACAAATCATGGCCACATCGTACCATTTTGGCCAACAGTCATGGGGCAACTTCACTATAATAAGTTTAATTTTTTTTTGCAATAAATTTAGCCTACCTTTGATCCACTAACACTTGAAGTATGATTATTTTAGATTTTCATGACATTTTAAATTCTACTAATCACCAGATATTCCTATTTGACAAATGTTCTGTCTTTTATTTTCAATGACATTTAAAATAAAAACAAACACCTTTTTTTTCTTTCTGTCATTGTTTTTGAACCATTGATGGTTTCATTCATGTCAGCACAACTCATAAATGAGTTTTAGATGAGTTGAGCTGCTTTTGCTGACTAAATTTGCAGCAGCAAAGCATAAAGAATTTTAGACTTCACAAAAGCAGTCTTTTTATTATTTCTTATTGAGAGACTGGTGGTTTAAAAATAAAATAGATACATAGATTTCAATATGCTCCTTTTTTAGGGGAGGAGCAGTCTTCACACAATGAGGCTGGACAATTCTCTGCACTAGAAAATTATCAGACTCTCTATAGATTTTATAGAATGTATATATATTTTTGCCATTTGGCATCTGCAAAAAGTTCACTGTAGCATATAGCTAAAGTGTAAGCTGTACAGTGACATAAGATTGTCTCTACAATAAAGAAATAAAATACCCAAGCAAGCAATATATATGCATATAGAATTCATATTTATGTATGTGGTGTACACATAGGTATACCTATATGTTCATTCACATAAAATATTTATTTCATTCACATAAAATAGTAATTTTGCAATAAGTATTGATGTGTTCTGTGGCATGTGCAGGTTCTCTTGGTGAAATTAAATGCACATCACACTTTCTCTTCTCAGCTGTTGCATGCTGCCTAGTTTTCAGTTTGGCACTATCTAGGTATGCCGTCACAGATGGAGAGTCAGTAGGTGTGACATGCTTTTCACCTACCATAAAATGTTGAACTCTCTCCATAATTTTGTGTAACCAATTTGCAATTCATTTAGTACTCATACATGGAATTTCAAAATAACTCAGCCAAATGTTTACTGTTACCAGTACTGGATCTTAAAGCAATGAGAAAGAAGTACCGTTTTAATAGCTTTTACATGCTATAATTTCCAGATCTGTAACCTGCAGCAAAGGAAGAGGGATTAAAATTCTGTATGAGATTCTACATTTGTGTCTCTGATATTACTTTTATGTATTGACATCTGGAACAAAAAGGATTAGTTGTATAATTTAATCCTATCAAAGCCAGTTGTGGTTTCCCTCTTCTACACTGTGTTAAATGCATGGAAGCTTCATGCAATAGCACAGGACTAACAGTGCTTACATGACACAGAAGGGAATGGTGACTTAGGACACATAATATAAACAGTTTTGCAGCACATGAGTTGATTTTTCTGTTTGAGGCCGTGATTCACTTTTCAGTACACAGTTGTATGTTTTAATGAGTAAGAAGTATTTTAAGGCTGTCATCTTTCTCTCACAAAATGACCTTTTATGTAAAAGGGCTTTACAGATATCTCATTAAAATTTCCTGGAATCTGTTTTACTATTTTTCTTTTATGAAGTAGTATAACAAATAATAAGAGTAAAGAAGGATATACTGAATGATACAACAAAATGAGATGCAATTATTTGCCTTTATCAAGAATACAAGAAGCTCAGAATACTGTCTTGAACTCAATTCTTTATTTTGAGGTGATAAAACTTAGATGAGATGCATCCCACCTTGTAATGTGCCTTTAGAGAGCCACTGCATCTTCAGCTTTCTCCCTGGAGCTGATTCTTTATTAACACTGAGTAACACTTCATGTTGCTAACAATCTTCATAATAACCTTCCAATGCCATCAAATATGTCACCCCAGAATTTCCGTTTCTACTCTCACCTCATTAAATTGTGAGTATTTGTACATATCAAATATCCAAAGATTCATTAGACAATAAATCAGTAGTTCATGCACAATACACAGTACTAAATATTAGGATTTCCTATTGCCACCAGCAAAAAAAAGCTGCTCTTTACAGCTGACATTTGTAAATCTATTGAGTTATGAGTTTGTGGTTTTTTTTGTTTATTTGTATTTTCCTGAACAATAAATAAGGGGATCTTTCAATCTTTTCTCTTAGACACAGTCATATGAAAAATGAAGTAAGTAATGTGGACAAGACTGTTTAATTTTTATTATTTAGCCCTAAGCTGTACTCAAGACTTTACATATTTAGCCTACTTTGAATGTTGTGGGAGATGTCAGTAAGCATATAAGATTACAAATTAATCTTACTTACACAGTAGGAGAAAGATTTTATGTCAAGGACTAAGAGTTACAGAAGTATAATCAGATCACTTCTTGGCTAATTACATATATTACTTGCACTGTAAAACATGAAGCAATCAGGCAGCATAAAAATAGAGGTAAACAGTGTCCAAGACACAAGTAAGTTTTCATACAACCATTCTGAAACTAATGCAGATATTCAGGCTAGCTCTTCAGAGTCAAGATACCTATTAATAGGTGTAGCATTAATCACGTACATAATTACTGTGAGGATCAAAGCCTAAAAAATGTTTTCGTTCACAGTTATAGCCTTAACTGAACAGCATAGCACAAAGCTGTAAGGGACACACGCGCATTTTGCTTCAAATAATAATGGATTTTCCAAATGGCTGCCATATCCTGCAGGTTTCTTGCCTAAGACAACATTCACTGTGGATAAGTTCTTGCTTACAGATGGGTCCTTGCACAAGGAATCTTGTATTTTAAAACTGGGCCTTGGTCCTCCAGTAAGATTACTGCACTGAATATCCCTGTGTTCACACAAGCCCTGCTAAAACTTGTGGTACTTACAAGGACAGCAAACTTTGTATTTGCTGTTACTACAGACCAGAACCAAATGGAGGATATAATTTTAAATTCCACTTTAGCAAAACATCTATCAAAGACTAAATTAATTAACAAGTATTGAAAAGTCTACAGCAAATAGGAAATCTCTGTTTTATGATTTTTCGTTTTCTCTGAAAAAAGCCTTCAGGTAGAAATAACTTTTAACAGATTAGTGTGAAAGGGGAAATCTGAAAATTTGTTTTTTTTAACATTTCTTTTAAATTGTTTTGAAATTACTTTTTGCTTTATTAAATGCAAAGATTGGGGGAAAATTAAAAGTAAAGTAAAAAATCCAAATTAAATACTTCTAACAAAATTTTATGCATATGTTAATTTGTTTTCATTCTTTTCTTTCAGTGATGCAAACAATAAACTTTAGCTCTGGGTCAATATACAACAGTGTTTTGGGGGTTTATAATTCTTTCCTTTAGGCAATGAACTGGGAAAAAAAATGAAATAAAAGCAGTTATTTGCAATTCTACTACTCTACTGCCAACCATAAAATCTTTTCTTTGGAAAGCTACCAGCTTGGCAACTACATATCCAATACAAAACAAAGAAAACCAGAAAGCAATAACAGCAGTCTATCTACCTTTCCAGTTTTACCATGAAAAATGTACTTCTCTACGCAAAACTTCTCTAGATCAAGACTGAAATGACACAAATGCACACTTCTTACTTTTCTATGACTGTAAGCATGTACAGCTTTCTCCAACTGTAATTTCTGTTTTACATAGAATAATGATATTTACATTTCAACAAACCAAATGGCAAAATATCTATTATTCAAACATAATACTGGATTTTGTAATTTTCTAAAAGGCTGAGTGTGTTTAACCAGATACGTGTATGAGATTTCCATATGTAATGAATAGATCACGAATTCAGAAGAAAGGCAGGCAGGCACACTCATGGATGTGATATTGAAACAGAAAAGAAGAAACATGAATTCCTTATTGCACTTTGTTTCTGTTAGTCAAAGAAAAGAGATCAGGAGAATATTTATGATAGGAAAAAGTGCTTCTTTCATAATATAAAGATTTTTTCAGCTATATTAATTATATTATCCACTAATTCTACCTTTGAAACAAGCATTTTTCATAATAAACCAAAAAATCATGGTGATAATGAACAACTTACACTGTGCTTGGTTTTTATTATATTCTCTTAAACATATACACACATGCATATACACACATGCACACAGGTCTGTTACAGAGTCCTTTCCTGAGATCCCCAAAAGCTACAAAGTGCTTGAGCTGTCCTGGACTAGGGTCTAAGGGGGTAGGTCACTAAACGGCTGATCTACACACACTTCTGGCTAGTATTTGCAATTATTTACACTAGCAGCTGTGGAAAAGCTGCAGAGGAATTTGCACTTCTCAGTTATAATGCTCTGGTGTAGTTCAGGGTTATGGCTATAAGACAAGGGCAACCTTTGTGCTATTCATTGTAATGCCTAATGTAACTAGAGTTTCAACCAAAGGGGGTGAAATGTAAAAGTCCACTATAAAGAGAATGGAAAAGAATTGTCCAGTTCTCTCTTTTCTTGAGTAAGGTGACCAATAGAAATTCTCAGGATGAACCATCAAAATGAAGAGCAATGACAATTTTTAGAATGTTTTTCTAGGTAATTGAGTAAATTTCATAATAGAGTGAATACAGTAATTTCCCATGTCACTCTGTCTGTCAAACTCACACTAATTCTTGAATGCCATTTTAGAGGGGTAAAAAGACTAAAGATAAGCAGTTTTTATAATTTCATGAAAACTAGCAAGTGGCTGGCGACAAAAAACTCTAATATTATTCATTGTGAAGGAAGCTAATGAGATCACCCTTCCTTAGCCATCAGAGAGGCGGGGGGGATTCAGACATCAATAGCTATGCTGCACAGTGCAATTCTTTTTTTTAAGGTTTTCCATGTTACATTATCTTCTGCCCTAACTGCTGTAACAGGAGGTTGAAATAGAAGAGTAAGGTAAGGGGTTTGGAAGGACTGCTGTCCCACATTTCCATTCAGTATAACAGATAAAATTAAATGACCAAACTCACTGTGAATTATATGAGCAGTTTTCAGAGGATAATGAGAGCGGAGCAGAAGCTGCAAATGGGCTTCAACCATTTTCAAACTCTCACTGATTTTGGGATCTTTAGCTAAACAAGTGGTTTTAAGTTGTTTCTTCTTACATAGTTGTATTTATAGAAATGTGTCTACTGTCTAGCGTTTCACACTTCTACTTTCTATTGCTTTAATTAGATTAAACAGGCTTTTTGTTTTGATTTTTTTTATAAATCAAAAAAATCAATAAAATTGTATATAAAATATCTACACTGTAACTGCTGTATTCTTGAGGCTGTTTGATGTTATATCATATAGCCAACCTTTTAAACGACCGGGCAATGATACACACAAAACTGGAAGTAAACTAAAGATCTGACATTGTGATGATTTGGTTTCTTATGATGTTGCTTTAAAAATGTTATAATTCAAATTAGATATTTTCTTTCTAATTGATTTATGAATTATGAAACTACAGCAAAATAATGTTTTTAATTGGTAAACAAAGCTAAGGCCTCCTATGAAGCAAGTATGATTTCATTGAAACATACTTCTTTTAACTTGGACAGCAATAATTTTGTGCAAGCCATCAGACTGTCTCAGCAGCATAACTTATAACTGAATAGCCTGTGCTGAAAACTGTCCTCGAGGTGAAGTATTGCTAATCAAGCAATGAAATATTTAATTTTGTGATGAAGCTAAATAATTAATAAATCTAACATCTCTCTGACATGTGTCTTTCGGGACTATGTAGAGCATAATGACACTAAGTTAAGGACAGTTTTCAATTGTAATATCTTGATTTTACATTAGCTAGGACCAGATGATATCCATTATCATGACATTAAGTCTAACTAAATGTTTCTCGGGATTTGTAAACTGTGCACTCTGCTCCAGGCTAATAAAACTGATGTGAAAAAAAATGCTAGCTTTTCTGATTTGTATTTTTAAATTATTTTTTTCAAATCTATTTTTAAATTAATTTAATGCAAAAAAGTCCATGAGTAATGTTTAATTTTTGTTGAAAAAATATTTTATTTCATCCTTACTCCCTTTTGGAAGCATGGACTCAACATTCACCACAGCAATGCCACCAGGAGCACCACAAAAAAATATTTCCTCCCTGAGCTGGAGGAGAAGCTTGCTATAAATGACTGCTATCTCATTGCTGTTTATGCAATTAGGAAGCAATCATTAACATGAAAGAAGGTTTCTATTTCCTGTTCTGAACTGTGGTACAGGGGCTATTAGCAATTACTGGCATAAAAGGTGCCCCTACAGGCAGTTCTCCAGATGTTCTCAGTTTTGAACAGTTACCAGCTTCATGCCAATCTGCCTGACCTCAGGCTTCTTTCTTTACTAAGAGCTGGCTGGACTAAGGAAATGATTTGCAATGTAAGATAATAACTTTATTCAATCTACTAACTTCTGAAAAATGTTCTATATTCATCCGTGCCAGTGAATGACACATTGTTTCTATTAACTATATTTTTCCACATATTCATCTCTTTCATATAGAATTCCTATAAAGCTGCTGAAACTTGAAATGATGGGAGTTTTGCTGGAATGGAAACCAGTTATTAAAAATGGGAAGGATACAATTGCAGTCACTCTCAGCCGGAGCTGTAATACCCTCTCTGGGTACCCTCCATGTCAGGTATTGAAGAGCAGAGCCAACCTAATAACAAAACAGCTTAGAAAGGATTCACAGTATAAGAGAGATGGAACTAATTAGGCAAGGAGCCATTGATCGTTGTGAGGTTTTTGCAGGAGCAGAGGAAGGTGGCTTGCATCCAAACCCTACATTTCCTGGAATACAACGAAAAAAGCAGTATCTAAAATGGTAATGTTTGGATGCAGATTGAAAGATTGCCATGCTGTATGTTATAGAGAACAAAAATAAAAAGAGACAGTTAACTCAAAAACTGTAAAATAAAAAAAATAGTTTTGAAATTTTGTTTGTGGAGTGAAACAGGAGTGGTTGATGACACTGAAGATTCTGCATGTGCTTAGGAATGTGGCTATGACGACACGAATAAGTCCGTTAAGACTTTGTCAAAGACTTCCCAAAGTGCTTCAGTGCAACCAGGAGCATGAACTGTAGTCATTAATTAGTTTTCCGCATGAATTCACTCTTAGTTTCTCTTTCTAAGGATGTGACCTTAAAGACACTTGAAGTCCAGGGTAGTTTCCTTTTGACTAAGCAGACTGGCTCAGGCTCTAAGTCTCAGGACCATTCTGCCTAAATGCAAAGTATCCTAATGCAAAGACTCATAACTTAAGGACCACAGTCATCCCAGACTGCCTTTTATTGTCAATGGATTCCTGCCTACATACGCTGAGATCATAGGTAAGATAGATTGATTTCTGGAGTTGTTTCTCCCTCTATTGACTCCAAGAACTCAGGGAGACAAGGCTCCTAATTAGGTAACACAGGTGATTAAAGCTAAATTGGTTGAAATTTGGTCTCATTAAACAGACAAAACAGTAATTTATTTGAAAATACTATATGATATAAAACATGAATTCAAAATGAGAAATATGTATTTATCTAAAATAAAACTCAAAAGTTACTTACCATATCATTGATGAGCACAATATCACTAATCTGAAGAGGAATTGCCAGAGCTTAATATGATTAATACATAGTTTAACAGAATTAATGTATTATATAATATCCTATACATCAAGAAAAACATCTAAAAGGACTAAATCAGTATTTGTTGGTTTAGAGAAGATAAAGCACATATATTTGAGATCAAATAAGTATCTTTGGAAGAATGTAAGGTTTTCTTGACATGATTCCGAGTATTGACTTAGCCTCACTTTAAGAAAAAAAGAAGCTACTATGCTGACAGCTCTGCCTTCATGTTTCATTCCTTAAACCTGTAATAAATACATAAAAAAACTTTTTCCATAGAAGTAAGGGTCTTTTTTTATGTTAATGGTGGCTATACTACCTCTCAGGTTGACTTCAGAATTTGAAAGAAATGCTACATATTGTGCACTTTACCCCAAAGTATGTCTTAATCCCTGACCAGTGAGAGGTCATTTTTTAAAGTCCAGAGCAATACATTTCTCCACATAGAGAAAAGGACATCAAGCAGTTGCACTGCAGAGTGACCTGAGCCAATTTTAGCAAACTCCCAGAAAGACACCTTTTTTTCTTGGGAAAATTATCAAAAGTCTTCCACTTATTCTGTCTGGCCCAAAGCACAAAAAGCAGCTAGATTTAGGGGGAAAAAAAAAAAATCTATGAAGGCAAGGAAACTACAGGCTGTGACTATTGGTATTTGGGCTGATTGCATATTTGACCAAAGCGTTTTTTTTATATTTGCAAGGTAAGATCAAACATTTTCCTTTGTGAGACACATTCTTAATCTCATAACCTAGTTCTTCAATGAGGTTACATTCTAGAAATTCTTATATTGGACTTTTGCTGCTTAGAAGATCTCAGAAATGTTCCCTTCATTAAAATATAAAAGGCAAAAAAACCAATCAAACCACAAAACCAAACATCATCTGCAGTGTTCTTTCCTCAAAAGAAAAGAAAACTGTCTTAATAGTAAAGGAAATAAAAAGAGGGGATACACATGTGGTCTCAGTCTGTAAAGAAAACTTGCAGTTTCAAATATTTGAAGTATTTCTAAAACTTAAAAAAATTAAATTCATTAATATAAACTTCTGCATCATAGCTGGTATCATATTTAATCCTCAGAGAGTTCTTTGTGTCTCATGATTTCAGAATGAATCAAGAAACAGCTCATCTTAGAGCCCATTGTGCATTCCCCTTAGTGCCATTTTCTGCTTTTCGTATAATTACTAGGATTCATTTTCTTCCCTTGAAAATAGGATTTTTGTCTCATTTGAGTCCCTGCTATTTAATTCCTACTTGAAGTCATAATCCTCCCTGTTACATCATACCAATCTTTTTCTAGCCAATTCTGATTTCACCAGCAGGATTTTGACTTAGGAAGAACTGATTATTTCGGTACACCTTATGTAGTAGGATTTAGTCCTTCTGAATCATACAAAGTAAAGAATATTTCAGCCAGACAATTTTAATGAACTAAAACATAAGGTACAAGCTGTGAAAGTTTGAGTTCCTAGCTATCGCTTCTCTGTAACATATTAACTAAGGATTCAATAGAGTGTATTCTTTTCCTTCCAAGATACAGCTTTGGAGAGATGCCTCTCTGATATACAAAAATTTAAGGTGAGGTGATCATTTTTCCAGTCAATGGTGTCAGAAAAATCTCTAAACCTCAACTGGTTTCAAACCTCTGACTTAAAACACACTAAATGTTATACTTGGTACCCAAAATTGTCCAAAAATACAAGGTTTGTTTGGGGTTTTTTTTCCATTTTTTGAAGAAACGTGTAAATTTCTCAGACAACTTTAAGATTGCAACAGGAATCCAGGTGTTTCTTTAATGGAACCCGTTCTCATGGGTTCTCTCTATGGATGGAAGATCCTTTATTGTGAGACTTCTATTCAGAAAAAACTGCAAAGAACAAAATCAGCTTAAAGTAGCAACTGATTTTTGTAAAGCTAGACATGTTAAAAAAATAAGAGCAGTTATTTATTAGAAAAATAATCTATAGCTGACATATAATCTCTCTATATATAATCTATAGCTCTTGATTTTCAGGAAAGTATTATTTTCTCAGTGCTGAGCTGACAGGATCATAAATTGGCATTTATTAATTCTACAGGACCATCCTTCTGTAACACCAAACAAAACCTCCCATTTTATATGGGAGAAGCATATCCATATCATTGAAAGCTCAATATCTATAGTTAACCAGTTGCTTTCAATTTAATGGATTACTTTATAGGATATAATGTACTGAATATTTGAACTAGGAAAAAATAACAAACCAACAAATATCTTCAGTATATATACAAAAAGTATCTTTTATTTAATTATATTTTATTTCAAGTGACTTGATATATGTAATCAGTCATCACCACAAGTTTCCCTATATTAGTTTGCATTCAAACATTTTTAAGCTCTCTGTGCTTAATTTTAAGTATAACTTGTAGGAGCAGCTTAGGCTGTAGCTTAGGCTACAATACTGGAAGCGTTTATCTTTTTCTTGGGAACTTAGAAGTGAATATATGCTAAAGCTGAGCATATTATTAAAATACATTAAAGAGTAAAGCTCTTTTCTCAAGAAAAAGAGCTTCAGTGTGTATTTGGGGTTTTTTGCTTTGGGTTTCTTTGGCAGATATCTCAAATAGCTTATCAGAGTGGAAGGTTTGGTCGTAAAAACTTCACATACAAAAGAACCTATTTATTCAGTGATTCTTTTCGAAACCTCATACTACCAAACGGAAATACAGACACATTAGAAGGAGGAATACATCCCGGTATCTTCTTGCAAGGTCGGTGAAGAAGACATAGAGCGGTTTCAGAATCTTGATTGAAAAATATAGACCGTTCCTTCTGTTTATCGGCACTATCAGAGCGGCACGCAGAGGTCGGGAAATTACGTGCCCGTCTAGCCCGGAGATGCGGCGGTGCCGCGCTCTCGGCGGCGGCTGGAGGCGGCGGCGCGGGCAGAGCGCGGGGGCTGCGCGGAGCGGGGCTCGCCCGGCCCCGGCGGGAGCGCACTTCCCGTCATCCACGCGCCATCTAGCGTCGGGAAAAGGGACGAGGCTCGGCACGGGAGCGGAACGGAGAGGAGGAGGGAACGGCTCCCACACCCGTCCCAGCTCTCGCCAAAAAGCCCAAAGCTGGTAAGAGCCATTTGGATATTGCCACCAGAACTCCGGAGTGGCTCGGGGCGGGTTGTCAGGAGGATCGCTACGCTTCACTCCCCGGCATCTCATTCGCCCTTTTTTGCAGTGAATGGTTCCCCTTCCCTTGAAAGCAGCTAGCGCTCCCCAGAAATCCCCTCGCTAACTCACCTAAGCTATCGCCGCCGCCCGATCCCTACCCAGAGCACCGCGAACTCCACAGGGTCTGTGCGGCGCTGCCGGCGGAGGGGTTGGACCGCACGATCCCGGCCCCGCAGAGACACACACCGGCACACACACCGGCACACACACCGGCACAGCCGCTCTGCCTGCCTGCCCTGTCGCCGCCGGCACGGCTGCCCGCAGCCCTTTTGTTTCGCCCGCGGAGCGATGTCCTGCCCGCCCGCCCCGCGCTTCCCCGCGCCCCCACCGCCGCCCGCCCCTGCGCCCCTCGCCCGCGGGCGGCGGCGGCGCGGCAGGGTGGCATGGCCCGCCCGTCTTGGGGGAGGCAGCGGGAAGCCCCTTCCCCGCCCCCGGCCGCGCCAGGGCCTCAGCGCTGCCGCCCGCAGCCCGCGGCAGGGCAGGGGCAGCGGCCGCAGCCGCAGCCGCGCCTGACAGCGGCCCCGCGCCGCAGGATCCGCGCCCCGCAAGGACGTGCTCCACGAGCTGCCAGGCGCGATTACGTTGTTTTTTCCCCCCCACCCACCCCTTGAACTTGTTGCTTGGCGCTCGGCGGTGGCGGAGGGGGGTGGGGGTGGGGGAAAGCCTTATTATCGATGTCCCTTTGGATGCGATCAAGCTTTCTCAGGAGCAACTACTTCCCCGCCGTTCCCGGCGGGGCGCGGAGATCTAGCGGCAGAGCCCGTATTTCCAAAAGTCTCTATGCAACTGAGCGCTCTCACCAGACTTTCACAGGTAGGTGCCGCAGACTGGGCACGTCTGGAGGGATTCGAGAACTGAGCCGAGGGGAAGGGGCGAGAGGAAGGAGGCGGGGGAATGGGGGGAGGGGTGAGTGGGCATGATCTACCACCGACCGCCGAGCCCTACGGCACCTCGCACCCCTGCCCCGCGTCCCCAGCTCCCCCGCCGCCGGGGAGCTCCTGCCCCTCTCCCGCTCCACGGCCAGCCTCTCCCAGGTTCGCCTTTCGCCGCCTGCTCGGGCACTCCCGGGGATGCCCCGTGCAGCGCACCTACTGCATGTGTCTCCAAAGCCCCCGCTCCTGCCCCCGCCAGGGCCGCGGGGGCTCTGCCCGACCCCGGTCTCCTCGCCGCAGATCAGCCCCTGTCCCCATCCTCTGTCCGTGGGAGAGACCCGCTCTGCCCGCTCCCTCTCTGTGAGGCGCTCCCCGCTCCCGGCGCCTCATCCCCGGCATCCCTCTGCCCTTCAAAGCATTTCCTGCACGGAAAACTTGCCTTAAAGTTTAATGTTGCCGCCCGGAGCTCCTCCCCCTGCCCCGCCGGCTCCCCCGGCCCCTAGCCGGGGTCTAGAGGAGTCCCCGGGCGGCGATTAAAGGTCAGGGAGAGGATTCTTCCCGCCGCTGCTCCAGGGCTGCCGCCGGGAAGCAGGGGAACCCGCCCGGCCCATCCCCTCTGCCCCTCCACGGCCAGCGGCGAGCGCTGGGGCCCCGCTGCAGCCGCCCGGGAAGGCTCCGCTGGCTGCCGCGGCCCAGGTCCGGCGGCGGGCGGAGAGCGAGCGGAGGAGGGGCGGGGGATCGGCTGCATCGCGCGTGGAGGATAATCTCCTTCCAGGTGGCTGCACAGCTGCACTAGAGCTACTAGCCGACTCCAGGGGCTAGTGATTTAAGGACTGTTGCTTCCATCCAGGGGCCTCGAACGGAGACCTTATATCCAAAGGCTGTTAGAGAAGCTGCTTTGAATACAAGGATTTCCAAGTGCCTTCATTTATTGTCCTAACAGTCTGACTGACCAGCACCTGGAGAGCATATTCTGGGGTGAAAAAGTGGAGGAAACAATAAGGAAGCAGAAGGGTTTTCCGTTAATACTGAATATCACAAAAATGTTCAGAAATTCTGCTGCCTCAAGAATATGTGAGAATTTGTATTTTTCTTTTCCCTCTCTATTTTAGTGTCTGGACCAGAACTGTCTCTAGATTGACTCCCTTAGCTGTAATAGGTGTTTGGAACCATGGCGGCAGGTGTAGCAGCTTGGTTACCCTTTGCCAGGGCAGCAGCCATAGGATGGATGCCAGTGGCTACTGGTCCCATGCCAGCGGCTCCACGGCAGGAGAGAAAGAGAAGCCAGGACTCTCTGATTGTGCTGAATGTGAGTGGCATCCAGTTCCAGACATGGCTGGACACCTTAGAGCGCTACCCTGACACTCTGCTGGGCAGTTCAGAGCGGGACTTCTTCTACCACCCTGAGACACAGCAGTACTTTTTTGATCGGGACCCTGACATTTTCCGCCACATTCTCAACTTCTACCGTACGGGGAAGCTTCATTATCCCCGCCAGGAGTGCATTTCAGCTTATGATGAGGAGCTGGCCTTCTTTGGCATCATCCCTGAGATCATTGGTGACTGCTGTTACGAGGAGTATAAAGATCGCCGGCGTGAGAATGCTGAGCGCCTGCAGGATGATACTGATACGGATCACGTAGCTGAGAGTTCCCTACCCTCAATGACAGCTCGTCAGAGGATGTGGCGGGCCTTTGAAAACCCACACACCAGTACCCTGGCTCTAGTCTTCTACTATGTCACTGGTTTCTTCATTGCTGTCTCTGTTATTGCCAATGTGGTGGAGACAGTGCCCTGTGGGGTAAGCCCAGGTCGCATCAAAGAGCTGCCCTGTGGAGAGCGGTATGCGGTGGCTTTCTTCTGTCTGGATACTGCCTGTGTCATGATCTTCACAGTTGAATATCTCCTACGTCTGCTTGCAGCTCCTAGTCGCTACAAATTTGTGCGCAGTGTCATGAGTATCATTGATGTGGTGGCCATTATGCCATACTACATTGGCCTGGTGATGACAGATAATGAGGATGTCAGTGGGGCTTTTGTGACATTAAGAGTCTTTCGTGTCTTCAGGATCTTTAAGTTTTCCCGCCACTCACAGGGTCTGCGCATCCTGGGCTATACGCTGAAAAGTTGTGCCTCGGAGTTAGGCTTCCTCCTCTTCTCACTCACTATGGCCATCATCATCTTTGCCACAGTCATGTACTATGCAGAGAAAGGTTCATCAGCCAGCAAGTTCACCAGCATCCCTGCAGCCTTCTGGTACACCATTGTCACCATGACAACACTGGGGTAAGTGCAGCTGGTGTTTGGTTACACCAACATTTCAACAAGTGTATTGGAATGAATGGAAAATACTCAATTTAAAAAAAATGATGATGGAAAAAAAAGTGAGAGGTTTTGTTACAGAACTTTAAGAATTCAACTTGTGACTTCCTTCTAGATGTTTTACGTATTTAAGAGAGTTAAGAGCAATGCTGAAATTAAAATAACCCAAACTGAAAAAATGCAAAAAACCCGAAAAAGCAAACAACAAAACAAAGCAAAAAAGTCTTGAAACTGGTTTTGGGCAGTGAAATTGGAATATTTTATTAGTGTGTGTGAGTTATCAGTGGATTTTTAATGGAGTATTGTCTCTGCTGGCAGGACCTGTTACAGTGTTGGTAAATTATTAATATTTATAATGAGAATCGAAGTGCAAGCTTTTAATTTGATCAGTTTGTGGATCTGCCATTTTGTTTTAAGTGCTGTATTGATGTAGACCTGGATATTGAGTTTGTTATTACAAAGTGGTTTGTTTTCATGAAAATCATACTTTGTCTTTACAAAAAAATATATTCGTGATTTTATTTAAGACATTGAGCACATTTCCTTTGATTTTCATGGACTTATAACTTTTAAATTATGAGTGCCAAGCTACACTGACTGGTGACACACTCTGGAAAATGATCTGAGGAAGTGTGAGACATATGACACATCAAGCATGTGTCTTTAAAGGTAATTCTAATGGCAATACTATTTCTTTCAGAGAATAGGGGTTAAAAAGTGTCACTGTTGACATTAGAATGCAATGCAGTTTAATGGAAGGATGGGGGAGAGTATTATTTTATGCAGTCTCTGATACCAGAGTCTGATTGTGTCAGCTGATTCTCTGCACCAAGTTATGAAATGCATTTTTCTGTAATTACAACAGGGATTTAGAAGGTTGACTAATTTGAGATGACAATTTTTCCTTATTCTTAATTTTGAGTTGTATAATACCCTCTATGAAAATGAAAATTTTTTGATTCATTACAAACTGACTAGTTATTTAATCATTACAGATACTAAATTACAAACTTAGCACTTTCATTAAGGCAAAGCCCATAATTTTATTAGCATTTTGCCATATCTTGTTGGGACTGTTGAAATTTATGAAACACGTTTAACTTTTAAATTTAACAAAATGAAAGTGCATTATTAAACTATTATGAAAAACTTATTATGTGCAATAGTAATTTACTTGGGAAACGCACATACAAAATACTGAAAAAGATAAAAGGAATGTCTTATGCCACTATTTTTTATACAAGGCTTTTATCTTCAGTATGATATAATAAATGAAGATAAATATAGTGCGTAGTAAATATTTCATACTTCTTGTAAGGGCAAGTTATGCTAAAAAGGAGTGACAAGAGCTTTGGGGATTTTAACCCGCCATTTAGGTTCTTGAGTGGTTTTTGGTTTTCATTTTCTGTTGCTGGTGACAAATGGAAGGGACCAGTTAGCAGAAGAAACAAGTTAGGCATGATAACTAGATCCACATTCTTGTATTTTTGATGCTGATATTTTATACCATTTATTTTTAATTAGAACAGTGATGTTTTCAAGAAAGAATTGACTGATATTTTAATATTAAAAAAACCTCCAGAAGCTGGTGTATGGGGTTTTTTGTAAAAAAAGGTACTTTCTGAGTAAGTTGTTTCCACACTCATGCACAGTGGAAAGTACTTGTCCATGGTACTGAACAGAAACTTTTCTTGTTTTATGCCCAAATTGCAGCTGATTATAATACAGGTATCATATCACAGCTGGTGTTAATATGATTTGTTTGTTTCTTTGGCACACACACACACACACACACATTAGTATTATTCTGTAATTCCAGGTTTTGAGGCATTACTCTGAGTAAAATCTTCAACAGTACTGGTGTAATTTGAACATAATTTCAAAGCTCTTTGAATAGAAACTAAGAACCTGTTTCTAAGTATACAGTGACAAAATATGTTGGTCCCAAGTGGAACAAAAAGGGTTAAAGAGAATCCTCTCATGCTTGACTCCTTTTTCAAGGTAGCGTGAACAAAGAAAATTTTGAGCAGGTTGAACAGAGATCCAAAGTCTCACCCTCAGGAGTTCAGGTACGATATAGGTTCAGATATGACAGACATCTCCAATTTTTATGAAATCTTTAATCAGTGCATTAGCTAGATTATATCCTTTTAATAGCATCATGATAACTTTATAAAGATTATGTTTAAATATTAAATATATACATGTGAATAATTTAAATAAAATTAGCATAATAAAATATTTGGAATCCTTTTAGTTGATGGAATAGTTGCACAAAAGGAGAGGGAAGTTACAGGGAAAAGCATCAAGGGTCAGTGAAAGCTGGCGGTAATTAGTACTGATTCTTTTTTAATGTGCTACAGCTTGCCACCTCTTTACTAATATAGAGCTCCTGTTCGTTTTAACTTTAGTTTTAGCTGAATGAGGGGTGTATAAATGGACTCGATAGGAACAACTTCTCTCTTTTAGAAACAAAGCTTGATGAAGTCTTTATGTTTTAGATGACAGTATCACACAGCAGGTTATGTGAAATACTACAAAAATTCATGAAAGCTAATAGCTAATAATAGATTAACTTTAAAATTGAGTTTTTGAGTCTTGGTGTCACTGTCATATTTTTCTAGACAGCAAGGGTATTGAGTAAGCGACCTTTGCAATTTGGGGAGTTATTACCTTGGAAGCAGAGCTATATTTCTCAGTTCTGCATGATTGCTGAGCAATTAAAGTGTCTTTAAAAAACATAGATTACATTTTCTTTTGCAGAGTGCTAGTGACTTCAAATATTACTATATTTTTGCCTCCAAGGATATCCCAGCTATTAACTGCTCTTGACTGCTCAGCTCAAGTAGTACATGTATGTGGAAATGTAACATGAAAGAGCTAGGAAAAAAAGTGAAAAGAAGGGAAGAAATGAGCAAAGGAAGAAAGAGAGCATGAGAAAAAGATAAAGGCAGAGAAAGAAAGAGAAGACAAAGATGCCTCTAGAAAAACAGCAGGCACGTTTCCAGAAACTGAACTATCTGATTTTAAACTTCAAACAAGTGTTTTATCAGGATTAATTGTAGCAAAAGTAAAGTAGAAACAAGTGAAGAAAAGAGAATAAAATTGAAAGAGGTCACAAAATATTTTACGGAGATTCAAGATAATAGTGGTAAACATAGAGGTCGAGAATCAGGTTAGCGTGAAGCTTGAAAGAGAGAAAAACTCAAGTCTGTTGAACTGGGACTGGCAGTCCTCCACTGGGACTGGCCCCTCCTAGGAGCTTGTGAACATCTACACACATAATGAGAGTTATGTCACTTTCTGCCATCACCTTATAACATGCCAGTCTCGTAACCTTCCATCTGCCCTGTCAGGAGCCAGCAAATGAGCTGGAATAGCTGGTAAGGTTTTGAGGGTGTAAGGATATTGTTTGCTCCCAAGTCAGTCAGAGCTGTACTGTAGTTTGTGTTTTATGAAGATATTATACTTTAAATAAGGAACGTAGTGCTCTTCTGTGAGTAGTTCTAAAGCAATCTTACTGCTATATTAAAATTCTATTTTTATAGCCTTTACATTGGGTAGCTTTATCAAGTCACACAACACTTCAGTAGATGAACACAATACTTTATGAGGGGAAGCTTAAACTCGACCACTCATTTATTTGCTTTCATTGTATAAACTAGAGGTGTGTCTTTCAGAAAAGATAAAGCAACTATTTCTTTTGATGGTTTGTTAATATAGCCCATAATGTGTGGAGAAACCTACTTAAGATATAACAAATTCTCTGTAGACTTTATAATAAATAGATGTGATAACAGAAAGCCTCAAACAGTGAATGAGGGAAGAAATTATTTCCTTTTCCTGCACATTCATGTTCTTTAGCATCTTCAGTCCTTTTTCCATTCTTTTTTTCATCAATGCAGGTATATTCTATTTCTTTTTTCCATTATTTATTCCAGCTACCACTTTCCATAGTTTTAATGGTTGGGGTTTGTCTACTGGTTGATACCTTTCCTCCCTTCTTCAAAACAAGGTTAACATTTGTAATAAGACTCCGCTGGCTTTATTTTTTCTTCTTCTGCTCCTTTGCTCCAGATTCCTAATTAATTCTTCACTACTAGATCAAATCTTTCATTTGTCATCATTGTCATTCATTTGACCTGAACTTTGCTCAGAAAAGATTTTTTGTTCTGACCTTTGTTTGATAGAATTTTTCCTTATGAGCATAATAAATTTTCTGAATCATCACTTTTTTTTCTCAATTGCCACACATACTCTTTTCTCACCACTGTGCTATTTTCAGTGTGTTTAGTTCCTTATAGTCTCTGCATTTTAGTTTGAAATAATCTATTGAGTTTAATAAAATCTGACAAAATTCAAAGTCTTTGTTTTGTGAAAGATTTTATTAAAAGTTTGGATGTATTCTTGATTCATGTTATAAATGTAAAGATTCACAAAGTTAGAGTATTATTTCTGTATCTTGTACGTACGTATTGCTCATTCAGTTTTTGTTTGATATTTTCAACCCTGTTTCAAATAGAATTTTTCTATTTTTGTCTTCTTATATACAACCTAGCGGATTTTGTATTTTACAAATGTGTTTGATGTCTCAATCTATTTTCTCTTCACAGCAGAGACATTTAGCCTATATAACAGAGGAGGGACAAAGTGTAGTTGTGATCACCTTCAAAGTACATTACTAGATATTCAAAAAGGGCTCCAGGGAGAATGTTTTACTAAGGGTCATTTTGATAACAGTAAAAACATTATTTGTTCTGTAATAAAAAGATTACTGAAACTGTATCGGGCTGTTGTTGCTTGACAGAAAGTAGAGTAATTGTATTCTTATTTAGTTACACTGGGGACCAGCTTTCCTCTTCAAAAAAATCCTGAAAATCTCTTAGAGGAAAAGGATGTAGCTTGTTTCACTCATTTTTTTTTAACTTCATTAGTTCAGTTATGAAAAACATGAAGGTGATGCTTAACAAAACTGTCTTTCTGCTCAGAATGTAATTTTTTTGCTCCTTTGGTAGAAACAGATGGAATTTTGTTTCCTTGTTTTTTCTTTGAGAAAAGAATAAGAACAATTAGATTACTGTGAACCTAGATGTAACATAGAAATATGCTTAGTACAGCAGAACAAATCATCTCAGAGAGTAAATATGACTAGTTCCTGATCTATTAACTAGGGCCTATCATTCAAGTAATCATCAGTGAATATTGTCATTTTAGTAAAATCTTTAAGTGATCAAACCCAAGAAATTCAAACTGAGTGATGACAATCCGTACGTGACTCACATCATTGTGCCTTTTTCTAAGATGAAAAATTTGCAATATAAAAGCCACATAAATCTATGAATACAGTATTAGAAATAGTACCTATCATGCAAAAAAAAAACCCTGGAAATGGAAACTGTATTTCTAAAGAGGGGAACGTAAATTCCACAAAAATAAAGTGACTATTCAAAATAAGTTGCAAACATCTTGCAACTTCAGGGTGAAAATTAAGTTTTCAGACATTTGAAAGAAAGTCTAATGAATTACTCCTTTTACTTGATTTTTATGACACTGTAGTCCATTGGCAGAAGTTCATAATATTCATTATGGTAAGCTAACGAGAGAAGAATCTGATTTATCACGGGTTAAGATCATAGATTGTTCCAAAGAGGGAGTATAAATTAGAAATACAGAAAATGTTTAGAATCATCCTTAACAGCTTTCATCAGTTACATGACAACAGACCTGACATAGTGATGGGACAGATTCTGTATATTTCTGTACCTATCATTTATTGGGCAATACATAGGAGCACAGGTTTTTCTGGAAGACATATTCTTTAAGATATATTTTGTTTTTTTCTGAATTGATTATGTAGTGGAGAAAAGGTTTTTGAATTTATAGACACTGCTTTAAAATCATAGCTCTACACTACACTTCCTGGAACAGTAATAGTCACCATACTTGGACTTCAACTCCTAACACAGTTAGGAGCCTTTATTTCTACCACTATTTCTTAATATATTTTTATGAAACATAGGATTTTGATCTTGCTGTACCTCTGGTAATGTTTTATAAATGTCTTGTTAAGTAAAAAAGCTGTGGGGTTTGTTTTGACAAAAAAAATCAATTTTCACCAAATACACAGTGAAATTTGCTTTATTTTCACAGCATAGACTTAAATACATGTGATTTAAGATGAAATAAAAAATAATGCTCTTGACTAGAGCATCTGATATGTAACAGGTATGAGTGCCCTGTAGAAAAATACCGGATACAAAAATTTACTCTGGTATCTGAAGGCTCAGGTTTTAACATGAGCACCCATGAATATCATGTGATTAATACATAAAAAGAATAAAATCTAACAGGATTTGTCTCTATTATAATTCAAATGAGACTGCATTCCTTTTCTCACAGCAGCATAGACACAACTTATGCATTATTAGGAGATACATCTTAATGTACCTAGTTATCAGTACAGCATTCCTATTACCATGAGTTCAAATTCTATCAGTTAAGTATATTGACAAAAGCTAACAAAACAGCAAAAGACTGCTATGTGTCGGATTATTAAAGATACAAGGATATCAGTCATATAAGCAATTGTATTTTTTATTTAGCAAAGCAGTTTCCTTTCTTATATTCCACTGTGCGGTATTGTTCCTTACTTATCTGCAGATCTCCATCCTGAAGGTGAAAGCATAAGGAGCTACTGTGTAAATGTACTTACTTAGAGCATGATTCTTCAGTTACAGAAAATGTGAGCTTTCTAAAAATCATAGAAAAATGGTTTTAGTATGAACAAAGTAAAACTTTGCCTATTTAAAGTATTTGGGAATAGTAGCTTTGCATTTCATCCCTGTTTTTTTCTGTTCCATCTGTGTTACTGGTTTCTTTGATCTGATTGGTTTGACTGAGAAGTCAAGTTTCACAGACGTAGAGATCTACTAGGTTTGTTCGTTTATATGACCCAAACAGTACAGGGAAGAATTTAAAAGCATTTATGTGTCTGGAGATGAAGATAGGCACTCGACTTGAATTCTCAGACGAGCTTGGGTGTTAGAAACAGTTGAAGCTAGGTACCTAGTCACCTTAGAAAATAGTCTTATGTGCAAAGGAGTAACTTTTAGGATAAGTATAGAATACTTTACTCAGATTTTGGGTATGTCTTAGAGGCAGGATCAAATGCTCCTATCAGAATCAAATGGATCCTGCTAGGGTTCAGGTCTGGTTAAAATAGAAGATTGAAAAAAAAAAAAGGAGATAAGAGTGTTGTGTGTATGGTATGCCTAGGAAAGAGGAATGAGTAATTTGAGTAAAAAAAAGAAGAGTAACTTCTTTTGAAGAGTAATGTAAATTATCCAAGGGATATATTTTTTGATCCTGAGAAAAAGTCATTCTCAATTTTGACCACTTCGATTTCATCCCCTTCTCTGGTATGGTGGCAAACATTCTTTTTTTGTGTCTATTTTACATTGTTTGTAGATTTATGTAGAAGGCTTGAGAAGTACTTTGCCTGCCTTTGGGTTTTCTTTTTGTGCAGTAATATAAACTTTGTAAGCAGAGTCTGCAGTTCTGCTAGTTGATTCTTACCTTAATCTCTGTTCCTAAATGAAGCGTACTTAAAGCACGTTCTCCTGTTTTTTCCTGATTCTTTGTAAAAAAAAAAAATTTCCTGAGGTAAGCATCTTATATCACAGTTCTTTCTTTTTGAGAAAGCATTGTGATTTATGAGATGATGTTTAACCAGATGGTGTCTAGCTCAATTCTGTACTTACTACCCCTTGCACTAAGGCTTTATATCAAGAAAAACATAGGAAGAAAAAATTCCAATATTGAGAATACTTGTATAATTTTTTAAAATACAATCTATTATAATATCAGCATTAAAACAAAAATATTATAAATTATGTAGCTCTCTAAATAAATTTAGCTGTTTGATTATTGAAGTCTCAGTGTTCTTAGCTAAGACTTCTTATAGTATAAAAGGCAGTATAAACTTCTAGGATTTTATTTAATTACTCTGAGTACTTTGGTAAATTAAAATAAAGTAAGTTTCACTATAGTTTTAAATCTCTTGGATTAAGAGAATTAATTTTGGGCTAAGAAGTAACTGTGAATCACCTTAATGGTATCTATAATAGCCTAATCTTATGATAATACATTAACATGCTTTAATTAATTATTATTTTGGAAAAAAATATTTTGAGGCCAAACCTGAACTTTTTTCAGATGTGTATTCAGAGATACAGATTTTTTTCTATGAATTATATTGGCAGATTCTCAAAATATTTTGGCTGATACACAGGGAACAGTCTTTCAAATTATCACTTGAAAGCTTGGCCATCCAGGCATTCCTTGTAAATGGCTGAGAGTTAGAGTGTAAGGTTGTGAAGGAATTAATTTAGGACTGTGTAAAGCTTACAGTCTGTGTCTTTCGCATCCTAATTCACTGCTTTCAATAAGATGAATCAAGAGAGTTTTCTGTATGAGAGCACATGTAATGTAAGTGGGATCCTTAACTTTTCATTGTTGTTAGTATTCATATCCTCCTTTTTTATAGCCCAAGAGAGGACTTTTATTATTGTGTTAGTGACCTTACTTTTATTTTCTGCAACTTTTATCTCTTACACTTGCAGCCACGTAACAATTCCCTGAGCATCCTTATCAGTTATGGGCAGCAGCTACTGTACTGTGCAGAGTTGCTTAGGAACAAAATTGATGCTCTTTGACATAGTGGATGACAGCTGCAACATGCTGGTCCCCAACTCTCCTTTTCTCACAGAGGAAGAAAAAGCTGAGAGGTTGAAGATATTTTCCAAACCTGATTGTGAAGAGCCTATATACTCTTTTGGTTTAGGGTATCTAAGCACTTCATTGTTGGTATACAGCAATGGCTTAGAATTTCTTTCTACTAAAGACACAGCAGTATCAAACAATCTTTAGTAACAACTCTTTTTAACTTTTTGTAATATAAATACCACAGTATTTTTTACCTCTTCTAGAATTAAAAGTTTTCAGTTTTTCTAAGCTTTTTGGTTGGGTTTGTTATTGATGCATTTGTTTATATCAGTTGCTAAAATCCAAGCTGAAATGTGGATTCGTGAGATACTGGACAAATAGAGTATATACACCTAGCAAGAGCTATGCTTGCAACTGTCTCTTATATTTATTTGAAATGTATTTATATAAAAAAAAGAAACTTTCAATATTGTGAACTCTAGACTGTGTGAGAATTAAGGCGGAACTTGCTATTTTAGCATCTGGGTGGAAACTTGAAAGAGTACAAATTGAAGCTTTCCCACAGAGAGATAGTTTAGACTAAAACTGTCCACACCCTGGCTTAATGATTTGACATGCTCAGTATTAGTTATTTTCCAAGTGAAAGGGAAGCTCAAGTTTTATCTGATTTGCTTGTGAACAAAGTAATTAACCTATAGTATGTGTCAAAAGATGCCAAGATTTAGAGGCAAATATTATAAAGGAATCTCCTAAAAAAAAGGCCCAGGCAATATGTGATATATATGCTGTCCTTCTCAAGACGTGTGCTACTTACTATCTCCCTTCATCCCATCAGTCAGATCACTGTAGAAGTTGCAGCTGTTGAAAAGCTGCAGCCATCATCATTCCTTTAGCCTACAGTTTCTTTCCCGTGAAGGCCCAAATTTCCCCATTTTAGTGCATTAAATAATTTATGGGAGAAGCGATGCTGTTAGTCGTGCTGGGGAGCCCTTCAGTGCAGCTCAGCCTCTTGCCGCACTGGCAGAGCTGACAGTCTCTCTCCTCTGGAGACAGGCACTGCTGCAGACCGGAGATGGTGCTGACTCCTTGTTTCTGGCACAGATGACCTGTGATTTTTAATTATAGACATCTTTGTGCAACAGTGCACATGCAAGATAGAATCCTAGTTGTGGGAGGGGAAGATAGGAACAATTTTGTTTCAAGTCTCTAGAAGACAGAAAAGAGTGCCTGGAGTGGACTGCCCGAGTCCCTTTGGATGCAGCTGCCTTTTGGCAATTGTCTGCCCTGAGCCCTCTTCACACCATGAGTGTCTTCCAGTCAGTTGTCACACACTGTCTTCCAGGCAGTCATCCACAGAGTGGATTTACAGTGGGTTTGGCCATGCAATAGGGAAGAGGTTTGAGGTCTTGCAACACTTTTCCACATTGTAAGGTTTTTTTATTACTCTGTGTAGTCACAACATTTAGTGTGCACTGCTTGCTACGTTTTTGCAAATAAATTAAGTAAAGAGAAAAGTGATAGATAATTTGGAATACTGGACAGAAAATTGATGGAAGTATGGATTTAGACCCACATAAATGGTTTTGAAAGATACTTATATCAAAAGGCTGAAAACAGATTGGTTAATCTCTTTAGTCTCTCTCAGTGGTGTATCTTCTGCTTTAATATACTTTCTGATATTTGTTTTCTAGCTCACTAGCTGTTCTCAGAGGTTCCATTGTTTTCAAAGCAAACAAATCCAAATGCAACAGAGAAGTTTCCTTAAATAAACCTTTCATATTGTCCATACATAGCTCGTTTTGCAGTCCCTATGTTTGTGTGGAGGGGTACATCTAGAGAATTTAGAGATCATATATTAGGTGTGGGGTTTTTAAGGAAGACAATCAGGACATAAAACTATTTTAAAGGAGACAAATAGGACATGCTGTACAATAGAATTATTATGGAAGAATCTGGAGGTGGAATTCCAACTTATTTCTCTGCCAGTTGCTTACTATCTCTGGGAGATATTTATAGGTCTTAACTTACTCCTCCAAAAGTTAAATAGTTCTGAACTAGTCATCCTTTTCTCACTTAGGAGGTAATGAACAGAAGCAGGCATCTGGATGTACTCATTCCTCTGCACTGAGTATAATTGAAATTTATTGTAATTAGTGGAGACTTTAAATACCAAGTGGAAATGGATGAGATAAATCCCAAGCTCCGGGGGTAGTTGATTTGATCAACTTTCCTTGTTCCCAAGTTACATAACTGTGAAAGGCTCATAACATATTCCTTTCGGAGATCATAGCAGAGTACATGCTTAGCATTTGATGGCAATTCACACTTCATCAAAAAGGAAAGACATCCGCTACATTTAAACTCAAAATATTCTTGTTTTTTGTAACCCTGAAGACCACTTCAGTGCTTTTGCCAATTTTTTGTCTTTTCCAAACAACACAACAAAAATTTTAAATTTGAAAAAAAAGGAGAATTAATTTGTGCTGGTTTAGAAGAAGCCTCTAGAAATTTGAAAGAAAATTTAAGCATCCACTATAATTTTTTGCAGGAAAGAAATCATTCTTCAAATAGCAATGTTTGTGAGTTAAGATATGGAGAGCTTGAATACCTTGATTACCCTTCAAAAGGTTGTAAACTATTTCTATTCTTCTGAATGGGAAACCTAAAGACCAAGCCACATAGTGGTCTTGTTAGCTGTTTCACCGCTATTCATTTCCAAAGTGTCCCAGTGGAGACATATCAGATATATCCCCCCATGCCGTTGTTCTTCCAGGAGGTCTCAGAGTGTCTAGACTGCATTTAAGCCTTGCCAATGCATAGATGTGAAGCAGACTGAAAATTTTAGAGTCACACTACAATAAATTTCAGCAGGGACACTCTAGTCATTGCAGTAGTAATTTTCATATTTAATTCAATTTTTAAAATATCATTTTCTCTAAAGCTGCCTCCAGACTGAAGTAGTACAGAACCTTAAAGGCCATGACAGGGTATTGCAGTCAAAACTGCTTCAGAGCTTATGTCTTTCTCATTTTCCTTCTGAACTTTGTTCAGTTCTCTGCAAATCATGCTAATCTCTCTGGTAAGGGCATTCTCTAATTTGTTTTGAAATCCTGTTGTCAACAAAGATATGATTTAACTTCTTTTAGTTTGTCTTCATGATCTGCTTTTCCAGAACTGCAAATCTCAAATTTGCCAGCTAGTACTATAGTAGCTCTATACAAGCGTGAAATAACATTTCCTTCAGTAAGTTTTTTTTTTAATGTAAGAGTTCATGAAATTTTGCTCTTTTATGCATTGTCATATTAATTTTTTTTTGTGTCTGTGAAAAGAGATGAATGAACTACAGAACAATATTTCTTTCCCCTTTTATCTTTCCCTCAACTGGACAGCTGTATCATATACTTCCAAATAAGTTTTAAAGAAAAAGTGCTATCCTGGATAACTAATGAAACATTGCTTCTCCTTTGAGGGGAAATGGTGGTTATTGGTATATAATTTGGGGCAACAATTTTGATTTAATACTTTTTAAAAATAGTTCTCTTCCCATTTTCAGTTCAAGCTAATGCTTTTGAAAAGCTGGAAGAGTGATGATAATGATGGAAAAGAGACTCTTTCTTAAGCTTCCCTCTTTCTTCTAAGTTGTCCTTGGAACAAGTCCTGGTCTGAAGACAAGTTTTTTACATACCTCTGAGATTTGAAATTATAATTTTATTATGCCAACCCCTTTTCCACTCCCTTTCAAAACAAATTGAGAACAGGGACCTATGAAGCCAGTCTGCAGAGACATTATTTACCTAACTAGTTTGCTAGAGAGAAATACATATAGACAGTGTCAAAACTGAATTGTTAGTCCTTCAACAAAGCAGCCTGGTAGTGGCTAGTGTTCTGCACCAGGGTGGAATGATGGGATGTGAGGTGAGAGAGTGAAAATGCAGGCTTTTTTTCTGAATTTTGGCAAGTACACGTTTTAATAACATAGAGTAAAGAGGAATATAGTTACCAATCTCATACCCCTTCAGATGCTGGGAACTACGCATTCACTTAGCATTGGGTGGTTGGGGGCATTTTCCCACAGCATGCTGCACAGATTCTGTGTGTGCAGAGATCTCTCTTTTGGTTCTTTGTGATATTGCATATTTTTAATTTATTTTTGCAATAAAACAACTTTATTATTAAAGGATATTTTCATGATAGCTTCTTGATGCACTTTTAGATGAAGGCAACATCAAACAGGCATGGTAATCACCAGTACTGCAGGCTCCTCTCATACAGTGATCCGGGCAGGTTTGTCCTGCAGACAATGTGTTTGTACAACAGAGCACAGCATGAAGGCTGGGGTGGACACTGAACATGCTTTGCTATATTTGCTCAGTTTCACTGTTACGTGAATCACTAACTCTCCAGTGTACTGTGGTCTTGCAGTCAGATTCACTACAATGGGTTCATGGAGTGAGGCAAAGAAAAATACACCTGTTCACATGATTTCTTTACTGTAGTATAAAAATTGGTAACTTTTAGTGATTGTGGTTACTGACTTTGTTCAGAGAATTATAAAAAAGCTAAGAACTTCTGCAGTCAGATGAAGGGAAATATCACTCCTATTTTCAAAAAGGTTAGAAAGGAGGATATAGGGAACCACATACTGGTGGTTTACACCTGTGCCTGGGAAGATCATGGAGTAAGTCCTTACAGAAGTAGTTTTAAGGCACATGCGTCACAAGGAGGTATTTCAAGACAGCCAGCATGACTTTCTTAAGGCAAATCATGCCTGAACAATCCGGTGGCTCTCTATGATGGAGTGACTGCAACAGTCGACGAGGGAAGACAGACCAGTGTCATCTGCCTAGACTTCTGTAAGGCCTTTGACATGGTCCCATACAACATTCTTATCTCCAAGTTGGTCAGACATGGATTTGAAGAGTGGGCTTGGGGGTTCTCATGGATGAAAAGCTGAACATGAGCCAGCACTGTGCAATCACAGCCTAGAAAGCCAACTGCATCCTGGGCTGCATCAAAAGCAGCATGGCCAGGAGGGCAAGGGAAGGGATTCTGCCCCACTGCTCCACTCCGGTGAGACTCCTCAGCACAAGAAAGACCTGGACCTGTTGGAGAGGGTCCCGAGGAGGTTCAAAAAGATTATCAGAGGGCTGGAGAACCTCCCCTATGAAGACAGTGTAGAAGGAGTTGGGGTTTTTCAGTCTGGAGAAGAGAAGGCTCCAGGGAGACCCTTTTGCCGCCTTCCAGTACCTAAAGGACCTTATAAAAATGAGCGGGAGTGAATTTTTACATGGACAGATAGTGATAGGACAAGGAGGAACGGTTTTAAACTAAAAGAGGAGATACTTTGATTGGATGGTAGGAGAAAATTCTTTACTGGGAGGACAGTGAGGCATAAGAACAAGTAGCCCAAAGAGGTTGTGGATGCCCCATCCCTGGAAGTGTTCAAGGTCAAGATGGATAGGCCTGCTCTAGTGGAAGGTGCCCCTGCCTGGATTTAGATGCTCTTTAAAGTCCCTTGCAACCCATGATGTACTCTGGTTCTAAGATAATATCAGAATAAGTTAAGTATGTCCAAATAAATACCTAAAACTTTTCCCCAAAGGAACCTAATTTCTTCTAAACATTTCACAATAAAACATCAAGAGCTCTTGCGGGGTAAGGTAATAGAAAATCTCTTCAGGAATCTTTGAACTTTTTTTCTTGTGTGAGACTTTTATCAAAGTAAAAGGTAGATGGAAAATATAATTTATGAATTTCCTGTTTCCAAAAATATGTGAATGAAACACACTTACTTTTTATTCATTTTCTTTTAGAAATGTAGAACAAAAATCTAAAATTACACATTTGGCTTGTTTGATTCAAATTGCTTTTGGGATTTCAGTTCAAAGTAATTTTGCCTTTTCATCCATGTGTGAAATGGAGAATACTTTCAGAAACAATGCTATGAAAGAACAATTTCATCTAATTGTGAAAGGCTATAAACTAGACATGACTGGTCTCTTCTTTCTTTGACTTAAAAAAAAAAAATTAGAATAATTAATGGCAAGATATCCACCAGTGCATATAAAAGAAAAACAATACAACTTCTACCTTGGGTAGAAGTTAAAGATTGCTGATGGTATAACTGGTGTAGTATCATGGTGTTCTTGCCTTTGCGTATATCATAACCATGTCATTTACTTCCAGCCATGGACGGGGCTTGAGTTTTACACTAATTCATCTTTCACCTCCCCCTCTCATGTTCTCAGTTAATGTAAATAACTGTGGGTTGGATCAAGTTTAGATTAGGGAGATAGTTTTTTCCCCAAATCCTTTCTAAAGCATTGTGGACAATGGATACATTATAGCTATTCTTAAGTACCTTAAGTAAAGGTTCAGACTCTCCAAGAATATCCTAGAGCTTGAATACTGTGCAAACAGGAAAACAGATGCTTTAAATTCACAAATAGTTCTTACTACTCTTACTTTCTTCAGCTATTTATATAATCAAAGGTCATAATCTACAAGGTGATGAGAATTTTTGTCAGCTGCAGAACACAAAAACTTAATAAAAATTTCAATGTAAGGTGCATAAATGCTGCAGCATCTGTGAGTCCCTGGATGCCTTGCAGGATTTAGTGCTGTTCCCTTGATCCAAAGCCCATGGAAATCAAACAGTCTTTGGTTTGACCTGAGAGGCCTTTGTATCAAGCTTTTTTATAAAAACCTCTAGCAAGATATTGACCAAGAAAGCAATTACTTTCTTGAATTATCTCAGACTCTCAGGATTTTATTGCAAATCCGTGGGTGTGCTAACAGGCCTTCCTCCAATACATGTATTTTTCTCAGTACCTCATGTAGACACAGGATGAAAAGAACATAGAGTTTAATTATATGTATTTGAAGCATAGTTTCATCAATAGGAAAAGAGTAAGATAGTACATTCCAACTTCTGATGTAACAGTTCTGATGTTTATCTGTTTTTATGTCAGGAAAATCTTAATGGGAAGTAAATGATACAGCATCTCCTCTGCTAACATGGATGTCACATGAGATCCCACCTTGAGTATTTCACAGAAATGGCCATAATCAACACTGGAGGAGAGAATTTGCTGAGAGTTTCTTACAGCTAAAAGGAGAACAAGTTGGGATTTTTTTCTTAGATTATCAAAAGCCTTGCTAACTCACAGAAGCTTTCAGGCAACCTTGAAAGTATATCACGTACTAATATCATAAGAGAACACGACAGACAGAGTCTGATGTGTCTAATTTTGGACTGGTGTAAGAGTGCTATTTAGAGCAACAAAGGTTTTATCTCTTGGTTGATCTGTTTACTGAAATGATCGGTGAAAAGTGTGTCATATATTCTATCTCCTCATTATTCTTCTGTCATGAAGGCATTTGAATGGATAGTTCTGCCTACGGGATTGCTAACTGTATTAGGATAAGGTCATATATTGTACTCAGCACTGGTAAGGCAGCACTGTGTCCAGTTCTGGGCCCCTCACTACAAGAAAGACACCGAGGGGCTGGAGTGTGTCCAGAGAAGGGCAATGGAGGTGGTGAAGGGTCTAGAGAGTGAGCTGTGTGAGGAGAAGCTGAGGGAGCTGGGGTTCTTTAGCATGGGGAAAAGGAGGCTCAGGGGAGACCTTATCACTCTACAACTGCCTGAAAGGAGGGAGTAGCCAGCTGGGGGCTGGCCTCTTATCCTAAGTAACAAACAATAGCACAGGAGTCTCAAGTTGTTCCAGGGCAGGTTTAGATTGCATGTAAAAAAAATTGGAAGGGCTCAAGCATTGGAACAGACTGTCCAGGAAAGTGGTTGAGTCACCGTCCCTGAGTTGGTAAAGACTTGTAGATGTGGTATTTGAGGACATGTTTTAGTGATGAACACAGAAGTGCTGGGTTAACAGTTTGACTCAATGCCTTAGTGGTCTTTTTTAACCTAGATGATTCTTTGATCCTGTATGTAAAATGGGTATAAGGGAAAAGCCTAATTTCCCTAACAAGAACCTGTCAAACAATCAGGTAAAATGAATGACTGGCTAAGACTTATCAACAGCACAATGGTTTTATATGGACTTAAGTGCTTGCTTGCCTTTCCACATTTAAATCCATCACTCCTAGTGGTCATCACACTTCTTTAGGTTCCTCCAATACATGATAACCATCGGACAAATAATTTGTTTTAATGAAAAACAAATAAACTTGCAGTTATGTTTTTTCTGATGTGAGTGGCATGAATGCAAATACTCTGAAAATCCTGTAAGGACTGAGAGAGACTAGATTTTGTTCTTGAGTGTTATTCCATTTCAGAAAATATTGCAGCTTTGTTGACATGAATGCAGTGCATGAATGACTTTATACATATTCACAACTGTTTCCTGGAAGGAAATGGCTTATTAAACAGTAATCATATAGCATGTGTAAATGAGTTTTGTGGATAAACATGTATCTTTATCCTAATTTCCTGAGATTACTTGTTGACTAAAAAGGTTTTTTTGCTGGCATTTACTCTTCCAGAAATTTTACCAATCATCTTATGTCTGATTTCCTTTTCTGCCTGAGAAATTTATTTTTCCTTATCTTATATGTAAATAATGCTGATTTTCCTCTGTTTCTCTTGAATTATACACTTGAAGGAACAAACCAAATGAGTTTAGGAGTGTCTAAGTACTACCCCAGGTGAGATGCTCAAATGCGTATCTCTGCTTTCAAGTGAGGTAAATCACTCAGTGACTGCAACGTGAGCTTCAATACTAACTCATGTACGAAAACCTACCTACATACACTAAAAGTGTCCTCACTTTCTACTTGAATCCCATTCCAGGAGAACAGAATGAAATGGTTATGATGTCAGCTGTCTCTTTATTCCTTTTAATTCCCCTATTCAGATTTGGGGGTCCTGCTCTGTTTAATGGTCTCATGCAATTTAACTGTTTCTCATTCCATTCCATTTTCAAGCTTCTTTGCCCAAGTTGCTTTTCCCTAATGACATTTTCCACTCAAAACAGTAACAGCAACTTGCTCAGGAGAAAGGTATTCAGAATATTTTGAACAGGTCACCTCAGAAAAAGAAAAGTTCTCTTGAAAGAATTGTGGTTATATTACAGTAGCCTCTGTACCTGTATTTAGAGAGTCTCAGATAAATATTTTCTGATAGTTGAATAAAAGAGGAAAACCATGAAAACCTCTGAACTTTTATATCTAGTGTCCTTGATAGTGATACCTAGAGAGGCTGATCTGGAGCAGAGATGAGACAGTTAAAATAATAAAACAGGAATTTATTGAAAGGATACACCTTGGGCAAGTACAAGAGCCCGGCCAGGGCAACACCCAGGATGGATCCAAGATGGCTCCCGGTCACGAGATTTTACACTTTTATAAATTTTCGTTCATTTACATATCGGGGTCAATTGTCCAATTGCACCTTCAGTCTCAACCCCCTGGCTTGCCCCCTTCCCTTCGCTTTTGTTTATGCTTTTTGTATAACAGGTGTCCTTGATTCTCTAGCTGGGAAGGAATTGTTTTGTTGAACTACCTTGTGAAGAGAGCTTACTTACACCTAACATAAAGTTTCAGTTACATACCAGGCAGCAGAAAATCTGAAAAACATAAAAGCTAGAACTTAAGGCATCAATAGTACATTTAATAAACAGTGGAAAACACAACTGAAATTTTTGATCCAATATATAAAATATTACTAGAAGAATGTACATGTATATTATGAAACTGTACTACAAGCTAGTGAAATGAAATGAGAGAATAGGAGCTAATGGAAAGGCTTTCTTTTTCTTCAGCAGGTTTTAGATCACGATTTTAGTTATGTCTTATGGTATATATTGTAACATTTCTGTATCACTAATTCATTCTAGTGGGAGCTGGAGTGTCAGATTTTTCCCGCATGAAATCCAAGTTTTCAATCCAAAAGTTGTGACTTGTTTTCCTTATAAGAAAAGAAGGCAACACTCTTATGATAGACTGGTGGAAATGTTAATGAAAACTGAAAACACTTGTAGAATTTTTGTTTTTTTAAATATTAAATGTGTCATGGAAAAGTTTACTTACTTTATGGAATCCACTCTAAAATGTGTGTCTCAGGCGTCAGGTTGGAACATATCAATGTGTAAAAAATGCAATTACTCTTCGGGGATGAGGTGAACTCTAATAGTTAGATGCTGTGCAAGCTTCTGAGACCAGACACCATGACGATTTTGTAGGCATCTCATTAACAAATTGCACTGCTGCAGCATGCTCTGCTTTACTTATTTATTGAAGAGATAATGGAAAATAACTGGTTTCTTTGTGAAGTCATAAATAATATGACAGAAGGATATTAAATGCACTGAGATGTGACAGAGAAGCTAAAGTGTTAGTATTTTATGGTGCCAGTTTTCCTTTACCAGTACATGTAAAACCAATAGATATGTTTTACCTGGTTTTGTGAACAATTACCAATTTAGTGCGCTAGCTGCTGACAAGTGGGTGTCTTAAATCATAAGCAGTATCTCAGTTTTGCTATTTTGCAGTAACATACAAAGTTACTAATGAATAAATCTTCCTTCTCTTTTTTTTTCTGTTTTTTTTCCCTTCAAGTATTTTTCCTATTTTTGTTTTTTAACAGACATAATATTTTTCTATTGCAAAATTTCCAATGTGAAATATTGGTTCCACAAATATGAACATTTCTGACATTCACTCTTTGCATATTTTGTTCTCAGTGGTATTCTTGTCCCAGTACTATGCAAGGTCCACTGTAGCTTCTCAGTACTTTGCTTTCTTGATTAAAATGACAGCTACATTTTTCCCCCTCTGTGTGTGTGCGCGTGTTTGTATCTGAATTAAAAAGAGAAAAATGTGTCTTATTCTGAAGTGCAGACATAGCCTTGAGATCCAGATTTAGGCAGCAATGTTGTCTTCTGTCTTCATTGCTGTTCTTTTCACTAAGAGATTAATCATGCAGTATATTGAGAATTTTCTCAGAGGCTGTGGTGACTAAAGAAGTAGCAATCTCATTGGTTAGTCTTGGGATTATTTCTGAGTGTCATGACCCCACAGTTCTTCACCTTAGGTTTGCCTCTACATTTAGCATGAAGCTACTGTAGAAGACAGAGCTCCACAATGATGAAGAGAGTTTTATTTAGGTTCCTATATTCTGTCCATCGTCATGTACCAACCACCTATATCGTAAACATCCTTTTACAATTTGCATGAGTTATTTTTCCTGGAGCAATAAGCATTTCTTCTGGGTTGGTATTTTAGAAATTTTTGCAGCAGGCAAATGCTGAGGTCACAAATGTGTGGATGTCAGCCATGAGCATTTTATGGTTTATAGTGTCCATTGCCCCCTCATCTAAACACTAAGCTCATCTTCCAAATCATAACCTTTTTATTGGAGGACTTCCAAGCATTTTCAGAAGGGGAGCCAGGCCTTGTTATTTTTCTTTGCTTAACTCACATAATTTTATAGCAGTGTAAATCTATTGTTTCACAAGTGTCTCCTAGTTTGCAGTAAAGTGAAAATAGAATGAAGCCTGATCTGCCATGCTCAGCCTTTGCACTGCCAGCAAAATACAATTTTATTTCATTTGAAGTAAGAAGTAGTACGAAGTAGGAAACAGAGAAACAATTCTATTGTGACTCAAGTGATATGTATATAAAACTTTAAGGTTGGAAACAATTTCCGTCAACTATTATAACTATTATGTGATTATTATTACTGTAATTTAAAATTACTCTTCGGAGCCAGCAATGCCATAATGACTAAAGAAAATGAAGTGTTCATTTTTCACTGAGCAGTGGAGTGGTGACTTGGAAAAAGTAGAGTTTCATCTACAACAGTTCAAGTAACTTAGAAAGCACTGGATAAAATATCATTGAGCTCTGCAAAAACAAGTTAGGTCCAGTCTTTCTCATAAATTTTAGGAAACTACAAAATACTTGATCTTAAAGTAAAGGAGATGACACTCATGTTATGATCATACCTGTCCATTTCTGCTAGCTGTTTCATAGTGACTAGTCTTATAGCTAACCTTTCCTTGTTTGCACATTTTGGATCATCCATCAGGGAAAAATATCTCCAAATTACTGGTTCTTCTGAACTTGGGGGGTCTAATTTTGATACTATATGTCATTGTAACTATCCTTTTTCAACTGTTTGGGAGGTCTCTGAGACACAGAACCTTTAACAGATTATTTCTATCACTGATCCATTAATCTAAGCATCCACACATGGACAATCAAGATAATATATGGATACCCTTGCCTGAAGTTTCAAGCAAGAGATGCAATAGATTGTATCACTGTCATATTTTACCACAAGTGGCTTGTGGTAGAATAATTTTGGATTCATTACATCCCATGTTTAATAGTATTACAAGGTATTTTGGCAAATAACTTTATGTTTCAGAAAGAATGTACTTAACATAGTTTGGTAAATTCTAGGTCAATTTTTACTGAGAATAATACTGAATATACATTAAAATGCCATAAAACAGTTCTGTTCATCAAAAGTAGTGGATATTCATTAATCATATCAAGTATTAGGTGTATTTTAACATACATTTTGCCTTTTCTTTCTTCTGAGATTGTAGTTATGAGCACAGATAGTCCATATTCATAACGTTGTGTAGCTTCATCTAATTTCCTCTGAGCAGTTATAAGTTTTGAATAAGTTGCTTTAAAGAAAAGGGAATAAAACATTTTGTATGGCAGATTTTACTGTTGCTTAAATGACATGAAGTACAAAGCAAAGTTCAAGCATTTCTTCTTAAAGTGCATTGGAGTAGGTTTTTTTGGTTTTTTAGTACATATTGTGTAGTAAATATGCAGTAAAGACTTATCCATGGACCACTTTGTCAGGACATTTGTCAGAACATTTTAAAATACATATGTTAATTTTGAAAGTCAATAAAAAACCTGTTGCTTTAATATTTTCTAATATATTTAATATTGTGTTATCTATAGAACACAACTTAAGAAAAAGGTGTCTAAGATTGTTATTAAGCTGTTTAGCTGACTGCTGGATTCATTCTGTTCTTTTTCCAGTCCCAGGAAAAGATCTGGTTATCAGGAAATATATCCTTGTGAGTCCCTTTTTTGCCTACTGAAACATTTTCTAATTCCATAAATATTTAATAGAAAAGGGCCCTAATTAAAAAGACTTCTTCCTTCCTTTTCTAGTGCAGAATTGTTCTGTCAGAAGAGCCTGACACCCTCTGCTCTGATGGGAGGAGAATATCAATTGCAAGGATTTATATGATCTTAATCTGAAGGATGTTCTCAGTTTATGTTCCCAAGGGGTGACATATCTTCCTACCCGTTGTAGATGCTTATTCCTTCCAAACAAGTAAGATTCATCCCATTTTTTTCCCTGAAAAGTTTGTGGTCCCTCATGCAACTATTTTCAGAAGACTACACTATTATTTTCCTGGCTCTTTCCAAAAAATGGAAAACCCCAAAGAAACAAGTAACCCATGTTTGAGGTGTCTAAAATCAAATTTATTTTCTATTATCTATCTTATCTATTTGAATTGTTCTTCTTTACACATGCTACAAGAGTTATATGAGATTGTACTATATATTTTAGCATTGTAGCTTATATATACTTCTCTATGTACAAGAGTATTCTAATGCTGAAAAGTGCTGCTTCTTATTTTTGTCTTGTCTGTGTCTTACTTTTGTCTGCCACAGAAACTTTTTTTTACTGTTCTTTTTTTCCCCAATTAATTTCAGCAAGGCTTCTTGTATATGTAAGAGCTCAAAATTTAAGGGTCTCTGTTTCTAGATTCTCACTGAGACACTAGCTAAAGACCAACATCTTTACCTTGCACAACTCTCTTTTCTTTTGAAGTTGGCGGGGAGCCCGGAAGTTTTCTTGATTAAAGGCATTTTATGATTTTTTAACCTACTTTCATGCCAATTTGTTCTAGTAATCCTAAAATAAATCAAAACCTCTTCCATTGTTCAAAACTAAAGATAACATTTTTACAAAATAATTTTATAGCATTTTGAATATAAATTAAATTCACTGTTAATGACAGAAAAATAACTACAGTTAAAGCTGTGTCCTTTAGGCAAATGGTAAGTAAATTAATGGCTGATTTAAAAGCCATTAACGATTCTGTTATCTCTATAAAGAGAGGGCAAAATTTGTGAAAAGAAAAAAACATCTTGAAAATGCTTGACAAAGGAGTATTTTATGATCTACAGTTCTCTTTAAATCTCTACTTCTGAATTTTGTAGTCTAAAATATGCATTTCCAGAAATGCTTTTCTTCACAAGTAAGGATGTAATGGCTTCCTACCTTTATATCCAGATTATTGCTTTCTGGAATTCTGTGTAAAATTGAAAGGAAGCTGGTCAGGAAAAAATCAGTTCTAGAAAACTGAAGAGAAAAAAAACACTTGCCAGATGGTGGAATGTGAAGGAAAACGAACTGAGTGATTTCAGACCAAGAATCCAAGATCCAAAAGCGTAGCTGAAAGTTGAGGTAACTGAAGAAGCATTTGCTGTCAGAATATGGGATATCCAAAGGGATTTTGAAAATTGCTGATTCTCTTCCCATGAACAGAGGACATCAGAGTCAGTGCAGGGCAGTGGGAAAGTCAGCAAAAGGGCAGGTGTCAGCAGGTGGTGCCCTTGTCCACTGTGGGTCAAGTTCCTGTTGCTTTGGCTTGAGTGTCTATTTCGTCTTTGGGAGACATGAAGAGCTGTTTTGGTTTGGTGCTACGCATGAAGAAAGTTCCCATTTTCAATTGGTTTCTAATCAGTGAACAGTCCTGAAAAGAATTTTCTTTCCAGGGGTCATTTATCATGGTTGAGGTTCAGGGGACAAAAGGGAACATTTATTTTTACTCAGTTAAGTAAGAGGAGAAAGATAAAAAGTAACACTGATTTGGGTAGAAGAAACCTTGAAAGCCTAAAGTATTTGTCTGGTTTTAGCAGATTGATGCCATTAAATATTTGCAAGGGCTGCATCAATGCTCCATCTTTCAAAGCACTGTAAGTAAGGTATGAAGAAAAAAACAATGCCTTCTATATAGAATGTTCTGCAAGGGGCATAGAAAATTAGTCCACAAAATTTTTTAATGTAACTTACTCATCAATCATATAATAACAACGGTATTCATCAGATATAGTCATGACTAGAAAGACCTTAGAAGTGAAATAGAGGGAATAAATATGATGAAAAATATGTTTACTAAAATTGTGCAAATACAGAAGAGCAAGAACATATATAATACGATTATATATCAAATCACATGTCAGCTAAATGGCAGGCCAAGCTACAATATCTGAGTTTAAAAATCTAAGAGTAATTTTTTATGACTTTATTTAAAAGTACCAACTTTGAACATTTTGCATGGTTTTACAGTTTTCAGTTTTGCTGTTGTAAAATCTGTGGAAAAGAATTGCATCCAAAAAAAGAAATCTTTTGAACGTCTTAGATTTTTTGATTATGAATGCTTTAGCATTTCACTAACCCTTACTCTCATCCTGTATTAAAAGAGTTTATAGTTCTTAGGAACTCAACCATTTTCTTAATATTTTCAACAAAACAGAAACTCACTGAGCTCTGCAGAATCTCCCATAATAGATATTTAAAACTTACTTTGACTCAAGGGCATACCTAGACGAATTCATTGAACAGAAATTCACTGATGTTTGTAAGTACATAGAAAAGCAATCTACCTCATAAAATCCCTGAACTGAAAACAGATGGAAGATGAGACACTATTAAGGGAAAGCATCAAGTATGTTTGCTCTGTTTTTATTCTTTTCCATGCAGCCAGTAATGGCCACAAGATCCTGGCCTAGATATATCTTTGATCTGCCACAACATATGAATTCTTAACTTTTTATGTCACATCAAAAGCAATGGAGCATGAAATTGCTGTATTTTGTGTAGGTGCACCAAGCCTATATGCTATGGGAATGGAGATTCCAACATTTTAAAAAATGTTCCTAGTTTTACTTGCTATGAGTCACCAGAAGTCTCAAGATTTTCTAATAAGATATTTTGCATTCAACACATAGTCATCTCATTGTGTCATCATAAATTTCATATCAACACAGAACTTTTGCTATGAAGTTTCCAGTTAGCAATATATATGTTGCTGAATGCATACATAGTCTGAGGAATTATGTTTGCTTTAATTATAAATTATTATCTGTGGCATTTCTATTTTTAGCAAGAAGATAAGAGGTGTATCGGACAAAAAACTGGGTTAGATGGATGAAAAATAAAAAATTTATTATTTTCCCGTTATTTCCAGTGATTTATTTGATTTTCTTACTACTGAAGAAAAATGCAAAAAATGTCTTTAAATAGCTTCAGGATATCAGCAATGTGTATGTAACTTTCTTTTTTATAAGGCTATAAGAACTGTGTTAATGCTTGCAATTACCCAGCAGTTTTTAATATCTGTTCAAAACACTTTTAAGGATTTGAAGCCATTAGCTTCCTAGAAAACTTACTTACAAGTGTTTTAAAACACTTGTTAGAGCAGGTAATTAATAAAATAAGTAACATTTCATTGCACGATCTGGTTTTTACTGTCATAATTTTCTAGTTAGAGCAATACATCATATGGATACTGGAGAAAAGTTCATTTTAAAGACCCTCAGGAATTACCAGACATGTAAGTATTCTGATCCTTTTGAAGTCCCCTGACTGTCTCTTTAATCAGGGGAAAATCTAGTTTATCATTAAGCCCACAAGTAGCACTACACTGTAGGGGATATAGTCTCACAGCAAAGCATATTATGTTTGAAAAGCAGAATCTCAGGATTAAGTTAAGGTTTGAGGGGACTCCTGGAAATGGTCTTATCCAACCCCTCCTTCTCTGAGGAGGGTCACCAAATGCAGGCTGCTCAGGGCCATGTCCAGCCAGCTACTGAATATCCAAGGGTGGAGATTGCACAACCACTCTGGGAAAACCTGCTCCAGTGCTAGAATACTCTCATGATTATTTTTTTCCCCTTAGGTTTAAATGAAGTTTCCTATCTCAGTAGTGACTTATCACCCCTTGACCTTTCTCCAGAGAAGTAGCCTGGCTCCATATTCTTAACTTTCATATTCATCAGTTATTTGTATACATTAATAAGATGCCCCTGCATATCTTCACCAGGATAGACAAGGCAAGCTTCTCAGCCTCTCAGTGTAGGTCACATGCTCCAAACACTTGCTCATCTTCATGGTGCTGACTTCAGCTCACTTCCATATTTTCATTACCCTGTGTACCAGGGAACTCAGGACTGGACCCAGTACTCCAGCTGTGGCCTCTCCAGAGCTGAGGAAGGATCAACCTGTGGGTGATGAGATCCCATTCCTAATTCTATCCGGAAAAAGTTAATTGCCTTCCTTGCTGCAAAGGCACATTGCTGGCTCTTTCCATCAGGATTGCAAAGCTGCTTCCCAGCCATTCAGTCCCCAGCCAGTACAGGTGCATGTAGTTATTCCTCCCCAGGTGCAGGATTTAGTATTCTCTTTATTGAATGTTCCAAGACTGTTACTGTTTGCCCATTTCTTTAGCCTATTAAGGTTCCTTTGACAGCATAAGCATCTGGTGTGTCAAAGTTTTGCAAAGTTTGCAAATCATCAGCAAATTTGCATTCTTTCCCATCATCAAGGTAATTACTGACGACATTAAACTGTACTGGCCCCAGCAGTGATCACTGACTGCCTTCATCTGGGCTTCATGCTTCTAACCACAGCCTTTGAGGCCAGCAGCTCAGCTACCTTTCAGCTCACCTCAGCTCATCTGCAGATAACCTGTGCTTCATCAGTTTGTTGAGGACAGTGTAATCATATAATCACTAAGGCTGGAAAAGACCTCCAAGTCCAAAATTTACCTGAGTACCACCGTGCCCACTAAACCATATCATGCAGTGTCATATCAATCTGTTTTCTAAGCTCTTCCAGGGATGGTGGTATTATGTGAGGCATCACTGATAGCCTTGCTAAATTCAAGATAAGCAATAGCTTCTCATCCACTGAGTACTCTTGTCGTTTCACCATAGAATTATTTTAGACTCTTATGGCATGATTTTCTCTTCATAAATCTATGCTGATCAGTCCCAACTTGTCCATTGTGTGTTTGAAAAAGGCTTTCAGGATGGTTTTCTCCACCATCTTCCCAGAGGTGAAGGTTAGGCTCACTACTGTGTAGTTCCCTGGATCCTTCTTCTTGCAGCTCTCAAATGAAACTCTTTTATTCAAAAGATAAATACATTATCTAGAAAGTTAATTTTAATATATAAATGTAATTATTATATACAAATACAATATAAAGTCAAAATGTATATTTATGCTACTTTAGGACTTTTTTCAAATGAGTAAAACAGTTTAGAACTCTCTTAACTGTGAGTGGGTGTTGGACTAATTAACTTTGCTGCTGAGACTTAAGATTCTTTGGGATGTGATAATATTCAGACATCACGAAGTGCCATTTAAATTTTAAAATATACATGTTTTGAGAAGTTTCTATGAAGGCAGCATTTCTAGTAGAAATGCTTCAAGTTTTTTTGGCCATTTTGGGACTCAGCAGTGGTGCTTTTTCCAGCTTCACTGTCATTTTTCAAGTACTGAGGAAAATCCAGCAAAATATCTTTGTGCACTAATTTTATAAACCCATTTCCTTGGCCCTGACCCTATGCAATGATAGAGTGTATGCAAATAAGAGAGCTTTGAGTTGCTCTGTGTATTCAATAAAATGTTTCCCGCTAAAGTGCATCAGATCAGGTAGATGCCAATAGATTAAATTTAAAAGTAAAAAATCTGGTGTAATTCATGAGTTCACAACAGAAAGAAAATTACTTTTGTCCACTCTAGATAGGAACAATATTTTAATTACTAAAAATTTGTTGATAATTTAATATCTTTTAAGACCAAACCTGAGGAGGACTCTAAAATGGGCTGCCCAGGGAGGTGGTGGAGCTGCTATCCCTGCAAGTGTTCAAGGAAAGACTTGGTGTGGCACTTAGCCAGGGTCTAGTTTACATAGTGGTGTTCAGTCAAAGGTTGGACTTAACGGTCTCTTAGGTTTCCAATCTAATCAATTCTTTGATTCTGTGATTCTGTGACTTGTTCGGCTGCCTCAAAAGAAGCATGGGCAGCAGGTTGAGCATTGTAGTTGTGGCCCTCTACTCACCTGGAGTTCTGCATCCAGCTCTGGGACCCCCAACAAAAGGACAGGGATCTGCTGGAGTGAGTACAGAGGAGGACTATAAAGATGGTTGAGGGCTGGAGCACATCTCCTATGAAGATAGGCCAAGAGAGTTGGAGTTGTTCAGCCCAAAGAACAGAAAGCTCTGGGGACATCTTGGAAGAGCCTTTCATTATCTAAAGGAAGTTACAAAGAGAGCTGGAGAGAGGCATTTTTACACATGTAAAAATGGCAGGTAGTGACAGGACAAGGGAGAATGGCTTTAAACTGAAACAGAGTAGGTTTAGATTAAACTTTTGGAAGAAATTGGATACTCAGAGGATCGTGAGGCACTAGAATAGGTTGCCCAGAGAAGCTGTGGATGCTGCATCCCTGGAAATGTTCAAGGCCCGTCTGGCCCTGATCAACATGGTCTAGTGGGACATATCATTGCCAACTGCAAGGGGATTGGAACTACGTGGTCTTTTGACCCTTCCAAACCAAAACGTTCTATTATTTCATGAGATTGGACCTAACTAAAACTTCTCAACTGATTGTTTTCACTCTGTTAGTCATTTTTCTAAAATAAACTTATAAAAATTTGTTTGCCCTTATTAAGTGCAAGTAATACAGTATCACTTAGTCATTTGCAGTAGCTATACTGTATTTGTTGTACTTTGGAACAAGTGTAACAGAACAAATAATTCCTTAATTCTTTATCTAAAATAGCACTAGAGCAAAGGCAATTCTACTTCAAAAGAATGTCTGATCTCAGTTGCGCATTGAAAAAAGTCCTAGAACTTTCAGAATATTTTCTAAATAATGACATTTCAGAGAATGACACAACAATTACATCACGTCATATTTATAAAAACGGAGGACTATTCACTGTCCTTATTTGATTCCTTCTTTTAAATTTAATTTGTCATCATCTTGAGAAAGAGGTAAAGACGTTTTTGAAAAAATCCCTCTACCTTAAAAATCCAGAACTGCACAGTAGTCACAGAAGTGCTTTCAAACCAAGCAAGGGAATTGAATAACTGGGCATCAAATGGTAAAAATTTTGGTTTTGTCCTGTCCTTGTCACATTGAACTCAATGTCATAACTTCACTGAACCTTGGTAAAAGGATAAACAAGAGGATAAGACAAAAGCAAAGTAATATTTTCAATCTAACTTCCTCCATTTTAAAATTGGGTTTGAAACTATTTTATGTGATTCTCATTACTCACAGGAATTGAAACTCTTTCTATAAGGGGAAAATAGGTTAAGGAAAGAAGTAGATCTTTTTAATTGGCCATATATAGGTTACAAAATGATATATGCCCAGAGCTAAACATGTCCGACATGGTTGTAAGCAAAAGCTTATATTACTACTTTGAAGTTGAGAGTGTGAATATCTAAAATACCTCTGGACCTGTTTCACACTTCTGAGTTTAATACTCCCACATAGCTACCAAAACAAAGGAAGAAAATAAAGGTAAGTTGAACCTTCAGTTTTATCACGTGAAATTTAAAATGGTGCATTTAAGATATAAACGTATGTTTAAAAAGTTTACAATACATCTTCTAAACTGCAAGCTCAATTAAAAAATGAAGGAGGAAGAGATTTGTGAATGCTGAAGATTCAGACCTGAGCCAAAAATATTTTCAACTAATAAATGAATTAAGGACTTTGATGTTAAATATGTGATGCACTGTGGCACATTTATAATTTAGTGTGGTTTCAAGCCTGAAAACTTATTCACATTTTAATTTTTAGACAGGAGAGAGCATTTTTATGTTCTCTGTTAGAACTCCTTTGGCGTGAGCACTGCTTGTACTGAAACGTACATATAGTGAATTCTTTCAGCACTGAGTATCAAAATCTGGAGGCATATAATAAAGGTTGTGAAACAGAAGCACATACTGAGTAATTAGTTTTTAAATTAAGGGTGATATGAAAAGAAGGCAACAAAGTTATCGGATTTGATTACATGTGACACCTATTTTATCTCCTACAATTTGATTTCTAAGACAGAAGTGAATACTTGTGGATGGATGAAGAAATAGTATTTCCAACCCATGAGGAAAAACATTGCTATCAAGAAGGGATAAAAGAGTAATGCATCTGTGAAATGCAATTGCAACAATTCTGTATTATCAAGACTGTAGTATTAGAAGTTTGATGATAAAAAGTTATTTTTACATCTCCTATATATTTTTTTTAAATTCCATTCATGCAGTCTTTGTAAGAGAATTAATTATTAACTAATTTTATTTCAGTTAGAGCTCAAAATTGAATTAGAAGAGCTGGAGCAGAAATAAAGGATCTAGATTTGGTTATGCACATCATAAGACTTGTTTCATGGCACAATCTTAAAGTAGCAAAATTGAACTAATGAAGAAATGTTTCTGCAAACTCCTTTTTGGATTAACTGCAATAATTTTTTAAGGTCAGAAAAGACCACTGTGATCATTGCATTAGACCTCATATCTGGAAAAAAGTAAAGGAGTATTCTGACTTAGTCCTGTTTTAAATTTGGGAGCACAGTATGAGAAAGTGTTTCCTATTCTATTTGAAGAGCCATCAGTGAAGTCTGTTACAGTCTTTTAATATGTGTTCTAAGGTGTGTGACATTTCTAATACCAATGAAGGAGCTCTTCTCACCTAACTTCAATTTAGATGTCTATCTACAACTGAGCAAGTATTCCAGCGGAGAGTGATAGGCCCTTTAGAGCACAGTTCATTTACCTAACATGGAAAAGTATTATGATAGAGATGTTCTCAGCTTCCATAGACTGTAGAGAGTCAAAGCAAGTTTCATGAGACATAAAGACTATGGAAGCATGCTGTCAGTAGCATCGAACATTTGCATTGTGCCTTACAAATATCTGCTCTAGGTTTAGCTGAGCTTTACAGAAATTTCAAGACAATTGGAAAACTTCTATATTTCACAAAGCTGTCTAATTTGAGATAAATGAAAGAAAGGAATATTTGGTGCACTGAGAAACATTGTCCTGTTAATCTAACAGATGGTGTACACTGCATATTATGCACAAGAGTGAGCAAACCAGATAGTCTTTACTTAAGTCTTAATCTGATACAACCTGGAGGAAGGGCTTAGTAAGGACCTTGACAGGCTTGAGAGGTGGGCCTATGTGAATCTCATGAAGTTCAAGAAGGCCAAGTGCAAGTTCCTGCCCCTGAGCTGGGACTGTCACAAGGGCAAATATAGGCTGAGCAGAGAATGAATCTACAGCAGCCCTGAGAGGAAGAACTTTGGGTATTTGTAGTCAAAAAGCTCAACAAGACCTGGCAGTGTGATCTCACAGCCTAGAAAGTCAACCATACCCTCAACTGCATCAAAAGCAGTGTGGGCAGCAGGTCAAGGGAGGGGATTCTGCCTCTCTGCTCCACCCTAGTTGCATCCTTCTACTCGCCTGGAGTACTTAATCCGGCTCTTGGGTGCCCAACACAAGAAGGACATCGACCTGTTGGAGCAAGTGTGGAGAGGCCACTGAAACCACAGAGGTGGAACACCTCACCTGTGAAGAAAGACTGAGAAAATTGGTGCTGTTCAGCCTGGATAAGAGGAGGCGCTGGAAAGTCCTTAGAGCAGCCTTTCATTACCTAAAGGGGCCCTCCAAGAAAGCTGGAGAGAGACTCTTGACAAGGACAAAGACAAGGACAAGGGGAAATGGCCTTTCGATGTAGAAGGATAGGTTTATGTTAGATATTAGGAAGAAATTCTTTACTATGAGGATGATAATTTCAAAAGTAGGCCCAGATGGAGCTTTGAGTAACCTGATCTAGTGGAATGTGTCCTTGCCTATGGCAGGGAAGCTGAAACTAGATGGCCTTTAATGTTCCTTCCAATTGTAATGATTCTATGATACTATGATTCTATGACTGTCAGGTTTTTTTCACAGTGGGAATTTTCTTGAGTAAAAAATGCAGACTGTAGTTAGCAACTTCAAAGGTGAATGTACACTTGCTTCTATGTATTTTAACAAGGCAGATATCTCTGTTACAGGATGTTTTAATGAGTTGATACTTTTCTCATTTCTAGCACAGTAAGATTATACCTACTATTAAAGGAAAATAATTAAGAAGAATTATAGTATTTTCTGAATAGAAAAAAATTGATCACCAAATCTGTTTTGGAATTGCATGGATAGAGGTATGTGTTGGGGTATTTGTCCAGATATGTCAAAACAGAGAAGGAAAACGTTGTTATATTAAAGAAACTGAATTCTATTTGCATTTATACAAATAAACACAATTTTTTTCTTATTCCTAAGACTGTTGAAATTGATGTCAAATGTCTTTAGAGCTTACTGGGAGAAGAATTATGGTCAGTATCTGATCTAGTGGAAAGATGTTAATGGGAAAGAGGCTTAGGACAACTTAAACATTTCAACATAGCAATCTGAAAATAAGTATCAGTGAAAACAATGGTAATTTTGTGTGTATACATACATATATATATTTAAATACATATATAAAATTCTGTTTGTAAGGAAAAGCTTTTGTGTAATTAAAGCAAAGAATTATATAAATAATGGATAATTTAAAGATCACACATATACTAGAATCACAAAAGGCCAATTCAGGCTATTCACAGTTAATACATTTTTGGTCCTCCAAGATCATAGCAATGGAGTTGTGCCATATTCTGTTCTCATACCAGTGAATTTAGCTTCTCTGGCCAAACCCTCAACTTCCTTTTAGGCAACATGGGTCCTCATGATAGGAGTTTGGCATTAGATAGATATTTCACCCATCTCATATTCTTTACTTCCTGCCTTTCAGTGCAGCTTTCATTTGAGCTTTTGATTTCAGTGCTCATTGATTCTCCTCTTCTAAGTTGCTTAAGGTTTTTCTAAGTTACATAGAGAGACCCATGCAATTGCTCTTTTCTAAGGAATTCTAAAGGATTTTAGGTTTTGCCATGGATTTCATGCTTGGGAAGCTGTTGTTTATTTAAGTGCCTGTTATGATGAACTGGTATTTAGAACTCTGTCACCTGCAGAGACTCCTCAGAAATCATCTCAGCTGAAGCTCCTGAACTCTTTAGTTCCTACCAGGTTTTTGTTCTGGATGAACTCTCTTGTCTCTGAGATAAATTGTTATGAAAAATCTCTCATAGAAGAATGAATGATAGATAAAAATTCATCTCTACTAGTGTGATAATTGTAAAAATATAATAACTGATATGTAGGTATACAGCTGGCTGCTTCTGTAGAATGGTATGAGAGGATGACCATCTTGGGTGATCTTACTGATCAGTACAGAGAAATGTAAGGTCTAATGGCTGCACACCTCAGAAAGTGGAAGGAAGGGCATGATTTAGATTTGGTTCATAGGCAAGAGATGGAATTTGATCTTTACATCCCCTCTTCTTCTAGAAATTTGAGCTAGATTTGTCATTGAGCTCCACAGCAATTCATGGTCATGTCACCTCATCACCCTATTGCCTCACATCTTCACAGGGTTTAAATGGTCCCAAATACCCACACTACACAGTTCCACCGTCACTTCTGAGACTTGACTCTTGTTTCAAAGACGTTCCATAAGATGCTTGAAAAGCAAGATCTGTGATTGATACCAGACAATAGAATTATTGTGGGACACCAGTACTCATTGCTTTATCTCACCTTTCAGGTAGGGCACTGTAGTCAAACATCTTGCTCAATCTGCAGCAATATTCTGTCTGACTATACTGAAAGGGTGCTGTGAAAAGCCCTGCTTGAAAGATTGAGCATCAGTCCTGAAGATACCATTTGTCTTTAACCTGATTTTGTTATTGTTAAAAAAAAATTTTAGCAAGTAAACATGAGATAATCTTAAGGATTCTTATCTAGATCAGCTATACGCTTTCCATTATTGCACCTACAGGCAAGCTGTTTCCTGTCCTTGACCAAGAATTGTTTTCAAGTACTGAACTAGAGCAATTACAAAGTTATGATATATCCAGCACTAACAATCCAGTCTCGCTTGCTATTTTTCTTCAGGCAGATTCTATTGAAAGGAAACAATTCTGTATCAACTGTTTTCGGAAGAAGTAGTGGTAATCAGCTCAAGGCCATCCAGAGTATATTGTCAGAAATATTATCCATTGTGCATAATGTGCAACTCCATTCTGGATGTCAGGCTACAAGAAGATCTTTAACAGAAATGGCATTGACACAATGCAGAGCTTTGCCTCTAGTCATGTGGCATCTCTCCATAGCAGAGAGTAGCTGTTCATATCCAGCTGTCATGCAACAACCGAGCAAAGCAGTGACTGTTATTCTTTGGTGAAATTAGGTGGTTCACGCATTGCAATGGCTTAAAGTTACAGGTCTGAGGAGAGAGCATTTTGTGCCTGTTTTATGGTGCATGTAATTAAAGATTTCACTGGTTAAATGGCTTCCTCAAACAAATGTGCATTTCCCAGCTTTTTAAATAAGTGAAAGTGAGACTTTTTTTTGGCATGGGGAACACCTGCTCATAGATGCCAATTACTTTTTTTTGCCTTTAAAAAATGAACTATTCTAAACTGAATAGCCATTCAAATGTACTATTAATTAATATTTCATTGCGTTACACTGGAGAACAGATCAGGAGAAAGGTTTTTTGTTCATTGACATCTGGTAAAACAAAGCTAAGTGGAACCTTCTGACATTATCAATGGAAAGATCTGAAAGGAAAGCTGTTCTGTACAATGGCCTCCTTCATGTATTTCTGTAACTGTAAAAGAATATTGTTTGGGCTCATTATATTTTATCATTAGAAACGAGCTATAGTTAGAGTATGCATGAGCTACTTTTATTTGTTTTAGAGCCAACTATAGTGCATTTGCTTCTGTTTACATGGTTTCGGAAGCCTTTGTGGAGTAAGCTGATCTTGCCTTATTGAACTGTTATTTTGGCCACTGAGTAGATCAATTCTATAATTCTTTATGAACTCAACCGCAGTAAGTGATCAATTATTTCCATGAAAATCCAGTTATCACCACTAGCTACTGCAGCTCAACCACAAATGAGTCTGTGCCTTTCAGATGAACAGCAGTAGTTCTTAATTTTGTTCTGTAAGTTGTTTTCCTTAAGAAAAAATCTACTCAATAAGTATGGATACATGTATGTATAAGAATACAAACCCTCTTATTGCTGCATAGTGTATAGCAGAGACTGAGGATATGTTTTGCCTCAACTAGTCTATTCTTTGTAGAAGCTTCTGCTTTCCCTTACACCCTAGTTTCTGCCTAATTGTTTAGGTATTGCAACCTTCTCTGCTGGCAGGTTCATCCAAGAAGGTGGCCAAGGTCAAGGACCCAAGCTTAGCTCAAGTTAATGCTCCTGTTCATAATGCTATCTCCTTCTCACACACAGAGACACTTGCTCATGTTGCATTATGCAAAACAGCATTGTATGCTTACTTTTGATTTTATATTCTGAAATTTTAAAAAGCTTGAATGTATTTTAAGAAGTAAAACATCTAGCACTAATACTAATCCTACTAGTTAGAATAAAGCCAATATAAGATATAAAAAGCTACTTTTGTATTTTGCAGTGAAATATTTCTTGTAGACTTTAAATGTCATTGTATATGATAATGGAGGAATAAAACATGCAAATATTTGAATCAGTAAACCAGAAAAATATAGCAAATTGAAAACCTGTCTGTTAAAAATCTATCATACTGAATAAAAATTTGACTAATTGAATCATACTTTGCAAATAATTAAAACAGTTTCTGATCAGGAAAAGGGTTTTTTTGCTGCCAGTAAAGTTGACAAACAAGGAAATCTGATAAGTTCTGCTGAAGTTTTATATTCTCGTCTAAGTGAAACATATGTAACATGATGGGGAAGAATAATCTTCCCTCCCCATCTCTGGCCATGCATTACTTATACAGCTGGAATTCTGCACTTCCCTGAATCAATCTTCAATGGTTTTACAAATTCGAATGTTTCTTTAAATACTTCTAATAGTGTTATAATTGGTATGTTTGAGCATGAAAATTCAATAGTCTTTTTTGCTGCATGTTATTTTCATCACAGAGTTGATAAATTTATATCATATATATAGTAATTCCTACTAGGAAGTTAAATATTTGAGTATATTTAATTTAATTAAATATTCAGTTTATCTGTCAATATGTCCACTAATTAATAAACATTGAGCTGTTGTAGCATAATGAAAACACAAAATCAAATATTAAGAAAACAGCATGACAATGAAATTACGTTTGTTAAGTCCTTTCATAAACTGGTCCCTATAAAATTAAAATCCTTGGACATTGTTAATATTTGTAATAACAAAAATGAAAATAATGTTGATATAATTTTGGAATAATGTAAATCCCCTGTATAAGCCAGGTTGTCAGTTCATATTTTTCTATCTTCAGCAGATGGACTAAATCAGATTTTCTGTTTACCTTGCACCAGGTACAGAACAGTAAACTGCAGTGCTTTATGTTCCATATGAACAGTAAAGGGTACATGCAGCATTTGCTTCACATTCAGAGCCTGTAAAGAGCACTAGCTTGACCTGATGTAAGACGGAAGCTGTGGCTTTCATACAGTGTCACATTGCTCGTGGTCAGGATTTACACTGCTGTCACTTCCCTTCTTCGGTCATACACCATGTAACTGCTATGCTAAGGCCCAAACAGCAGAGCAGATAAAAGGTACCTCTGCTGACAAACCATGTCTTTCCTGGTGTGTTTCTCATACGTACCTGTTTTTTAGTTCTGCAAATATAGTAAGTTATGAATTAAGAAGCCTTGCCAGAATTCTTTTTCTGCTACTGCTACAGAAGGTTGAAAGCTTTGGTGATAATTCTCATATCTGGGTTTAACAGTAATTCTAGGAGAAAATATAATTTACAGTATAATCAGTAGCTGTTTAAAATCTCATGAGGCTGTCCTTGTACCATACATTGAACAATAGTAATTATATATTGAATCAAAAAATTTGATTTTAAAAGTTCTCTCCAAATACGTGCTTATCTTGATAGGCTTGCTAAATGATAGATAGATAGATAGATAGATAGACAGACAGACAGACAGACAGATAGATAGATAGATAGATAGATAGATGGATAGATAGATAGATAGATAGATAGATAGATAGATAGATAGATAGATAGATAGATAGATAGATAGATAGATAAACTTGGGATAAACAGTAAAGACTCAGGACTCCTTTAAGTCAAGCTTTTCTTTACTCATGAATGCTGTTTAAAAGGTTGGAAGTACTGCTTTTTTACTATAGCACTCTGGAACATTTGCATGTTACCAGATCCTGCTACAGAATCTCCCAGCACCTAACTCTGCACCCAGATAAGCTGGGAGGTGTACCTTCATCTCCTTCATATTTTGCATCAAATACGATTTTAAAAAGCATCCCATTTGTGTGCATGGATGAAAGCATTTTTGTCATAATCAACAAGACATGAGAGTGGACAGAGATGTCATTTCAGTTCTCTGAAGGTAGGTGAGTATTGACTGCCATGTGTGACAGCTTAGAATTTGCAAGGCTTCCACACAGGGCTAACAGACCTACAGGAGTCCTTGTTTTGGAACAGCAGATGGACAGGTCAGATGCCCCAGGTCATCTTACACAGAACTACTTGCCTAGGGTTAGACAACTGAATCACCTTCAGAGAGTCCATAAAGTAAACTACAGTGTCAGCTGAACTGAGGAGTAACCCCAGCAGAAAATGCAGAATGTGTGAAGTTCACACTAAGGCTAATATTAAGAAAAGTGCATTAAGTATGTATTGAAAATGTGAGAGTTCAAACTGGAAATGCAGTTTCTGTCTAAAGCTGTTAGCACTTGATACAAATACTGCTTTTTTAATTTGACTGTTTGTTAAACATAAAACATATGTTTTATGTTTTAATGCTGTTTGTATGTGTTTCTAAGTCTGGTGTTTCAAAGTCAAGTTTAAGTGTACTAGCCTCCTCCACAGTATATGACATAACATAATACCTAGTTAGTTAAGAGCAATTAAGTTTAACTTATAAAGGACATTCAACCATGAGAGTGTATTAGCATAGTGATGTAAAACGTATGTCATTGCCTGTAAATTATGAAAACTAGCAATTATTAAAACCAGAGATTTACTTTATCTTCTTTTCCAGGATTTTTTTAAAGTTGCTATCCTCAATTTGATTAGAAAAAGCCTATGCATACATGTTCTTTTATAGCTTCTGTGAATCCTTTCTTGAAAACATTGCTCTTGAAATTCTGCCAGGATTATTGGAAGATGAAGGTTCTGGAACATGTAAATAAAGATATTATTTCTTCTGTGAGTAATATATTTAACCTCTAATGTTACAGTTGTAGTATTTTGTTCACTTTCAATAAACAGTTCTGGAAAATAAATATGTTTACACTCTTACAGGTGCACATCCAAAACCAAAATACTTAACAGTTCACTAGTGGATTAATTGAATTAGCTATAAAAACTCCTGATATTTTCTTTTTAGCTCACTTGAAGTCACCATCACAAATATGTTAAACCACCATAATCGTATGAAGGTCTCTTTTAGAAATGAAAACTTAAAATTCTGTATATTCAACAGAGTCATTGCTTCTCAGACATAGAAGTGACTTCTAATGGCCTTTTATGGTAATTATCTTGCTTTATCTGTTAAGTCCCAATTCAGAAAAACCTATGTTTTAGCACTTCAGACTTCTCAGGTACTCAGTTCTTCCTAGAAACCAAAGATTTATATTTTGAAAATAAATCAATAATAGCCAATTATTCTATATATTAAAAAATAAACTAGTGAACTGCCAACTTTGGAAGGAAACAGTGTTAACCTAAAAAGGTTTAGTGGAGAATACATAATTTTCCAAAAGCAACAACAAAAAAGCTAGTCTCATTAATAGGGTCCAGGAGAAAATTAAATGAGTCTTCATGATTTATTACAAATAAAAAACCCCCACCATCTGAAACCAAGATAGTAAGCAAAACACAGGAAAACAAAATGATGCAATAAAGAATTTTAAAAAATGAAATACCCATTATTGTCAGGAATGACTGAGATTATGGACAAGCTCATTTTTGTGGCTTGTTTGTAGCATTCCCTTAGTAACATTACATTTTTGCAGGAAGAACTATAGAATAATTTTTTGTCATGTGATTCTTAAATGATGAGTATCTCTTTGCAAAAAAAACGTTTATTTTATACCCTTATAGAAGCTTTCTTTGGTAAAAGAATGTTGCCACTTGCTGAACTCGCTAAATTTATCTAGCTGTCACCATGAACTCCCATAAATCTACCTGTTCTGAGGTTTCCCTGCTGTGTACAGCACTGTAAGCATTCTGTTTAGAACTTTCTAAATGAAAGTTCTGACAAGGAACAGTGTCATTTGCAATGCCCTGCAAGGGTCTAATATGAAACATACCAGCAGTATTCTCACTGACGTGACCAGGCATTGTTCGGGGCCTGAAAGGGACTCCCTTAGCAGCATCCTTGTTAAGAGCCAGAGAATTAAGCCTGGTTTTCTAAAATGGGCTTGTATTTTTTCCTAGAAAACAATTAAAATGTTAGCTTTTACTTCAGATGAACCACTTCACCAGACTCAGGAAGAAATAGTACAATGACTCTAACATGAGGAGAATTGAAATGACCTTGTGAATTATCAGTGTGCTTGTGTGTGCAGTATTTATTTTTATATCTTAAATGCTTAAAATTTTAAAATCCTTAAGTCCTCAGACATTAATTTTCATATTCAATATTTTTAAGTGATTTTATTTGAATTTCCTATCTTAAGGTATATTCGCTCTGTCTCCAGTGGAATATACCTTTAAAATGGCTTGATTTCTACTATCAAAGTTAAAAATTAGAAGCAATACCACTTGTATTTCAGCATGTCATAAGCTTATTTTCCATGGTGACATCCTTTCTGAAACTGACATTTCCTGACATTATTTATTGCTTGTTTGTAGTGGGATTTCTATACTGACAGTAATGACAGCATATTTCTTCCCTTTGGCTAACTAGAAATTTGCAATTTTTCTAGTTGATCAGCATTGGAAAATAAGTACGTACTCATGCAACAATTTTGTTATGTGGAGAGTGGTATGAATCAATTTTCATGCAGATGTTAATTCTTGCACATGAAGGTATTTGCATTTTTTTTCAAAGCTGTTTTGGAAACTTGAATCAAAATAGAAATATTCAGAGAAGAAATTTTCACACTGGTTAAAACCTTAGCAGCATGGAAGTCAGTGGGAGTTCTGCTTCAGTGGGGCTGGGATTAAATCCTATTAGCATATAATATAATATTTCTCCTAGCCTTTTACATAAAGCTGACTAAAAAGCAAACAACAGCCCTCTGGCTCTTGCCTGCAGACCAATACTACAGGTGCAATCGATAACTTATGTTTATAGTAAATTAGCACCGTTAATTTAGTAAAAATGTGGTTGAGATGTAGGTTTTCTATGCAACGTTTTTCCTATTGTTGATGAACTTTTCTTATTATGTACACACTAATCATTTTGTTAAGAACCATTCAATTTCACAGCCTCTTCCTTGAAAAACTTGCAAAACCGCACTAAGCAAGAGAGGTAGACAGTAGGGGGAAGATGTGATATCTCCCTCCTGTTTGTGGAGAAAAATCTAGGACCTGGTGACTATGTTGCTTACTGGCATTTGCAGAATCTGTGGCAGGTCTGGAAATGAATACAGTGCTCTGGTCATGTTCTTTGAAGGTTACTGTCTTCTTGTCTGGCTGCACACAGGTGCAACTCTGGCTTCCACTTGGTCCAGTCTTCTCAATTGATCTTGTTGCTTTCTGTAAGTGCCTAGAATAAGGTTACAGCAAGGTGGAGTGTAGGTCTCATCTCCCAAGTAGCAAGTGGCAGGACAAGAGGAAACTGCCTCAAGTTGTGCCAGGGGAGGTTTGGATTGCTATTAGGAAATATTTCTTTTCTAAAAGAGTTACTAAGCATTGGAACAGGCTGCCCAGGGAAGTGGTTGGGTCACCATCCCTGGAGGTATTTAGACATGTAGATGTGGCACTTAGGGATATGCTTTAGTAGTGGACCTGGCAACATTAGTTTGATGATTGGACTTAATGATCTTACAGATATTTCCAAACCTAAATGATCCTATAAAAATAGGAATGTAAAGTTAATACTCTTTTACATTTTTACATCAGACTAAAACATTCCTTTGTTAATTAGAAAAAAACCCACAACTTGAGAAACCTGTAAAAAAAATAGCTTTAACTCTTCTTGACTCCAGTAGACATCAGTGTTACTCAGCGCTTTGTATTACTGATTTGAGAGATACCACCTTACATGAATACTTTGTGTAATATACATAATCTTAGAGAACCCATCTCAGCCAAAAGAAATGAAAGAAAACATTCCTGAGAAAACAGGTTTTCACAACAGTGATCTTCTTTCACGTGTGTAAATTTTAATGATGTGGAAGATGGAAGTGGGATTTTTCTTCTATTTTATTTATGAAATAGGCTCTTGAACTTGTTTTCTACAACTCATAAACACAATTCTTATTTCCTGCAAAGCTTAAGTATCACTTTTCCATGCAGCAGTATGGATAACATCAGTGCTTCTGGAGCACATCACTGAAGGGCTACTCCAAAAAATCAAACACTGCAAATAAAGCATGTTTTTATGAAGAATATTGCTTTAAATGCTGTTTTTTACACTGTTTCTGTGCAAGTGAGTAAGGAAATCCTCTTTCTGTACACACAAATGAGGTTTATGTTTTCAAGTGCTAACTTCTGATGATACCAAAGTTTCAGTAATCACAGGACTAACTGAGGCTAAGAAAAACATGAAAGATTTGGGATAAATTTCATTCTACAAGGCTGTTCATAAAGAACAAATTAATTATTTTGTCAAAACTTTTGCATATCTTATAAAAAGAATATGTCCAGAACATCTCTAAAAATATTTTTAAAGAATAACGACAGATATCTCTCAGAGGAACAATTATGTATATTTTCATGTCTGTTTTTTTGAGATTAGCTCCAATGTGCATCTTCTCTCATCTAAGCCTTAAATATCTGTCTTCTCTCTAAAAATATCCGGTTTTACCCATTTTATCATGTTTGTTGCAGCTTTGAGTAGGAGGCGCAGTCTATTTTTCATGGTTTGTTTTGAAATGCACATCTTGTTTTCGTGTTTTCTTTAAAATTCCATGCCCACTTATCTTTAGATGAAAGAAGGCTTTTCATTTATGCAATAAGATATAAGATGCATTTGGGGAAGATAATTGCACTTTTTGTGAAGTGTACAAGGGCATAAGACTGAAGGTTATTTTTTACGATTTTTTTTCCACTCTAAAGTGATCAAAACAATTCCCTTGAATTTGAATAGATGCTTTCTTTCTTTTAAGAACTGACATGATATGGAAAAACCATCATATCCACCTTTTCTGATGAGTCCCCTCTTTTGTTTATGTCTGCATAACCAAATTTTCTAAATCGTAAGATATCTCTCTCAGAAACACCCAATGGGACATGTCTAGAAAGAACTACATTCCCCAAAGACATCACTGCTAGGAATGACAATTTATCAGAAAATATTTGCCTAAACTCTAGTGTTTTACAGAGTCATAAGAGTCTGAAGATGTTCTCTGGAGGCACTAGCTTTTTTTTCATAGGTCTCTCCTATGGGCTCCAACTCTTTCAAAAGATTCCTTGGCCTAAGGAACCTCTAACAGAAATTGAGGCATAAATCACCTGACTATCTTGCTTTGGAGTAGACAGGAGAAAAAAAAATAGTCCAATCTGAGCTTATCTCTAAGGTATATCTAGTGAAACACTTCAAACTCAATATATTACTATTTCATTAGTGAAACTGTTTTGCCTTTTTAAACTTATTTTCTTAGTTGCCATTCTCCAGATGTAATAGTCACTCCTTAGTAGTATTTTTTATTCTGTGATGACCTTTTTCCTGGAGACTGCAGCTGCTGACTTCACCTGTGCTCACACAAATCACCAGTGAAGCTTAAGACACCTTTTGCTAATGTCATTTACTCTGCTTCTTTTACTCTTTTTAAAGAGAGAGCAAAATTGAACTATCACCAGTTTTAGACTACACTCCACCTATCTTGATTCATGTTTGCTATAGAACAACAGTTAGATGGATTGGGAACCCAATACTGAAATCTGTGATGAAAATCCTAACCCCAAATCGAAGCACTGGAAAGCCAAGCCTATTGAAGTTACAAAGTTGTGCAACTAAGCCCAGAGCTGAAAGTTAAAGTCTGAACAGATTCTGAGTGTAGAAAAGTAGTGGTCTTTAAGTTGGCAAAGTATAGAAATTGAGCACAAAATCTTAGTAACCAGAAATGCCAGGGAAATTTAATATCAGCTAGTGCTGTTAGCCTTGCTCAATTTGCCTAAAGGTGTAAACAGCTGCAGCTGCCACTGAAACTAACAGGCATTGCCTCCACCTAAAGGATTGGATTAGTTTCTCAAAGATAAAGCAATATTATTATCCCCACTGCCCTATTTTTTTTTCTCCTAGCTGAAAGAACAATAAAATAAATTAAAAAAGGATAAAGGCAATGAAATTCAGAGGTAAATATGATGAAAGATGAAAATATTTTTTATTATATGAAAAGACAGCTGAGCCATACAAATTATTGAAATTCCTATCAGAGTGCAGTCACTGATTCTATGAATTAATGAATAATTAATCCAAGAAAAATCTGCAAACTTTAGAGGCACTTCACTATGAGAAATCCAACATTTTAGTTTACTAACAGCTCTTTGGTTTCCAAACATTGTTAAATGTGTCAAAAGAGCCACTTAGATTGTGTCTCATTTTCGTCAGTGCCACTGTTTGATGTTTCACTTCTGATGTAGATGAGTCTTATTTTTTATATTTAGCCAAAAACGTCCCAAGTATACACTGAAGGCAGAAGGAACCTTTTTTAGGACTAAGTGTAAAAATTAAATGGAGTTAGGATAACATCATAAAACATTTTTGCTTGTTTTAGGGTAAAAACAGGATATAAGGAATTATATTTCCCTCTGTTAAGATACCATTTATTTGAGTTCTGTAGTTAAGAGATGATCTGCAAGCATCTTGCTGCATCACCTATTACTAAGATAGCATTTGCATAAAACATTTACAAGGCTTTAAAAAAAGCTCAACTGTCCATCATTTGGTCCATTTACATTTTATTATCTTTGCTTTCTGAACCAATACTTGTTAGTTATTTACTGCCATAACTGTCTGTCTGGTTATACACTGGATTCATTACTCGCTTTTAAAAATTCTACCTGTAGCTTCATTGCTATAGGTGTTCCTTTTAAAGCTAAATTAATTTATCCTTTGATTTTTTTTTCTAGTACAAAAGTCAAATTACTGCGGGTGATTTGTCATCCATAAACGTATTTAATTTACATGAGTTTAAAGTTTGGTATTCTAGAAAGTCAAGGTTTTTTGAAAAACAAAAGAATGAATTTAGAATGATCAAGAACTATTATGCTATATTGTTCAGGAAGGTCCTGGTAAGATATAAGATTAATATGCAATGCATTAGCAGACAAACCCAAATTTAAATATACTACAACATGTTCATATACATTTAAACAACAGAAAGTATAATCTAGATTAGAATATTTCTCATTTAAAATATGTTACTGAATTTGCTATTGGAGTTCTTAAACTTTTTTTTTTATTATTATTGTTATTATTATAGTTCTTAGACTACTATTTTATATAGTAACAGAATTAAATGTAGTGAATTGTCATATTTGCTAGTGGTTTGCATTCAATCCTCTTCTTTCAAAAAAACAAAGTAGATAAAAGTAAAACAAAATTATTTTTGTAAGCCTTTAAGCCAGCATTCTTCTTTGCCTACTCTGCAACACTGAAGTAATTTGATTTTCAAAGAATGTACATGTACATATCCATTCCCTGTTTTCTTGGGTGTCAAAATATACACATAAATAAATATATGTTTCTATTTATATCTGAAATTAATATTCATTAGTTAACATGATTTGCACTTTGACCCTACTGTACTCATTATGTTGATGAATGTTTTTATCACAAAGTTCACTGAATTTACATGGCAAGAGGACTATCAAGAGATTAGAATGATAGAGATGAAAATGTTGTAGTTCAGAAAGAATGTGCTCAATATACATCTGGATGTCTTTATTATGGAATTCTAAGACTTGATTTAGTAGTGAGAATTTATCTTCAGGATCCGATTTCAAATGTATGAATGCATTTACCATTTCTGGATTTTCTTCTTTTTCTAGTATATCTGAATTGTTATCAAGTGTAAAAATATCTTCCTCCTCCTTATTACTTAACCTAAATCTGATGAGAAATATTTTCAATCTCCATAAGTTAAAGTCATTGGTGAGAATCAGGCTACCCTCCTAGTCAAGGGAAACGAGGTTTTAGTCCGATTTCTTTATTTATCACTTGGATGCTTAGATGTCTGTCCTACTAGTTCAGATGTTAAAACAGATTTGCAAGACTGAAAAAAGTTGGAACGCAAATAATTAAAGCAGAGACATTATTTTATGGCCACAGACTCTAGGGAAGCTTTTTATTCATAGTATAGAGTGGAAGAGAATAAAATTTAATTATATTGCTACAAAGGTTATTCATCTCTCAGTTGAAACTGCACACAAAACATTTTACTGTATTTTTACTAATTACTTGGCATTAAAAAGCACTTTTTAAAATGACAATAATGATGAGCAAATAGTCATAACCTCCAAGAGGGAATACTTATCAAGAAAATAGGTGACAAACTGTGCAAAAGTTCTGATTAAAATATACCTTAGATGAATATGCAAGATTCTGTCTGTGCAGAGAGCCCCTAACATACTGAAGGTGTGCATTAATCAGCCCCTTCACACATTTGATTTAGATTAATACTTTTGCATTTTTAGGTCAACATTTTTATGCTTAAATAATAATCTCCCTCATAACTATAAGTAGGCTCAGGAGACCCTTTTGTAAATGTGTAACATTTTGAAATAATAGTTTGTTTAAATATTAATGCAATTAACACAATTTGTGAGGGCTTTATTTTTTTTTCTCTCATTTTTGTCGTGTTATATGGTTAGATGTCTTAATTTGTTTTGTTGTCAGGAGATAATTTGTTGTCAAGTCAGCATTTATTTGCACTGTCAAAAACATGTCAAATCAACTTCATACTAGCAAGATTTAGCCACGTCCTGCTTATGTCATGCGCTGCAGGAGGATGCTACTCAGACTAGGGCATAAGTGGCCTGTTACTTTCAGAAATCACAAGAAAAAGGAAAATCTGTTCATTACCCATCTCGCTGGGAGTATAACAAAGCTCAGCTAATGAATTTAAAGTATTTGACAGACATTACTGATTTGTACTTTTCTAGGTCATATTTTTAGGACTGCCTTTTAAGTATACTAGCATATCTGTCCTGTTCCATAAACCCAACAGAGGTTTTTGCCATATTTTGTCAAAATCTGCTTTGCCTAGAGTATATATTTTCCATGGGAAACATCTCTTCCAGATTGCAAAGACATTGTTTAGTAATAATTTAGAAAGATGTGTGGGAAGGTACTATGCCAACCTGCTTCAGGTATTGCTCATTTGCTTTGATCATTTGCCTTTGATCATCTGCAAGTTTAGACCCTGTTACTGGTAACGCTCATGGGTTTAATTCTCCTTTAGATAAAGGCTTGTAGCAGTAAGATCTTGAAGCCTTTTTTTCTCTTTTCATCCAAGACTGAAGTCTCTGATGTTCTTGGATGAGAAATGCTAGATAAATGCAAAAGATACAGGACCTTTTCCCCCATGAATTCCACTAGAAATTTCCTTCCCTCTACTCCTCCTCTTCCTTCCTCTTACTGCTATTAGGCAACATGCCCAGACTCTTTGCTACCGCCACACACAGTCTGAGTACGTACTTCTCTTGCAATAGCTGTATGTGTCCATTCACCTAATCCAAAAGGTGATTTTCAAAAGTATGCAATTAGGAGAGACATGTAGGAGGAGGTTCCTTAGTGCCAGTTTGGTACTTCCCATAAATTATCCCTCAGACAGGCACTTTTAAATTGTGCTGAAACTCTGATTAAAACCACAGATTATTTTCTAATAGAAATAAACAAGAAATGATAATGTCTTACACAGCTGAGAAGAAACTGTGCCACATCTAATCCCAAATTCTCAGTAGATTGTTTCCATATCAGAGGGCATTTCTGGGAGGAAAAAAAAAGAAAAAAAAGAAAGAAAAAAAAGAAAGAAAAAAAAGAAGGGGAAAAAAAACTTTAAGACCATTATGTTCTCGTTTCAAGGTGGTAACATGCAAGTACCAGAAGCCCAGGAAGAACTGGAGACATCCTGATCTGATATTCTGTTCTAGCTGCATAAAAGAACGATAGGAGCCCGTGTGCTATCACAAATCCTGTGCAGAATAAAGCAGTGTGCACACCTTTCAGGTGCATCAGAGATCATAATGAGGCTTTAAGTCAATTAATCGGGGTTATTTTGGAGTAATTCAGAGGGATAAACCCTTACAAAATTAAAATACATGAAACTTACCAGTTTTGCTTCCACTCTACCAGCTGAATGGGCATTTGAGTAGAAAACTAATTCATATTTCTTTGCCTTGCTAAGGAGAAACAAAGTAAAACCAGCTGCAGAAATGACATATGATGCTTCTGACAATTCCTGGCAATTATTTTGAAGCTTGACAGTAGGAAGTTTAAATATATTTTGTCTGTTCTATTGCTGTTTGAAAGACAGCCACCACAAGGGAAGCCTGACTGGAAAGCAGGTGGTGACTGCTCTAATTCAAAGTGATCCCTGCTACAGAAGGAGGGTTGTCTGCTGACTTCTTTCCTTAACCAAAGTAGAAAATCCAATCTAAAATTCCAAGAAAATGGAAGTAGCAATTAGCTTGGAGTATCTAGTCAAAGCTCTGCCAGTTTGCAACCTGTGCTGCTTCCAAAGTCAGAGGAATACAAGTGGTGAATCAGATTGTGTATTTCACATCACGTATAAACCAATAAGGGTATTTGGGAAGGAGAAGAATATTGACTTGAAAGGTGATAGTTACAATCATCATCTCAAACAAAATTAGGCTTTTGAAAGTCTACTACTTAAAGACAAAATTCTGAAATCTGAAGTTCAGATATTCTTTTAATTTTAACATACAGATTAAAAGGATGTGAATCCATTAAGGGTATAGACTTCCTTCCAAAAGCAAACACGTTTGAAAAGTGCTTGATATTACCTTAAATCAATATGTAAGAAATATTAATAAGACTGGTGTTCAATAATTTTTTATCTAAATATATCCAAAAAGAAGATGGAAATATGTGGGAACTGTGGTGAGAATAAAGCTAGAAAACTGTCATAATAGTTGTGCTATGAAACCCCAGAAGAATCATGGAAGTGGACAGCACAAAGCCTCATTCTGACTAGTAAGACCATTCTGACCATTACTGACAAAAAAGAAGACTTTTGACACTGAAAAATGCCCAAATATAGGGATTGATTTCTGACACCTTTATTTACACAGCAAGCAACATTTAACAGTGCTGGAAAGACTCAGCTTCAAGTGTTAGCCACAGTTTCAATTCATGTCCCTTTAAGGGTAGTGCTAAGAAAGTTGATAACATTAAATAAAACAACTTAAAAGCCTGATAAACAATTTTAGAATTCTGTTGTAAGATGTCAGGTCATGCACTTAATATTCAGTAACTCCACTGAATTTAAAATTTTTACAAAATACACCACATCTTTTTATTTTGAATATTAAGGTTCAGCAAATGTAAATATGCATGTAAAGCATAAAGGAATGAAATTACTTTTCTCTAGAAAATATCTTGTTTATAGTGGATATTTAAATATGTATCCTAAATTTTTTTGTGTTTGGTACCACTTGAAATTTACAAACCTATCTTTTGTTTACAGAAAACAAACCTTTTCTTACATTTTATTTTATCCTAGTGACTTAGTAACTCCTATTACAAAACACATTATGTCCATTTTTCTCTTGACACACCAAATAAATATTTTGTTCATCATTTCCTGTCCCAAATTCTCTTCTGTGTAAGTTTGAACCATCTAAACTTGCATAAAGTAAAAAAAAAAATTGCTGTAGCTGGAAGACTGAATAGTGATTTAGAGATAAATATAGCTACATTCCTCTAAACTTTTTGCAAAGACTAATTGGCATACTGGGAATGATCAATATTATACCTCTTAAATAAGATAGCTGGAATAAAATGTTGACAAGGTTGTTAGAAGGAGGACAAAATGATTCTAAAAGCTATATTTCAGGCAAGACTATTTGGTTATTCTGTGTCTTGATTTTGAAGTGTTCTTTAATTAGAATTTTTTCAGGAATAAACCTTTGATAGATCATAATTTTAAAGGAAATTTTGTTACTATGGACTTACAGTTTTTTCACCCTGGACTTATCCTTTGTTTAATAAGTATGTATCTGTGACTGAAAGTATGTATCTGTGACTGATGTAATCATGCAAAATAAATTAATTGTTCTGTTCTGTTGATCAGTTTTGCTGAAAAGAGTTAGTGGGAGTTCGTATTTGGTGAGAATGCTGATTTGGACTTCTGTAAGGTATTTTTGATGGTATTTCTTTTTCTTAACTGAAGCAAATTAAGGTCTTCAGAGAAGTGAGCGTCATCCACCACTTTGTTGTAATGAAATAGTCTGTAAGTATTCAAAATTTAGTCATAGAAAAAGTTCAGTATCAATACAAAACAGCAATAACAGAAAAAAATCTGGATGCTCTTGATATGAGAGGGGGCTTGAAACTTGGGAAATAACCAAGGTAGGGCACAGACAGTTCAGTTCAGAAGTTGTAATACTTACAGGGTAGCAGAAATACTCTTGGCACAGGTTTTGTATAGTTTTGGACTGTATAGCTGGCGCTGAATCAGAAATAGCCATGATGAAGAAAGCCATGAAGCATCCTTGCAGGATCTCTCTAAAAATATTCCTGAAAATTAATGGTGCTGGAAATAGTCATCTTGGTGCCTGCTGTTACCCTCAAGCATCAGAATGCTAATGAAGGCCACCTCATTGATTGAGTTTATCTTCATGTGAGTTAAGCAGAGACCAAAGTCTACCTCTTTACATGGTTTCTAAAGTCCCACTTAAGTTTCTTCAGGCTCTGAATTGTGTAAAATAAATATGTATGTAGTGACAGCGAGGGACATTACTCTCTTATTTGCTGGGAAATGGACCTGTTTACTTGCTGAGTTAAGCAAGATGTGTAGAAAAGCGTGTGCTTGTTCTTCTGGCTTGTCTCTTGTCCTCTTAACCCTAGAGAAAATAGGAATATATGGGAGAGAAGGGGTGGGAAACAGTTTTACCTGCAATCCAAGGAATCTATGACACTGAGTATCACCTGCTGGTGAGACTTTTTTCACTCCTCGGTGGCACCTGGTAGGTTCAGACAGAGGGAAGTAGATGAGAAGCCAGAGGCCTAACTGCAGAACTATAAAACATTGTCCTTATTTCAAACATATGCAAAGCATCAGAGAACTGGCTTTATTTTAAGGAACTAAAGGAATACTGTGTGAAAGGACTATGTCATTAAATCTGGTGATAATTATAGACTGGAAATGTAAATTGTATTTCTCAAGCATTTTTTTTTTCATTTCATTTCCATTGTAAATACTTCAAAAAATGAAGCCTCATTTACTGCAGAGAATGTGTGAAATGACATGCAGTATACTGTGCAACATCTGTCTGCACACATCACATTTCATTCACTAGCAGGAAAATAAATAGTGTTTTTTAAATTATATTGTCTGACCATAACCTTCCCCTTCTAGTGAAAAGCGTGGCACTACGCATTGTCCAGCTGCAAGTTTCAGCTTTTAGTTTACCACTGTGCTGATGGAAATGATGTTCAGTATACTGAAAAATAATATTCAAGCCACATACTCAGATTACAGACTAGATAACATGTTAATAATTGCATTATATCCTTCTGTATAAATTTGTGAATAGGAATATTTTTAGAGAGCGCAAAGGTCATTTGCTTAACAACATTTGCTTTTATAGTAGATTGAACAGCCTATTCTTTCCATTGTATTCTGAAAGCACTAGCATGGGGCATAGAGCCTCCTGCACTTAACACAGTGTCAAGATGAGCTGTTCCGGATGTGGACTAACAGTTATTGCCCAGCAATGGCTCTTTGGAAATTTTTGAGGCTGGTGGCCAAGTTTCATTGTGCACTGTCATTCATTGGACCCATATATGAAAATACAAACACAGCGAACATGGCTGTGAGCAGTCTTGGCAGGACAGGAGATACACACTTGAGATATGATGAAAACGTGACAACATTTTTCTTGAACATCACAAGGAAACTCACATGTTGTTCTATGCAGAAACAGATAGATTCTCAAAGACAGTTTCTAACCAATATTCTGTCAGTTTTGTGTACCATTCTCTGTCCACTCAGCATTATGTCTAGGCAAGTTCATTAACTATGAATGTTGGGTTGAAGGCCCAAATAAGTATTTCTTATTGCTTAAATTTTCTTGTTTCTCAAAATACACGTGGGATATATCTCAGGTCTGGCAAGGTATTGCTGAAGCCAAAATCCTTTTCTATGCAGGAGTGTACCCTTTCAAAAAGATTTCAAGGATTTCCAACGGATCCAGAGTGTATGTCTCAATACACAAACTGAAGAATTAAGGGGTGTAATTTCCTTCCTGCTCCTTGGCTCCAGTTAAGCTATAGAGGACACACTGAATTCAATAGGGGGAAAGTCTGAACTTTCATCAATATCAGACTCAACATCAAATAGCATCTTATTTGTTGCTGAATGGTCTAAAACGTAATTGCAATGTACTCTTCTAATTAATTATCTTTAAAATTTTGCCTTTAGCATGTTACATTCGGCAGCTTTGTGAAGTGTAAAAAATGTAAAATAAGTGGATACTGTCTGGGGGAAACAGCTACTTTTTCCAATCCTAAAAAAAAGAAAAACAAAGCTTGTAAGGGTCAATCTTTTAAAGTGTATGCTTCACTGAATGCAATTATTAATCATTTCCCTTCAGGAAAAATATTAAATTAAGTATTAAAGTACAGATCTAAACAGTGTTAAGTGCCCAGAGCTACTGAGTTCATAGTTTCAGCTATATTTCAGTGTGAGATAATTGACCTTCCACAATGCAAATGTAGAGCTGGCACTGGCTGATACAAAATGACTCATCCTGTCTCAGTATTTTATCCTCTTGCATTTATTTATTTATTTATTTATTTATTTCTGTGTCCACCCTCAGTAGCCTTGAAGTTCTCTGGGTGTGCTTCAGATTGAGTCCTTAGCTTCCTACATTTTTAGTAAGTACACAGCTTTCAGGATGCTTTCCTCTCGTATGACACCAAATAATATGGTAAAGGCTTTTTTTTTTTCCTAATGACTTTGCTGCCTTCAAAGCCAGTTGAATTTATTGAGAAATAAAACTGTGGTTAAGGTTATTTTGATGGGTAAATGAATTAAATCCTCAAACCCTATCAATCAGGCACAAAAACCAAAAGAGAAAGATGGTAACAGGGTTTTTTTCACTCTGCTTATGGTACTGAAAAAGACCTATAATATTCATTCTAGTGTTTTTTATTAAAGTGCCTTCTGTAATTACATTTTAATAAGTTGACTGACGTCACTAATTACAGATTATGGCTTTTCTGAAGCAATACGCAATTGCAGATGCCTTCTCAGAGTATCATACTGATAACATCTAAACCAGAGAAGGTACTGCTGGTTTGCTGATCAAAAACAGCAGATATGAAAAGCATTTACAGTTGAAAGAAAAAAAGGCTGGTGCAGCTGGTAGGATCTAAAGCAGTAATGTCCATTATATTTTCCTTAAATGTAGTGTCTGCGTATGTGTATGTGTATATGCATATGCATATGTATATGTATAAATCTGTGTAGATAAATGTGTACATAAGCACATGTAAATATCTACAGCTCTCCAAGTACACACATATGTGGTAATCTTTGTCCAACTAGAGAAAAAGAGCTGCTCTCTTACTATCACAATATGCTAGCGTGAATTTGCATTGTTTTGTATCCCTGGCAGCATTTCACAGTGAAGAAGTGTTGCTGAAAAAAATAGACTTTGAAAAGTGTGATTAGGAAAGAAGGAGTGCTCTGGTGGGAAAGATTATGTTCTGTGTGATCAGAGCTTACAGGTTGAATCATTACTCTTTCACAAGACAGATAACTTTAGACAAGTCAGTTATTCTTATCTTATACAATGGCAAACAAATACTTTATGTGAAAAAATCCTTTTATCTCAGCTTACAAGAAAATTATAAAAATGTCTGATTTTTTTCCATGTACAATGTGGATTGGTTTTGGTTTTGGTCAACTTAATGGCTTCATTCTAAATATTGGTGTGGATTTTCTATGCAGAGAAATCTCAAGTAAATTCCAGACCAAATTAAAAATATGAAAAGCATATTTTTACCCACAAAAAACCATTCATTATAGTGCTTCAAAAGGTAATCACAGGAAGGGAGAGAAGTAGGAACTAAAAACAATTCAGGATCTTTGTTTCTTTGGGTCAGAGTTTGTATTTCAAACCCATTTTTGATATCTAGGTCCCAGCCATCTTAGTGAAACAGATTCTTTTGTAATTACTAATGCATAGAGAAAGTGGCATCTGAAGGGACTGATCACAATTACTTACATCATGTTGTCACATTTCCTTCCATACAACAGCCTAACAGCAGAAGTCATCAATGGAAACATGGGATGTTATTGTCCTGACCTTAAGTCAGTGGCCTCTCCTGCAGAGAGAGCAGGAGCTTCAACATGTTTCTCTGATGTCACAGATTGCAGGGCTATAGAATCTCCTTCTCTGATCTAGTCATTTGATGTACAAGAATTCCAACAAATCACCTCCTTTAAGTCAATGACTTGAAATCCCATTTTTCTGTATATATGGTGGCTGCACTGATGACTAGCACAGTTATGTGTTCTGGACTTATTTCTGTTCTCTGGTACTTACTCAGGTCTAGATACAAGGAATCAGTCCGAAGAAACCCAAATCAAATCCAGTAGATTCATGCAGAAAGTTCCAGTTTTAACAATAGGCGTTTACATATCAGGTGACATTCTGATATCAGGAGGAATAATGGTGAACATATACAACCTTTTTAACATTCTTGAATGTTAAATGTGGATAGCCTCCCCAGAAGAATCATAGAAGCAGAGAATCATAGAAACTGTATTGGCAAAAGCACAGTCTAGACAAGATGGCCCAGCACCCTGCCCATCTGAATCTTAAAATGTCCGATCTTGGAGAATCTACCACTTCTGTGGGGAGATTATTCTGATGGCTGATTGTTCTTACTGTGAAAAATTTTCATCCTATGTCCCTTAAGAATCTCTTCAGGAGTAACTTACACCTGTTACCACTCATCTTTTCCATGTGGCTCCTTTGAAAATAAATCTCCATCTTCTTAGTAGCTACCTCTTAAATACAGAACCATGGTCATAAGGCCTCCCTGAAGGCTTTTTTTCTAGGCTGAACAAACCCAGCTCTCTCACAATTTCCTATTCTGGCAGGCCTCCTGGTCCTTTGTTCTCCTCTGTGGCCCTTCACTGGACCCTCTCCAGCCTATCCACTTATTTTGTTTTTTCCTTTATAATGGGGACCAAAACTTAACAGAGTATTTGAGGTGTGGTCTGGTAAGTACTGTGCAGGGAGGGATAATGACTTTTTCTCTCTCTGCTGGTGATGCCCTTGTCGATGCAGCCCTGTTGACTTCTTTGTTACAGCATCACACTGTTCACTCATATTGAGCTTGTTGTCCAGCAGGGTGTCTTCTTTTATCTACCTTTTATTCCCCAGCTGCTGACATAATTTTGAGTTTCTGTTACAAGTCTTTGGTAGCTTACTCTATATATATTTCAAACATATTCTTATGGGTTTGAACCTTGTTCAGATAACAATACTAACTTTTAAGTGAAGGCTAACCTTCTTTTAGATTTCCAGATATTTTTAGCTTACTATTTATGTTAGGGCAAATATAGAACCATGCACCACCTCATATCTGCCAAAATTTGTTGATCGCATATGAAAGCTGTCCTGTACATTACTAAGTGACCCTATGAAGTGACACTAAAACCATAATCCATGGTTTCAAGACATGATGAGGCTTGCAGCACATCCATCAGTGATTTGTGTAGGTCAAAGAGAGAGAAACAAATCTTTTTTCTGTGAATACTAGTTTTAGTTGCAAGTTCGTGGCAACTGCTCTCTTCATGCTTTGGCAAACATGTATTTCAACATTCATTCTGCTCCTTGCTTTACTCATACCCTCATTCTCTTTTCTAGGATTTTGCAGGAGACACAACTTCTGGTGGAAAAGGACAGCAGGTTCTGAGTGTTGGAGCATATGGCTGCTCCTAAGTACATTGCTCCAAAGTCTCTACCCCATGAGCTTATCAGTTGGAAACTGCACAACATGGCCATTGTACCTGAGAATCTCTTCTCCTCAGCTTGTTTCAGCTTCTGGAGTACATCTTGTTTTATGTTAAGACACTCAAGATATATTAATTGTTCTCAGAGAGCAGATCAGAATCTGTCTAAAATACTGAGCTTCTGTCTATTTAAATTTCACTTCTAGGAAATAGAATTGCAAAATTTGTTATGTATATTTGGAGAGCTTACAGAGGAAGTTCATCCTATTTAATTTTACTCACATACCTCACCTTGATTTCAGACTCTGTCCTTGCCTTGAAAGACCCTCAAAGTTTTGCCCCAAGCTATCTCTCTAACCTTATTCCCTATAGCATTTCTCTTCTTCATGCCACTAACACCTGTTCTTCATTTGTTCCTGATCACTCTTTCCAGGCGTTTTTCCATGCATCTACATTCCAGCTCGCACTTCTTTGCCAAGTCACAATCCTACTTTCACTAAAGTCCATTAGCCAAAATAAAAGTAATGCATTTCTTTCAGCAGATTTAAAGTAAGGAAAGACAAATGAATAGCCCACCCAAATCCTGGTCTGAAGTAATAAGCCACTGTCCTATTTCTTTGGGTCAAAACTACTTGCCCAGGAACATGACCAGGCAGATAAAACTTCAGGACATGGGAGATGATCCTTCTCACAAGAAGAAATTAGAACAGATTTATTTAAAGTCTGCTACATTGCATAGTCAGTATGATACCAGTAATTTCAGTATTTAAGTGTTTTATATGGCTGTCTTTTTAATATTATTTCCCTACATGAAGGTATCAATGCAGCCTGCTGAAATTGCTATTCAATGAGAACAGTAATTCTCATCTACCTTTAGCAACGTCTCATTAACACAGACCTAATGAGGGCTAGATTCTGCCATGAGGAAAGTTGACAAAGCAGTAAAATCTTCACCAAAAATATAGAGGATTTTTATGTGGCCTTGGGTTTACTGTCCTTTAAAAAGAGACTGGCAAAGCTCTGATCTGTGCTTCTCCCTCAGTCTGGGAAGAGCTGGCACTGCTCCTTTTGCTGGAGTTACTGGCTCCATTTCTGCTCTATATAAGGTTGCCCAGTGCCCATCCACCAAGAATCTAGACATCTTGCAACACTACCTGGTGTGGCTAATATCTGTCCCACATGATCCTCTGTCTGATCCAGGTGCTGGAGAGGTGTTTCAATTTGTTTTAGTTCTTCCTAAAATGCAAACTTAATAGAAAGAAAAGGAAGGAAAAAAATAAGTCAATCAAGCAAGCATTTCTAGCCAGACCTTTTTGAGCTGCTGAATTTGAGACTTTTACTTAAGGTTGGATGTGGTCTCTGTTCGCTCTTTGCCTCTTTCTTTTCAGGAAAACACCAGCAGTGGTGACAGAAAGAGCAGGTCTCTACCTGCCCCATAGACATAGGCAGGGTGTGTTCCATCCACTGCTAATGCTACCCAGGCATACTGCACGGCTCACAACCTACTCTTTAAATGTTTAATTTCTTTATTAATTATTTACTTATAAAAGTATCATGGCATTTAAAAACATGCTTCAATGAAAATCCATCCTAAACTTTATTTGTTCTAAGATGTGAAAGTAGAAACATAATGCATAACCTTTAAAAGATTAAAAACTTTTGTTTGGTTTCACTCAAGACCATCTTCCTTGTGTCTTAATACTGCAAAGTAGGTTGGCAGAGAAATAGAGAAAGCACTGCACCAGAAAGTTTGTTTCCTAATCCTTTGACAGGTCTTATATATTTTTTTCTCCAGCGTTCTAGAAAATAGACCAAAAGAAAAAATCTCAAAACAATGAAAATGCTAAACTTAGCACTGTCAGACAGTAAAAGATCAGAGCTATGTGTTGTAGTCTGGACCTGGAACTGCTGTCAAAGATTTTCTAACTAACAGCATGAAAAGATTCAAGGGGAAACAGGGTTTTTTTCTATTTGCTTTTGAAAGTTGATTAGTCTAGTGGGCATTAAATCTTTCATTATGAGGTTTCCTTTCAGGATAAAATATTTATTTTAATCTTGAAAAAAACACACTTTTAATCTTTAAAAAAATCCCTTGACTTTTCTAGATTTGGATTGCATATGTTATTTTTTAATCATACATACAAAAGTCCCCTAGGAATTGTGGTGTTTGCAAGTATTCCTTGAGGGATTTACAGGAATGCTCACAGCTATTCCTGCCTCATCAATTATTTTCCTCACAGATTAAATTTTATTTATCTGTATAAAGATTTCTTCTTTTCTTGCTATTATCCATTTTCTCATTTGTCCCTATTTCCCTGGTTCATTAAATGATCATGAAGAAAGCAACAGCTGTGCTGAAAGCAGCAGGGCTGGGGGAAAGAAGTAGATTCTTGTTCAGGTTTCTTACTAAGAATGTGAAATAAGAAAAAAAAGAGGCTGTCAAAAAAAGAATAAACAGGAATTTTGCATTTCAAAAATGACCTGTTTTGTAAAGACCCAACATTATTGTCTGCACATATATAGAAGAATTTTAACACAAATGATATCACCTTCTGGATTGATTTCAAGGACATTTAGAAATGCCACACTTCTTTCAATTTCTCCATAGTGCTAGAATTTTTTTATGATTATTCAGTCTGAGTCTAGCCGAAGTCAGCTGACAAAGAACCATTTCTTCTCAACAAACTGAAGACTTTTCAGCCTTTCAAATACCCAATTCAAACAAAAGCTTGCTAGCAGGGAAGTGCACGCTTCAAGGGAGTGTGTAGTCCTGTCAAAATTAACAGAAATGTATAGCTGAAGTGTAAAGGATACTGGATAGTGTTTGTTAATCAATGTTTAATCATTACATGCATTTATTGTTTTAGTATTTATATATAGGGAAAAATTACGTTTTCTTCACTGTAGTTGGATGCCCTCAGTGTTCCAATTTCTGCTTGTTGCTTCTTGCTCCATCATTGGGCACCATTCAGAAGAGTGTGTCCACGTTCTTAACTTCTACCCCTACCAGGAATTTATACACATGCATAAGATGCTCGTGATCTGTTACCTCTCCAGGCTGAACAATGCCATCTGTCAGCCTCTCTACATAGCTCACATGCTCCAGTACCTTTGTCATCTTTGTGGCTCTTCGCTGGATTTGTTCCATTATGTCCAAGTTCTACTTATACCAGGAAGCTCAGTACTGGACTCAGCATTCCCTATGTGACCTCTGTAGTGTTGAGGAGGGACAAAGGTTCACAGTCTCAACCTCCAGGCAAATGTGATGGTGTTCCTGATGCAACCCTGGAGAGGCTGTTTGCCCTCCTTGCCACAAGGGCATGTTGCAGGCTCCTTGTCCATTTGGACCACTAGAGCCTTCTCTGCAAAGCTGCTTCCCAACCAGTCAGCAGTTGTGTTTCTTCAGATTACTGCCATTCCTCTGAATGTCAGCACAAGCATGTTGTTCATCAACCATTCCCCTCAGTTTTGTATCATCTACAAACTTGCTGACGATACTCTCTGTCCTATGGTCCAGGTCAACAGAGAAGATAATGAAACGTATTGGCCCCACTATCAGCCACTGAAGTATACCATTAGTGACTGGGCTTCCTCTGGACTTCATGCTCCTGATCACAACCCTTTGATCCCAACAGATAGCCAGTTTTCAAAACTTATCTATATTTCATCAGTTTGCTAGGAGGATTTTGTGGGATACACTGCTGTATCCTGTCTTGACCCTTCTGAGGTGAAGAAAAATCAGCCCCCTCTCCCTGTATGCACCAACCCAATCATCTCATTGCAGAAGTATTTTGGGTCCATACTGGCAGTTCCCACTCATCCTCTTTTCCTCAATATGTTTGGAGATGGTTTCCTGGATTGTTTACTCCATTAAATTTGCAGGGATCAAGATGAGGCTAACTGACCAGTAGCTCTGCCAATTGCATTTCTGCCCTTCCTAAAGACAGGAGTGATATTTTCTGTCTTCCAGTCCTCAGAACTGGAAAAGAGACTTCAGTTCCAGAAGTCTTCAACATTTTCTATGAAATTTCAAAAACTAATGCAAGTGATCCTGCAATGACACCAAGTATCCCTCTCCCCTCTCGCCCTTCCTGGGTGCATCACATCAGCTTCTGTAGATTTTACTTTGTTTAAATACTTCCTGAGCAGATTCCCCTCCACTGAGGATAAATCTTTGCTTCAGACTTTCCTTCCTCTCTGTTCTTAGGGACTTGGAACTCCTGAAGTCTTACCCTTGCTTCAGTAGACACTGAAGAAGAGAAGGCCTTGAGTTGTTGGACTTTTCCATGTCCTTTGTCAGCCTGAACCATCCAGCAACTTCTGTGTTTTCTCATCTTTTTTATTCTGCTTCTACTGTACTTGTAGATGCCACGTGATTTCACTTTTACACTTTTGTCTTTCTTTAACTAAAAATCCCAAAACAAGAAAGAAAAAAAAAAAAAAGGAAAAAAAAGGGGGAAAAAAAAAAAGAAAAAAGAAGTGGTATGTATTAAATAAAATACAAAATGCTGCAGTGAACCTTATATTAGCTATTTTATGTATGATATAATTTTAATGCACTGGCTTTACTGTGGATAACCACTGATATTTGTTAAAATGTTGTTCTTTGCCCCGTTATAATTTAGCACTGCATGCAAAGACTTCATATAGATGTAGAGAGAATTCTTGAATTCCTGAAATTATTTTTAAGTTATTATCCTACATAACCCAATTCTTTTTTTACATTAGTGTGAATAAAGGCATTGTATTGTTGTACTGTAAGCACATAATTTGATTTACTAGCATCCAGTATCCCAGAAACAGAGTCTCACATACCTTCTTAAAACAAAGAGCTTTACTGACTCTAGTATAACATGTTGTGTGCTTGGATGATATAATTTAAGCAAGCAGATCACACATTTTGGTATCTCCACTCAGAACTGTAAGGTTCTTGTTAGAAACATTATGAATTTTATTATCTCAGACACAGCATTCACAGTCAGGACGACATTCCACTCTCATCAATCTACTTTTCATATCCCCAATACTCTATACACCATTTATCCATTCCCATCTTTTACCCATATTTTCCACTCAGTATGGTCTCTCTTTTTTTTCATCTCTACCTTCTTCCTCTTTTTCTGTGTTAACCCTTCACTTTCAGAGATAAAGCTCAACTCAAATGGAAATATTTTCTTTCCCTATATAAAAGTAACTAGAAAGATGAACAACACAGGATTTCAACAGAAATGTTTACATTTCCGTAAAGTTAAAGCAGCTTTATTACCCAATGTTCTGTGTGCACAGTCATCAGTAGTTTGATTTCCAAAAGATTCAGCAATATTTTAAGTTCTATTTTAAGGCTGTTGGAGGGCTCTTTTATGTTATAATTTCCTAGAGTTTGCTCTGCTTTTATGGAGAGAATTTTTCAGTGAAGTGTAATGGTGTCAATTCAAATGCAATTTCAGCTGGAAATTTGTCCTTATTGAGAGTAGTTTCACTGGCAAATGGGAGGTTCTCTCTTTTCGGGCCTTTCAGTGATTAAGTTGTTTATGACACAACCACACCACTTTTTTTTCTTTTTTTTTTTTTTTAATGGGGAAAACTTTTCTCTGTGGTTGACTAAACTACTGAAATATTTGAATCACATATTCACATATTGCTAAAGTCTAATAAAATAGGATATTATTTTCTCCCCTGCCTTCTTACACTCCTTTTTGTGCCTCATAAAACTATGTTGATTGTTAGTGTTTTGTATTATACACAGTTTGCAATTCATTTTGCACAGAAGTTATTTTCTGCACAAAAAGCAAGAAATGAAAGATGAAGCTCTGTGTTCATATTATTTGTTCTCAGAAGATGACAGACTGTTCAGAAAGGTTTCAGGAAATGGATGGTATAACAGAAATTACTGTTCTGTCATCTTTCCTAGAATGACTGAGATTTCAGTTACAATGCTAAGAAGTTAGGACTGACTTGTGATCCAGTGTAAATCATTATGAATCCTCTTTAGTCAAAGCTATGCTTAACTAAGGGTCCTCCTTCTGACTGGGTGGCAGCATAATAATTAATTTTTACATCGGATTGCAGTATTTAAAAAAGAAAAGCAAATAAAGAAATATCAGCTGCATGAAGAGTTTCAGTGGCATTTGAACTAACCAGTACCTTTCAAAAGTCACTATCAAGGTGATGTGCCAAACCAGACTATATCAACCCATTTATAAATTAACTTGAATACACAGAGTGTGCCAGGACCAAATAAATTAATATAAGTCGATACATTTTCACCTTGACATAATGCCTCAGGAAGGAAATAAAACAAAGTTAATCTTAAAATTAATTCAGGCCAGCCTACCAATTAATCAAGTGTAACATCAAATAGGCTTTTGGCCTCACACAGAGTATCCTGTTTCTTATCTAATTCTAAAATTAAATGTCCACTCACATACCTTTGATATCTAACAAGTGGATTAAAAGCAGATCTTTTAATTTAGATATAGATGGGAAGGCAAGACTCTAGAAGAAAGCCCAAAGTACCTGAAGGTCCTTTTTTGTACTCATTTTGCATCTTTTTACTGTCCAGTTGCAGTAACCTTAAGTCTTTCCCTTTCCCTTTTCCCTAACTGTTTCATTCCCTCCTCTATGACAGTGTAAAGATTTAGAGCTGGGCTCAGATTTCACTGTAAAAGGAAAAAAATTATCTTGCTTCTGAATTCCCCTCATTCCAAACTAGGAACCCATTCTTGTGCCTCAGTATCCCTTCTAACTCCCTGCATACTTTACCTTCCTCAAATCAAAATCTCAACCCAGTTGCTTGTACCTTTTCCTAACCTTTCTAGTATACTTTGCTACAATCCCTTTGCTCCCTTTCCCTCTCTTCCCTTGCAATTACCTTAACTTCAGAAATTAGCTTGAACTTGTTATTGTCCGGGGTGATAGCTGAGTTTTTTCTGTGAAGGAGGACAGCATCAAGAGGAGGGAGTAAGATGAGAGACGCAGGGTTCAAAAGGTGCCATTGAACCAAAGCTGTTCTTACTGTAAAATCAGTGAGCAGATGCCAACTGGAAAGATGAGGAACAAGTACATTAGACATAAGAAATTTTCAAGTGTGAGAATACTTATGGATCCATAAAAGTCTTAATTTGTCAGTGTTGAAACACATTTTTCTGAGGTAATATCTTGCTAATTTTTTAGTAGTCAAGACTATGTTGCTTAGTATGCATAACTCACTCCTTTCCACGGCACCTCACTTTTGAATGTCTAGTAGAAGCACGTATTTTTTCAGGAAAGAAAGTATGAATATTTTATTAAAGACCAAGTGAAGGTAAATTTTGAACCTGGACATGCTCTTCACTGTGATGTCTTGCAGTATTTCATCATTAAGATACAGGTGAAGAGTATCACCACATCTTACTTGCTTTTACTAAAGAAAAATACTGTTTTAAGAAAATTATTTCAATATCAATAAAATAAAAAAAAGTTAAATAATTCATAAAATATATTCAAAGTTCATTCTTTTATTTTTGCTTTAATGCTAAGCCTAGAAGTTCTGTCATCCTTATTCAGTCTTTGATCTGCAGCTGAATTTTGTGAGAGAAATAAGAAAAGAGGCTGTTTAAACCATAACCCTAAAATGAGTAAATCAGTTTTACCCAATGCCTTAAGGCTTTATTTTTATTGCTAAAACATCCAACCCTTCAATTTAAATTTTCTTTTTTCAATTTACCAAGCAATTTATAGAATGCAGAAGGCTCTCCAGCTGGCCACCTAAAGAGAAACATACTATTTCTATAAGTACTATCACACCATGCAATATTTTGAAATATTGTTCATATATCAAGAATTTAAAGAGAGCTTTGGCCATTGACCAAAAGTGGAAAGGAAAAACGTAGGCCTTATATGTGCATTCAAAAAGAAATAAACTAAACCCAGAAATAGTTATTTTCTCTACCTAGTAATTATACAAACACATCTTTTATTTATAAAAGTGTTCTCTCCTTGACTCCTTCGAGTGCTTCATAAATGCTCAGAACAAAAATGTTGGAAAGAGGCCAGATGGAAAAACAAAACGTCCATCAGAGGCAGAACAAACAAGAGTGGTGCACTTTAAACTAACATTTCTCTTCAGTTCAAAAACGGAATTTGTGCTCAGGACTACAGTTCTGCTTTATGGGCCTGCTTGGATTCTCACCATTTCTTTTGTGACAATATGTCTCATATTTGATCACAGAAGGCAAATTGTCAGGGCCAGATTACTTTACAAAATTTATATCAACTTGTTATAAAGGTAAGCTGAGAATAAGTAAATTAGAGGCTGGGGATAAACTGTCCAGGAATTCCAGATAGAAAATCTTCACTGTTTTGGGAATCCTTGTTTGGATCCTTGGGGAACTGTTTGGTTTTTAATTAGCTGGGAATAAAGGTGAGAAAAGGTGGGAGGGTTGGAGGCAGCTTTCCTTCTCATAGTAGAAAACTTACATTCTGTTCTATATACACATCATCAAGATAATGAAATTAATCTGTACATTTTCATCTATGGCTGATGGCTTAACTGGTGCTTCATCCACTTCACAAGCCTCTTTCAAGTAAGCTTCTCACCTCAGTGTTTTCCTTCAGGATGCTATTTGGTGTGCTCTGCTCACGACCATGTAGCTTTGCTATTGTCTTACTGGGACAGAAAGGGCTGAGCCCAGCAAATATCACAAGCTGAGTCAAGGACTGAGGCCTCCTGAATGCCCACAGCAAATGCCAGGCACTTTCAGCTGTCTGTAATTAAATGCAAATGATAATGGTGGAGAGGAAATACGTGTAGCCAAGTCAGGTCAGTAATGCTTCCAGCCTCTCAGCAACTAGAGCCATGAGCTGTTTCCCTCACAGCATCATCCTAGAATCTAGAGGAAATGTGCGCTTCCTCTATTTAAAAAGCCACGGTGGAAGAAATATGTAAAATAATGTAGGAAACATGAGCTCTTCCCTGCCGGATGCAGGCTCCTTGGACACCACAAACTGTGGTTTCTTGCTTGGTGGAACTCTTCCTTTTTCTGTAAATATTAAAGAATGAAGGTCAGGCTTATGGCTCATCTGTAGAGAATTTCCCCAAGGAGTGGCAGCCCAAGTTCAAACCTCTGTGTCAATTGTTAGATAATTACTTAGACAAAACAGAACTGCTCCAGGAAAATAAATCTAAACACTTCTCTAAAGAACAGAAAATCAGAGGGGAGAGAATATACAAAAAAGGGCAGAAAATTGGAGTTTAAGGCTGCAGAGAAGCAGTTCTGCTGGGATTTAAGGTGACTGTGCTGAAGCCAAATCAAGAGACATCACTGAGCAGGCAGCCTGTCCACCTGTCCCTCTGCACAGCCAGCTGACATGTGCTGCCCTGTACCTCTGAGAGCAGGGAGACCCAGCGCCTGCATCGGGGGCAACAGGAACACACTCCAGGGCAACCGGGGGTCCAGAGCAACACTTACTGGACAAGAGAGTGGACAAGCTGGGCACGTTCCTGAATCCAGTCCTTCAGAGCAGTAAAGGCCAGTGGGACTGAGGTTTTAATGACATTGATCTACAAAGACACGAGAAGCTCCCCCTGATGTCCTGTAATTTGAGGTAATTGATTTTCTTAGAGAATTCAGGCTTTAACCGCTCTTCCAGCTAGAGCCAGTATTGTCAAAACTTTGTTAACCTGGTTTGCTTCTATTTTTTTTAGCACTGTTATACAATTATTAATTAAATAATGTCAAAATTTCTCAAATGTTATTTTTAGGAAGGAATAACAAAACAAAAATAATAAAATTCTTTTCAGGATCAATGATTACAGGTAAATTGCATTTAGTTATAGTAATCCTTAAAGGTTTGGATTCTTACACTCAAAGACTAAAAACAGCATAGGCTGTCAAAATTTCTTACAGAAAATATAGATTTTTTTCCTATCACTTTATATTTTAGCTAGATTATCAAAATGTTGGTTGTTATTTGGAGTCATCTTAAAACTTCCTAAATTCTATGTTCCCACCTCCTTTCTTTGAAATCACTATTATCAAATTTAACTGTCATAACTAAATGACCTATAAGTCTTTAAGCATCAAGGAATGATTAAATATATCTTTCAGTTGGCAATGCTGATTTAAAGCATTACTAAAACAGAATGTCCGTACACTTTCTTTAAAATATTGGAACTGAATTAATGAAAGGAGGTGGGGTTTTTATCCACCCAAAAGATGGTAGAACAACATTTTGTGTAGGCATAAATTACCCCCTGTATGACGAGGGCAGTTAAATCAAACCTAATGAATTGCGAGCTAATATTTGAAAATCCAGTTAAGAATTTTTTGTCCCATCAGAAGATTGTTCATAGTTAATTAAATCATTAGTTCATTTACCATTTATAATATAAATGTAGGTCCTTGTTTTTCAAATCCCTGTCAAGAGAGGCAATTGTCTTTTGTTATTCCATCTGTTTACAGGTTGTTGATCTGTATGTTTGACCATAGTCTTCATGTGAGTCCACATTTTCAGATTAGCTCTAAGACATTTGCCTTCATGCACACAGCATGAAGCTTTACCCTTTTACTTCTTACTTTTTCTACAATTTTTCTTTCTTTACCTTTTATAAAAAATGTATTTTGCTGTGAAACAATCTACTACAGCCACAGACTGTTGAGTAACATAGACATATGCCATAGTTAACATATACACAATATAGATATATACACTGCAATAAAACTTTTTTTAAAAAAATGCCTAAGCTAAGACTAGAACCATACCATACTGGACATGTTGTGGATTGCTAACTTCATAGTAATGGGAGATACATTAAAAATGGAGGCAGAATTGGTTGGACTAATTTTCACATTAGCTAGGCCACCCAGGGCTGGGTAAGTCTGAAATACTGAGGTGTTAGGCTTAAGCTGTCTGGCGAAAGGCCACTAAGAGATCCCACAGCTACTCTTGACAAAACTGAGCATTGACTCTACCTCTGAAGTCTTAATGCATATGAGGTCACAGAGAGATCACAGAAATGGAAAGAGTTGAAGAAGTTTAGTAGGTTCTACCATAACAGCTGAAATGAAACAAGAAAGATTACATAAAAGTAGAAACTACAGAAAGATAAAATCTGTATGCCTGAGTAACTATTTCTACTTTGACACAATATGTTTTCCAAGTTACTGTGAGGTCTTCATAGGTCTAGATAGTGCAAAGTTGAAAGTCTGAAATTGGCTAACATGGAACCTGGACCTGGTTACAGAAAGAACATCTCCAACATTTCCATCATGTTTCCATAACTTTTACCTTTATAAAAGTATAACAGTTTTTAAAATTAATTTTAGCCATTAGATAATAAAAATACCCATCCTATATCTGTATTTATTAATATTCTGCATTGAATTTTAAAACATGCAGAATCCCAGGGACAAAATGACTGAAATTCTAAATCTGCATGCTTTACTTAGAATAATTGTCTCAATAAACTTGAATATTTTATCACAAAAAGACCAGCTTTCTTAACTACTTGTGGTATTTCTGAGTTTCAATCAGGGGCTATGACATTTTGCATATCAATTTTACATTGATTTCAAAATCAGCTATTTGGTGTTTATTGTACACAGAAAATAGCATTTGTTTGAAGAAAAACATAAAAATAACATTTAGACCTCACAATATACTTTAAAAATTCAGTGCAACAGTGCTGAAATAATCCTAGCATCTAAACAGAATGCCAAAAAAAATCCAGAGTCAATGTCATAGAAAGACCATTACTTAAAACCAATTAAACTAACCACTGGTTGTTCTTTTAATCTTTTTAGCTGCTGTAAAATCAGATTTCTTTTTCTTTTCATAACTTTCCTATTCATAACAAAACAAGGAACACAAGAGGCTCCTAAGCAGATTAATGAGTCAGTATCTCTTTGTCATTCACAAGATCAAATCAAGTTTCAGACTTTAATATCCATAGCAATCTTGAAGTAAATTTTCACTTTTCTCAAAACAGAAATTATCATAGAAGTTTCTATCAAAGCCACATCCATGCAAGCAGGCACAGGTTGTCAATAGAACTGCACGTGATTCATAGTACATGTATTGGTACCTGATTTATGCCTGTAATTGATTTGAAGTTTGGCTTTTTAGTTCATATGTCAGAAATCTATAAAAAGACATGTAAATAAGCTTAGTAATGTACAATTTCATGGCATACTTAAGCATTTAGCTTCAGGTTTTAGCTTGAGGGTAATCTCAATTAAAATTACTGATGTGGGTGTAGATATTTTACATAAATCATTGACGTTTTCAGTTGCTGAAGAACAGAAAAGGCATCTTATGAGGATGCATATTGTTTTCATAACCCTCTGGGAGTATCTGTTTCTCTCCCTTGGTTATAAATGGAGCATAGATAACTGACGTTTATGAAGTAACTAACTTTAGGATGATTCAAATGGTGTGAAATGGATCCAGCCCTTAGAGTCTGATAGCCTCTTGCACTAAGGATCAGTAGGCTTACATTGCATTCAGTCCCAAGAAGGACAATAAGAGCTGTCTCACATCATCTTCTTTTCTATTTACCAACCAGCACTTTGGCCTTTGTGAATTACTGAGTGTTGAATTTAGGAAAACATAATGAAGAAATGAAAGATTCATTCAAACTGTCAAGACAGTAGAAGAAACCAAAATGGACAGACAGTCAATTTAAATCTAGATTCTTTTAATTTTATTTCAGTGCTCTGGAAAAAACAAAAGTCAAGAATGCAGGAATCAGTGTGGCAATACTTCTTTATTTTTTAATTTGGTTCTTAATGTACATACTATCTTGATTTTCCTCTAACATAGAAACAGCTACATTTATGTTTGATGTGAAAACATCAGTGCAGGCCTTTCTATTTCAAAATGTTTAAATCCATCAAGAAGAGTTTATTGTATGGTACGATTCTTTTAAAGATTTTTCTCAGTGTCATGTAAAATGCAGAGTTATTACTGATATTTACTATCTTTGCTTTGTATTGCAATGTAAAAGTTCTTCTAAGAACAGAAAAAAACCCAATCTCTGTCATAATCCTTTCTATAGCATCACACCTCAAGGAGTTTGATGTCTTAATTTTGAGCATATCTTGTTTAGCTCATAAGTCATATTTCTTATGCTCAATAAAACACAGCACATGAACCCATATGTTAGTGTTGGTAAAGGTTTCCAGATTGACAACAGCAAAACTACTTCAGGGCTACACAAGCAACTAATCTTGCCTGCAATTCAAGGCCAGCTATCTTGATACCTCTTCATGGTTCAGAAACACACCATCACTGTTTACCATCATGGTTCCAAGCTGTGTTCAGCTACATTCTTGGGTAGCATTCAGCCAAGTACACCTAAAGTGGTTGTGTTTTAAGATATGTAAGTATATTTAGAAATGCTAGAAAAGTTAACTTACATCCTGAACTAGGCATCTGCATGAGATTGAAATTCATATCCTGGTAACCATCACATGGATGTATAAAAGTCTGTGATCCATTTTGAGCATGGATAATTGAATCGCTCTTTCCTTATAAAGCATTGGAGCACAAGAAGAATTATGTTTTTGACTAATGCTCTGAATTTGGTCATCCAAGGAATAAGGCTTGGACTCCCAGGTTTGAGAACTTTCTCATCCTTTATAACTGGCCTGGCACAGCAGAATAGAGTGTTTCCAAAGCTAAAAAAGAGTGAATTACAGGAATGTCCATCTTTTGAGACATTATCATATATCTGCTGTTGTCAAGTACAGTGAAATTCAAACCAAATATTCTTCCTGGACAATGGGTATTTTCCTCTCTCAAAGACTGGTGTTTTCTGATAGCTATTTTGACAAACAGGTAAAATTAATAATTTTGGCACATTAAAGACTTTTTAGAGACTGAAAGGGTAGTATAATCATAGTTGTAATATTACATTTCTCTGAAGTAAATGGTTCTTGTCTTCCACTTTACTCTGGGCAGAAAATTTATGTCAGTTTAAGTGAACAGGTCCTTTGTAGCTGGAAGTAAAATAAAACTGAAATAAATGGCCAGTAAATTGTAAGTCACTTATAGAAAGTAAGACAGATTTCTAAATCGAAAATATTTAGTTCCAAAAATATTCAGAAGGTCCAGCACCATAAGGTTAACTGCATTGCCAGGGGCTACAACAGTCAAGCCAACTCTCTCATTTAAACTGGATCATTGGTAGAGCAATTGAGATGCATAACACGAGATGTAGATTTAAGCACTTTCTAATTATTATTTCTGGTTAGAGAGTTTTTTTTAGGATGTGCTGAGTTTTGCAGAACCTTAGCAGAAGAATACAGGCAAAACTATTTCTCTGATTATATAAACATGGACTCAAAACGGATCTGAATATCACTTGCAGTGAAATCTGTCTGATGTTTGGAGTATTGACACTTGGGGTTCTAACTGTAAGTGTTCTGAAAACTCTGATGTGAAACCTACACAAAAGCAGCAGTCCTAGGTATTCATAAATATACCTCTCTGTGGGCAAATAAAGTGTTAAATAGTTCTGTAAAAATGAGTAGCCAGATATGTTATCCATCACTAATCTGCTATTAGTTTTTTGGTTTTGTTTTTCCTCTCTCACAGGTCATCAGATTTATTCCCTGTTCTGTCATACTGCTGCAATCATTAATCACGTGTAAATTCCTGGAAAACATGGTTCTATCAGACTCCATAGCAAAACTCCATTGTTTGTGGATCAGAATTTTGTGCTACACATGCAAAGCCATGCTGTAGCATATGAAAGGAATACAGAGTTGGACTCTAGAACAAAACCATCTGCTGGATGTTTACTTGTTCTCCCACATGCTAGAATCTAACAATATGGTGTGAATCAAAAAAGTGATAAATGCAAGTTAACAAACAGTTTACAAGTACCACAAAAAAATACATTGAAACCTGTAACTTTCTTATTAGTAAAAGCACTAAGCTGTAAATGCACACTCATGTCAAACACTTGGTCTAGTGATCTAAATAGCAAAAGATATAGAAAATTGTGCTCTCATTTTGAACATATTAGTGCTTTTTATGGGCATAATTTTTTAATACTAACCAATGTGTCTCTTTCAGATTGAAATTACATCTGAAGACAGACATTTTCCCTTAATGAATTAGCAACTCTACAAAGATAATAATAATTAAATTTGAAATTATATATGTAGTGCTGCTGTTTCCAATTTCTATAATCATTTATATTTATAGATATAATTACAGAAAATCTACGTGGTTAACTAACCATGAACTGGGTATGGCTCTTCAAACTGAAGAATCAGTACTTCATGTGTAGCTGACTTGTAGAGACACATTATCTTGACAGCCCCAAAGTCTAGCTGGCCTAAAAACCTCACAGTGGGGAGTCATTGTCTTTCCAGCCTCAGACCTGCCACGGGCTTCACCTGCTTCACCTTCAAACTGCCTCTGACAGCTCACTGCAGACAGTAGGGGTGTGCCAGCATGCAGCATCCCACCAGGCTCTGCCTATGCCTGCCACCACAATCATAACATAATTATTATATTATAACATTATATATATATTATAAATAGTATAACAACTCTTCTCCATCAGAAGGTCTCAAGATGACCCTGAAAATGCACTGAAATCAGTGAGAATACTGTAGCCAGTATCTCCTAGCTGTGGCATTTTCTGAGGTGTTCCAAAATACAGATGCGGATTTTTCTGTCATTTCTACTTTTTCCTCTGTGGGGATGTAGGTGTTTTCAGGCAATCAAGAAAATATTTTAGGTATTTCAAAGCGCGTGGTAGCTCACCAAAATTTAAAACTGTCAGTTTGTAAAAACAGAGCTGAAAATGTGATTAACATTTGACTAATAATCTGAGTCTGGCATGTTTCAAAGGAAAGAAAAAATGAAGTTTGTTTTTCCATTATTTCCATGTTTGTTTAAGAAATACTAGTTTTTATAAACAACAAAATTTCCAGTGATAGCATGTTTGTTTTCCAAAGCATGTATACATTTCCCTAATGAGTACCAAAGACAGAAATGTTCAGATTTTAAATCAGGCTATTAATGATGAATCAAAATTTAAAGAAACTATGACATGGCTGAATGTTATCTCCAATCAACCTTATCTCTGATAAAGTGATTAAATCTCTGACATACTTTTAAATCTCCGTGAAAATTTAGAGTTGGATAAACATCAAGCTACATATAAAAACCTTACTCCTTATTTTCAGACAATTAATACATATTGAGTTCAGTTAAAAATAGCACTCTTCTCTTGACTTTCTGACTTTCCACACTAATGAAGTTTATTATCACAAGAAGTGCTTGGCAAAAAATTAATTCATTTTAGTTTATTACCAAAACTGTAAAATGAAAAAAAATTCAACTTTGCTGAATTTTTATATGAAAATATAAACTAATAGAGATAGAAATGACTATAAAATAAACTAATATAAATATAAAAATATCTAGTCTTCTGTAAGCCTCACCTTTCTATATTATTGCAAATGTATAGAAAACAAAAACAAAACAAAAAACCCCAATAGTACAGTACTAATCTAAAGAAACTGATGCAGACCTGCCTATCCAATGGAGGTGCTGTCCACTTGCAATCCTTTTGTTCAAGGAGTTATGGTTTAAGCCCTTTGGACATGAGATAGCCCTATTAGAGAGGTTCTCAAGATCCTTTTCTGTCCTAAATATTTAAACCATGTATGTGCAAAAGACTACATCAGGTAAACAGATTAATCCAGCTGAACCAATACCCATGCTATATAAATTTGTTTATTCAAGCTTTATGTACAGTTGCTACATTCCAGTATAGGTGAACAGCTGGAAAAGCAGCAGGTTGCCACAGACATGTGACTAAAGAACAATTTCATTTGTATTTTTTAATTACATGGGGGGTTCAGCTCAGGTGCAATGATAGATGTGATATCTGAACTTTAGGACCAGTAAGACAGAGTGGGTTTGAGGATTGAGGACTGGCCCCTTTGGGGATTTGCTGTGAAATGTTACCGTCCATTTCATCAGCAACTTCTCACTATTTTCAGTAACCTCATCTGGGCTATTCATGTGAATAATGTGGGAAGCTATCACCCCAACTTGATTAGTTTGCACCTTCAAGGTAATTAGCTCCTTATGTTCTTTTGCTAGAGGCAATCTGTGTTATATTCCAGGTGGCTACACAGTTGTCTTTCCTTCTGTCCATATACCCTCTTAGGTTACTCAGGAAGTAAATTGTGCTGTAGAATTATTGCTCCTCTGCTCTGTAGAGAATTAGGCTAATGAAAGTAAACTTTTTTGGGGGGGAACAAGAGGTATCTGAAGTACAAGCAACAGCTATGAGTCTCGGTTTATGGTTGTATTTTTTTAGATTTTGTTTGTTTGTTTTTTATTTGTTTTTTTGTGGGGGATCTACTTCTCATTTAAATTGGCCAAGAAACAGTATAAAATTACAGGTTGGTAAATATTAGAACTCAGTTTCAAGACCTAAGGATTTAGAAAGTTAGGGCATTGCTTCTACTCAGTTTTTGACCTTGATAAAAAAATATAAATTCACTCACATAGCTGTATGTTTATTCTACTATACTCTACAGAGTTTTTCACTTTATATCCTTCATATATATCCTTCCTTTATATCCTTCAGGTATGGAATGTTCTAATGTAGTGCTGAGGCTATTTAAAGTAGTTGTGATGTGGTGAAGAAGTAGAAAATTCCTGTTACAATAAAAATTGCTGTAGGAGAGTCAGTTCATTTTGCTCTCAAGAGTAAGCAATGCGAGTAGGTCACCCATAGATGCATAAAGTAAGCTTTACAGCTATTATAGCAGTCATTGGGTTACAGTATCTCAAAAATTACATTAAGAAGCAAATGAGGGAGTGTCTTCTAAATTCTGTGGTTTAATAAGATATCTCAAAGTGAGGTCATTCACACTGGGAATGATAATACCAGTAAATTAAAGGGAAGGTCACTTTTATGTAATGTTAATCATACAAATTCCTTCAAATATGACTGTTACAGTAAGGCATTTTATGTATCTTAGCATTCCATGACCTTTTTTGTGTTAGTATTACAACTAAAAATCCATTAATATATGAGAGCAGAAAAAGGTCATCTTCTGTCCTTTTATTTTATTATTTAAGGGTTTGTGGGTGTTACCACATGTTGTATACTATAGACTCACTATAAAAGATATCTTACATGTAAAATGTATTACAGGATATTTTCTTCATGAGATTGCCTTTTATAGTACAATCAGGTTAAAGAATGGAATTTCTGCATTTCCTTTTTCCTTAAAAATATTTTTAAGGAAAAATATTCAATTCCCTGCCTGATTGTTATCCCATATTATGCCAAGTGAGCATAATGCATCCATTTCTGTAACCTGTTTTGAAAAAGACCTTAAATCCTTGCAGTAGTATTTCTATGGGATTTTATTATGGAGACAGTTATAAAGCCAGCATGAAAGTATAACTGTTTTATAAGGAATGTTTGGGGAGCTTTTTTTCCCCCTCAAGATCATTTTGTTGATGTGACTACATAAGCACTGATGTTCTTCAAAATGCTGTAATAACATGGGAAGGACAAAAGTAATTTTAAACTATACTTTTCATGCAAATTTTCTAAATTTTTTTTTAATATATCTCTGTGGATTTTTTACAGAGAGCAGAAAGTCCTGAACACCATCAAATGTTTTGACAGTAGACTTTTAAATGGGAAGTCTTCTAGGAAAATTACTCAAGACACCCATCTAAAAATTGGTAAAGAAAAAGTCTAACTTACTGCATGTTTTTCAATGTTTTTCAAGAATGCAAAGATATCTTTTATTTTCTTGTGGAAAAATAGTGTATCTCCACAGTGTAAATTTTTTTTTCTCCTGAATTCCTAATGACAGTTATTGTTGTGGTACCCTGCAGAGTGTTAGGCAGTACATAAAAAACATGACCAGTTATTAGTGCTACCATTGAAACAGAAGTGCTGCTGGAGTCAAGATGTTTCCAACATTTTATGCAATCTGGAAATCTGGCCCTCGATTTTAGTCCTTAGGGAACTCATACTCTCAAACTAAAAAGACCACAACAGATGAGAGGGATAAATATCCCTACATTATAGAGGAAATTAAGGATTATAATAAAGCATCACAGTTTACCACATGGCTTATTTAACAGTCCTGCAAGCTCGTGAAAAAGCCATGATGGATTTTAAGATGTTTTTCCAAGGGTACATTTTTTCTTATGAGGGCAAGACATACGGTTTAAATTGGTGTAAATAATTTTTTCTTTAGATTAATGCAGTTATTTTATTTTCAATCTTTCCTCTATTTTTCCTTGTAGTCTTACTCAATTCCTTTTTGTTGTCCTCCTATCTCTTCCTGTGCCCACCATTGTCTCTTTCCTCATAACACCTGAGATGAACTCGAAGGGTGAGTCAGGGTAGGGTGCATGCCAAGGTTTTGCATTCACAGCCAGGAGAGCTGAGTGTTTCTTGAATAGGGTACAAAGAGCTGGCTGTGTCTCATGTCTGATATGAGCTATTGTAACACTTCATTTTCCTCTACTTTACATGAGAAAAGAGGCGTCAATAGTTTATTACATTATTTAATCATTAGGCATCATTCCAGATGACCATGTCTTTTTTTTTTTCCCTCGAAAGTAATCAGCACAACCTTCTGCTGTAAATAGAGGGTATAAATTGGTGATTATAGCTATTTTCTCTCACAGCAGAACAAATAATAAGGCATAAGTCTTTTCCACCCCTGTCCCCCTATTGGAACAATAACAAGATGAGCCTTCAGGCTTCTGAGGTTATAAATCATCTAAATAGGAAACAAGACCCATGTTTTTCCTAATTTATCATATTGTCATTTATTATAGATACCCCATCATCTAAACTCTCCTAGCACTATATCTTGTTCATCTTCTTAAGGCAGCTTTCTCAATTGCCTTTCTGCAATTTGCCTTTCTGCTTTGTCACTCCCACTACCCCCTCTCACCTCCTGCCTACTGCTCCAGTGTTTTCTTTCTGCCAGTCCCACCTCCATATTCTAGTTGAATAATACCTTAGAATATTTTCAGATACTAAAATTGTTGTGCTGGAATGCATTTCTCAGCCAAATTCAGCCTTTCTTATCTTACCTAACATTTAAGCCAATATTACAGATTACCTGTCACAGTTTGAGTTACTCATCTCTGTTCTTTGTAGCTTTGTTTTCTTCTAGAGATAATTTTTATTTTCTTTTTCACTATAGTAAAATTTAATTAAATCATTTATTTAAAATCTGATTGCGTGAACAACTAAAGATTTAAATTTAGAACGTTTCAAGATGAATGTTTGATTTTATTTTAGGTTACTGATAAACTGAGTTCCTCTATTTCTTACTGGATTGTTTCCAGAAAGACGCTAAATTATTGTCTTGTGAATGCACAATCTTCTATTTTTGATTACTGAAACAAACTACATCAGGTCATCATTCATTTTTTACAACAATGAAAATTTCTGACTAAAAACTGATATGTGATATAGTCAAATAATTTCATAAATGAGCTTGAATTAAAAAAAAACATGAAAGCTAGGACACTGAGTAAATTGATAGGTGTTATATTTGTTATTTTACTAAGGAATATTAGGAATACCTCGAAATTTTCAACTTTTTGAATAGAGAGGGTAATTTCTAGAAGCAAGATGAAAACCTGAAAAAGAAATAAAAAATTAAAGTTCTCTCTTTCTCTGTGAAAATAAACAGCACAATTTGTAATGTCAAAAATTTACTTCCTAAATAAATGAGATAGAATTAATTCAATTTTTAAAAACATTTTACAAATGATAATTCTTACACTATGTAATGTAAAACTTTATATTCTTTACCTATCTAGAAATTATTAAAAATCAAGGATAGCTTTGTATCAAAATACCATTTTTAAAATTCAAGTATTTTCTCTATGGTGAATTGTATATTGAGAGCAAATGTTTTCAGGTTTTAGTGTTTGTTCTAATGTAAGAAAAAAATGCATAAATGCTGCAGAACTAGGACAAATATGGGTCTATAAATAGCAATCAGTCTCAGTGAAGCACAGCAACTTAATCTCCATTTGCAGCTATTCTGAGCACAAAGTTAGGTTGAAGGACATGAAAGTTGTTTTGTTTCCCACTGTCTTCCCATCACTGTTGTCACTCCAAACATTGCCTGGTTCTCCACTGGTACTTCTCTAATCTCTCAAATTTATCTCTCTATATTTTTCTCATCCTTGACATCTCAGATTCTTACTTTCCTTCCTCTGATGCTCAACGGAGTAGAGTTCTCCTTGAATTTTCATCCTTCTCATCTACTGAGAACCAGATCTGTTATCCTTAGGCTTCTTGAAAGAAACACAGACAAAACACTTTTTTAGAGGGTAGGAATATCTTTATGCTTGCTGAATCTTTTCAAATAAGATGAAATAGGTTTAGCTTCTACTTTTTCCTAATCCTGCTAAACCAGGTAGAGCTTCTTTATGGTGTATAGGAACAAAACATATAGGAGTATAATTGAAAATAGGACAGAGAGTATAGGAATATACTATATATAGCAGCACATAGGAGCATAAATCAAACTCTGATTGGGAGCTGTTAGGTAGGCATGTCACCATTGATCAATATAGCTCTCATAGGAAACTTCAGTCTAGTACAGTCTTTTGGGGTTGAGTCACATCATTTGTCAGAAAAACAGTAGCAAAGAGTGGAAAGAAAAGGGGCCTCCTTAGAGCTGTTTTTTGTGTCATTCCAAACCTTTTTCTTGAAAGGTAGCAGAGCTTATTCTCAAAATAGAATTGGCAAGAGTCTTCAGCTTAGACCTCATAAACACTGATATCTCTCAGAGCTTAATACCCCCTAGAATATGATTTAAGTCTTCTCTCTGAGGCAATTTGGCTTAGGATGTATGAACCAGTCTCTGGGGGATTTAGGATGATGCATTATTATTTTCCACAGTCACCTACACACCACCCTGAGGTAAGATGCTGATATGTCTAATGTCATACAGGCAAGCAGTGTCAGAGCTAGGATTCAAATTGTTTCCCAGACATATTTCTGATCCCTTCAGGCACAGAAGGCTGTCAGTCTCAAAGACTGTTACTCAAAGTGGTCAGAGCTCCACCAGTCACTAAGCAAGAGATTTCTGTATGCATTCTGTCAGAGGCAGATAAAGAGCCAAGCAGCATTAATGGGATCAGTGATACCCCACAGCTTTATAGTGCTGGTTTCTGCCTGGGTTGGCATGGAAAGGAAGGGAGTGGGAGCGGGTTTCTCAGCATTCTGTAAATTCTGTCTGGCAACTATTTCTATTCTGCATCTTGAATTAACATTCTCTTCTGATGTTTTCAAGTCCAAGCACACTGAATAGTTTGTGTGCAAGTGGGCATGACTACACTAACTGTCTGAAGATTGTCCTTCAGACAGAGTCTGGGCAGTCCACAGAGCCTGCAAGGATTTGAGGAACCCCTGCACTCATCTATCCAGTGAAGGACAGAGAAACTAACACTGCAGAAAACCAACTGCCTTTGTTCAAGGGAGCAAACTTCTGCTTGGTTCCTGTTACATGCATCTATAGCAGCAGATACCAACCTTATCTGCATCGAAAGTCCTGGAGAACAAGATCAGCCTGGTTTCTTATCTTGGAGTCCATGCTACTGCACAGAGGGAACTAAAATGATTATGAGAACAGGAAGGCATTATCCTTTCCAAGACACCACTACTTAATCTGATACTCTCAGAGTATTGTTTCGTGGTTTGCTGGGGATTTTTACTGCACCTCCTTTAGGACTCAGGGTTACTGGGTGGCCAACAGTGGAAGAAAGCAGACCTGCAGGAAGGAACAGCACCCGGAATTAGAAAGCTGACAGGGAATAAAGACTTCACGGAGGTAGCTGCAGGGTTGGACAAGGAGTGTGAGGAAAGTGAGGAAAAAAGAATTCATCAGCTGCAAGGTTTATAAAAGAGTGTTCAGAAGACGTGTCTGCCTGATTCAGATCCAAAGCAAAGTCATTAATTCATAACAGGGGGTAAGCTTAGTTCTTGCATTTTCTCCGTGTAGGATCCTGGTTAGACACTGCTTTGCCCTTAATAAAGTTTCTTATACCCACTATCTCTCACAACTCTTTACCCAGAATCCTTTGTAAGGAGAAGAAATGGGCTGAGAATGGGTGCACCAAATGCACCTTACCAATGTAAATATCAATGTCAATGTTGCCATGTTTAACAGCATAATTAAGAATTTTCAAAGCCTTAAGTAGTACATTGATAGTAGCAGAATTCATCAGGTTTTTTTCTTCTGTATGTATGTTCTTCAGCTTTTGTTGTTTTCCTGTAAGGAAACAGGTTCTAATTTGTATGCGCTTCTGAAACATGACCTTGGTGTGTTGATTAAGACAGAAGGGATACCTGAGTATTTCAGCTCTAGTAGATCATTTCAGTGTTATGTCCACTTTAAACAGCTTTAAATTGTTTTTTATATAAATATCACACCACCAAATAGGGGGTTTTGTCTGTCAGTGCAGTTTAGCCACTCAGGACAGTTTGCAATTAGCTCATATGCTGTCCTGGGGCTCTAAAGGGACAGCTGGCATACGCAAGCAACCTTTCTACCCCTGCCTTCACCTGTTCTGACTGCCAGAAAAGTTGTCTCTGCACAGAGACCTCACGTTCACTTTGCCACCCTCTCCCCCCCTTCCCTCTCAAGATCTGCTGGTCTATGAAGGGGTATTTGTGGTTTTGTCTTCTTTCTTTTACACATAGTAGCAGTAGCAGATGAAAAAAGTACTTGTAGATGAAGGTACAAAAGCCCATGATCTCTTATCTCTGAAACTTTTGCCATGGCCCTTTTTCTTTCTTAAGGCCAGAACTCTGTAGTAATCCAAGAAGACTGCACTTTGTGGATACAATCAAACCTGAACTAAATAAGCTTCAGTTATTTCCACCATGAAATTCCTTTACTTTCAATTATTATTTTTGCCGTTGTTAAAAATAATGTGCTACACTGTCAATGAAAGAATTTATTTCTGTTTAACCGGTTAACCTGAGTTTTAGAAGGAAAGGGTTATATATGATCAGAAACATCAATCTGGTGTACAAAGTTGTCTTCACCCTTGTTAGAGGCATTAATAGAGTGATTCTGGGTGGGCAGAGTGCCCCTCTAAATGCACATGGAGGCACACTAAGTGACATCTGCAGTAAAGGAGCAGAGTCAGAGCTGCTGTCCTTGATGTGCTTATGTTGCTTGGAGCAGAGATAACTGAATAGAGGATATTGGTTTTGGTGCATTATGAGACTGTGAAAGAGAAGGATGAGAGAAGGAAGGGGGGGAGACGCCTGCTCATAAATGCCATTGTTCCCTAAATGTCCCAAATGTACAAGGACATCCTAAAAGAACACTAATCCCTTGAGTAGTCTTCAAGGTTTTAGTGGGACCACTGATACTCAAAATTAAACATGCCCTTAGGAGCATGTCTTCATGGAGTAATGCTAAGAATCTCCCCTTGGCTGCTAACAGTCATCTCTTTCTCACCCTGGGTGCCTCTGTGCTTTCTGTGAAGCAATGATGTAATTCCGTCTCATAAAAAAAACAGCCCTTGAGAAAAAAGCCACAACGATTTTACATCACACAAAAGTGATATATAACAACCTCATCAGTCAACATTTTAACTTTAATTTACACCATCCTTTTGCTGCAACAGTGAAGATTTTAAGCTTTAAAATAAACTAAAAAGATGCTATATCACATCATTAAAGCTGTCCCTAAGTCGTTGCTAAAATATTGCTTTTGTTTTGACTTTTGAAAATACATAATGTAAAAACGAATGAACAGTAGCTTAATAAAGAGAATAAAGAAAGCTCCCACAAAGAGAAGGGAGGATTATGTAAAGGAACACTGTGCACCCCCTGAAATGTCCGTGCATCTAAGATATCAATCTGTCACAGACAGTATAGGTTGACCTTGTTCACTGGGTAAAGCTGAAATGGAAAATTGAACTGCAGCTTTGGGATCATAGAGGCAGCCAAAGGTCATCCGCCACTCAGGCACTGCCGATGTGTATTCCCTGCTGGCTTCCTCTGCTCCACGGCTGGCTGCTTTCAGTCACCTAGATAGCATCTTTGCACTGCAGCAACTGCCTCCTTCAAGGGAGAGTCCTCCTGAGTAATTTTCTGCAAAACACTGATTCTTTTGGGCACATCTTAGATGTTGTTTAAAATAATGAAAGGAAATAAAGTGTTTTGTACATTAAGCATGTTTTACCAGATTATAAAGATCATGTATATCTGACTGCACCCTATTCTGAATTCCTGCTAAGGAGTAAGCAGACCATTACAAGAAGACGAGCAAAAAAGACACAGGATAAGGCTTGAACTTCAAGTTTTCTTTAGGATCCTGTGCTGATCTCATCTCTGCTTACAGAGCAGTATGGCATCAAAACATCTAGCGGTGCTTTTCACAAAACTACAAGACAATCCAGATGTAGATGCCTGATATCATTTTTATCAGGATAAATGGATTTTTAAGAATTTTCCAGTAACAGTCTTATGTCCTCATTAAAGGGGATTCTGTCAAAACAATATAAAAGAATAAAACTGTGAAGTTGTATCTGCCCCAAGTGTAGGCTATCTGTTTACCTAGACAACACACAGCTTATATATATACAACCATGCCATTAAAGAAAGTAGAAATACATGGTAACCAGCATTAGACACAGAGAGTTCCAGAGTTCCTTCCTCTGAGCACTGCAGACTGTTAGAGCTTTATCCCCTTGTGCGTCAGAAGGACTTGTATCTTCATAAACTGAAACCACATGTGCGCACACATACACACTTGTTTTTCCTCTCTTCCTATTTATACCTCTTGGATTCTTTGAAGTAAAAGGTCTGATCTTTTATTATATCAAGCATGAATGTATTTCCTATATTTAGCAACCTGAAAAAAACTCTTTGCACAGGTGCATCCTAAACCATTCTGGCTTCTAGCTATTGTTATCTATCCTAGTTTTCTTCTAAATTGTATGGCATTGTGTTTCCTAGAGACATTTGAATGTAGTCTGTTTCTTATTTAGTTCTTATTTCAAGTTAATTTTGGGTGTTTCTTTGATATTATAAATGTACTGATGCTTCCTACATATCCTCATTAGAATAAATTGGTTTTCATATTACACTGTCTCTAGAGCCCTGCACTTCCTCTAGTCCTTTACATGTGCCTATTGCAAATGCAATACTACTGTAAAATCAAAATAATAACTGTGAATGTTTGCATTAGGTGCTATACACCTATGAATTGAACTTTAATTATTCACATCTCCCCAGCATATGGAAGGAAAATAGGGACATCTCTGTACTTTTTGTAAAAACTTCTAAGCTTTGAAGTCTTTTGAAAGATATTTTCGGGTGAGGGCTCAGTTTCTGTCAGTCACAGGTATAAAAGGAAAGTGGCTGCATGTGTTTTGTGTATGCATGTGCACCCGTAAACAAACTTATTTAAGACTTCCTAATTTCCCAGCAATATTGATTGCTGAGATACTGAATATCAATTAGGATTGCCTGTCGTGCTGAGAATATTCATTACTTCACAAAGCTGCACAGAGCTTCATGCGTTTGACTCAAAATATCTGAAACTGGTTTTGCATAACTTCATGAATTAACATAAACAGCTCAGGGCTGTAGTTTAATTATGATACAGGTATGATTTTAGAGTACACATCACTCAAAATTGAAATTGTTTAGCATAGTAATAATTCTCAAGAAGAAGAAAAAAGCAGTTCAATAAGTACTTCTGTTCTGGGGAAAATGCCAAATGCTCTCATGTCAGCAGAGGATAAGGAAAAGTATTTTCTGCTTCAATTGTAACTAGAAGTTAAACAGAAGCTATTGAAATTAAACGATTTCAAGTTACCATCTGTAGTTACCTTGCACCTAAGAGCCTGGAAATCAAGGATCTCTCTGGATTATTGCTAGTAATTTTTTATTTTCCTTAGAACAACTAGAGAAGGGCATGGAAGATAATGTTATGTCATTATCTAAGGAGAGTAAATAAACCAACCTGGGAAGTATAAACTTACAGGTAAAGTGATAAAACAATAAATGGACCTCAATTAAGAAAGTATTAACCAAGATTTATGTAATAAAAGACAATCAGAAAGATAAAAGAAAAATTGTTCCCTTAAAACACAGTTTCATTTGAATAAGAAGAAAAATTGTTTTGATAAATATTGTTCATATTTTATATTGAAAATAATGTAAGACAAAGAATTTGCATTATCTATTTTTATCTGAATAATGGGGAAATAAAAATTTGCTAATAAATCAAAAGGGCTAGATAACAAAATCATCATGTACATCTCAAACAAAAATGTAGAAGGAATCTTCTATTCTGAAGCAGTCAGTCTCCTTTTAGATAATATATAGTGAATACATATATATACAAAAATACATATATAAAAATAGTTTTCATTTGACACAGAAATTAGAGTACTGATAAATGTTGAAATAAATTTTGCATTTTATATAAAGTAAGGTGGCAAAATCCAAAAAAGGTCCTCAGACTTAATGCATGGACCTGTATCAATCCATAGTTAAAGTCCTTCCATTGATTCAGTCTTTAGTGTTGATAAAATTCCCCAGTGATCTTGTACCCATCTGAAACTACATGAAGAAAAAAAGAAAAAGAAAAAGAAAAAGAAAAAGAAAAAGAAAAAGAAAAAGAAAAAGAAAAAGAAAAAGAAAAAGAAAAAGAAAAAGAAAAAGAAAAAGAAAAAGAAAAAGAAAAAGAAAAAGAAAAAGAAAGAAAGAGTACAGAGAAATTTCATAAAGTGTTAAAGCCAGTGAAAAGCAAAATATATGTTAAAAGACTGAGGAAACTCTATGTATTCTCTTTATAAAATAAAACCTAAAGTAAAATTGTTTGTGACAGTACTGAGGTTGTGGGTAACAATCATTTGTTCTGAACCACATTTAGACATGAACTAACCTCAGGGAACCCCTGAAATCTGTATTACGTAAGCAATAATGATTGCTGAAATTGTTTTAGGTTTATGAACTAGGAATTTATGAAAACCTGTATCTTGGCCAAGATACCATCACAGAAAGCAATTTCTAAAGCTAATACCTGAAAAACCTAGAAGATGATGCTGAAGACCAGATAGGAGTGAACTGTTCCATTTGTTGGACATCATTAAGAAAAGAAAAAAATATTCCGTGTAGTCCAATTCCTTGATGCTAAAATCTCATCATGTTTTGAGAAATCCTGTACACCTTAAATATTTTTTTACAAGAAAAAAACACCTGATTTAATTTAAAAAAAAATAAAGTTTTCATGAGAAATAGGAGACACTGAGTGGAGATCCTCTTCTCAGGGTGAATAGTGGGAGATTAACTTGGTCCAGAGAGTTCCACTTTGCTGGAAGTATTCAAATTGGCATTTCTTATAAACATCAACAATACACAATGCAGAAATCAGATACAACCTTTGTCTTAGGTTAAACCTTTCTCAAATTCTGCAGCTAAGATGTCTGAAACTTCTTCTCTCTGTGTACTAGTATACAATAAAACATTTTTAGAACTATATGTAAATGGATCTCAGAATATTTTACAAAAATATTCTCCTGACATTAGAGAGATATGTAAAAATATTAACTCATTTTACACAAGAGGATCCCAAGTGTAAGATAAGTAGTTATTATCTTGGAGAAAGGCAATGACAAATATGAGACTAAAAAGCAGCGCCTGTGATACTGATGTGAACTTATGCTGCTGGCTGGAAATCCTATGTATCTGGCCATCACAACAAGGAAACTACGGCTCATCCTCCTCACAGATCTGGTTGTTTCCTTGATTTCCTGTGGTGAGTCAGAATTACAAGTCATTTGTTTCTTAACTCAGTCCAAAAGTGAGCACACCATTTATGGACCTGCGCTTTATTGCATTTATTATTTTCTCTTTCAAAAGCATTCTGCGCAATTCAAAGGTTACATTATTTTTAGATAAATCTTCCAAATCAAGTAGTTTTATACATGGCCTCTGATTTAGTTAAAGAGGTCCTTTGGCAGCAGTCCCTAAATACTGAATTGAAAGCCATTTTAAAATTGATAATCTCAATTGAATCCAAATAATAGGGTCCTGTCCTGAAATTCTAGGACTAATGTTGAAATAAATATGCTTTAAATAACCATTACAAGCTTGTTTGTAGTTTTTGTGTCTCCCCTTTACACTTCATTCTTGCAGTTGAAAGACATGGTGAGGTTTGTTTGTTAAGCAGTTGAAATTGCTGAACATCAGAAAGCAATAATTAACTTAGGGCAAATATTTCAGTTTTAAAAGAAATCATTATAAATAGAGTAAATGATAAAGTGGAATTAAAAATATTTTTTTTAAGATAAAAATGTATTACTTTTACTATTGAAATACTCTGAGTGTTTTATAAATAGTAGTATGGGCTGTAGAATTAAAAATTGAAAATGGTCACTAATGTTGATGGTGAAAGAGAAGGAGTGTAATGATGCTGTTAGAGTAAGAAAGCTGTGCATCCTTTTTTACAACTGTTTTTACTTTAAAAATCTCATTTCGTGTTCATAATTGAAGTATCCATTTTAACAATAATAATGTCGAGACACAGCATAGAAGCTAAAAATTCTGTGAAATTTTGTCTGGCCAGTAAAACTCTATTGTATTTATCTTCCTGACAGTTGCAATGACAGATGCCTAGTATCAGCTGTAGCTGGATCTTCTCTTACCACACCTGCCAGCAGGAAGTGAGCTGTTCCAAAATTTACTAACAGCAGTATGATCAATGTGACATCATACTGAAACTTGGGGGAATATTAGAATAATATGTCAGATGTCAGATCAGGAACCATCATTTGTGCAGTGGCTCTAAGCCGAATATGGCATTTTTCTCACTGAGAATACAGCAGGGTGCTTTGTTCCTCCAAGGATTGCACATGTAACAGTGCAATCTTCTGATTTAAATCCTCACAAGCATGGCTGGAACAGCTTGTGGAATAAAGCACGTTGATTAAATAATTCAAAGTACTGTAGAGGGAAATTATGTGTAATGCCTGTTCTTGTAGTAACTCTGCTTGAGATCAGGCAAGGTGGAGCACAGCAGCAGATAGAAATGCTCAGTCTGTTAAGGCCCAGTGCTGGAAGTGCAGAGCTTCTCTTGGAGCTCTCACTGGAGTTGCAGAGCGTGAGCAACTCCCTGGAACAAGCTTTCACTCGCCAAATATAGACATAGAGCATTTTTGCTCAGGACATTTATATTAGTCTTCTCTGCATTCTATACATAGCTGCTGTTCCCTTTTATGGCTTGTTCTCTGAAGGGGGTATTCACACCATCTAACTTCTGGCATCTAACTTGGGGACCTAAATTAAGATTGTGGGATCCATACTTAGTGTTGCTTCAACAGGCAATTCAGAGCCAGTCAGCCCTAAATATCTGCTATTTCAAAAAGGTGACAAGCAACTAGAGTAAATTGTAGTAGAGACTCTTTATTATTGTGCAGAGATTATATCAGAATGCCATACCTGGATACACATACACATATTAATCAAGGTATAAAATCATAAATAGCAGGTGTCAAATACTGGAGATGGCTCACTTTGCTAAAGGTAGATTGATGGAAACATATATGTGTAAATACATGTTTATTTATATGTGGTATATCTGTGATAATTAAGGTTTTATGTACTCACTGTTTAACTTCAAAACACTTTTTTTTTTCAGAAAATGAAGTTTAAATCAATTGGTAATATTGAAATTCTTTTTTGGTTATTTTGCTGTGGTTTTTAAGGCTACTCATCTTTTTAAATGCTCTCTCGTGTGTTTGGCTTTAAAAGTGTCTTTTGCACATCTTTTAACAAAAAAGCCATCACTGAGGTCAATGAGAGCTGCTGAAGCGAAGTGTCTCTAAAAATTGGTCCACCTTTATGAAAGCCTTAGGTTATGGGGTTTCTTATTACAAATCTACATGCAGATCTACAGTTTATAATCAGCAGTGATAGTGAGCTCATGGCATGTGTGACAGAATTAGGACATGGGATTGTCCTCCACAGCAGACAAACAGAGCCCTGGGGTCTACCTACTTCTCCTGTTTGCCAGGTGACAAGTGGCAGCAAGGGGCTGGGGAGGCTCTGGGGAGCAGCAGTTGGGAACATGAGGGATGAGAGGGAATTTGGAGGCCAAATGGGAAAGGTAATGCACAAGAAATTAAAACAAGCAAAAAAACAAGCAAACCAAGCAAACAAAAATCCAACCCAAAGAAAGCAAACACTCCCCACCCCCGCTTTTTTGTAATTCCTATAAGCTGGGAATATAAGCGTATTATATAAATATTAAGGTCAAAAGTTCTCTTACTCTGATTTCAGCCTTCTTACATGAACTCAAAAGGGTCACATACCGGTAAGCTGTAGTTACAAAGGGAAATTCCAGGTCAGACTGAAACAGATCTGGTGAATTTAAATGGTCTGGATCCCATCCTTACCGCTGAGATTTTTAAATGCAGAAATGAGAAACACTATGAGGTACTATTCTCACACAGAGTCAGATGGTTGAGGTCAGAAGAGACCTCTGGAAGTCACTTGGTGCAAGCCACTTTTTAAAAAAATCCAGTTGCCCAGAACTATGTCCAGATGACTTTCTAGTTTCTCTGTGGATAAAGATGACACTATCTCTCTGGGTAAACTCTGCTGGTGCTTGCTCACCATCTCAGATAAAAAGTCTTTAGTGATGTTCAAAGGGATCTTCCTGTGTTTTAGTTTGTGCCTATTGCCTTTTGTCCTGTCACTGGGCACCACTGGAAAGAGCCTCGCTCCATCTTCTTTACCTCTTTTCCTTGGATATTTATACATATTTATGAGACCTCCACCAAGACTTCTTTACTCCAGGCTAAACAGCTCCAGGTCCCTCAGCCTTTCATCATATGAGAGGTGCTGCAGGCATCCTTGTGGCCCTTTAGAGGACTTTCTCTAGTAGCTCCACATGTCTGCTGTCTTGGGGACCTCAGAAGTGGACGCAGCCACACTGTCAGTGCTGAGTTGAAGTTCACAAGAATGCTGTAGAGATAGAAATCCAAAAGATTATGAAGATATCCAGTACCCCAATGACTGGAAAACAAAATAGATCACACAAATAAACAAAGAAAGAATCTCAGCTAATGCAGTAAGTTAAATCTCAATTACATTGTTGCATAAGCCTTGTGTATTTGACTTTCAGAAGAGAATAACATTTCTTTAAAGCAGCATAAGTTTCTTTGGTCTCAGATTTCACAAGTTTAAAAAGTAAAGTAGAGTTTAAAAAATCCAATTATATAAAATAACATTGGCACACTCATGTTTTATTCAGGAGGTTTTTAAGGTGTTCAAGAACCTAGGACAGATGTCATTAGGATTTCTTGTTTCTCTTAAGAATGCGAAAAGAGTAATCCTGCCTCACTACAGATCTACGGATCTCTTTTATATCTATTCCTTTGTGCTAAAAACCCTACAACCACTGCTCCTCCTTTATGTTCTTGTCCTGGATTGCTTCAGCTGCTCACACCAGCTGTGTATTTTCCCTCTCAAGCTATTCCTCTTGATTCAAGCCATCAGATGCTGTGCTCACTGTCGTCTTTCCACATGTCTGCTCTCCACCTTACATCCCAAGGAATTGCTTGAGTTCCCCTCTGCACTCAGCACTGCTTACTAAAAGACCTCTCAAACAACCTCTCCCTCTTATGTTTCATTCCATGTTCCTTCCCTCTTATTCTTTCAATAACAGTCATTATGAAACAGACATGCAGCATGAAAACTGTTGACCAATATTTTGGCCTCAAATGTTGTTAAAAATGCCAGAATGTTAGAAAACTCACTGTTATCATTGTACCAGAAACATGTATTTCTGCACTTAGCCATATAAATTTCATATTTAAAAACTATGCGATGATATAATAAATTCTAAAATATTCAGAGTATCTGGACAAACCTAGGCCACAAATGCAGAGAACAACTTAAAATCATCTGAATTCCATCAGACACTTACAAAAATGATTTGCCATTTAATGGATACATTCTTTTACTAGAGTCAGATCATGACATATATATTAAATAGCAAAAGGAAATAGAATATGCAGTGTTTTATCATGGTAAAATTTTAAATTTCAAGAAACAACCTCATGGGAAATACTATTTGATGCAATGAATAAAAGTTGAATTCAGTCTTAATTGGTTATTTTTCAGGCTTTGTAGGTATTGACTTGGGATTCAAAGAAGGCCTGTGTATTTGCTTTTTGGTTGCTTTTTTTCATTTTTTAGTAATTTATGATCATTTGGGTACATTTGTCTTCAAAAGGTTTTGTCTCACCTGGCTACCTCAAAAAAGAGCATCCCTAAATGATAAAAAGAAGAATAAAAGTCATAATGTGATTTAATACCAAGTTAATTATTTCAGATTTATTCAGGAATGTAAGGGCAGGAACTACTATAAAGTGCTAAAATGAGTGTATCCTACCGAAATCTGCCTCAGTCATTGTGTAATTCTGCCTTGCACAAATCTTCATTATTTAAAATATACTTCAATAAGGATTGATCAAATACTTAGTAGTTCATAGATCTATGTGGTCATTTGACTTTTAAAAATTGAATGAAAAAGACTTCTGTCCTAGCTACTAACAGAGAAGATTTCATTTGTGGACTTGTGGATGAAAGTGGCTACCTGAATTATTATGGATGATGTGATATCAAATATAGGAGGGAAAAACATCTGCCTAGAAATTTCTGAATCCAGAGTCTTATCATTAAAGTACAATATGCGTGCAATAGGAAAATGTATTTTCTTTATATGTTCTATCAGTGTTTTTTATAGACAAAAAGGGGGCAAGGAGGATCAATATCAGTCATTTAATGGCATTGCAAAGTAAATTTTTTTTCTTTGCTTCCTTGGTGTAACATTCTCTCTTTTGTACTAGTGGCATAGTGGTCTAGTGATCACTGAAAGAAGAATGATAATGAAATGTTCAGCTCTCCATTTACATATGTTAAGAGCTTTTATGGCCCAAATTTTTCTCAGTGATGTTTATTTCTAGGGAGAAGCTTCCTACTCAGTAGCTATTATGTAAATCTTCTTGATTAATCATCACCTGACATTTTTGCTTGACTGATGGGCTGATGCCTTTGCTCAGCTGATGTCTGTAACTTGCCTTCTCAGTGTCACTGTGTTTTACCATGAACAAACAACTTTTACCATGAACAAAGACACTGCAGGACAGATGTACACATTGGAAGAGTACAAAACAGGTTTTTTTGGCTATAGTCTGTGCTTGCCAGACAGCCTCCACTGCTAGTCCTCAGTGCTGCTGATATGCCATCTTTATGCCTTCTCATGTGAGAGTTTTTGTCTTGGAATCATAGAGATGCCAACTATCCCTGTCTCAGCAAACTTACCTCTGCCTGTCATTTTACCCTTCTTTTCTAGCTCAGTACTTTTTCATAGCTTTCTCACAACTTAGCATTTTTCTCAGAAGTTTGAGGCAAGATTATAAAACCATGTTATGTCAAAATTAGTCCTTGATGAGAGGAACCCTAAGAGACAGGTTATGCACCAGTGACACTGGGAGATGGACACTATTTACTGAGGAAAGCTTCTGTGATTTTAAGTAGGAAGGATGAAGTGCTCCTCATCCTGGACATATAATAGTCAGGTTTATGTGAAATTAAAATGGCCAAAGCCTCACCTTGCAATGGCTAAATTTTAGAGTGAAGCTCCAAAGAAAGGGAGGAATGAAAGTAGAAATATCTCTCAGCTTCCTTTCAAAACATTGCCCTCAGTGCACCATGTATTTCAGAACACTCCATTTTTCTACCAATTCACCTCAAAGAATTTAACTATCACACATTTGAGCCTCTCCTTCCTAGGAGATTAGAAGACCATCTGCTCAGGTTTAGACAACACAGTATTTAAAATGCTGGCATCCTTCCTGCTCTAGCACTTTCATGGCTGTTGCAATCAAAAGAGGCGAATGAGAGATAACACCTCCACGTGTGTGAGGTGAGGGAGGAATGCTGAACACCGACAACATGATAATGAGTAGGAGAACGTGTAGATGGAGAAAGGAAAGGAGAAAGGACTTAGCTGCTGTAGCAGAATACCAAGTGAGAGGCAAATGAAAATAGTCTGTCCAAAAATGAAAGAAAAGGAATTCAAATTCCATCAAGAGAATGAGAAGGTGGAAAAATGGAATTGGTCAAAAAGAAATTGACTGAATGCTGTAATTGTGCCAAGGATTCTTCTGACAGGGTCCAGAGGGATGAGAGATGTTCACCTAGAAGAACTGAAATGTCCGGAGAGGTCATAGATTCTGCCTAGAAATTAAACGGGAAAAAAAAGTAAGAAATAAAATGTCCTAGTATAGAATATTTGTACTATACCATCATTATCATGCCAGAAGAGTAGGTTTTTTACATGCAGTATAATTCAAGATAAGGATAGATAGGCTAAGATATGTATGTAAAAGCACATAGAGATGCATATCAGAGATTTAAATCATCAGTGAATATACAGCAGGTAAAATTCACATCAGGCAGGCTGGATGGCATCTGTCACAGTTAAGTTTTCACGAGATGATTGGTTAAAACTATCTGTTTGAACAGTCAAGAAAAAGTGTTCCTCTGCTATTACAATCACCATTTCACTTTACATTTTTTTGTAAACAGTAGACAGTAGAAATACATCAGTATATCCTTAAGAAGCTTTGTGGCACAACAATAAAGGGTTCTGTTTCATTCTTGATACTGATTTATAAAGTTTCAAATCCTTCCTAAGGCAATTTCCTTTTTTTGAATAAAGAGTATGTTAATCTCTAGCTCTGTTTCTTTCTCTGTGCACTAAACCTAATATTGAGGCTATCATTCTCCTTTAGTTCCAGGAGGAACAAAAATTTAAAATAAAGAGATAAACTCCTCAACCTTTATGCAGGAATAAAAATAAGATAAATACTGGAATGCACTTTAGGGGACTGATACCACATTTTTTTTATTAAATTCATTAAGCATTTAGACAAAATTTCATTGTTCCTAGCTTTGTGTAGCCAAAAAATATAAATTCGAAATGACTATGTTGCTGTAATAGGTTCCTATCCAGAAAAAAATCCTTCCCATGAGCAAACAGTTCTTTGATGAATCTATGAATGAGGTGTTATGGTGTGATACATGAATTAAATCATAAAATACTGCAATTTTTTTATGGCAACATTTGGTTTCTTCCTGTGCTATGTATTTTAATAGGAACTGTGTACACAATTTCAAATAGAATAAAGCTATATAAAATTTGAAACCAACCAAGAAAAGGTTGTTTATGATGCCTATGTATTTTTACATTAAATATCAGCCAGTTCATAAGCTGTACACAGTGCATTATTTGGGTTTCCTGCCAACAGCAAAAGTTACTACAGCTTTTAGTTTACTCTTTTAGTTAAGCAACAATATATTTCAGGATACTTTCTTCAATACAATAAACTCAGGACTCCCCACGGGTTGCAACTATCATAAGAGAGGAGCTGCGGATAGTTTGATTTGAAATTTCATGTTTTCATTTAAAAAGAAAAAAATTCTACAAACTACCAGGATAGCAGTGTATATTGAAAAAACTGTTCCATGTTACTTTTTGTGTCTTTTTACTGTTCATCTGACACTATTATTTATTCAGATAACCATAAATATGCACTCATGCCTAAAGATGGCTCATCTTAAATATTCTGGCTGACCACACAGTGACTTGGCTAATCTATTTGTATGAGATTATATTTTATAGTATATAATTATTTATACATTATGTATTCATCAAGTCTAGTTGGAGTTGTCCCTGTCCATGGCAGAAAGGTTGGGATGAGGTGATCTTTAATGTCCCTTCCAAAGCTTAATGTTCTATGATTCTATGATTCGGTGTAAGCATTATACTTAGTGGTGTACTTGGATTCCACATTACAGTTGCAGGATGAACTGTCCAAAACCATGGAAGATTCAAGATCTTCTGCAGTTTTAGTCCAAACTTTTTTTGGACCTAGCAAGCAAACTTTAAAGGAGCAGAAGCTGCACTGTGGTGTTTGCTGAAATGATAGCTACAAGTCCAGTTTCATTCCTGTTTGGAACATAGTGTCACGTTTAGAGTAGAGGCTCAGTATTCTCCATGGGCTTTTGAATGATGCCACTGTACTGGTATCAAGAACTTGTGGGCTCATGACTGTCTTGGAAGGTAGAAAATGTAAAAAAACAAGACTAAAATTAAAGTGTGTGTGTGTGTGAATGTGTGTGTATGTATAATTTTTTTAAGTTTAAAATTTACCAACTAAATTCAGAACAACTGTAACACAAAAATGCACAGAAATTATATCATAGAAAGTGGTTTTTGTAATAGTATAATATTATGAAATGGAACTATAAGACAAAGGAGAATGTTAGCACATCACAGTGTTCAGTAAATTCAGAAAGTAGAAATCTTCCACATCTAAGTGGAAGAAAATTAAAACTACATGTCTTGATTGACTACAAGATAAACACAAATCAAATGGTTAACGATAAACATTATCTTTAATGGGAAGAAGTTTAAAAGTAGTTTTAAATTTTATGCCATTTAATACAGTTTAGTACCTAGAAAAATAAATAATAGCTATTAAGAAAATAGTTTAAGCAAGTGTACATATGAAAGTTTTAGAAAACATATATACATTTTATTTTGTGTGGTCAAGTTCTTGCATGATAAGATCTGGAAGCTAACTACTGTAAAAAGTATTTTTAAAAGTATTTTTTTAAAATTTTCTTGTGAAACAGAATCACAGAATCAATAGGTTGGAAGAGACCTTCAAGACCATTGAGTCCAACCCCTGCCCTAACACCTCAACTAAACCACGGCACTGAGTGCCACATCCAGTCTTGTTTTAAACACATCCAGGGATGGTGACTCCATCACCTCCCCAGGCAGACAATTCCAGTACTTTATCACTCTTTCCATAAAACCCTTTTTCCTAATATCCAGCCTATATTTCCCTTGGTGCAGCTTAAGGCTGTGTCCTCTCATTCTGTCAGTTGCTGCCTGGAGAAAGAGACCAACCCCTACCTAACTACAGCCACCTTTCATGGAGTTGTAGAGAGTGATAAGGTCACCCCTGAGCCTCCTTTTCTCCAGGCTAAACAACCCTGGCTCCCTCAGCCGTTCCTCACTGGGCTTGTATTCCAAGCCCCTCACCAGCCTCGTTGCCTCCTCTGGACACACTCAAGCATCTCAATGTCCTTCCTAAACTGAGGGGACAGACTGGACACAGAACTCAAGGTGTGACCTCACCAGTGCCAAGTACAGGGGAAGAATGATCTCCCTGCTCCTGCTGGCCACACTATTCCTGATACAGGCCAGGGACTGTAGAGAGCCTGGTGCAGGAATAGCTGGAAGAAAAAGGCCATAGTCAGATCAACTTGGTGAAGCTAGCAAAGCAGGCCTCAGTCTCAGGGATACAGTGTCCTTGAGATAAGGAAGGCACGCAGAATTGAGAAAAACATGAATGCCGAAGTGCTTAGCTAAGTCGCACATCTAAACCAATGATGAGCTCAGATTTTGCACTATGCATGAGCTAATTAAGCACTGTATTTAATCGCCACTCTGCGTATCAATAAACGAGACTTTGCTGATGACCATATGGTGTCCGCGTCTCCCTTCTCCGTCAAGGGACCATTGGCCTTCTTGGCCACCAGAGCACACTGCTGGCTCCTGTTCAGCCGGCTGTCGAGCAGTACCCAGAGGTCCTGGGCACTGTCCAGTCACACTGTCCCCAGCCTATAACGTTGCATGAGGTTATTGTGGCCAAAATGCAGGACTCTGCACTTGGACTTATTAAACTTCATCTTATTGGACTCTGCCCATCCATCCAAACGTTCCAGGTCTCTGCAGAGCTCTCCTACCTTCCAGCAGATCAACACATGCTCCCAGCTTAGTGTCTTCTGCAATTACGAATGAAAGACACAATACCCTCATCCATGTTGTCAAGAAAAATATTGAACCTTTAATGTTGACTTTTTATAGAATCATAGGAAAGCTTGGGTTGGAGGGGACCTTAAAGATTATTTAGTTCCTGCTCTCCCCACCATCATGGGCAGGGATGACTCCTATTAGACCAGGTTGCTCAGGACCCCATCCACTCTGGCCTTGAACCCTTCAATGGATGGAGCAGCTCCTCTTCTTGTCCAGCTTTCCATCCACAAAAACCCCGAAGTCCTTCTCTGCAGGGCTGCTCTCAATGAGTTCTTCTCCCAGTCTCTACTCATGTCTGGGATTGACATGAGTACATTGCTTGCCATCAGGTTCTTGTAGGCCAACTTCTCAAGTGTGTCCATTTTCCTCTGAATGGCATCCCATCCTTCTGTTTTGTCAATTGCACCACTCAGCTTCATCATCTGCAAACTTGCATTCAATCTCAATGTCTATGTGATAGATAAAGATATTAAAGAGCACCATTCCCAAGAAAGGGACACCACTTATGACTGGCCTCCATCTGGATATAGAGTCATTGACCACAAACCTCTGGCTGCATCCATCCAGCACATTCCTTATCCACTGAGTAATCCACCCTTCAAATCCACATCTCTTCAATTTGGAGATAAGGATGTCATGTGGGACCATGTTGAAGGCTGAACTCCAAGTAGATGACATCAGTCAGTCTTACTTTGTCGGTTAACTTTTAACCACTTCACTTTGATTTTTCTTCAGGGTTCTGGGGAAGTTAGAACAGAAGATGGTAGGACAGACTCTCTAAACATGATTATTGTTTTCCAGCTGCAGTACATTAGCATTCTTTGCCAGGTGATTTCTTGATGTCACATAAATATTAATGCTTATGCTGTTATGGAACTGCTGTGTACTTTTGATAGTTTGAATCATAAAACTGGTCATACATGTGAGTGTGGACAAGGTCATCCTATGTTTCCTTCATTCTTTCTCCTCAGACTGAGTGAAATTAGTATTGGGCTATTTCTTCACACTAAAGATTCAAGCTTCTGTCATCTTTCCTAAACCTAAGGGTATATAAGATTGCTAGGATTCGGTGTGGAGATGTCAGTTGAAATATGAGTAGCATCTTGATGATGCACAGTTTTACATCTTTCTGTTGTATTAAATATTCTACTGACATCAGTCAGGACACTGATGAAAGAAAATCGCTTTTTCATGTCTAAAGGAGATAAAAAGTGAGGAGATAATGATGGCATGTGGGTATTTTGGCATTCTTCTTAATTTAGAGCATTTGCCAGACACTTGGACAATAAAAATATAAAATTTGTTTTCCTGCATTTTCAGGTGTTTTGAGAAAATCTAATGGAAACTTTCCCAAATAAAAAAAGATTAAGTCTAAAATTCTTGTGAAATACCATGCTCTTTTCATATCTTTTCATATATGAAACTTAGTAGCATAGCCCATGCTTTTGCTATCTTTAGACAAGACTAGTTAAATATTTTATTGTGGGTTAGACTGAAGAGATATTTGGTGAAGAACCCAGTGACAACTTGTTATTGAGAACATTAGACTCCACAATCTACATATCGAGTGATAATGTTGCCTTTAGTGACTAAAGAACTAAATCTCTCCTACTTGGAAGAAAAAAACTTTCATCTTTCTATAATTTCTCTCACATATTTAATTTCTTGTTTCTTTCTGCATTATGGGATACAGACATGTTCCACAGTTTAGGGAATTCTCTAATGTGTAAATAATTGTCTATTTCAGTGGTTTTCTTTAAATCCTTTATAATAAAACAAACATACAGAGAAACAATCTACAAAAAAATGTCAACCATAAACCCTGCAAAACATCATCTCCTTAAAATTCATCTACATTCAGGAAAATATTTCTTCCATATAAGCAGGATTTTAATTGCAAAATAGTATAATAAAGAATAGGGCAAGAGGCTTCTAGCCATATGGAGGTCTTCCTCTTCCACAGCTCTTGGATTCATGTGAGATTTTTTTTTCTGTTGTCATGATTTAAGCCCAGACAGCAGTTCCAGGAATTAATCAAAGGAATTGCCAACTGTGATCCAGTAAGATGCTTTTGTATGAAATGATGAGTTGAGCCTAGCTACTTCATTAAGACATGCATATGTACAGCAGTAACCTAGGGAGGAGTCAGTATTCAATGTAGAAAGCCCACTAAAGACACTTACAGACAGAAATTGTGTGAACACTAATATTCTTTCTCCTGAACTAAAATATCATATGCTAGACACTTCCATGATTATATCTGCTCTAAATTCATGCTATTTCTCCAAACTAAAAGCAAGCAAAAGTAAAAATACCTAGGCACCTCTAGACTCACAAATGAAAAAGAAAATGGCCACATTCCTGGAGTACTGAACCACATAACTCTGACCTAGTTCACTACTAGAAAAAAAAATAATTTAAGTCAAATCCTGACAAACTAAAGCTGTTAAGCAATTTCATCCTGCTTCATACTGCAGTTCAATTGTACCATAAAATCACAGCCACCACTTGCCAAGTCATTTCACCCTATCATAACAGCACAGCACAGGAGAACTGCAATTTCCAGCAATGGGCTGTCATCTGCTGCACTCCACCAAGCACACTCTGCTGTACTATGTCCCTGTCTGGCTGCCAGACTGCTTCAGCACTCCACAACACTCCATGTTCAGCTCATAACTCAGCCTGGACATCATAATGGACATCGTTGTGTAAAGAAGGATTTAGCACAGCTGTAACATGATGCAGTTGACACTCTCATTGTAATACATTACCTTATAAAACCAGGAACATCCAGAAAAGGAGAAATAGAATTGGCTGGTCAAATGATAGTGCAGCCCTACTGTTCTCCAAACCTCTGTACCATATTAAGATATCAAATTTCAGACTGGGTTTTGGAAGCTGAAAAATGTAATACAACATTTCACATATATATAAACACCATAAGATTCCTATACCAAAGTCTGTCGTGTCTTATACCCATGTAGTACTATTGAATTTACTCTGTGGTTAGTGCCCAGCAGATGTGCTAATTTCAGCAAAATGTTCTGTGTCAGGTTATGCAGCCGTCTACATGGGATACAATGTCACACTGCGTGGAGGAGACAAAATCCTCAATGCACTGAGAAGTCTGTCTCGGTTCTCAATTCAGTCTGCTGATCTAATGAACTCAAAATAGGAGGCCCACCGGAAAGTAAACAAAACCCAACAAAACATATACTTTTTAATTCTGATACACATGAAGAATGAAAAGGGAGAGTTATCAGTTGAAGAAAGCTGAAGGCTACTTAAGTGAGTTTATGGGCAATGTGGCTTAATTAAGCAGTTGGCACCCAGACTACTAGATGAGGTTTTACAGCCTAATATATCCAGAACCATCACTAGCAGATGAGCAGCTCTGGCCTCCCTCTGGCATGGGGCTGGATTTTACACTCCTCTCAATCTATCACACTGGTTGACCTCTGAAGGAAAGGACTAGGTTTTTTTTTTTGTCATCAGTGGAGGAGGGTAGGATTTTCTACGTTTCTAAGAGTAAGGCTGTGACCTCCATGAGGTAGAATATTTCAAGGCAATGTCTGTGTTTCATACATACCATTGTTTCTGGGTATCCACAGATGGACGTAGAGATAGGGGAGTCATCCTCCCAAAGGGTGGAAAAAGATGAAAAACGTTATGATGAATGCATTTCTGCAGAGATTAAGAGGAACCTGGTGAAGGCTGTGATGACTTTAGCTGGAAAGAAAGATGAACAAATGGGGTATGCTTCTCTTCTTAAGGAAGCACTGTACAGACATATATTTTTTATATCTTTTGAGAGCATGAGCCTCACTGGATTGAATGAATGTGAGAAGGGAGAAGATATTCTGCACATTCTCCTTAGGACTCTCCATTAATCTCTACTTGGAGCAGACATGGCAGCTTCCTATCTTTCTTCTCACACATTAAGGACAATGCTTACCTTTGTTTGGCATTTGGTCTCCTAATGATCTTCAGCTGCTCCCAGTTCAGGGTGTGACTAAAAGCTAGAATCTTATTTGGATGGGCAGCCATGTTCAAGTACCACTCCCATAGGCAGGTATATATTACAAAGCTTAGCGAGCACTCAGGAGCCAGGTCTATATAAAAGTAAAAAGCATTGTTATTAACTCAGCAAGTGTTCATTTAAAGCAAATGGAAACCTCCAAATTATGATTCAAGGAGATATTGGAAAAGGATACTTAACTCAAAGTCTAGGCTTACATCCCACTGGTGAATAGTCTAAGAGAGCCTTTAATAGGCAAAGAAATTATGTTATAAAATTCTGTCCTTTAACTAACATATACATTGAATTAGGGCACAAACTGAGTGTCACACAATGTTAACAATATCTATTGTAATATTGCACTCTTCTGCTAACACAGGCTCTCCTAAATTTACAGCATGACTATTATTTCTTGCACAACCTGTCAGTTTATGAGGTTTTGAGAAAGTTTATCAATACTCTGAAGAAAACATCCACCTAAAAAATTTAGATTGTATCTTAAAATAGTGGTTTCTAAAAGTACCAAAATCATCTTTCTCCCTTCTGACTCTTCCCAATATTCTCTACATGTTTTACATTTAGAAAGCATAATTTCCCCTTTCAAAATGCAGGTATGAATTTGTAGAAGTTTAGACCTCATGCCTATTTCACATACAAACTGAAAGTTAGACTGAATGGTGTAATTATAGCCGTCTCTGTGTATTTTGTAAGCAGTTAAACATTAGGCTAAGACAAATGATGATCAGTATGGAAATCTAAAGGAATTAGGAAATAATCATCCTGGAAATGATTGGAGGTGATACATACTTAGCCAGATCCTGCAGTACAATGTCTTTGAGTTTGCAACTGTTAAAAAAAATAGTAAAAAAAATGCAATAAACTGTGTCTCTTGTGTTGCTGCTGCTGCTTACACTTTCAAACAGTATTTAAGCTGCTAAAATAACAAGACATTACATCCTCTCAGTGATCCGAGTAATTACTCTTCTTTATGTGGTCGGAGTTACCTATGTTAAAGTAACTCCTATAACTGCTTTTTCCGGGCAGGATAAGGAAAGACAGGAAAGAGAAAATGTGTTTGTAAAGGATGGCTGAAAAGGGTTATTTTGAAATAAAAGCATTGTATTTGGATGGCAGTTAATCCTAACATTTCATACTGGCCCTGGGCTGTGGAAATCTAAAGCTGCAAGGAAAATAATTTCCCAGTTCTGTCAGGTGACAAGGAGGTCATGCTGATAGACAAGGAGTTGGCAGTTTCCACTAAACAAATGATCGTGGAAAAATCATGAACACTCCAATTCCTTTGGGTATTTGCTGTCAAACTGAAGAGATCTTGAAAATACAGTTCGATTCTCTTCCTTGGTAAGTGCAGAGGCATCTTTGTGCAAGGGAAATCTTTGTCAAGGACAAGTAGGAACAGAAAGAGAAAACTTAAAAAAAAAATCAAAAAACAAAAAATCAAGTACAAATTTTATTAGCCATACTGTATCCTCTCATAGATGGGATATCTGATTGCATAATAATTTATGATAATCCATGTCATGCTCATGCAGTGTTTATATATCAGAACATAGGAAAGACTGTGAAATAAAATTGTTCATCCTTAATAAAAATGGATAAATAATTTGATTTTCAGACATATAAATGGGTATTAAATATTATGTTATGTTATAAATATTAGAAAAATTCAAATAGCTGCAGCTCTTGCTTCTTTCATGCAGTTGATTTGACTTTAATCTCCTGGAAATTCAGTTTGTAATACTGAATATGCATTTTTGTAGAAAGCGTATGACAGCAGCATCTGAAAACAACCATTTAAGCTGCACACAGTATTAACAGAAGGGAAATATTAGAACAGAAAAAATTCTGAAATGTTTTCTTAATGTGCACAAAAAAAAAAAAAACATAGCAATATGAATAATAATCATTATATACCCAGATTATTGTTTGATTTCAATAATTGGGCTTAAATAGATTTTCTTCTATATGTGCCATAGGGATTTCTGCCAGGAACATGATATTTAACACAATAATAAATGATCAGAAAAAAAATGAGCAGGCAAAAGAGCAACAGGTAAGTTTTTACACTTTCAACTACCCAAGTTAGCTAAAATTACGACTGAAGAATTGCAGAATTCCAAAATACTGAGTAACTAGACAATAAAAACAAAAATTCAATTAAGTGATGAGAAGTGCAAAATGATATAAACAGAACTGTTCCTAAACATCCAAGAACAAATATATGGTGAAGTGCTTTAAATGAACTTTTGTCACTCGGAAAAGTCATCATGAACAAATTTCTAAAAATATAACTCAGTGATTAGATGTCAACAAAACCAAAGAGAGAATCATGTATTTATGTAGATGTAATGCTATGTATTTAGGCAGAATTTGAGAAAAAATACATAACATACCTATAGTGTATCTTTATTATGAATATTGTAAGTACCTGTATATTGCTAAAAGTTTTTCATATAAAAATTTACATATAATTTAACTTGAACAATTCATAAATGATATCATTAAATTAGCATGCTATTTTGAGCTGGACACGGAAAATTTTTGGAGAAATTCTGTGACTTACTATAAAGAGGGAAGTACAAAACTACCTGGGAGGTCAAGTTTTATCAGAAACTAGGAAAATATTTTGAATGGGCCAAGAGAAAAGATTTTGGCTATTTATCTTGGGAAAGGGACACAATAGTGATCTTCAAAATTGAATGCCATGATGGTGAAGTGGAAAAATTTCTCTAAGTTTCTTGCAATAGAGGAATTAGGGCGAAAATGGTTAAAATATCAGGCAACAGGTCTATATTGATTAAACAAAAAGTGTTGCTTTCATCCAGTATGTGTGATTAGAAGATTGTTCATATATATAAGTTGAAACAATAATTAAATTAATGAAGAATATGTCTTAGATTGGATATCTATGCTTTAGATGCAATTTGTAACTCAGGCTACTTACTGCAGGAATCTAAAAGGATGCACCAGATGGAACACACTATTCATGTTCAATACTAAGCTGTTCTTACAGTGTGCCTGTTCTTTTGCTTAAGCCTGTATTCTTGGCAGTTATCAGAGACAGGCTAATGGGCTAAGAGAGACCTCGTGACAATTTGTATGCTCATCTTAGATCAGGTCTCTTTAGAGCAGCTTGCTTCAAAGAACTTTAAAGGTGCAACCGCTAATTTACGTTTAATACTCTAGGTTTCCAAAATCTAGCATAGTAGAAGAACAGATACACAAACAGTAAATTAAGGAACTGTTTTATAATTGCAACACATGACTTGAAGCAGGGCTGTTAAAGATGAAAAAAATTCAATTTACTCTTACAGAAGAAAAAAACTGATTGTTTTTCCAAAGAAACCATTGGCCACCAGTCTGGATGCCATGTAAATATTCAGACACAGCATAGAAAGCTGCATTTTAATGCAGTTTGAGTTAATTAAATGATACTTATGTTCTTACACAGAAATAGTTGCTTCTTAACCTTGTCTCAATTCAGTGCAAATATCCCTTGCAGTTTTATCAGAGCAAGCCTTTTGTCTTCTTACATCTATAATTTTGAAACCCTACATCTCAACCATCTCCGCTTTAGTGGACATGTGTTCTCTCAGTAAAGTGCTTACATTCTAATTAGTCAAATTCCATTCAATCTCTTGCTAATTCAGAATATTAGTCTTAGCCATCTCAGCTGATCAGCCTCTAATTACCAGGCTGTTTGTGCTTTTAGCCTTCTGACAATTGGCAGCGATGCTTTTTGTCAACTATCATGCTTGTTCGGAAGACTTTAGCTCCATTTCCAACACAAACATTAAGCACAGTTTTATTGATAACCTTCACATATTTGCATGCTGGGCATCCTGCCCTTGCTGCAGCCAGAAATCTGGCAACCAAGGGTCCCTAGTCCTTGTTCTACTCTCAGGGCAGATAAGCAAATGGGCAATCATATTGGGCCAAGAAGTGTTGATACTTTATTTCCAAACTAAACCATTATTGGAGTTTGCAAGCATTTGTTCCAATGCAAGGAAATGCTGTTCCCAAGTGAGTCAAATGAAGTCCTGTTGTCACCAAGAGGAACATAAACTGGGGACTCTTCATGGACATGATAATAGCCTTCTTTCATTAAGCTGGTTTTAACCTTCCGTCTTCAGCTCAGCTTGTACATCTTCTGCACACACTTGCACAGCTGTGAATTCTTGACTATAGTAATGATCTATTATGCTCTGAGGAGACGTTTCCATTATACTTTATATTTACCTCTTTCCTTTCACCCTCTTGGAAATTACCCAGCAGTCAAAGAGGATAAAGAATTCACAACCTGCATTTTTTCTCCTGAAGTGACTTCAACATCTGCCTACTTTATCTTCATTCTGTGTCTAGCTCAGTAGTTAGAGTAGTGGAGATGTTTTGAAGTGAATTTTCATTTTCAAGCATAGAGAAGACTGATAAGTATTTCCTCTTTCATAATAGCTCCTTAATGCACATTGCCACCACCCCCACGCCCCACATCTCCCCCTCCCAGCCCAGCCCCAGGACATTAGATTACTTTCTCCGACCAACTTCATAATGACTCTTAATATAGATACAATGCATCTCACCAATTTTGGTGCCCATAACATGCATGTTTACATCTAGCTTAGATATTACTTGTGGTCAAGAGAAAATAGTACTCAGCAATTGATTTCTTTCTTTCTTTCTTTCTCCAGTATTTCTGTCTTGGATTTGTCACAACTGTACCTCTGGATAACATTCCCCTCACCATCTACAAGGAGTTTAGATGGCTTGATCTATTTTACATCATCCATATGGCAAATGTATAAATTCAGGTGGGAAGGATCTCACCCTTCCCATCTAAATTATTTGATTCTTTTGGGTCAGGGAAGCAAAAGTAAATAATTTAAGTGAACAGTTAGTTTTTATAGATGCATCATGGGATCTTTTGCCTGCAGTAGACATACAATGCATATGATCCCTCATAACATGCCTGAAATGGGGAAGCTTCATTTAGGCTGCTAATATGGAGGTTTTCATTGTTACAAAATTAAATTCGTGTAGTGGTGAATTTGTTTATTTGCTTAAGGTCCCACACCTTTAGTCAGTGTTATAATTTTGATGGTGTTGTAAGAGTACGAATTTTTCTCAATAGAATTCCCCAGAATAGACGGAAACTAGTTCAACATTTAGGGCCCTTTTCTACAAAGAGTGTTCATGCTATTTTTACTGAAAATGAGGATGAAGACACAAAGATGACAAATGTATACACTTTTTTTTTTGGCGAAAATATACTGACAATACATGTTTGTACTTGCTACTGGGATCTCTCATTTCCATTGAGCTGCATTCATTTGTCAGCAAAATTCCAGAAAAGATTTCAAAATTAATGAGTTTCACTGAAATGATACAGGGGGAATTAAATTAATGGAAAAAATGCACGGAAAGAAAATGAAGGGTCTTAGCCCATTAATTTATAATTTAATCATAGAAATTCAAAGAAATTTGATAGCAGGGGATGTTTCAGTCCAGAAGAAAAGTTTATAAGAGATTACAGTCTGAGAAATGAAGACTCACGAATTTAAATGTCGAATAAGACTGACTGAGGTTTGGATTTTTTTGTTTGCTTGTTTGTCTCCTTTTGGAGTGTGAGTTATGGGGGCTGCAAGTTCACCTGAAAACTTGCAAATGCTAAATCAAGACAACTCCTAAGAGGTCTTTTGATTCTCACTGTGCTGGTGAAGGCACAACGCCACAGGACATCTAACTTCAATCAAGACTTTTAGGTACCAAATTGTAAATGCAGCCATGAGTTGAGTTCATAGGGAGCCAGTCTGATGATTATTTTAACTTGGTGTTTTCTAGATGATTTTTCACAGGCATTTATTCAAATAGTCCAGAAAGTAACTTTAGAATGATTTAGCAAAGTGCGTAGCTTATGTGATAAAATTTAAAATAATGAAATGAAATGCCTGTTTTGTAAAACGCATCTATTTCCACCATGGCTTCTGTAAATTCTAGTAATAAAAGACATAATCTAAATTAGTTGTGTCTTTATATCAGGCAGGATGTAGGAGTAAATGTTCACAGTTTTCCCTTTGCCTTTTAAACTCATGAACATGCAAGCAATTTTTTTTTTCATTTTAGCATAGTACCTTGTGACTAAAAAAATTTTTTTAAAGGCACTATTGTAAAAATCAGATTAAATTAGAAATTATGGCTTACTTCCTGTGTGGCTTTTGAATTGTATAATTCCAGTAGTTATTATCAAGGTGCACAGTTAGAAACTCAGCACAGCATTTAATTCTGAATAAGGTAATATTTTAAGAGTTTTTAAAGATCTTTAGTGTTCTTCTTTGTTTGGCTCAGAAATCTTATATTGCTCACAAATAATCATGCTATTAAGTCAATTCTCATAATGATACTGTAACAAAGAAGATTGCACTATTGTAGCATTGCTGACATTGCTCTTGATCCTTTACTAGCTGCTGAAATAATTCTTTCTTTGTTGCTGATTCAGTTTCTAGTACTTCTGCAGGTATCAAGGAGAAAAAGCTTAACTTTAGTGCCCAAAAGTCACAAATAGTTAAATACTTGATATCCAAAGTGTAATTCTACAAAGAAACATTTATTTCACATCCTCTGTCACTGTACTTGAATACAACAAGCTGAACCTGAGAACATTAACACTAAGTAATGAAACTAGAAAAATCTAGGAAAGTAGACTGCAAAAAGTGTTTTGAATCCGTTAGGAAGAGAAGGAACCCACATGTCCCTTAAAGACTTCTTTAATACAGAAAAGACCACAGGGTTCTTAAAAAGTATAAAGAAATCTTAGCTGGGAATTGACCTTCTGTAAAGATATCACCTTGGAGATAAAGATGTCAAAGTCAGTGAAACAGTGACTCTGAAATTTGCCCTTAACTGCAACCTCCCTTACTAACAGGAAACTTTGGGGAAAAGCCTTTTGAAATAGTGTGTCTAAAATAGGAATTCATTGTAGCAGTCATAGACAGACGTATTCTTCTATGAGTAAAGCAAAAAGCAGCAAAAACTGAAATTAAGATCCCTTCATTGCTATTTGCTATTGAACTTCCATTTGTCCATTACATGCCCAGTGATGTTGTACAGAATATCATGTTGTATCACATTCTCTAAATCACTCCAAAATGGGGTAGCAGTCAAGCACTGACTTTTTTGGGTCACCATGACTCACCACTGCTCATATCCCTCCCTCTGTTAACCTTAACAGCTAAGGGATGCTTCCCACCATTTTCTCCTCATTATTCATGGGTAGAGTGGCCACATCCCACCTGCACCCTCTCCAGCACAGCAGCATCCTGTTCACGACACAAGTACAGGTGTTGCATCCCACTCCTAAACGGAAGGGAACACCCAAGATTTGTAGATGCTTATGGCCAAAAAAAATGTCAAAAGCCAGAAGGATACATAACACCTTTCAAAGCTACACACTTTGCATGGAAATCAGTATGTGTTTTGCCTATATCTTCTAATAGTGAGAGAAACAAAAGAAGTTTTCCCTCTCCTGAACCAAGTTTTCTCACTTCTCATGCAAATGACTTAGCATGTAAAGTTCATTTCCTTGGATCCTTCAAGAAATGGATCAGAAGGCCATGAGGGTCTTTGGTATTCTTGATCCCCCACTACTGGATTGATCCTCAGTAGACAGTTCATGCTTCTTGATGCCACGCCTGTACTGTCCTTTATGGTGGGTTGTTACCGTGGACCAGAATGGGGAAGTGGCCCCAAAAAGGTCCTATCCTACCTCTGTACAGCCACATCCTGTTTTAACTTGACCACTTGTATAGCTACCAGTGTTTGAGACATAGCAACTAATTAACTACCTATTATGCAAGCCTCTATACTGGATAAATGTTATATCTTCAGTCTGCTTAATGGTAATAATTTGCTGTTTATCCTCTCTTTTAACCTTTAACAAGCACAATTTCTAGTCATATATTGTTCTTTCTTAACATCTGATATTGATTTTAGACTCTGGTACCTGAGACACGCGCTAGAAATTTTATAGTACAGATAAATAGCACAACATATCTGTTACAGACCCAGATGCTCAAGTTTATTGTCAGAACTCCAATGTGAAGCAGTAACACCTCAGCAAAGGAGTGGGAATTTTCTATTCCACCAAGATTCAGTGTATTTAGTAATTGCATCAGGAAAGGTGAATAGTAGTAATGAATTAGGTTTGCAAGATGGTTAGGTGCATTATTGTGTGCTACTGAATACATTTATAGAAGAATTTCTTTAGCTGGCATGAACATGGTCAAAGCTGGATGTGGTGGATTACCCAACATTGGACATTTTCAAGATTCAGCTTTACAGAGTGCTGGCCATTTTTTCTAGGCCACACTTTTGCCAGGAAAGGTTGAACCGATGTTTCTTGAGGTCTCTTCCAACCTGATATTCTGTGGTTCTATGATGCAATATTTAAACATATTTGCATCATTGAAGTTCCACTAATTACTTAAAAGATCGGAAAGGGAAACAAACAAGTGTGATCAGTACATTTGGGATGAAACAATAAGCTTTACATATAATAAGATATACTATACAATAGTATTATTTGCACTATTTTTATTTTAGAGTACAATAATTCTGCAATCCTTTTCCAAAGACAATCATTGTATTTTGACCTAGCTGCAGATCACCCAAGATTCAGAACTCAATCTGTACCGAATCTGATGTATTGTATTGTACCTTCTGTAACTATCTGTGTACAAATTTTAGGAGATAATATGCCACTTTGTTTAAATATTACTTCACAGATTTATTTAGCTTTGAACCATTATGGACCTCACTCTATAAATCCTTTAGCTGTTGAGCAGGTGTAGAGCATAGAAGTAAATGAATTATAACCTTTCATTTTTGGAGCTCAGTTTTCATCTCTGTCATAGCACTGTTATAAAGAAGACGTGGTTATTAATCTTCAAATAATTAATCAGATGTGTGTTACACACTAAAATACATTTAACCGCTGTATAATCACATTGTGGTTTCATTATTGAACCAGTAGGAGATATTTTACTTCAATTCTGTTAACAGCCCCTGTAAAAGCAAACGTCATAATTTTTCTCTTTTTTAAGTACATGATTTGTAAAAGAAAAAGAGCCCGACACAAACTCTTCTGAAAGATAACAGCAGTCTTTCACTCAGTGTGTCTCATTAGTTTTCTGAATGGATCTCAGCACCTCAGGCATTATTTACACAGCATTTAATTTATATATGGAACACAGTTCATCAAAGTACTTTATGGATTTAAAATAAAATAAAATAAAGCAGCACTAGATATTATATAAATAGGCAAAGGATAAAATAAGATGGTACAAAAATAAGGTGAACCCCTTACAAGTAAGTGCACAGCATACAAAAATGTCTTATTTAATGAAGATATCTGTGGAAAAGGTTTAATGTTTAATTATGTTTATAAATCATAGCTCAATATCTAAATAAAACTCTATTTTAGAACTTTTTTTGCTGCTATTGGAATTTCACAAGTGCAGTTTTTTATATTGATCTCCCTAAACATATATAGCTGTAGCTGGTCTGGGGTTTTTTTTACTTATTGTATTCTACTTAAGAAATATTTATGAAACTGGATAATAGAACAAACAGCAGGCAAACAACAGTATGACACAGTTTTGGAAATGTTATGAAACTCAGTTCTGTTCCTATGTACTACAGAGGTCATTGACTTTCCATTCATTCTAAGGTACTTTGGGTTAGACACTTATTCAGACAAAATCAATTTGTTGAGTACTGCAACTGCTCAGAGACTCCTGGTAACTACCTAATTTCATGTGAGTTCTGAGTTATGTATAAGTTTTTAACATACCCCTAAAATTATTTTCCAAGTGGTAAAACAACAAATAGAAAGAAGGAAAAGGAGACTAATACAAATAGCTATGCAATAAGTTTTAATTATGCTATTCCAGATTAAAGAAACAGACTCCTTTACTAATTTTGCTCTGCTATTTCATAGCAGAGCAAAATTCTCTCTCTCTACTTAGTACTGTTGAATGATCAATAGAGCATGTCAATGCTTCACTATCTACCTACCATACTCCTGAAAAAAAGACATCTTTATTTTCCCATGACAGTCTGATTTAAAATGAAATAAATGTGTTTGATTTTGGCAGATGGACAAATAAGTGCTATTTTTCTTGACTGGAATATAAATTATGACATATTAAAAGTAAGGAAAAGTGTTGCTTTAGGACTTTTGGGGAAGGTGGTTTTTAAGAAGGAGAGGAAGACAGCCAAGACAAGGAAAGAGGAGAGGACAGGAGCGAAGAGGAGAGGAGAGCAGAGCAGAGCAGGGGAGAAACATTTTGATGTGAAATTACAATACGGTTTAGAATCAAGACAACATTTCCTAGATGTCTATCAAAAATTCTGTCCTATTCAAAGAATGCATAGAAAGTTTTTTAAAAGTCTGAAAACATCTTAGTGAAACATAAGAGACCATTTTCAGATATCTGTATCAAAAATCTATTTAAAAATTACAAATTTTATCTGAATGGTAAAAAGATAATAATCTCAGTCTGTGTGATTTTAAAATATAAGACATATATTTTCTCCTTCCTGTGCCTATGAACTAGGTTTAAAGAGGGCTAAGATTGATCTCAACCATTTGATACCTCCATCCTGGAGGTTATCCTGACGAAGGGAAAAAATGCAAAGATTCTGTTGCAGAAGAAAATGCAGAAAAGGCAGCTGCCAGGATACTCATCTGGGAGCAGCAAGCCACAGATTCTTGTTCTTCATGGCTGAAAAAGGAGATGAAAGTCCTAATATTTTTTCTTTCAGTAATATTTGTGAAAAATTGATTGTTTGACAACTCTTGGATAACCATGGTCTTGTGGTGCAAATACCTATCTTATTTTAACCTGTTCAAAAAAACTCCCAGTGGAATTATTCCTTAAAGCCATGTTTTATTAGAAAATAAATTGCAATGAGGTAACTGAAATATGGAAGGTTCTAATAAGTAAGTCTGAAATAAAATGTTTATGAAACCTTCCTCCTCTTTAAACCTATCTAATGACCAATGCCCACTGACTGCTTGGACAGCAAAAACTTTCACACCACCTCCTTAGAAGCCCAGAGAGACTTTCCTCTTGAGTCACCAGAAACTCATCGGGGAACCTGTGCTGTGGGCAGTGTGTGCCAATGAGCATTCCCAAAGCTCGTCATAAGTTGCCTCCAGGAAAGGAGCAATCCCCAGCATGTGTTAGTGTCTTCTTCCTAACCTAGGACAAAGAAAAAGGGTAGCTGCCTCCTCCTCATTGATGGTTCTTTTATAAGCCACTGTGCATTGCATGTGCCGCCAGTGGAGAGAAAACTAATATAACAGATCTCATCTACCTCATTTGCAAGTCCCAGCTGGCGAGACATATTCCTGCAATCTCAGAGACAGAAAACAGTTTGGACCTGAGTTAGTATAGGTTTCCTCATGGTTATGAAATCTAGGTTGTACCACTTGAACCATTGCAAAGAAAAACTTAGGAAATTCCATGAACCTCCCAGAACGTGTGATCTCATCACAATGTCCAGGAGAGAGACTCTGTCCCAGCATAGAAAAAATTATGCAGACCACAGCACATTCTTGGTTTATTATATACGTTCACTGACTCCCTTAATTGAAATTGACCAAACCTGTCCACATTCAGTTTTGGTTTCTGTTTTCAAGTGACACTTTGAATTAAGGCTATGGTTATCTTCTTTGAGTTTGAATTTATTGTAACAGAGAAGGAAAAGATTCACAACTTTCACTCCTACAATGAAGCTCTGCAATTATATAATGTAAAAAGCAAAAGGTGAAATCGTATTCCTTAAAGATAATGGGAGTTCTTCCATTTGTGCCATAGCCAGAATGTCAATCAGCAATGACTGTGGAAAGAAGTCACACAAACATTCACGTGTTGGACCACACCAGAGATGAATATCATAGGGGTCTTTTTCCCTTGTATGATTTGCATAAGCCACCTCTCCTTTCAGCTGTAATTGAATTGCTTTTGTAGCAGCAGCTGCAGCAATTAGTGAGATGGAGGAATAAGCTGTAGAAAAGTATTTAATAAGTTTCAAGTGTTTGCTGATGGCTTTGCTCTCCACAGAATGGCTTGTTTATTCTCAGGAAAAGGAGTCTGAATCATAGGGTTGTAAATACTCCTTTCAATTTTTTAACGGTCTTCCAGGCTCCTTGTTGCAATTCAGATTCCAGACATCAATAAGCAAGCATGGTTTGGAAGGCCCTTATATTAATTGGATAGGTATTTGCTCATTCATGGCAACCACACTGCTTTACGATGGTGATCTTTCCCTACCTGTAATTATAGCAGACAGCAGGATTTTCAGAACAGTTTCTATTTCTTTGCCCACAAAGAGTGATATATGTATCCAGTTTGCTTATTTATTTATATATAAGTGTAAACACTGGCAATATCTGTTCCTATGTTCTGAAGGCAGAGGGTTGCAAATGGAATACTAGTAACCATGCAAAAATTTTTTTTAATGTGAAAACTATCAATCACTTATTTCTACCTATATGCACCACAGATCAACCAGCACACTTTTTCTAGCACTGCATTCATGTGTCTTGGTTTTTCTCTATCACCTAAATTTCTGTCAAGTCTCTAATATGTTCTGTACTTTCAACCATGTAGAAGTTGAATACACCTTCACACTTTACCTCTTTTTTGCCTTCCACTCTGAGGTTTATTCAAAATTTGCAACTTCTGTGCTCAGCAATGCCTTCCCCAGTGGAATCAGAGTTTAGATTAAGTGTGCTTGTTGGGCATTCATCTGACACAATTTGCTCTAGTTAGCAGATCTGTTTACTCACAAATATAGTTTCCAGGTAGATCATAACTCACATGACTGGCGGTGCACATCAGTAAGTCTCATAAATCTTTTAATTTTATACTCAATGTCACTACACTAACATTCAAGATCTATCGTAAGAATAAGAAGCTTAAACCTTATCATATCCTTCATAAAATTTTATTTTAAGTATTGTTAAGTATCAGTGTTCCTTAATGGGTTTTGGATAATTAATCAGTATATTCTAGGCAGAATAATAAGATCAAGAATAACCAGATTCATGTACAGCAATCAGTAATAGTGAATGTGCAATGATTGCACAACACTTCAGTACAAATTGTTGCTATTTTCTCCCAGTATAGGTTTGTCCATTATGGGATTTGGTACTCTGGGAAAACCCAGGAGTTTAAATGTACCAGAAATTAAGAGATCACTCTTTTAATGGAAAGACTACTTTTTTATGTTTATTAAGTCATAAAAATAATTCAAATCTTATTTTCCTAAATATTATGGTACGTATTAAGTATTTGACATTTTTCCATACTGTCACTATGTAGGTACTTCCTAGTAAAGACTTTGCAAACACCAGCCCAACCTAATTTCTGATGTAAAAGGCATGACATCAACATCTAAGTCTTGTATTATGTACACTCTTACCTTACAGTATATGAAGAAGAAAGAAATAGTTAGCAAAGGACTAAATTATATTTTGTCTTTGGAATTAATATAAATTTGGGACTTTTGTTAGCCTTATTTTGCTGCAGGTTTGGAGCTGCACTGTGGTTCCTTTCTCTTCCATAGGTCACTTGATCTCCGTAGCACAGGCACAGGTCCCTGCAATCAGTGTGTGCAGCTGCTGAACCATGGAAAACCTCACACTTGTCTGTGACTTGTAGCCCTGCAGCCACTCTTTTCACATGAGCTGAATCTTCAAATGCCCTCTTAAGTTCCTGGTTCAATCAAAGTTTTTGGAAATAGGCAGCTGTTAAATACAGCAGATGTATTTAACAGAGTAAGAGTAGAGGGGAGATATTCTCTGGTTTTCTGACTTGAACTAGAACAGACTTCTTAAAAATATAGTTCTAGCCAGATGTTCAGTAATTTACTTTTAAATTTCATTGACATATGTAGTCTGGAGAGAGCAATATATATTGACATTTAGCATCTAGTTACTTCCTTACTGATGGCAAGGCCAGTTGGCAGATATTATTCCCTTAAGCAATGCTAAGCAAATACTGCAAAACTTATTAATGAGCATTTATTTGAACAAAAAAAACCCCAAAAAACAAAAAACCCAAAAAAACTTGTCTGTGTCTGTGGCCCCAGTGGATTCACTTTCTGCAAATATTCTAGCAAACAATTTTAAGAGGAGGCATGTTCACTGAACGACCCAGCTGAGCAGCTCATACATATTCAAGAAAATATTTAAGCATATGCTTAACTTTGAACTTCAAATTGTATTGAGTCTCAGGAGGATTCAAGCATATGCTTAAAATTCTGCTTGTGATAACTTACGTCAAGAAATTTGCCAAACTGTGTCCTGAGGTAAGACCATATGAATTGACAGCTATCCAAAATCAGCTGATGCATGGTAATTTGCAAAATCAGATCACTTTTGGTCTTGATAAAATCTTTGCATTAAAGTAAATTTGTCTCTTGAGGTTCTTAGGGCACCTATTTCTTAAAAACTTGACATCAAGCTATTAACCTGCTTTACCTTAATCCACTTCTAAAGTGTGTGGTTATTCCTTGTAAATGAGGGATAAGAACTTCTCATGGATTTGTAAGTAGACAGGCAACTGAAGCATAGCTATGTCAAATTATATTTCAAAGCAGAAAAGTCCATGGATCTAGACGGTTTTTTTCCATTTAGCTCCATTAGATACAGTGAAGCCTAGATAGCATAGTCATAGTCATGGTTCTTTTCTTGGCTAGAAACAGAAAATACATAGAAGACGTGTTTTTCATTTAGTGCAAATAGGGTGAATCTGAACCTTAGTGTCATAGCACAAATTAAGAAGGTTTTATGGTTAGGGACTATACTACAACATCCATTATTCTTGTCACTGAAAATATATTCCTTGACCTTTAGCAACCACTTAAAAATCCCAGTACAAGTTCTTGATACTTTCAAACAGAGTTGATCTCTTCATGCATAGATAAAGAGTTTTGTTTATTCCAAAACTATATGCTTCGAAATAATCAATTTAATTATATTTTATAATTACCATCAGACTTGATTTTTTATTCTGCAGAAGGAGTTACCTAAGACATTATCCAGTTTGTCTGTCTCTGATAGTTTGAACTCAGCTATTCCCCATTTTTTATTATGTTTATATTACCTACCCTAGTATAATCTTCTGTCTTGACTTTGATAGTTTTTTGCTGTGTGAGGATGTCACCATTGGTTTATAACTCTTTAAAATTGCTAGACAATTTAATTCATCTTCAGCTGTTGTAATAAACACTTGATATTGAGCTTCCCTTACTTGCTGAATTTATAGTTCCACACCCTCTCTTTTGAATTTCCTACTTTTCATAATCTGTTTTCCCTCAGTGGACTTGACAGAAAGCAGAGGAGAGAAAATTTCTTAAATGAATGCAGGCAATAGATGTCCAAAAAAATAAAAAAAGAGACCAAAAAAAAATCAATCGCTCAGGTTACTTAAAATCTCCAAATGTTCCAGTAATAAATAATAAGAAGAATTTTTAAAAGATGTTCATGTACATTGCAATTATTTTTTCTACAGCAAAAATTAAATCATTAGTCAAATGCAAATCATTAGCCAAAATTGCACTGCTTTCAAGATTTAATTTAAATATGTTTCAATGTTTCACAGAAAAGACAGAATAAGACCCTCATGCAAACCCTGAAGTTTAGAAATCAATTCTCCCTACTTAAAAATACAACTTGCAAAAGTGAACTCAAAGGAAAGCTGAAAATCTGGTTGTTTAATTAGAGTAGTTTATTTTCCTGCATGAACTAATGGCAAGTCCTATAGCAGTTTCATTTAGTGGTATTTTCACTTCTTTCTCCCATAGTCATTTGAAAATAGGAAATGGTAGATCATGTTGACAAGTTGTCGATTACAGTTAAATGTTGCTAGCAAATGCCTTTAAGTGCCCTAATTAAATCTACAACAACTCCTTTAAAATTTAACAATATGTGTCCTTAAGAGTATGCTAACTTTTCTTAGTACAGGAAAAAAAACCAGAAGAAAGTATGAATAATTTTAAGGATTCGCTGTCGCGACACGTGTGTATGAAATTCCTCAGGAAAAGAAAATTAAACTATAAGTAATTTCGAATAGATAAATCATATTTCACCACGAGTTGTAGTTTTTTCCTTTAAATTGTTATGGACAAGATGGCTTGCAAGTGGTCTGTTTGTGCCCTGTGTTGCATCCACAGCCAAGAAAATGTGAAAAGAGAGTCACTGTCTTAGACTGGCATGGAAAACAGTGTTCTGCATGAGCGGTCCACAGACGTCAGGGATTCTGTCTAATATGTTCCTGAACAAATATCACCAATTTTCATTGGAATCATTTGTAAGCTGTCAAGACACAGAGATGACTTAGTGAAGAGAGTAATTTTCATTTCCCTACATCAACCCAAATTCAAAAGTCTTTGTTCTGGAAAAAGGGAGGAAAATGAATGTTTAACTCAATACAAGTAATTCCACAAATAAGACACATTAAGCTGAAATCTTAGTTGTAATGAGACTGAAATATATACATCACAACAACACTGACTTACTTTCTTAACGCAAATTGGTTTTTTTTTTTCTTACAGAAGCAGAAGTTCTAAATCCATCAGGCACCAAAAAATGGGTAGGGGTTCCACCAGGAGGAAAACAGACTGGAAAGGATCATAAATTGACTTAGATTACCTACATACAGAGAAATATTTCTGAGGTTGATTTTGTATGGGAAATATGACCCTTAGTTGAATGGTGAATTATGGTATAATTGAAGTATTTGTTTAGTCATTTTTCTTATTTAAATGTTTACCTATACATTCACATGGAATTCTTGAAACACAGCATCCCACACACACTAACAAGAGATGTACGAGAAGCAAAGAATTGTATAAGACTTTACCCATGGAAAGTTACAACATTTTTATGTATTCATGGTGCAGATGGCACCTAAAGAAACCCCAGAAGGAGTAGCTTCCAGGCCCTGCTGAACTGATAAATCTTCAAAATCATTTGGTGTGGCCTTACACTGAAGCCTACGCCAGTAGCCATGCTTCTCTGGTAGGATTTTTCCATTAAGATATTTGCAAAACAAAATTGCAGTCATGTTACTTAAGTAAGTGTTATTACTGAATGTAATTCAAGTCTTAGTTTGTTCAACACTTAGGCATTTTTTCAAGTTCAGCTTTGTTATATGGAACAAGTCTTCGGGAGACTTATAAGGAAGTTTTCCTGATATTGTGTCTGAGTGGGGAGTCCCTTTTTGGGTAAAAGACAGCAATGGAAAAGGACTGGAGAGATTGTACTTGTTTGTTGTACATACTTGAAGAATAAACACCTAACTTCTTTTCAGTTTTGCTCACAGATTGGGTTCATGTTGTTTTTAATTTGGTAATTAGTTGTTGACTTCAGTCAATATGTATTGCCTTCTATTTATACAATTGACATAATTACATAATTAATGTAAATAGACACAATTATGAAAATGTTTTGGACTCCTTGAAACTTCACAGAAATCATGTAACATTCACTCAGTGATAGCCAAAATACTGCAATGTGATAATTTCTTAAAATTACATTACATTTTTTAATTGCAATTACATTATATTTCTTTTAAGTCGTAGCCCAAATGCACTTCTTACCACTAAATGTCCAACAATTTATAGAAGCATGAAATGAGAAGACTTCTCCCAACTGCCTCTAAAACAGGCAAAAATACCTACACAGAAATTTTTACACAGAAATATGCAGCAACATTAAAATTCACACTCAATTCCACACCTGCTTAGTTTTTCACAACTCCCAATGTAGTATTATATTACAATCTGCCTCTTAATGAAACAGAAGAATTGAAGATCTGACGAATGGATGGATGGATGGATGGATGGATGGATGGATGGATGGATGGATGGATGGATGGATGGATGGATGCGAGAGAGATAGATAGATAGATAGATAGATAGATAGATACATACATACATACATACATACATAGAGAGTTGTGTAAAAGCATAGGGCATTGGAAAGTAGGACTAAATGTCTTCATTTCCCTAATGGAAGCCCTACAACTATAGTCTCTTTATGCTTAACAAATTTTTATATTACTGTTTGCATGAAAAGTAGAAAGCCACAGTTATTCTGTGCTACAACTGGAGAGCTGGAGAAATTAAGGCTATCAGAACATCCTGAATTCCAAGGAATTCTGCATGGCAGCAAAGAGTTTCATAACTTCTGTGCTAAGAACATCAGCTGAACCCCAGAGATAAGCAGCATTTTAGTCATTTGCAGACATCTCTTAGAATATTTTTTCAAGATAATTTCAAGAACCAGACTGAGGATCTTAGAGTAAAATAATCTACAAATCCATACAAGGGTTGAAGACTTTTATTTGCCATCTCACTAGTCAGCTTTGCTCTGTGATAAAGATGGAAGTGGTAGCATCACTTAAAGTCGTTGTTAGTGGACCACGAGGAAATGATACAGTTGTGAAAATCTGTGGATACTTTGAGGATTTTTCTTCCATTTTTTGCTTATTATAAGTCTAAAATTTGGTAATCAGTTAGGGATAATCAGATTTTTCCAAGGAATTATGCATCGAGGCATCTTAAGGGGAACAAAAATCTGAAAATCTTTTCCAAATTGTGACAGCAGAATATTAACAACTGACTTAACAAGATTGCATTGTGTATATTTATGGGAGGGTGGTTTATAAGGATAGTGCAGAAGGCAATCTTCCCCAGTGAATTACAGCTGTACTGATTGCTGAGGAGTGAAAACAGCCTTGCCTGCCCAATGAGGATGGGTGTTATAAATACGGGTTAGCTGGTTGTGAGTTAGTTGGAGCTTGAGACCCAGAGTTTGGTGCAGTTTAGGATGGAGTGTGCTGGCTGTGGTGTGAGGACATAAGGGACAGACAAGCTAAGAAGATGTTGTGTGAGGGACAGACAGGGTTAGGCAGCTGGCTAAGGGACAGCTTGGGATTAATCAGTGATGAAGAATGAAACTTCTTTCATTGCAGAGAGGAGAGAAGGAGTCAGTGCTGTGTGGGGCAGCTAATAAAGAGACAGTGCTGTGTGGAGTTGCCTGAGAGAAGCTGCAAAAAGATTTTAATAAGAGACTGGTGATAGTGCCAGTTGTGTCCATCTTGAGAACTGCAATGTATATTAGATGGTGATTTCTGTATAAGAAGCATCCAATGACATATCCTGTGTCATACTAATACACATGAGAAATTCCATTCACAGAAGGAAATTGATACTTAGCTTGCATATAATCATTATAATGTTCACTTTAGAATTCTCATCTATAAGGGTATAAGACAGGAAAAAAAACATTTATTTTATTACTATTATTTTCAAGAATAGCATAATTACAGCTAAAGATCCATTACAGGTTGCAAGATTTGTTAGATATTTGGGAGAAAAAGAATACACCTCCTGTAGCTCACAGTTTCATTTCTGAATGCTTTGTAACATTTACCTTTTCATGATTTTGTTAGTATCGTTAGCTGAGTATTTTGAGATGTGCAGCTCTTTCAATTTGTCCTAGATAGGAATTAACTTCACCATGCAGGAATTATATTTTTATTATGTAAAGTTCCTCAAATCTGCAACACATACACTTACAACATTGGAGATAAAATATGACAGTCTTTTACATGTTGAGGTGCTGAGTAACACTAGCCAGGATTGGTACTTTTGCAGTGAGACTCAACCAGTGCTCCCCACTTGCCTCTGTTCTTCTGAAAGACTAGGAAGGATAGCAAATTTAGGAAGAGACTAATTCTGGCATGTTCATCTTTACTTATGTCTTAGATAGTTCAATTTTTTTTATCTTTAGCTTTACTGGGTTGTTTCAATGCAGTTGCTGTTAAGTAGTGCCTTGGTTTGAAAGACAGGTATCTGCTAAGGAAAGGCAAGAGCCCCTTTCCTGAGATGCAGAGTGCAACCCCCTCCCTGTTAATTATTTTAGGTCCAAATCAGAAGCCTTCAGGCAGGAGGTGTGGGGATAAGGGTAACAGTTCTTTACTGATATCCAACAAGGCAGGAAAAAAAGAAACAACAGCTATAAAAATTGGCAACAGAACAGAACAGTCTAGCTCCGCTCCAGTCCCTTCTGGCCGCAGGCCGTCTCCCTGTGCTGTTACCGGTGCTGTGGGGGCAGGGCAGGTCCCGCGCAGTTGAAGAGGGCTGGGTGATGGCGGCCGCGGCCCAGGGGAGAGAGGGGATGGGGAAAGTGACTCCCCCTCACGGTGTCGGTCGTGGTGCTCAGCAGAGTGTCCGGAGATAGTAGGGTGAGATGGGAGAGCAGCAGAGCGATGTCCAACGGCAGGGAGCGTGGATCTCAGTGCTGGGATGGCAGGGGGAGATGCCAGAGCGGAGCCCGGGCTGTGCTCCCACTCCAACGAGCCAAGCGAGAGCGAGAGCCCCGCTCCAGACCCCCCGTCCCACCTTTCCTTTTCCGGTTTCCCCCCGCCTCCCCCTCCACCCACCCCCCTACGAGGGAACATTATCTGTCGTTTTAAGGTGTAGCCACAATTACTTAGCATAACAATGGGAGAAAATTCCACAGAAAGAAAAAGGGAACAATTCAACCTCCAACAAGTAGAAAATAGAGTGAATACACTGTAGACATCTGCAAGCACGCTAAGCATTTGAACAAGTGGAGTTGCACTTTACATCTCAGATAATATTTCAAAAGTACCTCTAAAGAGAGGTGCTCTATGGTCACCCTCTTTTCTCACATATAACAGGTGTATAACTCCCACTCACTTCTAAGTTAAGCTACCAAGAAAAGTGAAGGATAATTTTCAATGGCAGAGATCCGTACATTAAAAATTCTTGTCTTTTTTCTTCATATAGCTCAGAAGGAAATATCTTCATTGCTATTCCATTTCTTGGATTTGTTAATTTTAGCTTTTTATTTGCTGCAGACACCAGCTAGCCTTGTCACACCTCTCTTCCCTGGGCTGCAGCTTTCCTCTTTGACCTCTAAGGTCCAGCGATAACACAGAGACATCTTCGGTCTTCCAAATGCTGTCAGATTCATTAGTAACCTTCTAAACGGGGTTTAGATGGTCATGACTTTGGACTTTCCTTAAATACTGATACACAAAGTACAGGAAATACCTTTCTTATTCATGTCTGCTACGATGCCAAGAAACCACCTGGCTACAATTCCTTGATAAAAATGGTAGCATACGTAATTATTGGTCTGTTTTAACTTTCAAGAGCTTCAGAACCATGACAGGTTTTTTTTACAATCAGTCTAAGCTAAGTATTATCTTATTATTGCAATTCTGCCTCTCCTTCTCAAGCTTTACCTTAACACATATATTTGAGGCTTGATCCTGCTCTGAGGTTCTATATGAGTGCATTTTGTGTCTATCTGTCCTCAATTAGTCATCACTGTGTTCTTGTGCCCAGGAATCAGTCATTGTCCAAAAACAACTTACAGGTGCAGGTCTACTTTTCTATTTTCTCTGCTCAGCAGTACAGGGCTTTAAAAACAAGATTTTTAAAGGCACTGTGACATTTATCTCCCACTGATTTTGATGAGAGCAAAATGTCTAAATACCTTGCAAAATCTTGTTATAAATGACTGGCAAAATCCAATTTTCCAAAGTGACTTAAGCAGACTTAGGAACCTGGGAACTCAGACACACAATTAGGTTACTACTGCTCAACATGTAACCATTCATCAGCTTAGCTTGAACTTCAATCATTTCAGGCTAGGCTAAACAACATTAACTTATATTTGCCACTGGCTAAGACTAAGTGCATAAACATTTAAAATTGCCCAGCTAATTCAGTATATCTTGTTAAACCATGGTAGTATTACAACATTCCTGGACGAATTTTATTTTTGAAAATCAGTGGAATATGGAACTCTAATAGAGTAGTGAGTCTCTATGGCAATATATTTTATGCTGCATCAGCTTTTTGGCATTGACAGTCCTGTCTTTGCTCCAGCCCTTTGGCACAAGGTGGCAGAGTATCCCCTTCACTATATTGTGACTTATGCTCTTATGAGGCAGCTGTATTTGCACCAAGAGTTACAGCTTCTGTAACTCATCCCAAAATGTATTTTGTGGTATAACATTATAGTCCATAATAAATTTGTGCAACTACATCGCAGATGTCTAAAGCTATTTCCATGTTGAATAACAACTAATGCATATATAAGCCAGCATTACATTAACTGCAGTAGCAACAATGAAACTTCAGCAACATAATATTGACTGTGAGGCAACTACATCAATATTTACCCAGCTTCTCAAACAGATGAATATTGTTTTGTAGTATGTATAGTAAAGCACTTCCCAAGATAGAAAGTTAAAAATTGGTGTACAAATACCAAAAATGGCCACACCAAAGATCCATGTAGTCTGACATCTCACGTGCATCCATGACTTGGAGCAGAGTGTCAGAGTAGGGTCAGTAGGCTCTAATACCTTCCATGGGATGCCATTCAAAATAGCAGCAGTCTGAGTGTCACAGACTCTTAGTTCTGGATTTTCATAGTCTTTGCAATATATTTCTTTCCAGAATTCACCTGGTCAGTTTTTGATCCAATGTCACCTTTGGCATGCACACTGTCATGCGGCAATGGATTTAATGGCATTCTGTCTGGGGAAAAAAAAATCTGACTGTATATTTTGACCTGTCTAGAAACTTTATTTGATATTCTTCAACTCTTTACCTTTAACAGTTTGATCATAACTCTTTCCTCAAGGTCACAGAGGAAAACCATGGTAGAGAGAGGTCTGAATCTATTTTCTTGATTTCTGTCTTGTGACACAGACACAGAACCTGCCTTCTCTTGTATATATCAATTTAAAATATTTGGAATTCAGATGAGTTTGCGTTGCTGCATTCCTAATTTGAATCAAGCTGGCTGGCAGTGAATACTTCTTTGCTACTGCAGTATAGATAAGATATAATATATGAAGGAAATATTGCAGTGATGGCACTTAAATGTTCCAGAACACCTCTTATGTACCAGGATCACAGGTGTTCCTGTTCAGCTTGTATATGCACTTTATGCATTTATTTTGTGTTATCTCCAAGTAAACACTCTAAGTATGTGGGCTTTATTTGAAGACTAATAACTGATTGCTATTTCTCCAGACAATAACCATGTTATATAGATTATCAGTAATATTATCAGTTCACTCCTTTTCTGTTTTCTGTCATCTTTGCTCTGAGCAACTCTTATCTGCAACTTTAGCATCATTTCAAGGAGCCAGCAGCTTCTTCCTCAGTGCAGGATATTGGCCGTTAAAGTCTATTCAAGTAACAATTGTTTTTTTCCAACATGACTATTCCTACTTACTTATGTCTCTTTGTGTCACTATAGATTTGTTCTTAACTGATAAACTGAGGTGACCTGTAAATTCAGAAATGTGCACAATATGTTAGAAGGAAAATTGTTCTTCTATATGTTGAATCATTTCATAAATCAGTGTTTTTTATTATTCCTTTTTTTCATCAGCTGAAATAATCCTCATCGGTGGACAATTTCTCTTGTAAAGCAGTTTTACATAAATTCGTTTCTTAGTAATTGGTTTTCTTGGTTTGAAAGACAGGTATGGTCTAAGGAAAGGCAAGAGCCCCTTTTCTGCGATGCAGAGTGCAACCCCCCTCCCTGTTAATTATTTTAGGTCCAAATCAGACGCCTCCAGGCAGGAGATATGGGGATAAGAATAACAGTTCTTTACTGGTATCTAACAAGGCAGAAAACAACAACAGGTATAAAAATTGGCAACAGAACAGAACAGTCTAGCTCCGCTCCAGTCCCTTCTGGCCGCAGGCCGTCTCCCTGTGCTGTTACCGGTGCTGTGGGGGCAGGGCAGGTCCCGCGCAGTTGAAGAGGGCTGGGTGATGGCGGCGGCCCAGGGGTGAGAGGGGATGGGAAAGTGACTCCCCCTCACGGTGTCGGTCGTGGTGCTCAGCAGAGTGTCCGGAGATAGTAGGGTGAGATGGGAGAGCAGCAGAGCGATGTCCAACGGCAGGGAGCGTGGATCTCAGTGCTGGGATGGCAGGGGGAGATGCCAGAGCAGAGCCCAGGCTGTCTTCCCACTCCACGAGCCAAGCGAGAGAGAGTCCCCTGCTCCAGACCCCCCATCCCACCTTTCCTTTTCCGGTTTCCCCCCACCCCCGTACGTAAGGTGTAGCCACAATTACTTAGCATAACAATGGGAGAAAATTCCACAGAAAGAAAAGGGAACAATTCAACCTCCAACATTGGTCTATAATGATGTTGCTGCAGAAATAATTTCTCCCTATGCGTTATTGGCTCTTTTCTCTTGACTTTTAAGCAAGAAAAGAGAAACAAATTTTAAGCAAAGCAACAGCAATCAGTGAAAGATTTTTGTTCTGTTTTGCTTTTAGTATTTTTTCATCTGAAAACCCACAGTTCTAATATAAAAACAAAAAGGCAAAATGCTGTGTAAAGACTATCTTGTGCTCAAAGAAGACAAGGAAATTCTTAGAAGAAAAGCCACATAGGGATTTGTCCACAATGCTCTAAAGTTTTGTCTATTACTAATATTAGACAATGAGAATTGAGCCTGTTTAGCCTTGGGAAGAGACAATTAGAGGCGACCTCATCAGTGTCTGTCAGCACCTGAAGGAAGGGTGTCAAAAGGATGGAGCCAGGCTCTGCTTGGGGGTGCCAAGCAATAAACAAGAGGCAATGGACAGAAACTGATGCACGGGAAGTTGCTCTTGAATATGAGGAAGAAGTTCTTTACTGTGCTGGTGACTGAACACTGGAACAGGTTGCCCAGAGAGGCTGTGGAGTCTCCCTCACTGGAGATATTCCAGAACTGTCTGGACGCAATCCTGTGCCATGTGCTCTGGGATGTCCCTGCTTGAGCAGGGAGGTCAGACAGAAGATCTACTATGGTTCCTTCCAACCTTGCCCATTCTGTGATTCTGTAATACTTCTAATTATGTCCTAGATTCTGATGCAACAGCTATAAATTTAAGATAATTTGAACATATTTCTTTCCTTCATGTAGTGAAAAATGATGCACAGATACTCTTTAACCAGGTACTCACATTTCTCATGAGGAGTACCTTTAAAAGATAAAATACCATTCCAAAGCATTGTGGCAAATTTTGCGTAATTCCTAGCAATATTCCAAATGAGCATTTGTGATTTATTTCTTTGTAGAGGAAGCACTAGTAATACTAGATATTAACAGTAAATATCAGACTCTTCATTACAAATGCTTTTTATACATTGCTTGTTAAAGAGATAGGTTTGCTTACTTTGACAGTTTTTTGAACTGAATCTTTTTTCTTTCATTCATCCATCTTTGAGTTTTGACATGTACTGTCTTTCTATGAAGGCTTCAAGAAATGAGATGACCTTGCTAAAGATCAAGAGGTGTGTCTGGAAGAATTACATTATCTTGGAAGATGGATTTATGTGATTACTGTGTAAAATAGTACTTGTTCTGTAATGATTGATGACAACACTGTCAGTATTGACTGATCATTAGAAATATTTATATGGCAGATCCTTTAAGGGAGTGGAAGATATGAAGTAAAGAATAAATGCATATCAAGAGGACAACAGTTTCTATGTCTATGGAATCAGATCATGTAGTTCTCTGCAACACGTTTAATTATTTTCTTCATGTTTGTTTTTTTTCACAGATACAAATTTATTACAGATGATTCCAAAATGGCTTATAGGCCTCACAAAATTTATAGTGCAGATGATGTCACTTATTTTGAAAGCAGTTAAGTTTAATATTTGCAATTATAAATCCCTGCTTGTAAATATGTTTTCAGGTGAAGCCATATTCATAAAGATGTACTAGAAAGATAAATATATTGTTGCTCATTCTCAAGGTTTGTATCACAAACAGACTTTAAAAGAATACACGTATTTTGTCATTTGTGACCCTGGCATACTTTTAGACGTTGGAGTTTTCTACTGCATTATTTACCATGCTGTGTTAATACATTAATGACTAAGTAACCTTTAGGAAATGATATGCTAGTATTTCAGCTATTTATAGCCATTAAAAATAGATGGTCATTAATGTGGTAATTTAAATACCAGGAGAACTGGCATTATTCTCAGCTTTATCACATCGCATATCTCCATTAAAGACAACAATTCAGTAGTTTTGTTCTTAATTTACTTGGGTGCAAGTGAAAGCAAAATCACTTTGCCAGCCTGCTGGTGTATGTAGTAACTGAAGACATACATGCACACTCAAACCCTCCCTAGACATATATATATATATTTCAATAAAAGTTCATATATGGGATAAGTAGAATGATAACAGCTAGACAGAGTGCATTTAGTTTATGAGCAATTAAATCAGAACATGTTTAGTGGATTTAAATTTCCTTTTCTTCTCTTTCTGTTGTATTATGGAAAAATTGCTTACACCAAAGTATATTTTTTTAATTTTTCTGAGAGAAGAAGCAGGTTTTTCAGCAAGATTGTGTAGTTTCCGTCCAAAAACTGTCTGACCATTATCCTGGGAAGCTGACTGCAGGTGGCCCTATGTGAGCAGAAGGGTTGAACCATCCAAGGCCAGCTATTCTGTGGTTCTGTGCTTCTGTGCTTCTGTGACACCAGTTCTGAAAAATATTCATGTAAAAAACACACTGAAATGTCTCCATGTAAAATGCAGTGTTACAATTCTGATAACAGGTTGCGTGTAGAAAAAAGAATATGGAACAGTTAAGTGCTCATTAAGATGTACTGATTTCATGGTTTTGATGTAGTGAAATAAAGAATGAGCCACCTTTTTCAGGTTTTATCTTAGCATATTTGCATACACCAGTAGTCACCAGAACAGGTATTTTAGCCCATGAGAAGAAAAGTGCTAAAGCTACTCAGAGTACTTAACTAAATTTATCATTCCTTTCCTTGATCTTACATTTAATGGGTATTAATTATTAGTTCCTTTTAATTATACTTCATGGCCTTTGTCCTGGAGACAATCCAAGGAGTAGATTATTATGGTATGCAATTTGGTGAAACAGTTTCCTGGCATTATGCCATCCTCAAGACCACGTGAAACAATCATTATTAAAATTAGGAAAATATTAGTCATTATTAAAATTAGGAAAATATTAGTGTGCATATTTAGATTATAAATAATGGCAGAGAAATAGTTGACATTATTCCTTGGAGTGCTATTAATTTGATTTGGCTTTTACTGTAATTTCTAACCAATTCAAAAGTAAGAGTATTGAGAACAGCAGTATGTCAGTTCTGTTGCTCCATTTGCTGACAGAAAGCACAATGGTTTCTTATCTTTCTCAATCTATTTTTAAGTTCATGTGTAGGTGTAGAAAAGTTGTCACCTCACTGCTTTGGAAGCAGCTGTTAGGCAGGATCTGTCCTTAGAACAACATTACTTCTCAGCTGAGTGATTTAAACAGTTAAGGTGAAATAAAACTGGCACAGGGTCTCACGCAGGCCAGTGGCATCAGTGAGGGACCAGTGGTAAAGCCAGACAAATTCTTGAGCTGCTTGATTGTGCTGAAATGCTTGGGTAGCCACGGGTACTACTGCACAGCTGCATTCTAACATTTGGTGATGGAGGCAGCTTGCAGGTGTTTGTACAAAGATTTGTACAAAGGCAATAAATATCTGTGTAGATATACCCAGATATAACATGTTAATTTAAGCCTTTTGAGAACCTTCTATAATTTTACAACTATGTTTTTGTAAGTATTTTTGCATCTTATTACTTGAAAAATCAGTCATGTAGAGAAACTGACTCAGAGACTGATCCCACAAAGACTTTCTGAATTAATAATTTTATTTTCCTGAGTTTTCCCACTGCAATCTTTGTGCAAATTTGTGCAGTAATGGGAAATGATTTAATACTTTTAATGTTGTTTTTGCTCATGTTAAAATGCATTCAACATAGCTACTAGTTGAAACAAAATTATTCTTATGCTTTTGCAGTACTCCATTATACTACATCATAATCAATATATTAAGACAATTTGACCTAGTTTTATGATGGAAACATATTTTAATATGAATCCCCAAGATCTTGTTTCTAATTAACAAAATCCCATAAAGTCTTTAACCAAAACCAAACATTTCTGGTTCTCTCTATAAAAGTCTGGGACTTACGTACTTGAACATAAATAAAAGTGTTTTTCTTCTTCTTTCTCACTAACCTTAGCTGAGATCTAAAAATGTCTAGCATTACTCTTTCATGTTCAGAAAACAATCTTATCAAAGTATATGGTATTTTTTTTTTCCTTCAAATTAAAAAAGGCCTATCTTTGTAATAGGCCTTTAACATAGCAATCTTGAACCTGAATTCAGCCAGCAATGTTTATTGTGATTTGGCATTTTGTTATTTATATCTTTTTAACAAATTTGTGATTTTATTTATTACACAATTATTATTTTAAAAGTTAAAACCACTTGGCTTGTTCCTTAAGAACTTCTGTATTTTTTCATGGAGTCTTCCCTGCTCCATATTTAGACAAAATCTCAGATTTAAGACCTGACCTTATTCTCAGAGATTTCACCTGTTTGAAATTTATATGGATTTAAAAAGCAGTTAGATATGATCTTAAACCATTCTTACTAAATTAAATACATAACAAGTGTCTCTGTTTACTTTTCTCTTTTAAAAAACCTAAACCAGCATTTTACAATAACAACTCCATGAGAAAACAGCTCAGGGATAGTTTCTCAGTTACTCTTATTCTGTCCTTTGTTTTTAGTGATCTAGACATGTATCTCATAGGTTTCTCTCTCTTTTGATTGTGACAATACCTCATGGTTGCTTTATTGGTCTCTTCGTGACTGTACTATTTCCTGCTTCTCTGTTTCTGAATCTTCATGCAGAATTTCAGGACAGTTTTCCCAGCAATTTTTAGCTGTAATTAAAAAGCTAATCACATTTTTTCACTCAGTTCAGTGGCAACCCATAAAGATCTCTTTGCATCCAATAAATTTCACAGCGAATATAATGTGGATTTAGATCCATGCTGTTGAGTAGCATCTTTCTAAACTCAAAACCATCTAATCAGAGTTAGTGGTTTCAATATTACAAAGAACAGCTCCAACAAACTCAGGTCATTGTCCTAAAGGTTCATGGTAGTTTAAAGTATTAGTTTTTGCTTAATTATAATGATCCTTTCATGAACAGAATCTCATTTGTGTTAGTAGACAAACGATTTTAATTTGGAAAGTTCATTGTAAATAAGTTGTGTTCTCTTGATTTGGGTAATTATACTCACTTAGTATGTTAATGGCAAGGACTGCTCAGGCTTTTTAAAAACCTTCCAGCTCTCTGTAGAACAGTTATTGAAAGGAGTGGAGAGTATGCAGTTCTCTTTGATCACTCTAATGAACCTCAGTTTTTATTGTCTATTCACTTATATGCAAAGTGTAGTGCAACTGTGTATTAGCTACTAATTAGAGTTTTATTGAAGAAAAATAACATAAAAGCAACATAGGTCATAATTAAGATTTAGAACATTATTGTTTCTAATGATTTTCAAACAACAAAACAAATCCTTTTTAATTATTTTTAAAAATGCATATACATTATTGCAGAGCTTTTGCTCTTTGGTTGTTTTTTATGTCTATAAGGACTTAAACTCTGTCAAAAAGGCAAGTTAGACGACAGCCATTGTCACAATCTCTGCCAGCCCATGGATAACAACAGAGAGAGGACAACACTGTGAGAAAAACATAAATTTTTAGGTCCTTGTTGGTCTCGCTAGTAAAATTTGCATTTCCATCAGCGAATGTAACAGCATTGTGATAAACCTCTGAGCCAATGAATGGCCAGTGGCTACAAATAAGGACCACAACTGTTGAATGATGTTACACTTCTATGGATCACATTTAGATAATTCTTTACTGCTTTTATTCTGTATATTCATGGGCTATAACATTGCAATGTGCATGAGAGAAAATGCTCTCATTGTAATTCGGTTCCTGGTGCAGGTCTTTTATTTCCAGAAACAATTCAAGAGAGAGAATAAGGAAGGAGACAGTATTCTTACTAGCTAGGCTGTTCACAGTGAAGTTACGTGAAAAATAGCAAAATAATATTGCAAAGGCATCTAACACAACCAGTTATTCAGGAGGTGGGGAAATAACTGAAAAGTTATCTTCAGTAAAAAGAATTAAGAGACAGAGACATGGTTTAAAAATGCATATACAAGGCAAAAATATGTGAAATAGCTTCATAGGCAGGGAAGTTTTTCCCAGAGAAAGCTCAACTCTTTGGGAACCTGTTTGGAAACTTTAATAAATAAGAAGCATGGCAATAGGAATTGGATTCATAGATTAGGAAAAAATATGGAGGGAACCTAAATATCACCCAAGCTTTAGCAAGAATAAAGCATGGAAAAGAGGACATAACTTATGGATGATGAACAAAGCTTACTTTAAAGCTTATATTTGGCCTCAATTATATATAAGTATGTATTTCTATATATATTTAAACAAAATCTGAAGTTTTCCTTCTAAGAGAAGTGTTCCTATTCCTTTAAGACATTCATAGCAGAATGAGATTTTTTATATGTATTCAAAATTAGAACGGGCTAGTAACTAATCCTTGGTTAATTAGAAGAAGCTGATTGACAACTGAAGGGGAAAATTAAGAGTAATACTTAGGAACAGGAAAGAGGTGGGAAATCAGGATTAATTTTCCACTTAGACTTTTGAGTGAAACAAGCAGTGCAGTGGTTACTTCCCAGCTTCCTGCAGCCAGCAGTGCAGCAGATGCATGGATGTGAGGAAGCCACATGCTGTCAGTTGAGTGGCTGTGCCTCACAAACAAGGGATTTCAACAACCTAAATAAAGCATATGCGTGATACAGAGATGTGATCCCTTTATGTTGCTTATTGATGTATTTCTTTTTTGTTCTTATCCACTTCTACCTTCAATACTTACATTGACAAGAGATCTGAAAAAGCTGAGGGTATGGATTTTGGTTAGATGTGTTATTCTGAGAAACAATTGTTTTGTTCTCTGCAGTAATAATAGGCATAAAGTAGGAATAATGTTCCATTTTAGATTTGGTCAAGCAAAAACTTCTAAAGATCTATTAATTACTATTGTTACTTTGCCAAGTATACTTTTTTTCCTTTTCGTGTATGAAGCAGCTTTGCTTTACTGGAGACATCAGTTTATAAATTGATGTCATGTCGGCAATCGTACCTGGAGGTTTTTGAAAGAGGGCATTAAAGGAGTGTTGGAAACGACACTGCTCATTAACTCTGTGAGACTGCTGAATTGCAGAATAAATCACCTGCTAGTCAAGCTCCTGCCTCACAACTTTGAATTAGGTCCAAGTGATCATACAGTTAGAGATTTTATGTTGCCTCTTTTGGTCCTTCAATTGATTCCCCTATATGAAAACAGAAATGTTGCAGAGCAATCTTCTCCTTTGTTCACATCTTTCTGTTCCCATGCAGAGCTCACTGTAATCAAGTTAAGATTTCCTCTGTCTCTGTCACTTATTACCTTACATAATTCCACTGGATTCAGCAGAACACTTTCCATTGTCTTATGTGGATTTTGGATCACACAAACAGAAGTCAGTGTGTTACCAGGAACGATAATATTGTGTGTTGATACCTTGAAAGCCTTCCTAGAATTGCATTTACACCAAGCATAGTTTTTACTAAGGAAAATTATTCTTTTGTTAATTGCTTTTAGTCTAATGCATGTTTATCCAGGATTCCTACAAACATTTGTGCAATGTCCTGTCCACTCAGGCACCTGAGCACTGTCTGGTCCATATTCCTACCAAGCTGACACATACATGCTAAAGGGAAGATGAGAAGCTAGAAGAAGCAAGGGGCAGCAGCAGCTGGAAGAGGGAATGAATTATGTCCCAAAATCGAAACTAGGAGCACACTCTGGGCACAGCAGCAGTTGTGTGGGATCCGAGTGCTTTATCTTCTCAGACACTCCCAGCTCTCATTTGCCACTGTCCTAAATTTCCCCAAGATTCACCATAAAGTACTCAAAGGTATTCTGATGAACCCATAACAGGAGTGCATTCTCAGCTTAGGGAAATTTGCCCTCAAAAACCACCCCTGCTCTTAGCACATTGTTGATAAACAAAGTTGTTACTTTATCAGGTCTAATATGCCAACATGGCATAATTCTGTCTAACCTTCATGAATTAGAAAAAGTAGCAATTATACCCTTAAAAAGTCACTTTTGAATTGACTAATTAGTCATTCATTGCCCGTGGCACTAATAAGTCATTAGTTGTGTAGTGGCTCATTATAAGGTGCAATATGTAGAAGGGCTCATTTATGCAACTCCTTGCTGAATCCCGATTAGGTTATTTATAGATAATGCGTGCTTGTTGTGGTCAATTATGACTTACATCTCTGTGAAAGTGTTTTTAGTTGAAATGCAGCAAGGCAAAGACTTACTTAAAACATCTGTACAGTTAAATATTGTAAAAGAGGCTGTTAATACAATGCCCCTTTCAGTACTAAATCCTTCAGAGAAACGAATTTTTGGTTTTGATACATTGAAATCTGTTCCCATTTGCTCTTTATTTTTATTTTTCAATTGCTGTTCTGTCTACTTGAGTTATTCATGCTTCCTGAAGAAACTGTAATATAAGAACTAAAGTATAATGCATGTTGTAAACAGACTTTAATGCATGAATACAGTTAAGTAGCATTATTCCAATTTTATATGTTAATGTTCTAAAGGCTTCAAAAATATAATATGAAGTCAAAGTTATTGGTTATAGGAAGTTGTGTTTTGAAAATGCTATCTGAATTTAAAAGTTATAATTACCCCAAAGAAAGAGAAGAGGAAAAGATGGCAGAAATACTATGTGTCAGTTTGCCAATTAGTCATTGAAGTGATTTTCAATTGTTTCATCTTTATATTTGCCTCAGAAACAGTATTTACAATTAAGTAATTAAAAGCATACATTTCTCTCTAAAATTAACATAAGCAAAATGTAAAAAACTCACCAACTCTTTCTTTACTTTAAAAAGTCTGCAGTAAACTTTATCCCAATACACATACACAGAAATCCCCTATCCCTACTGGATAGGATCATCTCTGAGGACAGCATTTTGCATCTCTAGAATAGTTGCTATAGCTTCAGCTAAAATCCCAGTCCTGTTAGTTAGTTGCAATGAAACCCAGTTTGATATATCCAGCCTCTTGTGGTTGAGTGACTTCCACACTCAGGCTGCTGCATAGAGGAAAGAAGGGAGGGGGAGGAGGCAGAAATCTGAGGGGACTCCAGTTCTCATTCTGGAAGGGAAAAAAAAACGGCATGGAAGCAGCTTTGCAAATTGAGAAAGTATCCAAGCCAGGCAGGAGTAAAAGACATCAGTACAGAAGTGGTATGGAACACCTCTGAGCAGGAATACTGATTATGGAAAAAAAACAAGGACAATGTTTAATAAATATAGGACTACTGCTTTTCATTCAATCTTTGCTGTGCTCAGATCAGAACTGTGGTGTCTTGAGAGATTTGAGCCTCATAAGAGGGACTCGATCATGAGAATCTGTCTTACAAAGGAGGAGGCATTAATGGTATCCTTCTTGAAAAGGGTAAAGGGTAGTGCACATCTATGTGAAAAGCATTCACAGATACAGCAGTTATACAGAGTGCGTTAGCTTTGGACATTTGCTGTCCTAAGAGAGGCTTCCTAGGATGATATATAAATATGTAAAAAAGCGTAAATGCAGCTGACAGACACTGAGGGTTCTTTGTCCCTTAAAGTGAGGGATAGCACCTTCAGAAATAAGAAACAGGGCGAGGTTCTGCCGTTTCTTCAGAAGTGCAATGTCCCACCATTGGTACCCTTGAGAGACTACACCTGAAGGGTGAAAATTGCCTTAGCAAAGAATACAGAGTCACCCAAAGAGTTCTAAAAGGCCGAGTAAGTGAGCCATATAAGTATTGTAGACGAGTAAATCCCACCCTGATAGCCATATTCACTCTCTTCAAAGTAGGGAGGGAACAAACTGCCATTTATAACATCAGCATTGCTTTACGGGAAGTTCCTATATACCCTGTGACTCTGCTAATGCACATTCAAGGCAGCTGTTGACAGCGTTCTTTGATAGTCACGTAACATAAAAGGCCTCAGCTTCTGTGAATCAATATCTTACCATTTGTTCAGAGGCATCAAAGCCCTCCATGTCATAGAGGAATTGGCTAGAAACGCTACCAAGAGCTTGCTGCAGCTGAGATCCAGCAATGTGTGAAAGACACACTTAAACCCACCCAATAAAACAGACTGCCTTAAGCATGGAAGAAGCATTCAACAGCAAGGTAATCCAGTGAATGTATTCATGGCATTTAATCACAAGCTTATGATGTATGTGTTAAAAGGCTTCTGTATTATGACCTGAGTTAGTTTCTGGGTCATCCCATAGAAGGGAAGATACAGTTGGTTTTTTATAATTTTGTAGTAGTCAGCCTCAACTCTCACTTGTAGAAAAGCCCTTGTGAGCATTTCTATGTGAGTTCATAAAAGAAATAAAACTTAAATGGTCTGTATATAAAATAACTAAATCAAAAGCACTGTTTAAAAATCAAAGGAAAAATATTTCCTACTCCAGCTAAATTATACTCAATTGGAACCTATTCAGTCACCTTCATAACTATTTAAATGGTGATTGCGCAATGCTTACATGATCAAAGTTAATGTAATATTTATGCAATCAAAGTTAATGTTAAGACATATAATGATTTTACAAGATGAGCTGTGAATATAAATGAAAAATTGACATAATTATTAAAGACCATAATATTTGCACAGAGAAAAATATTTTTTCTATAGTAATGGTTTGTTTTTTTATCTATAAGAGGATTCCATATATTATTTATTTTATGAGAAAGCTTCCGTATGTCAGCTTGTGATTTGACTTTTTTGACTGAATTTTTGAAATAGCAGCAGTAAAAAGGGTGTGGGTTTATTTTTAATAGAATGATATTTAAGTGGACAATTCAGTGGTTTCTACTCAAACCTGGAATCCAAACCACTTGGGTCATTAAACTGAACACAAGCAAAACAGGCTTCTTAACTGTCCTCTTGCCTTTAGATTTTTATTCTGTATTGATGCATTTTATGAAATTGCCTTGTCCGAGTGAAAAAAATGGAGCGAAAAAGCCTGAGGGAGCTTCCCCAGAGCCGAGGTCTGTGGTGGGTCCTCCTCTCTCTGTGCTCTGGGTAGACTCTTGCTCAGGTCCTGAGACAGCAGCCATCAGGGAGGGCTGAGCTCCTCCCATCAGCGCCAAGCATGAAGGTCCTCTGTCACACAGAAACAGGGAAGAGATGTCATTGTGCCCAGCTTGCCATGGCTGCAGAAACGAGGAGGAATTTTTCACGTCATTCTCTTCTCTTGCACTCCCATGCCAAGGAAATACAATTAGGCTTTGCTTGGTTTTGAAATACAAGCTGGGGAGAAGCCACGAATGTGAAATCTTACTGAATGAAAACTTAGCAAAGATTTTGTATTCCAAACTTGCATGTGATATTTAGAATATCATAAAAATAAGTGTTTGTGTTCCTTTGTAGGAAGCAGAGACGGTTTATCCATTCTGAATCAGTGATTGTAGAAGAACACTAAACTTTCCTCATTATTTCTATTACGCTTTAGCTACTCTAATTGTCTTTTGGATTTGTTCCAAAAGTCTACTTCTTAAACATCTCAAACATACTCCACCAGTACTAGAATTATTTAGATCGGAGGTATCCCAAAACCTCACAAATATCAAAGAAAGAGATGTTTGCCTGAGTTGTTGGTGGGCTTAACCATTCCGTACAAAGAAGATCTCTGCTCATGATTACATGTCACAGACAGAAACAATTAGCTGTGAAATTTTAAATCAGGATTTGTGTAAAACACAGGTGACTTTGTGTCTAAAATAAGTGACACAATTCAAAAATAGTGGCCATTGAAATAGATTTTGTAATTCATGTTTAGATAATGAATTCTTAACAGCTGGGTTTCTATGATGAGGACCCATAATGTTGGCATATTTAAAGATACTTGATAATGCTAAGGGGAATGGGATACTTGATAATGGAAATGGGATTCTTAAATTCTGTGGAATTGGTTGATGTGGTTTATACATATATGCAGCTATGCAGATGACAGTGTTTTCTCATCATTTGTACCAATAATACTACCACCAAACCTTCTGCACAGGCATTTGTAATGTTCCTTATGTATATTACATATTCATATATTATATTATACTGACAACAATTCTATTGTTCTCAGACAAAAGAAACAAGAGGCTGTTCTATAACTGTATAATTTATGAATACCATAGTTATTTCCAGAGATTTTGTCCTCATGCAAATTATTTATTTTGTGCCTACTTATAGTGTAACCTTTGAAATGAAATTGAAATTCTGGAATGCCTTAAAGCCTGACTATCATGTACCAGCTGTCTCAGTCAGCTGGCTTGTCAGTCAATACAGACTGCAAATCACAATTATATTTGTTCTTGATTGGGAGGCTATTTTGAGAATTGTGCTGGTGAACATTGAATAAGTTGTACTGAAGCGATCATACCCTTTGTAACTGGTGAAGACCACAGACACAATCTCAGCTACACAAGCATGACTGGTGTTCTGGTGTCTTAAAAAAAAAAAAAAGTGACAGCCATAAAGCTTTCGAGGAAATTCCTGTAACCAATCTGCAAATATGCAACCTATTTTTCTGCAAGCATTTTTGCTTCCTGCTTTCCTTTTCCCTCCTCCTCCTCTTCCCTGCCTTTTTTTTTCCCACATGTCTTGAAGCTTTTGCTGGCCAGCCGCTGTCCTAGAGCATACCAATGCATGCTGTTTCTTTCGTTTCTAGCCTAAAATCTCTGGCAAAAAAATATTTATTTATTCTTAGGGAAATCACACAGCACAAGGTGCTGCTGTCTATCACATTACTGTAGGATTTTAATGTCACATTGGAAGCTTTGAGAGTTTTAGATATTATTTCTTTTTGACTAATTTACAAAGCATACAGTAAGATTAATTCTTGTGCTGATCTCTGTTAATGTCTATTACTATAGACTAACATTTTTTCCTGGAGAAAATGTTTGGGGGGACTTGTTTTCAAATGAAAACAAGTCATGCAGGTGTTTGGTTTTTTCCCTACACATACATTCTCTCCAGTTAAATAGTTCCATTTATACCTCAATGACTAAAACACCCTTTTTCTATAGACTTGGCAAGGACAGTCACCATATTATAATGTATTTTGTTGCTGGGCCACTTTTTTAACCCCATAAACACTACAAATATCTCTGTGGCTTTAGGACTGTTCAGATGCAGAGTGACCCAGACTCATTTATCCCCCAGCTGGTTCCCTCATGCTTTCAGCCAATTTTTCCAGTATGCACTTTCATGATTTCATCTATAACCTAAAGGTACACCCTACAAGTACCTGCCAACCTGCCTTGCTGTTTTCCTTCAAATCACAAATTCTGCCTTTCCTTTGCTGCAATGCTGATACAACCCCTGACAAAACTGTTGTCACTCACACTGACTAGCACTACCTCAGTGTGCCTTTGCAGTCTCTGTCTGTCTGCACTAGCTGATGAGCTGTCTTAAATCTAAATTGCCTGCTGCTGTTCTTCTGTTTGCACAGTCCCTAGTGCAGTGCACACAGGAACCCTGCCTGTAGGTTTTATACCTACAATGGAAAACAATAATAAATTACCTAATACCTGTATTATCTTGCTAATAAGGGAAACAGAAGGGGGTATTATTGTAGCAACACCATTTTCTTCTTAAATGGTATGACAGTTCTTTCTTTTCTGGGTTTATTTGAAGAAAATCTCATTTTACCTTGAAGCAAATGAATTATTCTTATTCAGAAGTTTGTCGATAGATAGAATTTAACAATTTTTTTTCTTTTTACCTAAATACTTCCATCTTCAGATTTTAATTCAAAATTTAGTGTAGTGCTTTGGGGGAAATGAAATATAACATAATACATGGTCTTTGAGTTCTGTTTTCTCTGGGAGAAAAAAAAGGAGGAAAGAGGAAGAACAGAATTCACTGTGGAGGTGTGCGTGTCTTCCTCATTTCAAAAATACCATGCACTGAATCTCTGCTCCACATGTCTCTCGGAAAGCTTCTTGTTCATGGCACTTACCCAAGCTGCTTTCCTCATTGCTGAACTCGAAATGCTCTTGCACCCTGGCATGGCTTCAACTATGTCAGTTAAATCAGAAAGAGGGAGAGTCAGGCCAACAACAAAAACACCTTTCCTGGAGAGATATGATGTTGACCCAGAAATAACACTGAGGACATCATTGCTACATTCAGTTCGGTTTTTAATAGAGGGAGAATGATCTATTGGTAGCTGTGCACATTCAGTCATTGTTGTGTCTCCTGCTGTCATGATGTGTGCTTACTAAAAGATTTAAATAAGGAAAAGGAAAAATAATGTGCAGTATATTAAATGTTATGCTTACTACTCTGAAAAATAGTAGACTGAAACATTTAATCACTGACAAGCATAATTCTTTTATTATTAATAATCCATATGGAAACTAGATTGCTTGCAGTAGAATTTTCTCTGACTTATTTTAACTATGCATTTTAATAAATTTGGGTATAATAAAAATAATGCTTTGGTCTGCAAAAATGCAAATATTGAAGCACGTTATCATCAAGGATTTTACAGCAGAGGTTCAGAATAGATTCAAAAGGTAAAGGACATGCCTTTTTATTCAGGATTTACTTAAACAAAATTCTTCAAGTTGGTAAAAAAATTCTCTTGTTTTTTTTTTTTTTTACATTGTTATTGTTACAGTTGTGTGAGGTGTCAACAGGCTTTTCATCATGTCTATTACATACAAAAAATACACAGAAATTACTTCAAATCCTAAATGCAGTAAAAATAAACGGGGTATGCAAGAAAATTATTTAATTAGCGAGGGTTCATTTTGTTCTTTTGTATCCCAGTGGTATTAAATAGTTTTTAAAATCATTCTTCTTTGGTCTAACTTTATTTTCAGTGATATCAGCTCAGCTCATAACCTTGCCCAAGATGCAAATGAAGAGGAAAAATCACAAAGCCAAAGCTCAACAGAATTTAATTGGTATTTTGGTATTTGTATCTCCTAAAAAGCCATCCACTCAAATTTTCATGCTAATAAAAAAAGTGTATTTTCCATTTGTTAAATTATTAACTTACACTAAACTTACATTAAGTCAATTTAAAATTACAGCTTGAGTGTCCATGTTGTCAGTAGTTAATGTAGAAAAAGATGAAACCTTTAAGTTCATATAGAAGTCTGAGTGGAAATTATTTCTGTAAATACATAATGGAATATTCTTGTTCATCTCAGTCAATGGCCAAAAGTGGAAAATGCTAGGTCCTTCCTAAAGATGGTTGCTCCTTCTTTGTTATTCACAAACTCTGTCACACAGTTAAGACAGTGTTTGTGCCTATTTCATGTATACATAGTGTTCATTCTAATTTTCACACCAAGAAAAGGAGTTTATTTTTCTCTTAAAACTCCATCTTTGATAGGACAGTGTGACACATCTAACTGCAATGTGCATAAATTGAAAAACATGTTGTTCTGGGATTTTCATATCACCAGTTAAAATGAAATGTGTATCTGTTCTGTATGGAATTTAAGTTGAACCTGAACAGTAAGGATCTATTTAATAGTCTGCTTCAATCGTTCTGTGTCATTATGTATTACTAAAGATCTCAGAACTTGTCAAATACACTCATTAAACATGACACTTGCAAGGACGGAGTACGGTTTTTCTTGTGCTAGATTTCCATTGGGAGCAGCATATTTCATGGTGAATTTTTCTTGATGAAGTGATAGCAGTGTTGAGCTATTTTTAAATATATTTCCCATTTTTCTACAGTGCTTATAGATTGGAGACTAATGCAAATGTCACTCCCCATAAAAGTGAACTTTTAATGAGAGGAAATTAACTGATTCACTATTGTTAGCAATATAATTTTAAAAGTCTTTAAGATGATGATTCAAAAAATCTTTCATTAGGAGTCTATTTAACATACATTGCTCCCATCTTCCTACAATAGGTTTCTAAGTTGTCTAAATATAGTCTCTAAAGCATTTAGTATTTTACCGTCTTTGAAAAGAAAAAAGACAAAAAAAGGACTTGTTTATATAGGCTACATCTACAGTTATTTTGCTTTGCCTCTGTCAAATTACATATATCTACCACACAATGTGTATAATTGAAGTGAATAATAATATATATTTTTATAGGCTTTGCATGTATTGTGCCAGGTTCAGTTTTTTGAACTGCAAAATATTTTCACTGATCAGTTTTTTCCTTAAGTGCTGGAGTATTCACAGTAAGATATTATTAGTGGGGAAAATGCACCAATGTAGTGAAAGCTTGCTGCTTAATCATTAAAAATTTTGTCATTTCAGAGATCACACCAAGCAGGAAGGGAGCAAATACGCAGGTGGCTTCATGATGTTTTGTATTGGTTCTGTGTAATATAATAGTATTCAGAGTATACAGACTTGGAGAAATTGATTTTGTATGTCTGGCTGTCATGCCATGCATTACCACTTTTGTTGTCAGACCTTATCTGAGAGGAGGAAGATAAATGGGACAAATAAGCATGAATGACAAGAGAAGAAAACTTCACAGGAATACTTCCAGCAGATAACAGATCTTCCTTAGGACTGGTGGTTTAACAACCAGGCTATGTTTGTGCGAAAGTCGCATCTGTTTAACATGCCAAAAATCGCACTTTCTGATGAGCATACTGATTCTCCCTGATGATCAATACACTACTGAGAAATAACAGCCAACAAGGGAAGATGACTAATAGTACCAACACGTGGCTGTTGCAGACTTTGAATCCTTCTATAATAGCTGATAATTTGGGGTATCTGGAGACCAAGAATGATGTTTAACAAAACACACTAACTTTTTATGGCATTTTCCTATACTACAGGCATCTCATACTTGTACAGGAAACAAAAAAACCCTTATTATTAATAACTAATAATAAGAACTACTCAAGTAATATATTAATTAATTTTATTCCATTTCCCATGGTAATATCTCCAGCTCATTTATATTTGATTTACATGAAGTATAAATGAACCTTAAGGGCTGTATTAATTAAATAATATGAGGAACTTTAAAAATCAGAAAAAACAAAACTACATTATGATTACAAATAAGAAATTACTTCATCTCAATCTTTTCCTAATTCTTGTTATACTATGAGGTTTCTGTACATTTGGGTTTAGAACAAAAAAAATTACAGGCACAAAAATTAAAAGTTTGGATCCTCTAATCCTTAATCTCCTGTGAAAGAAAGTTCTACAGGATCTTCAGTTCTGGTGCTGGACAGGTTTTAAAATTACTGAACACCTTGTTCCTAATACCCAGTGGTATTATACACTGGAAAATCCCCCGTCTCTTCTTTTAGAATGGTGCCATTGGAAGGATTGTCATGCTGTCTTCATCTCCCAAACCCTTCTTAGACATAGAATATTTGCCTAGTAATTGGGATATCTTTTCTTAAATCTTTGCTTAACCCAGGCAGGGAGAAGACCCAAACCAAACCACCCCACATCTAAGTTGGTCTCTATCCATTGGACTAAAAGGCAATAGAAGCTGGCATACTTCCAATTTTCTTTCAAAGTGATATACGTTTTATAGTTAAATAGATTTTTGCCATGTTTTAAGGATGATCCAACCCAGCAACACTTGTAAGATATCATCCAGTCTGTATTTCCACTGGGGCTATTGCCTGACAATCTGGCATGAAAGCCTTTGAAACAAGCCAGATGTATGGCTTGTAGTCACAGAAACATGGCTGCTTGGGAGTTTTCCTCCTAGATATTTAAGTTCCAGAGCTGTGTTTTTAATGTATGCACTTTGTACTTTGTTGTCAAAATGATGTTTGGGTTCTAAGCTGCTGTGCAAATCCTAACCTTATAGTGCTAATCTTAACCTGAATCCATTTTTCCATGTCACTGTAAGTTCTTAAGGTTTACAAAGAGTTAATAAAGAAAGCAACTGAAGTGTCAATAAATTAAAGCCTCATTTGTTCTCTTTAAAGCCCATTATACTGTTAAAAATCTTCCTATGACAAAAGGAATTGTCTCTTGCACTGTTTTGGGTTTTTTTGCACTGCTTTTTTTCTCTTTTAAACCATCATGCCTGCTCCTTCTGGATTTAGGTGTTTGCAACAGAGATACACAAAGGAAATTGCCCTGTTTAACAAATTCCTTTGCTTTGTGCTTTGTACAATTCATTTCTCCCTGGAATAAGGCAAGATTCCTGGCAGTTGTCATCTCAGAAACAAAGCAACACTTCCATAATATTTCTTATTGCTCTTGAAGAATAAGCATCCATTACCTAAGTTCTTAAAGCATTCCTGGAATCAAGATTTCTGAAAATTCTTCTCAGTCTTCATCAACCTTGTTAGGAGACTTTTAAGTTATTCAGAAAATAAAAATGTATTGGCTGTTCCACCTGAATTCAACTGCTATGAAATACAAACTATCTTCAAGAGTATGGACATTTTTTAAGGGGAAAAAAATCTAATTTGAATTATGGGGAGATGGTTATGTCAACCTTGTGGTGGGAACAAGTTAACATTAAGAAGTACGAATAACCAGTGACTACCTAATATTTTTTTTAAATTCTGTAGAGAAGTTTTACACCTGAGAAAAATTTTTGCTGAGTTAATGACAGTTTTGATTGGAAGTGTGCAGCCACTTATGCCACAGGCATATAGTGCCATATTTCTAGAAGAAGCTTTATGCAAACATCATTTTGTGAGATTGTATCTGTGTTTATAATATTAAAAATTATGTGCTGTAACCATTTTGCAGCCCTAAAATTTAAAGTCGTGGCACAGCTCACATTCACACAACTGAATTTTTCTTCCCTTGTAGAGGGAAGAATGTGTGGGACAGGCCATTGCCTGCACTGTCAGCTGGTACTCTGTGGGACTTCTTGCACAGCCCACAGCTGAGCCAAGAGTGATGCTAACAGTTGGACAGCACACTTGGTCTAGGGCAGCTCCACCAGGGCCACCTCAGGGCTCGCTTTTACTCAGTAGAAAAGATGTCACTCTGAGGCAAATTTTGTCCTCAAGCTATGCAACACTAATTCTCTTTTCATTTGGAAAGCTTATTGCAATATATTTAAAACCTGCACTTCTCAATCCCAACACAGACATAGCACTAGAGTATTCTAGTATTATGAAATAATGTCTGATAAATGAGAAGGGAAGGACACATATGGTGCTCATATTCTTTCATTTTACAGTCAAAATACCATCATAAAAAAAGATTCTAATAGCCATGAAATCCTAAAACCTTATAGACTCAGAACTGCATCACCTGACTTTGCACCATTCATCTACATGAATTTTTTTTTCAATGAAAATTGTTTGCAAAATGGAGTAATGAATTCTAAGACTTTCATGCATTGAGGTCTCAATGAAGAATTAGACATAACTGTGGACAGTATATATTCCTAGTTTTTAATTTTAGACTGCAGTTGACTTTGCCAGTTGTCACTCAGTTAAAATAAATACTCTTAAGCCTTACAAATCTCACAGAGCTCAACAGAGAGCTGGCATGGCTTATATTGGCTAAGTTAGGTCTATAGTGAAACAAATCTAAGTTTTACAAATATATAAGATATCATTTCAGATTCTTTCACACTTATTGTCTTCTCTAAACTAGCCTGTCAGATCACAATCTTTCCTTACGTGGATTTTTTTTTTTTTTGCAAATTATTTAATCAAAAGAAAACAGGAATTTAATCTCTAGTAATGGAAGACAATTTTCTGAAGAAGATGGGAATTCTCTACAGCCCTTTGTTTATTGATAATAAATCAGAATAAGGACTTCAGTGATACATAAGTTCAACATATTCCTCTAGCAGAAATTACAAGAAAGATGACAATTCATGTTTTGATGTATATATTGATCCACATTTTGGTTTTTTCCAAATGCACCTCCTCAAATTGTTCTGATGGATCTTCTGAGCATTATGAAATAGTTTAAGCATCCAACCTGCAGCATATAGCTGAATGTGGTTTTGAATTAAAATAAATTCTAAAGATTTTTCGACCATATAGTGATATTCAACGCAGCTTTGACCAGCGACAGCTACATGTTTGCATAGTTCCCCTCCAAGTTATTTACAGCAGAAGAGTCATGAGACGGCTACAAGCTGCCAAAGTCATGACTTTTTCATTCATGTCCCATGCAGCCAGTTTTGAGTGTGTCTTTTAAAATTGATGGAATGCCTGGAGAGGGTAATTGTCCTGGCATTTTTTGGAAGATGTGTAGAGGGAGGGAGAAGTCTGACAACTGGTCCATCTGGTCAAAGGTTAGAGATGTGCTCATTCCAGCAATGTGAGAGGTTAAATAGAGCATATGAATTAATACCCCTGATTAGGTGGCAGGGCTATCATGTACACATCATATGGAGAAAGAGTTGCCTCTAAAAGCAGTATGTAACCTTACACATGTTAAGATAAGTTTTGTTTACCTCAAGGTGGTATAGAACACCCTGGTGTGTCAAAACTTGTGAACTGCCTTCTTCATGGACACATCTTGGAGATTCCAAATCTTTTAGAATCAAGTGTCTCTTGGGTCACTTAAGCTCTGAAGCACTTTGTTCTTCTACCTAAATGTTTAAAGAATTGTACTCCCTGTGAAGATCATAAATTTTCCAGTCATTCTGATAGTATTATTTTTCTCTTGAAGCAGATAATTGCTGCTGAGTGTATTAATTTTTGCTTTCCACTTTGAAGAGATGCCGTAAGTATATGAAAAAAAGAAATCGACTATCTTTGGGGCAGGTTCTTAATTCTTTTCCACTGGTTTTCAGTGCTCAGATTTTTATACATGCAAATTTTAAACAAAACACTGGAATATCTCCCAAAACTTAATTTCAGTTTGTGCTATTGGCAGTCTGCTGTGTTTTGGCTAGTTACATAAGTCATATGGCACTGTTTATGTTAAGTCATATAGCTTTCTTGGAATCAGGGAACATAAAACAGGACTGCATAACTATCAACAAGCATGTCATTATTTGTGATTACCTCAGAAATTAAGCTTAACCAGAAGTAAATAAGGAATTAAATTTAGAATATAAAAACTGCATTGACTTCAGTGATGTATATATGTTAAGTCATTAATCTCAATAAGGTAGGTATCTTAAATGAGCATATTAACATCCATTCTGCATACAAAATTTGAACAACGTGATACATTGCCAAGATTATTATGGTTACAAAACATTACTGCTATTGGCACTACTTATCATTCAACATATTTAATTATGAATATTTCATATTTACATATTGTGTTTTCTTGTAATTTAATTTGCAGATATGTCTACTCGTACCTAAAATCTTCTTCCACTTGCAATTTCTTTCTTCAAGTAACATAATTACTATTCAACAGGGGGTATTTACTCCTAAAATTAATTTGAAAAACTTTATACCCCCAAAAAAATGGTCAGAAGTATGTTCTTAACTAGGAAATATTGTCAATGGAAACAGAAGTTGGCTTAGGTTAATAGTCTCCAGCTGCCACATTAATACTGAGGCAGAGCCAAGACATTTATTTTCAAAGTTGAAAACATCGATCTTATGACAGTGCTCTATTATGATGACTTCATTCCTATAATGTCAAGAAATTGATGAAGAGGTAACCATTTTATCAGATGAATTGTGCTGCAAGAGAGTGACAGATGTTCAGTCTAATATATTCATTTGCTTCATCCTAAATTGATCTTATTTATCCAATCAGGTACTAGATTAAATTTGCAAACAAGTCACGTCATTTGCAAATAGGACTCTTAATTATAATATTAAATGAAATAAAAATGATAGTGGGATAAAAGATGAAAATGTTGGTCATCTCTTTCCTATTATAAAGGAAACCTATTATTGGTCTTATTGCTACATTATAAAAGAAGTGTTTTAAGCTTTAGGGTTCATTTTATGTGCAATATATAATTTACATCCAACTTCCACAACTGTGCTAAATGTATCAATTTTCTGTGTATCAATGGAGCAGTCAAAAATATCAATATGGTAATTACAGAAACAGCTTATCCTAGATGAATTGTTGGTTTCGACCATTAACTTCCATAACATGACATTATGAAATTATACAGTCAACAAATAGTTTAATGTTGCAAAGTGTTCTAGTGCTTACTAGTATGGTACAAGCTAGAACCTGAGGTTATTCAGAAAGGCAAAATATACCTATCCTAATTCACTTTTCTTCTTAATTACTATTCCTTTAATTTTTGTGAAAGGGGCGTAACTTTTAACAAAGAAGATAAAATGTTTTACCCAAGACCAATTTTTTTTTGTTTTTCAATAGTATTCAGACTTTGGATATTTTCTTACAGCCATGACATCCAGGTGCTTTAAAAGTAGGGGCTGCTTGTTTACAGTCCCACTGTGGCCGAAGGAGAAAGACTGGCTCCACAATGCAAATGAAAAGTAAAGCTAGTAAAAGTGTTCTCCATCTTGCTCAGGTAAAATCTATTTCTACCGATAGACTACTGAGGAAACCTAGAGTCTGTCTTCTTAAATGAAGCACCTAAAATAGAATTATTTAAGGCTTGTTTTTCACATTTGAATTTTCACATTTCTCATTTGAATTTTGAAGTTTTTTCTTCAAATGGCCACTTCACTGTAGAAACTTTAGCTCCTACAATCAAATTAAGAATTGGCAACACTCCCAATAGCCATTCTAAGTTTTAACTTCAGAGGTGATGCTATTCAGAAAACTTTGTAAAGTATAGCTGTTGCAATATTTTTTCCCTTTTAATCCCTTAGAGGGAAGAGTTAATCTCATACACTGAAATTTTAAAATCACCTTACATTGTCAGAAGCACGTTTTTATTTCCTCAAGGCATTCTTACTGAGATGGTAAATTCACTGTGAAGTTTAACATTTAGCCACTTGTTCTACATGACAAACAGAGATGGAAATTGTCACTAGATCCTCAGAAATAGCACATTTGTAACAGTATATTTTGGGATTCTTTAGTAAGCAGACTAAAGAAACTAATCAATTTTTTTGTTCTTGGGTCACTTAAAGCTATGTATTTGATGAATTTCTAAGAGCCTGTTTTGCTTTTTTTTGTAGGAGGATGCCTTAAATCAATATTTTTCTTTAAGGACTCTTTTAAGTTGCAATTTCTGTAATGCAAGTTTCACTTCAAAAAGTATAATGGTTTTGCTTTCTAATAAAGAAAGGAAAGGAGTGATTTAAAGAAAAAAGTCAACAAACATAAAGCATGCAAAGTAAAAATAAGAAGCAGGTGAAAATCTCCAGATAAAGGTTAGATAAGGGGTTTTAAACATATTGTTTTGTACGAAGAAAATTAATATGAGTTTAAGTAATGTCATAATACAGGAAAAAATCCAAAGCAGCACATAGACAAATAACATTAAAGCCATAGCAACAAATATATACTAGTTTAAAATAGTACTTTCTGTACCACTGTTATGCTTTATAGTACCATTTTAATGCAGTTAAAAGAGAACAGTATGAAACCCTCCTTCTCTAGATCTCAAGCAGAGTTTAGTTACTAAGTGCTATAAAGCCTGAATATAAAGACTGATCACAGGGCAAAGATGTTTAGTTAGAGACATAAGCCTTTGGCAATTCAAATAACAAAGAAAAAGAAGCTGCAAGCTGGAAGTTCTCGTTCTCTTTAAAGGGAATTTAGGGATCCCTGCATCTTAAGGCTGAGATGATGTCTCCATATTTTCTCAGCAGCAGGAATGGAGGCAGCTTCTGGAAGCACCAGACCATATGAAAGGCTTTTTGTTGCTCAAGACTCCTGCTGTTTTCCTGCTGCTGGCTGACTTCCTCCCTCTGAAGACAGCTGTGGGACACCTGTGACCTGCTGTCTGTGACACCACTTGGTGCTCCTGCTGGTGCTATAAACTGGATTTCACTTCACTTAACACTTCTGTCTTTAACATCACTAGTGTAGTATAGTAACAATAGCAGCTGTAGTATCACGGTTACTGAACTTAAAAATTTCTTTAAAGAGAAGCAGGAACTTGCAGGTTTGCTCACAGAACAGTCTCCACTTTTTAGCATGTTCAGATTAATTTAGTATTATTTCAGTAATGTAAAGATTATGCAAGTCCACTCCTACAAGACTAACTAATAAAAAAAAACATTAAGTACAGTCTGTATTTCTTGAAGTTAAAGCAGGGTGCATTTGAATATCATCTGTTTCTCTATTTGACATAGTAATTTGGGGTTTAGCAGTGATTTGATCGCAAGATAATTTTACAGGGGTTCTACAAGAAAAATAGTTCTTTAAAAAGAGCCCTAATAGAGCCACTGTAGATATTGAGACTGCTGTGAAAATTGACACTGCACTATGTAATCCAGATCTAAAGAAAAAAAAAACACTGCTAGAATAAAGGGGGAAATTAAGGTGAAAAATACTACTATGGCTTAAGTTTAAATTAATTTTTCATAGTACATTATTAGACTTGAATAACTGATCCTCTTCTATTAGGAAAATTAGTGTGTGATTGATGGAAAGTGAACATTTTAATATACACCCCCCCCACCCCAGATCTTGGCAAGATACTTCTCTAGGTTCTCAGAATTATCTTCTGCCCCAAAGCATATTCATAAATCATTCAATGTTGATGCAAAAATGGCTAGTTTCCACAGAGGGCCTGGCTGGTTTCTGAGGCCCAGGAATGACACTGTAGAATGTTTTATTAAATAAAACTTGTTACGGATTAATCAGTCTGAAAAATTCAGCTCTTCATTCTTAAAGGAACACTGAAATGCTTGCTAACCTTGCACAGACAGTGGAAATGATTGTCTGTTCACAAGCTTCGCAGTAGTCTATCACAAAGCTTCAAAGTAGTCTATGTCTATCACAAAGCTTCATCAACTTATCAATTAAACTTCAAAAATTTAGTAGAAAATAATTTGCTGAAAATCACTGCTGTAGCATAATATCTGGACACATGGGAGAACCATAGTGTAAAGAAAAATCATAAAAACTCGAGGGAAATATTTCTTATTATTTTGATTGTACCAATGTCTTAAATAGTTTTGAGTTCTTTATAGAAAATAAGTCCTGGAATCTTATTTGTCTATTTCTTTTTCAGAGTTTTCTAACTCCTTACTTGGTAGTAATAATAGCTCTCTCTCTAGACAGTAAGTTTGGATGAAGATCTAGTGAACACTGTAAACAGGGTTTTGTACAGTGTACACTACAAAGCTCTTAGCAACCTGTCTATGGAGTTCCAGGAAAATAACCTGAATTCCACAGTTCTACCACAATATACACTATTGAGATCAAGAGGAACTTGTATCCTAAGATCAGGAAGAAGCACTGCAGACTCAACTCCATCTCTTTACACAGTCAAGAAAATATTGCCAATTTCCGAGTGATTTTCAGAGAGATTTAAAAAAACCAAAAAAACATGCTATTAAATTCATAAAGAGAAAGAGGAGTTGAATAAGAGAGAAAAACATTTTGGAAAAAAGATAAGTGCATTGTAAAACAAAAAAATAATAATATTAGGATCAGAGAAGAATAGGGAAATCTAGAGATGGCAGAAAACTGAAAACAGAAGTGATAACAAAAACACGTCAGGAAAATGCATCTTGTCAACAACAACAAAAAAAAATCTCCACTTACTGTATCTGCATATACCTGTAGAAAAAGACTTCTAATTTTACTGGTAGATAATGGGTACATAGAGTAATTAAACTCTTCTCAGTTCAGTTTCCTTTATGAGCTGCATAGCATTTAGTGCAAGGTAGCTCCCTGGCTGCAGTTCTTATGTCTTAGGGCACTGATTAAAGCAATGAAATTTAGCAAATGCCCAGAGGGAATCTGCAAAAGACTGAGTGAATGAAACCTTCTTTCCCAAGCCTTATCCAGTGCTTAATCACAAATCTATTATTCCTTTTTTTTTTTTTAATCTAAGGTATTTTTTTGTACTACAACTAATGAATTTCTAAGTGTTTGACTGATTCCTACAAGAAACCATGCATTCATTTTGCAAATGTGGTTGGGAACCAATGTATTAAAGCATCATCTGGAGAAAGAGAAATTTTTCCTGATACTTTTTTATACCAAAAGGGGATTTTATTATCCTACATTTCAGCTAAAAAACTTACCAAAATTTAGAGAGTCTTTACTTGGCATTTAATTTAAATTGAAATTATTTTCATGTAAAGAAATTATTTATCTACATTCTGGAAGCAAAAATAATTATTTTAAAATATAACTAGTATTTTCAATTAATTCAGCATGGTAAACATTGATACTAACTGAAGAAGGGAAGAGAAGGAGTACTTTCAGGTCTGTAATTTTATTCTGCAAGTATGCCATAAAAGGTCTTTAATTGCTCTCTAAAATATTTCTATATATCTAATTTTCTCAAGATTGCATCCTATTAATAAACTACATCCAACCACTAACAGTGTTCATTTTTTTGAAAATAGCTTAATTTTACAGCCCATACCATTTCCTGATTTAAAATATTGATAATATTCTTCAAATTTTCAACTGCAGGTGTGCATAATCCTTTTCAAAACATCCCAGAAGTAAGTAGTTAATTATTTTGAAATTAATTCTATGTGTAGCAGGTACAAAACATTATCAGTTTGCTCTGTAAGAGGAACACTTTTAAATTCTTTTCTATTCATTAGCATTTCAAAACCAAGTGAGTCTTTGATATCTTTTCCCCTCTTCCTCCTCTTTCCCTAGTAATTTGTTGGTATGGCACACTTTCTAAAAGGAAGCAGAGCATTTGACTAAGAGGTTTCTTCAGAGTATGGTTGTCTCTCCTGAATGCTGAATGTTGTCTCACCCTTCTGAAAGGCTGACCCTAAATCAAGAGGCAATAAAGTGGACCCAAAATTGCAGAAGAACCAAGTTGCAAATGGTTACGTGGAGTTTTTTTTCCCCTAGTTTGTGTGAATTTATTTGGGTGATGGTGAGAAAGAGGCTGGGATGGTAAAAGGCAGAGATGGAAGGACAGGAACAGTTTTCACAAGATCAAGACAATGCATCCAATTTTAAAACACTGTGCTATGAGAACTCAACTCCTTTTCTCTTTAGAGAAATAAATAATGCAGCTGGAGGGAGATTTTATAGCACCTTTTCTTTTTAACTAAAATATCAAGTTTTCTTGCTGCACTCACGTTAAATTCCCATTGTAATGATTTGGCATTAAAAACGAGTGGTGTCCTAGCAGATTTTCCTCAGAAGCAACAAATAGAAAAAGACACCTTGTATGAATGAACAGAAGCACACAATAGCAAAACAGTATGAAATATTTTCTGAAAAAATACTGCAAAAGTTGCCATTTAAAAAGAAGGGAAACCTGACCTGTCTTTAAGTTCAACACCATTTACATGCATTATTACTTTAATATCCAGATGTTTTCTGTCTTAGTCAGATTTTGGTGATTTGATGCAATCTCTTTAGTGAAAGTCTGAAGAATTAAAATCTAACACTGAGCTGCTTAAAACCTCAGCCCAGTTACATGCCAGAAGAGTGACTAGAAACTTAAGATTTTAATTTTGGTTTTTGCCTATCAGAAAAATAATTTTGTAGTTTCATGTCTTGTATATTTGAGATTTGTAGAAATCCTGAAAACTCAGTTTTGCAGAGTATTGCTCCACTGAAAGAACGTCACATTGAATTTTAATAGCAAAAGATATTAAAATATTTTTTATATAAACTTGTTATGACATGCATTTCTTGAGCTTCAAAAGAAAATTACCTGTTCTTGGCTTCAGCTGATCTAGTGGACAGCAATCAAAGACAGTCTCTGAAATACAATAGACATTATCCTGAAAATTTATAAATAAACATATTTTTCCCTTTCTTTACCCTATGTATCCAATAAGCTGGTATAAAAATATAGGCCTTGTGTTACACCTTGAATCTAACAGTGAACCAAAAAAACAATGAATTTGGAAGTTGAGCCTTCTTCAAGGATAGTTCCACTTGCTTGATAATAGAACAGGTCTGCTTTTAAAGTCAGTTGGGCATATACCATTTTGTAGCACCATTAGTTTGCAACTAATTTAGGATTCTGCTTTGTGACTACCCTTAACTTTGACAAAGACTGCATTTGCAAAGGATCCACATAAATGTTTGAAAATTGTAGATACTTGGCTTAGTAAGAAGTATCTGAATTGTGAACAAGAGGAACTACATTTAAAAATCAGGTTGTGGCTAGAGAAGGATCAGTAAACAATTTTTTATTTATGGAAATCCTAAATCTCGATAGTTTTGTGCTGATCTTTTTTCTGTGTATGAGATATCATCTGTTCAGTAATAAGGTGTGCAGTAGTATAGGATCTCATATCTTGATAGTACAAAACTGAAAATTCTGAACAGAAAAGCAGAAATCTAATAAATTCTAAACATTTCATTTCAACAGTTCGTTTCATCAACATTTCAGCAAGGGAATAGAGCTCCAAATACTGTATGTGAGCCCTCTTGAATTTGAACATTCCTATAAAGAGAACCATTTTCATTTTCCTTCAGCTTCCTGTACAGAAATATGGAAGTTGATTCCTGTTATAAATTTCCAGTGTTAATAAATTCTGAACAACTTTTCTGTGTCATTATGATTTACTTAATTTATTGTCTTGAAAATTAGCCTCGAAGAAAATTGAGTTTTATTTAAGGGCTTAAACTTTGTCTATTTAAATACAGCTCTCAACAGAATCTCTTCTTTCCATGCTCTGTATAATGGTGTATTTCCAAAGGATTTTATATACTGTGTACAGTTCCATGCTTCAGAACTCAGGCACATGAACAGAGTTTTCCTAATCAATATATCATAGGTATGGAAATTCCTCTCATTTTTGCTCTTTATGTGTTTTTAGGGCTGCTAGGAAGACTGACAGCATTACTCAGTTTAAATGGCAATGTTATTTTTCTTTTTGTGGATTCTTAAACCAACTTTTTAGCACTGAAGCATCTAAGAAATGTTAGTTGCATTCTTGCTATATGATGACCCAGCACACACAGCTTGTCATGTACTTATGAACGTAGTGTCTAGTACAGGAGTTTCTAAATTGCAGTAATTAATTTTTCACTTAAATTCAGTTACATTACAGCTACATCACTGCTGCTATCACAGTTACCTTCTGTTGCTTCCTTTTTTTCCATTTGTCATGAGGACAACTAAGGATCCTTTTCCAGAATACTGTATTGGGCCCTTTGTGATAAGGACAATTTAACATGCTTCTCAACATTATGTAAGAACTCATTCTTCAGTATTTTGGCTGCTAGGAAAATATTTGTATATGAGACAAATTTCTTGTCTACATTATCTCTGTAAAAATTAAAAATAAAAAAAATTAAATGCAGTAAATAAAAAATTTACAGTGTCTGTTTATGACTATGATATGTTTTGTTTGTTCTCCAAACAAAACATAACAAAATCCAAGTTGCATGCTGCTATTAGGTTTTTAAAGGACAGTTCTTGCTCTGTCCTTGCTCAAATAACAGCCTTGCATGACAGCAAAATCACAGCAGACGGTCTGTAAGCAAGAGCTTAATAATGTGTATTGTCCTGTGGTTTCTAATCTGTCATGGTTCAGATTAGTTTTAAGAACATATCAAAGTAAATTACAATAGCATTCCTAGGAATTGAATTTTTTTAAAATTTGTTTTAATGCTGTTAAATGCTGTTAAAATGCTTTAATTGGTTTCAGAAATCTGTTGATATAAATTAATTCTATTTGTTATGATGCTTCTAAGAATAGACTGAATTACCTTGTACGTTTCTATAGTTAAGCACAGGATGTTATATAGTGAATACCTGGAATATTTATTTTGCAGCTTACTAGGCAAAAACTTTGTATTACACCCACACATTGTGCACCTTAGAGAGTTGCATGTATTATGAATTAATAAAGACCAATAGATATATTTTGTATTGAAATGCCAAACAATTTGTGGCAAACTGCAAAATATAAACTAAAACCTATAATGAAAGCTCTAGTCTAGCTCGTAGTTTCTGCTCCAATCAAATTGTAGCATAATTTAAACAGAAAACTGGTGGAGTGCATTCAGTGGAATTTCCATTAAATCTCTGCTATGACTAGGAAGTTTATCTGGTAGGTGACTTCCCAGACAGTGCCTGCTGTAGTGTCCCAAGTTAACAGCTTTGAAAAGAAACCTAGCAACAAAAGATTCTCACTTGTACTGCACATATGTGGTAAAAGTAGCTTTGGGACTTCCCTAGGCTGTAAATATAACTGGAGGATGGCTAGGGATGGCAGAATGCCAGTAAATTTTGCTTCCCTAGTCTGAGTACTGGGTTGTGCTATGATGATAATTGAACTTGTACTAAAAAGGAACCTTTCAGATTTTCAGTATACCTAAATAGAGCTCATTCACATCCAAATTAATAACACCAAGCAAAATATTTGTAAGAAAAATGCAAATCCACTTAAGATCTAAGATTATTTTTGCATTTTTTTTGAGATTAGATATTTGTCTTCCAACAGAAACTGCTGCTAAGGCTGGTTTTTTTTAAAGCAAAAAATGGGAAAGCTTTTGAAAAACATGAAAACTTAATTCTTAAAAAGCATGGTTGTTTTCCCCAGCAAATAGGAAAGTATGAGCTACTATCCCTTTCCTCCAGCCAAAAGCCTGCAGCCCTTTTAATATGATGCTGTGCACTCTGATGCTCTTTTGGTCTGTGTGCGGAGTGGGCAGGTGTGTTATGACCCTCCAGGGGCAGACAAATTTTTTGGGTTAGAAGGGACCTTAAAGATCATCTAATTCCAACACCAGTGAGGACACCTTCCACTAGACCAGGCTGCTCAGAGCTGCATCCAACACGGCCTTGAACACTGCCAGGGAAGGGACAGCCGCAACTCTGGGCCATCTCTTCCAGTGCCTCACCCCCCTCACAGCAAGGAATTGCTCCCGAGTATCCAATCTAAAAATACTCTCTGTCAGTTTAAAGCCATTCCCCTTTGTCTGGTCACTACTAGCCCTTGTATAAAGTCCATCTCCAGCTTTCTTTTAGGCCCCATTTAGGAACTAAGTCTGTCTCCCTGAAGCCTGCCCTTCTTCAGTCTGAACAACCCCAATTCTCTCAGCATGTCTTCATAGAAGAGGTGCTCCAGCCCTCTGAGTATCTTCAAGACCCTCCTTTGACCTCAATCTGACAGATCCACATCCCTCCTATGCTGAGGTCCACAAAGCTGGATGCAGTTCTCCGGGTGGGGTCTTGTGAGAGCAGAGTAGAGGGGGAGACTCACCTACCTCAAACTGCTGGTCCCACTTCACTGATACAGCCCAGGAAACAGCTGGATAGCTCAGGATATGATTGGCAAGCAGGTAGAAAAGTCATTCTGAGGAGAATTGCAGATCAGCTCAGATAAGACGGTAGACCTAGAATGGAAGAAGAATCCCAGAGCTCCAGAGTTATCAATTTCAGGACCTATTTTTCCATTTATTACTGGAAGGCAGTTTCTAAGGGGGAATTAAATGGCGGCAACTAACAACATTGCAAAAGAGTCAATCCCAGATCTAGATGTAGAGGAAGAGAAGGCTGCCAGGCTCAGAGATCACCTGCTCACCTGCTCCAGGATGTAAATAGCTGCAACATCTGTGCTGAGATTTGTGCTGGTTGTGGGGGACACACCAGCTTATTGAGCCACACACTGAGCTCAAGGCTTTAATGTATAGTGTATACATGGCTGTCAACTTACTTTTCAAGAATGTTATGGGGGTTAAAAACGGGTAGAAAAGTCTCCTGCATGGAGGGATATGGTATGAGGAAGACAATCTGTGAGGATAAGGTGGTGCTGGCAGAATAAGCGACTGTAATTTTTAACATGAAATTGAACGTGGCATCTTTTTTTGATAGCTTGAGCATCAGAAGTCTGGGGGATGAGTGCAGGGAGCCTGGTGTGTCACCTGAAGACTGATGATATACTCTGAAGGTCTTCAGAAAGGCTGAATGGTTCCATGAGACAATTTTTGGCACTTTATGGTCTTCAGATTCCTTTTATATTCATGAAAATATTCTGAAGTATGCTGTATTTAGAGAAACAGAGGCTGTTTCAAAGGGACTAATTATCAAATATGCTGTTTTCCCTGAAGCCTGTTTCAGTTCATGATACTCTTTGGGGACCAGGAGAACCTGTATGTGAGGTTTAAATATAACTTCAGCCACATTCTCCAGGTTCTTCTTTGGAGAGTGAAGGAAACTGCTTCAGAGAGGCAGGTGTATTCTCCTAGGACCAAACAGAGCATTTGAAGGGGAATAAGTACTTTTGTCCTCTAAGTGTATTACAGTCCTGTTTCTTTTGGGTTAAGGCTATTTTAGATAGAGGAGCTGATAAGAAAAAGGTATTTAAACATTTGTGGAAAGGCTTTATAGGAGGAGTATTCTTTGTTAGATTTTATTTTGGTCACTAAAACTGAATTTCAGGAAAATTAAAAGATTACTTGAGACATTTTTCCACACCATTTTATTGAGAGTTTAAGCAGCTTTGGAATAGATACATAGATGCAAGGCAAGCAGTGGCTCCAGGACATCCTTTCATTAACTATAATGTATCTGAAGAGATAGGGAAAAAAGAAAATATGTTGATGGACTCAACTTCACCATTTTCTTCAGGTTATTCTAGGTTCTTCGTGGGTTATCAGTTTCCAAACTAAAGCTGAATTCTTCTATGTAAAATGTATTGGTCTAAAATATCTTAATGGAGAAAATAGGAGTGTGATTTCTAGCCATGTGAAGAAGAAAGAGGACAAAAGAAATAAAATCTGTTGCTTTCAGCAAGGTATTCTAATTCAGCTCATTGCTGTGCCTCAATCTTTGTCATGCTCAAGTTTCTACAAGGCAATTAAGAAATTATTATCAAAAATAATCATGTGCTGAAGCCATGTTATTTGGGTGTTCAGAACACAGCTTTATAATTAAGAGCTGCTTGCACATTATCTATGCAGTGCCCGTCTTGTGAAGGCTAACAAGTGAAAACAATTATAGCAAAAGGTTAAATGTATCATATGAAATTTCAAATGGATTCTGAAAAAGCAACTTGAAATTATATTTGGGATTTTTTTCTGTTTTTCTTATTCTAATGTTGAAGACACCTAGGTATTATTTTGTGATTTTAAGTTTTATAGGAAAAAAGTGAAATGCATCTCAAACTACAAAGTAATTTGGGTTTAATATAGTACATATACTATAAGTACATTTACATTTTAAGAATGCAATTCTTTTCAATATACAGTGAAGAGAGTTTAGATTATAAGAACTTTATACAAAGCTTTAATACAAAAAAGTCTTCCTATTGTGAGGCTCTGATGTGATTTATCCTTGTTTTCAAGGCTCTAAAACAAATCATACTTTGGGCTTTTTATCCTTCCTGACTACTCTATGTGCTGGCAGGGCACTATGCTCATTTCAACTGGAATATTTCATAATGATCGTTCAGTTCAAAAGAAGAAAAGCCCTTACCAAAGTATTCCATTTTAAGGAATAGTGCAGTAAAAATTAAATTATCTACTCACAGCTAAAAAGAAACTTTTTAAACAAAAGGCAAATTTTGCTGTACTTAGGACACCCTGTACAATCCTAGTTTTCCTGTGATCTGTGTAAATTAGGAAAAGTTTCACTGCCACTGAAGCTGCACAAGTTTGCAAGTTGTTTCGAGATCAGACTTATTATGATGAACAGTAACACATTAAAGTTAATGATGACATTTCACTTGATATTTGGTGGTTTACAGTTTCTCATTCAGGCCATTCCAGATAGTCTGTACCATGGATGTGGTAAAGGGTAAAGAAGACTCTAGGAATAGTGATACTTGTAAAGGTCATCATGATTTCTCTGCATATTGAAGAACATTTGTTTAAATGAAATGCACTGTTATAGAACATCCTTTGGATATTGAGACTTACATAATTTCTGATATACTGTTTAGATTATGCTTTCCAGTGGGATGAATATTTGAGCGATACAGTTTTCCTCCCTAAGCTGGCAGGCACTAGCTATCATTCTGCTTATATTTTTCTATCTTTACATAAGCCATCACTTTCAACTCGAAGTCTCATTAAGTCCATTCTAAAACTTGAAAAAAAACCCAGTATCTCCTTCTTATTATGAAAGCTACATTCAAAGGCATCAAGCAATTGAATTCTTGCTTGAACAACCATATAGATAGCATTTAAATCTTAACATATTCTGAGCCTGAACAAGATCTTATGTTTGGGCTACATGTAAACTTGTCTGGATACAAATCAATAATCTATATGCTCTTTCTCATATTTCTGGAGATGTGACTGGCATAAAACAAAACTGTAGGCATTCCTGCCACATGCTAGGCGCTCTTCTGGATATGTGACAGCACAAGGTTATGTATTTAAATTTCTTTTTCCATAGTTTTTGTGTGATGGAAGAGAAAGAATAGAAGATAAATTGTAGAGTACCAAAACCACCCATCCAGTTTAAGTGTGATAAAGAATATTCCTTAACTAGTTTAGAAAGTACCCTGGGTGAGTTATTCTCAAGGCAAAGAGGTAGCCTGGAGGACACAGAATGGGTAAACCTGAATTAGTGTACAGTGTTACCACTGAAGTAATTTTTAAGTGAAATCTACTGATAATTCTGAGGGATGAATACTTCTCCCCTTCTTTCCAGAGAAGTCCACCTTGCAGACAGTAATGCAACAATCACAGCTAGGAGAGTAAGCAAGATTCTGACCCTATATTTATGTAAACTGAACTCATATGTCCAAATGAGTGTATCTTATTAAGGCCTAAGTATAGTTACTCAGCCACAGGATGTGGAATCCCCCCTTCTGAGTAAAAAATCAGGTTTCCTTTTCTCTGACAAGGTTTCAGTGTAAGCTTGTGTATTTTTTTCTTAGTTTTTCAGCTCTCCTGTTCATCTTAAATCTTGCTGTAGAAGATGCTGACAAGAATTCAGTGGTTAGTTACCCAGCCTTAGCATATGACTTTGCATTGCTTCAGGGCCCATATTGCTGTGTGTAAAATAAAATGTGAATTTCTCTCTTGTTAATATTAACACTAGTAGGAAAGCTCTTGATTTGTTTAAGAACAGCAAATAACATCATGGAAAGGTCTTATTTCAGGCAGAAAGTTTGAACTAGGAAGAGTTGTGTGTATATTATTTTCTTATTTTGAAGTTGAAGGACCTTGTAAAAAAGAAAAAGCAGTGATTGCAGTGGCTGAAGTGATTTTTCTAAAGGGAAACATCAACACTCTTGGTGGTTACTCTGTACCAAGAACAAAAAGTTTCTTCCTATCTCCAAAACTGCTGGAAATGCATTTCCTTAATTTTTTTATGATTAAATGTTCCACTGACTGTTGCTTTTTGTTGAAGAAAGGAGCACAACTTGAGGACTTTGATCATTCTACTTTTACAGGATGATCACCACAGCCCATTTCACAGTACTGGTAATATTATTGTACAAGCATGATAATGTTTTGACTCCTTTTCTGGGTTGCTACAATAATTTTCTTTAAATTTAAGTAAGTGTGGTGAGGATTTATTTTTCCTTTGTGTTATTCCTCCTCCAAGAAGACAATTGCATGCCACAGTAACTGCATGAGGTCTTTGGCTTTCCTGTTGCTTTCATTGGTTTTTGAGATGTGTGGGACCACATGTGATGGACCTTTTTCTCTAGGATGTTCTACTGAAAAGAAAAGAGCATTATAGTTGCAGACTGTCTAAACACTTTGAGGTCTTCAGTCTTTAATGTCAGACTGGGTTAATTATTGGACATTCATCTCTTCAGCTGTTTATCTGCAGTGCCTTTTTGCTTTCTCAACATTTAGACACATTATGGGTAATTCTTCATGTGCTTTATCACATGACACTCTAGACTGGACAAGCAAGTCATTCTATTACTTCCAAGTGCTCTTGCTGATAATTCCAACCTGCTTTTTTGGCACATATTCCCAGACCAACAGCTGTCTTCCACCTTTCTTTAGCAATGTCAATTTTAAGCTTTCAATTTTGTTTGCTTCTGGTTCACTTCTATATCATAGCTTACTAGTATTTTGCTGAATATTGTAAATTCTATTATTCCTCACAGGTCTTTTTGTTTATTTAGGAGTTTTACTCTAGGCAGGACTCAAAGAATAGTTTTATATTACCTAATGATTTTATAGCATTAGTCACAACCTTTTTATAATATTGTCAATGCCATTGTTTTGTACTATATTATGCTTTGTGTACTGTTATGCCTCTGATGCTGTTTCCTCAGAATTCTTAGTGATTTTCTCCATGTTATATATCTCAGCACGGAGAAAAACAACTACCAAACTTGTAGATATTTTTGCTGTAAATCTATTTACATGGATTTTAAAACAACATAGATATAGGATAAAGATCAAAGTAGATTTCTTGCTTGTGACTTAGGATGTGCAAAAAACTGTGGAAAATCAAATTCACTAATCTTGTGTGTGGATATCAGAAATTAAGGCATTCTGGGTCTCAGCAATGGTCCTAATATTGCCGATGCTTGCATAATATTTGTTCATTAGGAATTTGATTGTTATTACCTCTTATTGGAAGAATTATAATATGAAAATTATTTACTTCCACTACCAATAAAGACTGTATTTTGAAAAAGAGCCCAAGGCAAGAAGCCTTGGAACTGTATTTTTCGGGAAATATTGAACAATTCTGTAGCATTCTTGATATTAAGTCCTGAGACTCCACTTTTTGTTTAAAAACAGTATAGAAAATAAGTGCAACTGAAACAATTGTCAGATTAGCATCTAAAAATCTACATTTTACTGCAAATTCCTGGCATACACAGATGTAGAAAAAAAATGATAATTAGAAGGCAAAAGCAACCCACTGTTTCATCTTAAGGGAAATGTGTCACAAAACAATTACATTTAGCATCTTTTTTAGGATTAGATAGCACACTCAAAAACTGAAAACTGCCCTTGCGTGATAAGACTGCTTCACTCCATGTAACTACACTTCAGTATTTGAAACAGCAATTCCATTTAGTGACAGGTTATGTTGCACACAAATACTTCTTTCAAAATAAAATACTTTTTAAAGTATCGATTTCTGGAAGAGATTCTTTTTTTTACTATTAACCCTAAATATCATACTTTTCTTTGTTTTGTCTGTTTGGGTTTTTCTAAACGTTGCTAAGACAATATGCCTCTTTATTTCTCTCTGGTGACTGAAGCATTTATGGAGACTTATTTATGGGTTAGGTACTGCCCAGGTGGATTTGCTGTCCACCTCAGTAGGGGAGAAACATTCTTAAAGCCTAAGGATCTGGGTTCATGGCTAAGAAGAAATTCCACAAGGCTTCCTAAGAAACATAAATACCATCTTATATAGGTACAGATAGCCACTAGTTATTGGTCACTCCTTAAACAGGATGGCTTGTAGCATTCATTTTCATTCATTTTTAGCCCTGTTTTTGGGATGGGGTACCATAGGTTCATGCAGAGGAAAAAGTTGTTGTTTAATGATCTGAGATTTCTTGTTTAATGATCAGGTTGAGAACATTGAAAACACAGGATAGGCATAAAATATTTAAAACATAAATTTCCCCAAATCTCTTAAAGACAGCAAAAGTGCAAAATAAAGATCTTATTGTCTCTGGTAGGACAGTCTGCAGTCGAAAAATTTTTTTGAATTAAAAAAATTAGATTTCTTTTGCCCACAACGATGATGCCATGTATGTTTCTGCAAATATGCAGGAAGCCTTATCTGGGACTTCTGCCACTCTGTTGGTAATGGAGACATTAGGCACTTGTGGACACCTTTTGCATAACATCCCAGAGCAAAAATATATTTTTGATCGTGTGGCCCATCTGAGTTCTAGACATTCATCATGAAGGAACTCGATCTCATGGGTCCCTCACTGTAGACCAAAGAGCTACTGCTATCTCTGACTCCAGAGAAGTTTCAAGAGGGTTTTCTGTTTCCTAGATTCCAAGGTACTGTAGGAGAAGTGGTCAGTTCAAAAGGTTCCTGGTTCTTTGTCCTAGTTTAGCTGTGTTAAAGTGGGCAAGTTTAGAATTTTCTACTATTTAATGCAGATATTCCAGTATCCATTGTGCTGGTTGTTGTGTATGAAAAGGCCCTCATGCTTCACAATTATCTCTTTTGGGCAAAGGAGTCTTAGGTACTCCAGTTCTACAGCTGATGTCTGTTTCTCATGGAAGGCCTACTGGAAAAACCACTGCCCACAGCACATTCATGATGACTGATGCACTTACTGGAGCCCAGCTGCTGTTGGCAGGCAGGTGAGGAAATGCCTGCCCCTCCTTCACCAAGCAGTAAGGAAGCAAACTGCCCAACTCCTGACCAGGGTCTGCAGGACTGCCTGGTTTAGTGCTGCTTCACCTCTCCACCCATCTGGCTGCACTAATGCATGCAAGAATGTAATGAGTAAGGAGAGAGATTTGGCAGGAGGGGAACAGGGCTTTTTGGAAAGCATTATGAAGTTGTGTAAGAATCATGTTGTTATGAATGATGTTCTATTTTTTCCAATTTATCAAGCAACAAGATTAAATTTAATAGTAAGTTTTTAATAGTAACAAAATGAATACAATCAAAGTATTGGAGATGACAATTAAAGTATTGGAGATGAAACAATCAAAGTGCATATATTTAAGAATATACAAAATTTGGCAGTAAGTAATTTAGTATAATTGAGGTTCGTATAAAGCATAAGCAAAACTGACCGGGGAGAGGCCCCCCTCCGACCGGGGATACGGGGAGTGGCTCGCCATTCCTCACGTACCAAAGCATCCAGGCTAACAATCCCACTTATATACTGTGGACTACAGAAGTTTCTAGAAAACTCCTCTTAGTTTCTATTCCTAAAATCTACGTAACTATACTGCACGGCGCATGCTCTACTAATGGGTTAGGGGGGTCTCTCATCCTTTTGAGGGTCTTATTTCCGATGAAGGCTCGTCGTCTTCCTCAGTGACCGAGGTGTGACCCGCAGGTAGCGCAGGCGCCCTGTGTGACTGAGCAGATGTTTTCCATAACAAGACTTTAATTGAGTCCCATGCTTGGAATCATCCCATTTTGGCCCATTTCAAGGTCAAAACTTTCTATTTCTAGATGCTGCTTGTCAGACCTACATCTTTCTACTATTCTTGTTTGACTTTTTTCCAACCTCCTTCTTCAACTCCCAACATCTGGAAGATGTCCTTTGTCCTGTCTCACCCATCTCCCCCCTCACTCTGTAACAATTGTCTTCTATTGATTTAAATACAATTTTGTTAATATAGTTACAACTTAATTAGCACGAATCACATTTATCACAACGTGATGATGAAAACAGGAGACCTATGGGCACCAACAGGAGTGGAGGCAGAAAATTTTGTCCAAAATTTGGCAAAGACACTTCCATTAATTATATTTCTTCCCTGCCTTCTCCCTCCTCAGGCCAGGCCCCTCACACCCTTTTACACTGTTAGAGAACCACAGTGACTTCTCCAGATCACCCCTGGCACCTCTCCTCTTTCCTTTGCCCAAATTGCCTGCAAGAATAAGGACACCTGCTCTTCAGGGCAGTAACAGGCAGGTCTGCATGCCCCTGTGGGCAATGTCGAGCTAAGCCAGCTCTCCCATGTATCCGACTTAACTACCCTGTCCTGCGTCCTCCTCCTCAGACAGGGCTGTCCAGTGAAAAGTCCCCCTGCATGGCTGCAGCTGGCAGCTCCCAGACCCACAGCACACCCCTGGCATCAGGGAGGTCCAGCAGCTCAGATAATCTCCTCTGGCCACATGGCACCACAAGCAAGAGATGGCCTGTCAGTGGTACATGCCACGACAAACATACACGAGCAAACAGCAGTCACGTAGCAGGGGTGGAATGTTAAGTTAAAATTTTATATTTCATGTTAACTTAACCCTCATATAAAAGACAGGGTCACACAAAACGCTGTCAGAATGTTTTAATTTTCAACAGATTTTTGCCTTTTGAAAGTAGTTTGTTTAGTGATAAGGGGCATTTTGCAATGTCTACATGAGTGTCCGTGCTCTTCTCCTCTGTGACCCACTCTTCAACCCTGGGGAAAAAGGTGAAGATCTTTTCTGATTGATGGTATATATAATAAGAGTTTTAAAACACTATTTCAGTGCATCACTGTAAAATCTAGGCATATTCACCTTTGGCTTAGAGCTCAAATGAAGCAATAATAGATCTTGGTTAAATCCTGAGATTTCTCTCTTTGCATTCATATTATATTTTTAGTGCTAAGTATACTGTGTAAGTAATAGAAAATTAATTTTCTTCAGAAAATAGGAACTTCAGATGGTAAATGGGGAGTAAGTAGACAAGTCTCAGGAGTCAAATCAGCACTTCTATGTGGAGAAAAGGTGACTGAACTTGAGAAAGGCTGGGGACTGCCTCAAGCAGCAATGTCTTTTACTGCCCTTGTGACAAGCTGCCCAAATACTATCAGTGATTCTAAAAACCTGTTGACATAAGCTGGATGGAAGCTTTAGTTTATCAGGTGAATTCTCCCCAGACTGTTTGTTTTGGACAAACTCAGTCTGTGTCAGAGCTCATCCTCTCTGACAATAGTTCCTATATCTTACCAAAGCATGAGTGGCTCCATCCAGCAGCTACAAGTCTTCTGTGAATGACTCCATGGTGAGGACCATGGGATCAGCCAGCAGGAATACTTTCTCTCTGCGGAGGTGGGATGCACTCTGCTTCAGAAGGCAAGAGGAGTCAGATCGAGAAGGGGGAAGAGAGTAGGACGCATGGAAGAAAACAAGCAAGAGTGAGGAAAGCTCATGGGCAGACACAGCAGTTTGGGGTGGATGGGGAAGTGAGGGAGCAGAGGCAGGGAAAACAGTAATCAGTAAGAGGGAAAGAGGTGAATAAAGTCTGCAGGAAGAGAGAGAGGTGATAGGAAAGTGAAAAGCGAGAGGAATCAACATAATTGGAGTGTCCAGAGCAGAAGTTCAAGAGGGAGTTCCAGTGCATGAGGGCGGCACCTGCAGTTACACCCCGTAGCCCTGTTATCCCACTCTGTGTAGTCTGGTATGTTGTAGCTTTTTTTTCCCCCTTTATTGAGTACAGAAGATTGGACCAAGCAGGAAAAAATTGTTCCCCCACACTAAACATGTAACTTCATCCAGTCAGTGGCACGCTTTGCAGTGTTTTTCACTCTTGCTTTGTCCCCACTTCCAAAGCACCATTTATTCCAGCCCTCCATCTATGCAGACAGGCAGGGAACATCACTGCATCAAGGTGGGCACAGGATCTTAGTGTGCCTCTTGCTAGAAGGGCTCCAGTTTGTGTTTCATGTCAGCAACTTCTCTGGCCACAAGAGTCTGTGGAGAGAGAGGGCAGCTTCCTTGAGATCTTAAACTGCATGCCCTTCCCAGGATGTGCCTTCCCAAAAATTTTAACTGTATTTGTTGCCCTGAATGAATTGTCACACACATGCACACTTGTCCAATTGGTCTAAATTCATATTTAATATTGTACTAGGTTAAATATGGAAATAAATGAAATTATAGCCAACACCAAAGGTGTACATTCCTGCTTGCATAAATTAGAAAAGTAATCCAATAACGAACTCCAACCTTGGAGTGTTGTGGGAATCAGGTTTCTTTTTGAGTTGTCATGTAGGATTTTTGAGCTTTGCCTTAGATGTGAAAGATGATGGGCTGACTCAGTAGCTTTTCCCTTCCTGAACATTTTTAGCTGACATCCACGTATGCCTGAAGGACAGTGACCTGCTCAGCCGCCTGAGATAGCCAAACTAAGGAGATCTCAGCACCTATTTCCTCCCCACACCATTTTCATCAACCTTTTTCCCTCCTGATTCTATTCATGAATGGGTTCAAACTGCTGTTCGATGCAAGTATAATAAACAGGTTCTCTTCTCTGCTCCTTCTTTAGGGTTTTTTCCTTGTTTGCACTCCTGTTGTTTTTTCACATGACATTTTTCATTGGTGTAATCCTCCTGCCTTAAATGGCTTTCCTGTGAGATCACACTGCTCCCAGAATCATTACACACACTGAAAATTGCATACCATAAAAAGTCTTCATTGTATTACACCTTCTCAAGCACACAAGATTCAGATTGCTTTTAACATTTTAGAGAAATCATGCACCATCTGGGGCAAGGGCGTCAGACTGCTTTGTCTGAACCTGTTTCCCTCTTATTTATTCTCAGTTTCATGCAACACTTCCCTGGTGTTTCATATACTGGGAAAACAATCATGATAAAAAACAAAATACTCAGAATGTATGAAATGCCAAGATTAATTTTACTGTGGCAGTTTTAATCTCTTCCCTTTTGCCCTGCATATTTATGAAGTTTATTAAAAATCTCTGCTAATGCACAGATTAACATTAGGTTGCTCACTGAGTACTCAAGCCCTCTCATTATGAATGAATAGCTAAACTTAATCCTCTGAAAACCAAGTAGTGCAAAAGTCAACACCCATGTCATGAATCTATAACACTGCCTCTTTACAGAATGCTTGATGTGTATTCAAGCCTTTAACCTCATTGATGCTCAAGACCTCAGACTTCAGGGTAAGTAGAGTACTTTACTAACACAGATTTGTGCTTAGATCAAATAGAACACAAAAAGCTATGTACAGTCTGTCTGTAGTTAAACCTACTCAGACAAAGCTTATCAGCCTCAGAAAACCATATCTTATTTTCTCTTGCCCCTATGACTTTTCTCAATAAATAGTAGAAGGAAGGTGAAGGACAATACTGATGAGTATGCCACATGCATCTTGATGTTTTCTGCAGCCAGGAGATACCATATATTTATTTTGGGACCAAACATAAAATAAATGCCAAACATCAGTCAACCCCAAAACTGTTTATTTCAGTGCTATTTGACAAGCTTTTAATAGAAAGCAAAGCCTGAGTCTAGCCACAAAAATGAAATTTCTATATGAAAACCAAAGGATGCAAAACACAAACATCATAACATGAAAGTAGGATTGCTGGAACACTGAAAAATGAATGCCTTAGTATACATTTGTTTAAAAAAAAAAAAAAGTTTATCTTTTTCTCTGGATCACAAATGCTATAAATTCCCTTTTCCTGTTAGGGGTAGAGTTGAGGCACACATAGACCACAACTGTAAGTTACTGACATCAGTGCATACTTGTGGCTTTGAAAAAGTTTGGCAGACTCACTGACAGTGTTATGAGTTTATCAGTTCTTGTAGACTCAACAGAGGTTATTAGTTTTTGGGAAACTTTCCCACACTACCTTCTCAGTGTACATTTTTCCTCTGCCCAGCCAACTGTGGTTTTCTACCCAGACCTATGATACATGTCATTCACATTCACACACACCTCCAAAAATAACCTCACAAAAAGAGTAATTTATGAAGTAAAATTGTCGTAGAATATTTTCAAGGTTTAAAAATCCTTTTCTTTCAGATAAATTTATGAATATATATGTATATGAAAATATGCAAACACAGAGAGAAAGCAAGTGTTCATGTGTGGGCAGTGTGTTTATATGTAGAGTGTGTTTTATTCAAGTTTGAGTACACAATTTACATAGTCTAACATATGGCTTTAAAAATATCTCTTTTGGTATTCTATCCACTCTTCAGCCTCACACCAATGAATAATCAACAAGGGATTAAATTAAAATCCAAACGACATCTCCTGCATGTGCTGGAGGAAGTCAATGCCTCATTCTGCAAGATGTGGATGTGCCCTGTGTATGAACTTGGCACATTGAAAGCCTATGAGTTGAATACTGAGGTTTTTTTCCATGGTGGGCTCTATCCAACTCCTACTAATGTCAGTGGGCACCTTTTCACTGACTTCAGTAGTGCTTTCAGCAGATTTTGAGTCTCTTTGATTTTAATAGGAATGTGAAGAAATCATAAACCTAATGTTTGACCAGCTCTTTGATATGAAGTGTTTTGTACCTGTGAAGTTAATTTACTATTTACAGAATTTAAATTCAGAGCTCAAATAAATGGTATTTCGTGATACGTAAACAGTTTGACTGTTCAATGGTATAAAAATGTATTCAGCAAATCTGCTCTAGTCTTTACAACTGAGTGTTTTCTGAAAGTAAAAGGCTATTTCTTACAAGTGAAAAAAGCTTACACAAAAAGAAAATACATGCATTTATTAATTTATTCATTATGAGTCCATTTAGAGATCTGGAAACAATTTTTCAAGCTTTTCCTCTTTTAAAAAGTGTTATGCTAACTCAGTCTTAAGGCTGCAGAAAATCTGAATACATATATCCATTTATATCCATTCACATCTATTAAGTTAAAGCATTAATATATATTTTTACAAGGCAAAGCTACTTAGAATATACAGAATATGAAAAAATTTTTCATCTTACTGACAAATACCAAGAAATGGGTTAAATCACCTGTTCAGCTGCATGGAAAACTCTGATTCTTCCTCCAGTTAATATCACTGACATGCAGGGCAATAAAAGTTAAACAATTGGATTGTAATGATTTATTCTCAAGTTCATATTCAGAGTTTCAGCCATGTGTCTGCCATTAATGTTAATAGGGGTTACATAGCCAAAGCCAATTTAATCAAGAACATTTTCCAGACTTAGAAACCTGTCATATGACAGAACATGCTTTTTTTTTTTTTTTACTAATGAGATTATGGTTTGCAGTAGAAATTCACTGTGTCTTAATGTGAGCAAAAAGAAGTAGGAGGAAGTGTACATAACAGATGCTGGGAAAATTGTTATTGCAAGGAATGAATTTTCACCACCATGCAGGTTTTGGCTGGGTAATTTTCTTCCTAGTAGCTGGTAAAGTACTGTGCTTTGGATCTATGATGAAAATAGTGTTGATAACACAGGATTACAGAATTGCGGATTGAGTAAGTTCGGAAGGGACCTAAAAACTGATGTTTGAGCTGCTGCTGAGAAGGGATTACATTAAGGCGAAGAATCACACACCATTTTACCAGTGAGGAGGCTGGGGATGGACAAGAAGCTGTGATCATGATCCAGAGATGAAGATATGACCCAAACAGGCCAAAGGGATATGGCATCATGCTCAGTATAGTAATTAGGAGGAAAGTTGGCCAGGGCAGCTGCTCAGGGACTGTCTGAGCATCAGTCAATGTGTGGTGAGCAATTGCATTGTGCTTGATTATTGCAATTCTTTTATCATTACTATTACTCCTTCTGTCTCTGTCCTAATAAACTGACTTTTGCGCAACCCACAAATTTTACTTTTTTTTTTTTCCGATTCCCTCCCCATCCCACTGCAGGAATGGGAGCAGCTGTGTGGTCTTCAGCTACCCACTGGCTAAACCATGAGAACCTCTAGCAGCATGTTCTCCACACTTCACCCACCAAAATGCACTTGATGGGAAACAGGGTTCTGAAGCTGATGATTCAGACAAAGCTTAACACAAACAAGTCTTTTGAGACTGATGTGCCCACGTTAAAATTGTGCAAGCTCTTCCACCTATTTGAGGTAGAGTGAGAAACATTAATTCTTGCAACAGAAACAATCTTTCCGGGTTTTTTTGTTTTGGTTTGCTCTTATGTACTGCAAAAACACCTCACTGGGGATGTCTAATATGCAGGAAGAGTTAAATTAGCTTTGTGAAGCAGTATGAGATCCCCCCCTCCTTCTTCCTTCTTGAGCTGTTTATTCTGAAGGGAGACCAGCTTTCAGTTAGAGCCCAACAAGTCCTTATGAGCCCGGACTGGAGCTGTGACTGAAAGGGGACTGACCTGCACCTATTGAACGGATGCCTGGGTGTGAGAAGGTCCCCAGCTGATCTCCCTCAGCACCGTCTTAGAGCTGGTGCACTCATGGATGTGAGCCATGATGCCTCTTTAAAATTATCACCTTGCTCAGAAACTTGAGGTGAATTCCTAGCAATGGTACTCATTCTGTGTGGTGCAGGAAAGGAAAGGCAGAGGACTGGAGAATATGTGTGTATTCATCACTGAGCAAAGCCACCTGGCAGCACAGAAAAAAAAATGTTGACAGGTCTGCCTCAGGTGGTGGAGTTGGGACTGCAGAAGTTATTGATCTTTGTTGCAAACAACTTAAACTACTTTGGAGGAAAGATGGTACCAAAATATAGTCTTGTTTTTTCCCTGAACTAGATTTTGGAATGAAGTTTCATTTGCAAGAAGTACTTCCTATCAAAGAGGGGAAAAAATACTATCTGTACCAAACAATTATTCCTGTATCCTTCTGTCCAAAATTCAAGATTTTTTTTTATGTTTCACCTTACAATAGCAACCTTCAAATACGTCTTTGTATGGATGTGATTTCCAAATCGTTAATGCTGCAAACTCCAAAATATTCCAAAGCAGAAGGAACATAAAATGCATTATACCATTTTTCTAAGCTGATAATCTAACTAATCCAATTTAATCAGACAATAATATTTCCATAAGATTAAACAATTAACACTGTAATACCAATACCCCTTTTTCTGAAAGAAAAGAGAAAATGGAATGTAATGTTCCATTAACCTATCTTGGATCTATTAAACTATGAAATTAACTGAAAAATGAGTGAATTTTCTTGTAAATTCAGTAAGAGTTTTTTACAGTGTCAATCATGCTTTAATTCATAAATCTCTTTACTACATCCCGCAGCTGGTTGAAAACATTCATATGAATTTTAAGTAATATGAAACATTAACTTTCTAGGTTCACTGTAGAAGATTATACATTATATATAGACTGTAGAAGATTAAACACAAGCTCATTTGATAGCTCTAATCTTAAAAAAAAAAAAAAAAAAAAAGGCTTAACAGCTTTTCAGACTAATTAGAAAAAAAATGTCTGACAGGCTGATAGAACTTCCCTGAGTGTTTCTGTTTCATTCTTTTCTCTCCAACACCACACAAAAATCTTCAAATCATTTTTTACCCTGGGTTATATCCAGATTCGTAAGCAAACCCTCTTTATATGTAGCAGTAATAAATGGTTGCAACCTCAAACACTGGAAAGTTTTGACTATACTGGTAACATTAACCAGGTGGAAATCACTGAACATTGCAGCTGAACAAGGACTCCACCAGCTGTCTCCCTAGAAAAGCCTTCCAAAAGTTGTGTTTTAAAGAAAAAGAGTATTTTAATTGAATCAGACAACCTTCTCTCTTCAAACTGCTGACAGAGGCCAATAGTGGTAACTATCAGATGTACAGTCCTTACATTGATGAACAAACAAGATGTGGTCTGACTTAACAGCTTTCATCTCTGTGTTTATATAAAACATCTTTGCTGGTGTGATAAAACATCAAAAATCTCCCTGCATCCTCATCCACACTTCACACTGGTCTGCGTTTCACCAGTTATAATTGTAACATTTTTTATGGTTGTAGCTTATCCTGAGATAGAGCATCTCATCAGCATTCCATTAATGTACACGGTGGCTTGCTTTGCTGTCCCCTGCAATGTCCACAATTGAAGGAATCTCTGTTCCTCTTTACTGGCAGCCCAACAATGAGCATTGTCTTATTTTGTGCATCTGCTCAACAGCTCCTGACAGAAATGCTCTGTTAGTATCTGCACTTACTGATACCTAACATACATTTTAAAAGAAGGTTTAAGTCTCATTAAGGCTACTTGTAAAAAAAAAAAAAAACAAACTGAACTGTACCTTATTAGGTGAAAATGAAAATTTTGCGTCACAATTCTGACAGACCTCACGGCAGGGACTTCCTAAATGAGCCTCCCAGCATATCTGGAAAGCTGAGTGGTTTTCTGCCCACCCACTTTGGCCCACAGCCCAGATGACCTGTCCACAAGTGTCCCAGAAGCTGGGGCTGCACAGCTGCCTGTGATGGCCCAAAAGGGTTTCTTAAAGCCAGACAGAGAGATTATTCCACTGCTAGGGCTTCATTGCCTTTTTAGGAAATACTGCAAGGTTTGGGCCTATGTGCAGTTAAAGTAGTTACCTATAACCACTGATTTAGGTCTTGCCATTACAACTGTATCATGGTTGCAATCAGGGTTTTTTCTTTCACCAAAGGAATTTACAGTGCAGAACTTCCGCAGGTTGTGAGGGTAGATAATAATTGTGAGAAATAGGAAGGCACTGAATGGAGTATTCCTCACCTCTGTATGGAGAAAGGCAAATACGCAGATATGTTCCTTTTTTTTTACTTGCTGAGAAGTAAATCTTCAGAAGTATAGCTGGTATCTTAGAACATAATCACTCACTCTCCTCTCCCTGTTTTAGTGTCAGCATAAAGAAAATTGTGCAATAACACAGCAGGTGTTAAACATAATAATGTTCTACACTAGAAAAACCTTTGACTAGTAACTAAATTAAGAGGAAATTGATGGAAAAGGTCTAACTGCTCTCCTGAATATCCTGATTTGAATGATGATAAAGAATGCTAGTTCATTCCTCCCATTTAGTTTAGGTAAATGAGTTTCTGGGATCTGACCCAATTATTCTATTTCATTTCTGGAGATAATTTGGACCACGTCTAGATATGAAGAGATGTCAAAACACCCCAACTGAGACATTCATTTTTAATGCTCAGCTTCTCTGTTGAGTAATTTGGTTTATACAATGCACAGATCAGTAATTATTAGATCTCAGTAAGCAGCTCTCTACTCTTCTTTGAAATTCCCTTTGTGCTCCTTGTTGCATTTTTAGACCAGTATGGATCTTTCTAAGGCTGAAAACTTGCCATTTAGACTGTTTTGTGGATTTCATTAATACCACCAGCTGTTCTGATTTTTAATTTAGTGGTGCAAATAGGAGCCTTTCCACTGAGTGAAACCCTACAAAATGTCTGAAACTATCTCAGCTGCATATAGGCATCCCATACTTTCTCCGTGTGCATGATGGAGAAATAAGACTGGTACTATTTTAACATGAAGAAAGAAACATTTCCTGTTTGTAATGCACCATCTTCCTTTGCCTCAAATTGCCTCGAAGACTGGCCAGGGTTCATCCATTTGAAAAATGCAGAAGGAACTCTCAAACTTTCTTACTGATATGTTCCTGGAAATCTACATTGCTACAAGATGATTGGAATGAATGCATGTGTATTGATTCTAATTGTATTGTGAAAAGTTTCAAGTACTTACTTTTTTTTTTTTTTAATTCCTTTAAGAAAACCTATTGGCTCCATATTCCTTCATCAATCTGCCACCGTTTTAATGTATAGGTGGCAGCTGTATACTTCATTCTGTGGGAATTTACAAGTGACTTCTCATGCATAACATATGTTTACTATTTTACATGCTAACCGGATGAGCATTGATTTAACTCCAAGATAAGTTTATAGTACAGCAAATCACTTTAGGAAAGCAGCAAAATAGACAAATGAGTAGACATGAAGAATACAGGAATCTTGGTGATTGATTCCACCTTCCTGAACAGTGCAGTATAACTAGACGCTGAATGGCTTTCTATGTCCTTTCAGAAGCCTTTGCTTACATTTTTAGACTGTATAGACCCTTAGCTGGGGTCCTCCTGGCTGGTGTTTGAGGCTGGCCTGGCTGTCCCAGGGAGCTGTGGACATGGGAGCACACACTGCCTGGAGAATCCTGGTCCCTTCTGAGTGGACTGCAGACTTTATTAGCTTTTAATTTCAGTCTCTTAAACGTCCTTTCATAAGAAAACTCTCATTTTATGGTGGTAAATCATGTTTTAAAAATACATAGAGTTGCAATTATATAGCAACATTGATTAGATGGTCACAAATACCAAATAATAAAACATTGGTGTGAACTTATCACCTTTTATTCCATATTTTGTGCTGTGACATGAAATCATGTTCTGTTTTTTCACTTTTGCAGGATCTTACAAATGTCTTTTTAAGTATTTAGTACACAGTATCTTGATTTACTAACGAAACAAACATCTTGCTATTCCAGGAATTGTTTTCTTGTTCTCGATATTCTTAACTTTATAGATTTGTGTATTACAAAAATATAATGATGAGCTTTTTTTTTTAATGTCTAGTTAATAACTGCATTAGTTTTCATTTGTCACCTGTAGAACTGAGCAGAGAGTTGCAGTAGTCTTTCAAAGAAATGCTAGAATCCCATTATGACTCAATCTCTGTATTATAGAATGAGGCTCATGTGTATACTTCAGTGAAGAATTCGTGGAAGCAGAAAACAACCTGTTCTCCCCTAGGGTAATGAGGCTCTGGTGCCTCATTTGCTATTGCTGATCACTCAAAGCATAGAATGAGGAAAGAGTAAAAAATACTGAAGAGGCTGCAGAAGAAATAAGCATGTCAGAAACTATTTCATCGCCACTGTATTGAGATGTTTAGCAGAACTCTTACTTGGTCTTTCTACTTAGAAAAAAGATCACTGAAAAAAAAAATAATACCAGAGACACAAACTACTGTTAGTTTTCTGTTAGCAAGTAAAAATAAAACTATCAAGCCAAAACAAGTATTTTTATGATGGAGGAGGAAAGAACTAATGAATCTCAAAGTTGTATTGATATATGCATGTATATGCACGTTTCTTTATTCACTTATTCCAAATTTATTCCATATATGAGTATACATATGCATATGTAAATATGCTTGTAATTAGGAAGGGTACTGCTACGCCTCTGGTAAATCTTATGTTCCGGGGGGAACACGCATTTTTTATCTGTGTTCCAGCAGACTCAGGAGAATGAGCTGACTTCTGCTGAGATGGATATGTGAATTCTCAGAAGGCACACATAGATATATGCAGAATACTTCCTGAAGACTGGCAGGTCTATCCAAACACTGCTTTTGATTCAACTGCTGTCGTTATAACTGACTATGATAATCATGACTAAAACAGGGAGCTGTGAACCACAGACAGTCAATGTCCTTTAACATGACACTGGAGCATTCATGTGAAGTGTGGGACAATAATTAACAGTACAGGTGAGGATTTCACAATGGATGGATCACTGTCTTGATGACATGTAACATTTTATCTGAGAATTGCTAAAGTTTTTCCCTAATTCAGGCTTAAGAGAGACAGTAGGAAGCAAGTAGGTATATTAATTATACCAGAATAAGGTTGTGTAAGGGGAAAGAGACATATTTTATCCATGCATTTTCAGGATACCTTCTTCTGTACAGATAGGAATAAGCAAGTTTTATGTGGCAGTTTGCAGAGACATGTTGACACAGATTAAGATGCAGAGAGGGAATTTGCACAGCTATCAGAGCTCTCCACAAATACTAATGAAGAGCTCAAGGCAGTAAAACCAGACATGGATGTCTCAGAGTTTTGGTACTTTTATACTGGTTATTTTCTTGTTTCTGATGTGATTTTATCAACTATGTTTATGCTGTGCCTAAAGTGTGTCAATGACTCACTCTCATTAGTGTTTCTCATGTCATCCCACTATAATGTCATGCATGATGGCATTGTTGTTTAATAAGCCACATAGTGTGAGTACCTTGCCTGCTGTGGAAGGATGGTAAACAATCTTGCATCAAATTTATCTTGCTATGCAAATCTCAGGCAGTAACCTATATGGTGTCCTTTTATAGGGCACTACCATTTTCTTTTTTGCAGTTTTGGAAAAACAAGCAGAGCTGATGAATAAAAAGACTGAACAGAGTATCAGGAATAGATATGCAAAATTAGACGGAACAGAGTATCAGGAATAGATATGCAAAATTAGAACTTAAAAATTAGTCAACTAATTTATCCAACAGCAGAACTCCCACAATATTTCTAGACTTTGTATAGACTCTTTATTTTAACCTATGAAGAGTAGATGGAACAACAGAAATAGGTTATGTGGGACTACTCAAGCCTATGAAAATGACCAAGGCAACTAGAAATGGAAAAAACACCTGTTCTTTTCTAGTGTATAGCTCTGCTATTTATGACTGCTTCTGTAACAGTACATTTTCTTATCACTTCAAAAAAATTCTATTGGTGTGTAAAGAGATTTAAAAATCTACCTTGGGAACGAATGCAGCATCCAGTTAGAAAAAACAGACAAATGTTTTCTGTCTCATACCCTGTAAACTTATAATACGGTTATATATACAGACATCAGATAAAATGCATGCAGTGCATATGCACACAATTTAAATCTCCTGTCAGGAGCATAGGAACCCACAGGTCAAAATGTTGTGTAAATGTTTGATTCACATTTGTGGGAATGCAATAATTTTATATTTTAATTATTGTAAAAAAGAGAAATGTTATGAACACTACAGAACAGTATATTTGACAGTATGGTCAAATATAGCCCTTTAAGTAAACATTAATGTTTAATCCTTAATAGTTAACTCACCTTATAATTATGTAATGGCCGTATAAGGTACAAAGTATGCAACAGGTCTGTCTAATTATACAATGATGCTATTTCAGTATCAAAAATGTGTACATTACTAAGATGTGTACATTACACTAAATGTTTACATTATTTTTGTGCTAGCAATGTTACAGAAAAAGTAAACCAAACTGAATATTTAATAAATGTTTGGTTTGGCCCCATGTATTAGAATATAAATGCACTTTTACTTTATACAGTAGTTTTCAGATATTTGTTGCAATGGTGTGTGTGTCATTTTAACAAGAAGCGCTGTAACACCAGCAAATCTGACTGGTTTTCTTCAAAATGTTTAACTGAAAGGATTAAATTAGTTTTCTGTTCTCTTGCACAGTAGGGAATTCAGGTGTCTTACTTAGTTCTTTAAGTGAATCTGCTCTATTACAGCCTACCTAAGGATGCTATGGTTAAAGTTTAATCCAAGGGCTGATGAGGCTCAAGATCACTCAGGTGTGATGTTGACTGTGGTTATTTGATAGCCAGATGGTTTCACAGAAGAGCCCAGAGCGCCCATTAAGAAACACTGGATGAACTGATTATAGGACCCAGTATTTTACTGTCAGATCCAACCATTAGCATAACACATTTGCCTACATTTTACAGTGAGGGGCTTAGGCTTTGGGTTTGTTTCATATTTTTCTGATTAATCGTTCTGATTATTCAGATAGTTAGAAACATAGCGTTAAGACTAGATTAACTCATAGTTTATATCCATTTGTTGTTTTTCTTACGTGATCCTTTTGTTTTAATAATTATTTACCCCTTCCAGTGTTTACCCTGTTATGCTTTAGTGACGTGATGTTTCCCCTCAGCTGCTTTTCCCTGCTATAAATAAAAGGAACTGCCTCCTGATCTGTGGGAGGCTCTGGCCTCCATTGACCAGCCCAATAGCCTAGCTCTAGTTTTGTCTCTGAATTTGTCTTTTTTGACACATGATCATAACTGCACACATGACCATGCCCAAATCACCTTATGACAGTTGCACATCCCATGTTCTACTTCTTTTATTTAAACCAGCTATTGACTATATTTCAACATATGTGACAGCATTACCCAGTGCCTTTTGATAATAGTGTATGTACTAGATCTTTTTTTCTTTTTAGTCACCCCCAGATGGTAAGGTGCTAGATCTTTGCAGAGTTTTCTGTCTCTTTCCCATAAGTGTATGTCTTGGCAAGCAGCATTATTTGATCTCTCCTGTTGTAGGTTTGGACATATTGTCCCTATGTTATCGTAGTTCTTTCCTTGACAGTACTTCTCAACTTTCTATATTTCTCAACTTTCTATGACAATCAGCTACAGTCCAGCGGTGTAGCACATTCAAAAATACCCCAGAATTAAAACCATCAAAAGCCAACAATAGGGAATTTGGCTTTTGAGTCTTTCTTTTGAAAATTACTTAGTTAATTTCTGTAAAGGTACCAAAGATACCCAAAGATGAATAAGTAATGACATTTTCAAAAATTCTCTGACAGTCACTGCCCATCATTCGAAGACATACTAGGACTTGGTTTGCAAACAGTACCAATATCTTGGCAGTGCATTGGATATGGCTTTTCAAATGGTAGAAGTCATCAGTAGGAACATTTGTTCAACTCTGCTTACAGTTCTGACAGGGGACAAACACAAATTTCCCATCATGCCAAGCAATTTTGTGTCACGCCAGGATGTTTTGGCTTATGTTACTGTCTCCTGTGCATCTTATTCTGAGAATCCGTGGGGAAAACTTGTCTGAGATAGGGTTCCTCTAGATGGTAAACATAGAAGTCCGTCTGTTCATTTAGCCCCTGATTTAGTGCCTTCAAGATTTTTCTTTCTCTTTTGAAGTCCTTAAAGACATTCAAACTGTAGATATGAATTTTAAAATATGAAAATATCAGTGTACAAGTCACAGCATTTTAATTTCTCATGCTTGATGTGGGTTTGGTTCTTTGAGTCTGACCTGCGAAGTGTCCTGAATCAGCCCTGCTGTTTCCTGGCTGAGACGTGGTCCTGTAGTACCTAAGAAATGCCCATTAGATAAAGCTGTTAAGAAATATCTTAAATGGGGATTGAAAACAGAAGACTTGACTCTGCTCTTTCCAAGAAGTGTAAAAACTACTCGTTCCTTCCTGGAGTACTGTTCTTTTCTGTATACCAGTTGTTAGATATCAGCATTTTCCATGCAGCCCATTAATAGACTGCTAACAAGGATAAGTCCATGCTCAGCTTAGAAAAGCTGATCTCTTTCCAGCATTTTGCTAAAGGGTGTCAAACTGTAGATAGCAGTAGTTTAAGATTCAAGTTTTAAATTAGACTCAAACTTGGAAACAAGTTTAGGCCTAACCAACAAGGTCAACATATGTGCATCATGCAGGAGACTGTGATGGCAGCCAGAAAGTTAATTGAAGCTAACAGGAGGTGGAGGGATGTCACTCCCTCGTGTCTTCACTGTACAGCTAGCTGTGATTAACTATTACACTTACCTTACTAAACAGGTACATTATTCAGAAGTGTTGTGAGAATTCAACAGCACAGCATCCATAAGAGGAAAAAGCAATTTAAAGATGAAATATTCAAGCTTAAAATATACATCAAGGGTGTCAGTAAAAAATATCTGACAGAATGAGATTAGTTAATTTTTTATCATAAAGCATCATAGTATCAAATCAAAAGTGATGAGGGGCAGATAAGCAAGAAGAAAACATTTCAATTTAGACAAAGGAAAAGTTCTGTAGTAAAAAAGCATCCTGGCCCAGGGTATTGTGCTCATTATTCAGTACCTTAAACTGAGAAGGGAGAAAGCTCTTTATTGTAGAGCATCATCTTAAGAAGATATTTTATCTCTAGGATTTTTGAGTCATATTTTTTTATCTTGTTACAAGCCTGTTTACAAAGAATACATATTATTTCGTTCTTATATAGCTATACAGTTTAGTTTCTCATTTCCTGCTATGCAGCAATCATTAAAAAAACATTAGTGGGACATCGTCAGAGTGCCTTTTAGGTGAATGGATTTCTCTAGTATATCCCTATGTAGCAGGTACAACTCCATCGAATTGCTTTTAGGTATACAGGAGTTTAAAACCAGAGCAGCTACATCCAGGAAATTTTATTGTTATGTAGAAAGAAACAGTTGATAAAAATGCCATCACTTCAGGTATCCTATTGAAAGTTCTCAGCCACTTATAGTTCAAACAAGAAATGTGACCCTAAGATTCACTAACACTGGCACCTACACACATAGGTCATGTAGGCTCATTTTGAAATGTCTATCCTATAAGTAAGGAATTCTTACCTTGTCAGGAATTCTTCTATGACATTCGGCAATCTAAATTTTCTTCTCCTTTCTATAAATTTCTCATTCAGCAGGAGGGCTCTAATTGAGTCATAACTGAAGCATAAAGTAATTAACATTTCTTCAGTCATAGCTTTAAGGTGGTTATTACGGTTAGAATCTTGCTTGTGTGAAATCTTATTCATCAGGTGCACTGTTTCTAAGCATTCAGTCATATGAGTTTATTCACATTTGCTTCTTTGAGTGGCAACAATCACTGCCAGCAAAAACTTAATGCAACTATGAGACAGTCATCTGCTTCTATTTTGGTTTGCAAATCATTTGCAAAATTGTTAACTAATTAGGAAATTCTCTATTACAATTTATTTGTCAGACAATAATAAAAGACCTCTGTATTAATTTTCTGATCAAATGAAAAATCTTTCCTTCTCTTTGTTTACAGTGCAAAATCTGTTTTTGCTTAAACCTCAAGGAAACACAAAATTACACATGCAGAGTAGGAAGGGTTGCTTTCAAGAGTAAGAACGTGTAACTCACTACATTTGCATATCTGCAAATGATATCTGTAGAATAAATAATTTCACAGTAGTGCTACTTTTTTATAAAACCATGCCGATCATGCTGTGGTGTGAAATATTTTAAAAGCTTTACAGTCATGATAACCATCTTTCTAAACTGTGTTGCAAAACTTGTGTGTTTCATTACATTACATTAAGTTCTCCCATCCTGCAAATGCAGAGGAAATCTATCTCTATGTACAGAACAACTTAACAGAACGTAATTTGTCTTACATGTTCTTATTTTTAAAAAATACTTTTGAATCTATTTTGTCTAACCCGTATAGTGAGGTTAAGATACTTCAAGCAATATTAATTAGTTAATAAACTCAGGAATATACTAGAGTTCAGTTTATTTGTAAAACCAGTACAGATAATTCTGATTTACCAGGCTGTCTCAGCACCTTGTGGTAGTCAGAAGATTGAATTCTGCATGCCAGCATAAACCTCATGAGATGGATATACATAACTCTTACCTTGCAGAAGTAACTGCACCTTTCCTCACTCTTCTCTGCCTGCAATGTCTGCAAAGTGCCAGGAGAAAATGTTATTCTAATCAGAGGTTTGGAGAGGAGATTAGGGAAATGGAGATACCCTGCACCACCAATGCATTTGTGCATAAACATACTGATCCTTTCGCTCTCCCTTGTATCAGAATTGCTGCGAATTAATATATTTCACTAAAGCAAGCAACAGAAAGCTCTATTGTCAGTCTCCTCAGTTCCTTCACCCCAAAATTCTGCCTTTTGGGCAGGATGTAGGTCTGTTCTCCATGAGGCAAGTATGCCCCTCATATATGTTAATTAAATTATTCAAAAAGGATTCCATATTTTGTAAAGGTCTTACATGGCAAAGTCCCTCAGCAGTTGGGGTTTGCACAGCACACAAAGGTGGTGGCAAGCCAGTTCTGAAGTGAGTGATATTTCCTGACAGGGAAATAATACATTCAGAATAGGGTTCCGTTTTAAGCAGTCACTTGGCTCAGGACCACAAGTCATTGAATGCCATTGTAGTGTATTTCTTAAAACAATCATGTGCATCCTACTTGCTTACAGATGCATGCACTTTAATTTAAATGAAACATGCAGTCCTGAGTAAACAGTGTTATGTATAGGGAGGCTGATTTCTTAAAGAGCCAAAAGACTATTATTTTAACCATTAATTTATGTTTTCCTCACTTGATAGATTTTAATGTTGTAAGAAGACTCCTTTCCTGCCAATCTGATGTCAGCTGAATCCATCAAGTACTGTATTCTGTTTACATCAGGCTTCCACATGGTTCAGTTGACCTTTTTTTTTAAATATTATATTGTTAATATGTGACAACTTTTAAATGTGTTTCCTCTTAAAAAAATTAATTGCCGAAAGTAATTTTTTCCAGTTTCATACATCTTATAATAAACCAAAAAAACGATGGAAGACACATTTTCCAATTTATGAATTATTATTGCATTTCATGAATTGTACAAAGAAATATTTTCCAAGTTTGAAGACTGGTAGGGACAATAAGGATATTGCCAAATACAGGGAACTGTTTGGTCACTTTTAAATTCTGGAAGAGAGATTGATTTCTCTTGCAAGCAAAATCAAGTCTAGCTTTTAAAGACTCACGATGTATGCCAGAGATAAAGTCCTTAAGAGTAAGGGCTACACTGTGTTTCATTTCTGTACAAGATGAGTAGAAGGAGTGTGATAACTTCATCTTTTCATTTTGTAGCTCTGTGTTTACTGCCATGTTTTTCACAAAGTGAAGAGCAAGGGAATGGGGCAAAAGGAATGAATAAAGGGTCTGGTGGAAATGGAGGTCTGGATTCATTGTGTTTGACTTCACTAAACCTCCTAAATTAGGAGGCAGGTAGCACTAAGTTGCTTTACAGTCAATGGATGGAGGCAGACACCTCTAGAAGGCAATTCAACCTGCTTCAGTTAGTGATTTGGGACTTGCTCTCTTCACTCCATGTTAATACTGAGCTTGCCTGATCATGCCAAACCTGCAGAACAGAACTCAAACTTCACCCAATGCCTTTCTGTAGTCACGGTGTTGAAAGTATATTGTGTACCTGCTTAGAAATGAGTTGCAGCCTGGCTTGCAGAAGTGATCCAGTAAATACTGACAGGAAATCGATTCTATATGGTTTGTTGCATCTTGTACAGTGTCCTATAACACAGAAGCAGTAGCTCATGAAGAAGCTCATTTTGTTAAAAATTGAAGGGAAAAGGGAAAAGGGAAAAGGGAAAAGGGAAAAGAAAAGGGGCAAGGGGAAAGGGAAAAGGAAAAAGCTAGGTTTTCATTTGCATATTTTGTAGTGTTACTTCTCTGCATGGTCTGCTTAAAGAAATGCTTTCCTTAACACAAACCGTGCTGTTGGCAGAAACTATCTTTTTTATTCTTTTACCAATAATTTATGGATTTAATTTATCATCTATGTGCTCAGTTCAGAAATGAGATGAAGGAGCCTTAGTTTTTCGGGGTTTTTTAATAGTAATATTAAATATATATGTGCAGCACAGACCAGCCGAGCATGATGAGGCAAAATCTGCACTTTGTGCCTATAAATAGGTGTAACTAAATAAAGAGCTAATATAAAAATATTCTTTTTATCAGTGTGGCATTAGATAAATTTACTTTTAAGGTCTCTCAGGTAACTCCCTGAAATATGAAACTTTCCTAATTTCTGTGTACTAGAAGCTAAAGTGTAGTACCGCCATTAATCAAATTACCATCATGTTAATTAGTTCACAGACTCGTGCTGCTTTGCTGAAATTAGGGAAAAGAATTGTATTAACTGCTAACCGCCCACAAAGAGGACGTGCAAAAATAAATAGAATGTGTTTTGTGAAACAGAGTCTAAAAACATTCTTTTTTCCTCTGATGACCCTGTCAAAGATCTCAGCTTGAGCCATCCTACATACTTGCTGAGAACATTTCACCCAGTTGTCTCTTTAGCTCACTTCATTTATTTGTTATTAGTGAATTTTTACAGTAGCAACTGCAACAGCTCAGTTTAGGCCCAAAGGCCAGTGCTCCCACTGCAAGGAATTGTGTGACTGGCTCATATTTGATTGGATTGCTGAGTCACAGAAAATGGATTAATCTTAAAAAAAGAGACCAGACCCATGTCAAATACATTTAAATATAAAGAATATTTGTTTTGTAATATCATTGTTTCTTTAGGTCCCATTTGAGAAAATAAATCTCTAAGAGTACTCTAAAGCCTTGTAGGGACTGGAAAATCACTTTTCTGTGCTTCAAAAGAATCCTCAAAAGAATTTAAGAAATTAGTCCCAACTACTCTGACATGATTTACAGAAAGTTGTCATTAGGATAACTTATGTTTTGTAGAAAGCCACCAATATCTGCTAAGGCAATATGAAAGTTTTTGATAAAACATTAATGCACCCTGCAAAATGTTAAAGTCTTGGTACAAAGGAAAGCAGAGGATACTCATTTGTCAAGCTTCAGCTTTGCTCCATATTGGGCATAATGAAGCATGCAACCTGCACGAACAAGCCTACAGATTGTGCTACAGAACTTTGAAGCTGTACTCTATTTCTCAAGCTGGTCTTCCACACACAGGCTTCCCATTATTGCCCAGCTGATGGTCCTTGTGATTTCTATGGACCACTACCCCAAAATTTTTAATGTCTTACAAAATTTAAGACTGGGAGTGATCTTGGGTCACCCAATCTATCTGCCTATATCATAAAAGCAAAATGAAGATTACCTACATTCAGATTTTTCCTTGAAGGTTTTGCCTAGCTTATTATTTGCTTGTCCACACTTCACTCTTCTGTAGTATCATGCCCAAAGCAAGATTAATTTTTTTAATTTAAATTTCTTTTAATATTAGACCTTTTTCACAAAATAGCCTGATATTAAAGTACCAAATTAGCAGTGAGACAGACTTGGAAATGATATATATATTTAAAGACTACAATTATATATCCTAAAGTGAAAAGTTCAGAAACATAGAAGTAAAGGTTGCTCTGTAATTATACTTCTTTGCAGATTGACAGTTGGAAAACTTTCTCACAAGTAAATTAGGTTCAAATGTCTTGATCTGACTAACTTGACCAACCTGAGATAAGAAAGAGAGAAAATACAAGGTGACTTTACATTGTGCTCATACTGGGTATATCTTGAAGCTAGATGAAGTCTAGGCAGTATCTAATGTAAGAGGCACAATAATGTGCAACCATAAGAATATATCTGTCATCTTTCAATGCCACTCTAGTTCTTTGAGACACCAAACAATAAATTCCTTTTCATTAGATCTTATCTGTTGTGCTAGGAGTAGAAACATATGCAGGCATAACTGAACAAATTTGTACCCTGAGATCACACCTCTTAGCAAGGTAAAATTCTCAAGAGACAAAATCACTGTTTTTAATGAATCACCAGAGCAAAGAAATTGGAAAATAGCTCTTCACCAACCCTGCACAATCCACCACTCTTCATCCTACTCAGCTAAAAACATTGTGTGCAAGAGGAGAAAAGGAGAAGTGTGACTGTTGAGCATTTTCTGTGAAATGACTGATACGTACTACTGCCCTTTACTGGATAACACATTCCCCCCTTACTAAAATTTGGCCAAAAAGTTATAGCATGCAAAGGAATGCTGAATCTTTCCCGGCTTCCACAGAGGAGAGCTGCCAACCCATAAGACTGGCCAGTAGTGAGGAGTTTTCCTCCTTTTCCCAGGGTGGGAGCCCTGTTTCCTCTTTTTTTTTTTTTTTCATTTTCTTGTTCTACATGTTTTATCCTATTTTCTTCATTTCACACCTACGGAATCCCTGTTCCTTCAAGTGGCAAGATGGACGTCGTCAGATCCCAACAGAGGTAATTAATAAGATCACCGCTATGTCTCCACCTACCAACAAGAAGGAAACACAATCTTTCCTAGGTGCCATAGGCTTTTGGAGAATGCACATTCCTGAGTACAGTCAGATTGTGAGCCCTCTCTACCTGGTTACCTGCAAGACGAACGATTTCCACTGGGGCCCTGAGCAGCAGCAAGCCTTCGCCCAGATCAAGCAAGAGATTGCTCATGCAGTAGCCCTTGGCCCAGTCAGGACGGGACCAGATGTGAAGAACGTGCTCTACTCTGCAGCCGGGATCCATGGTCTGTCCTGGAGCCTGTGGCAGAAGGTGCCTGGTGAGACTTGGGGTTGACCACTGGGATTCTGAAGCAGAAGCTACAAAGGATCTGAAGCCAACTACACTCCCACAGAGAAGGAGATCTTGGCCACCTATGAAGGAGTTCAAGCTGCCTCAGAGGTGATTGGCACAGAAACACAACTCCTCCTGGCACCCCGACTACCAGTGCTGGGCTGGATGTTCAAGGGAAAGGTGCCTTCAACACATCACGCCACTGACGCCACATGGAGCAAGTGGATTGCCCTTATCACTCAGTGCGCCTGTATTGGGAATACAAATCGCCCTGGAATTCTGGAAGTAATTACAAACTGGCCTGAAGGTGAGACTTTTGGATTGTCTTCTGAAGAAGAAGAGGAGCAAGTGGCACGTGCTGAGGAAGCCCCACCATATAATGAGCTACCGGAGGCTGAAAGACGATATGCCCTCTTCACTGATGGTTCCTGCCGAATTGTAGGCACTAACCGGAAATGGAAAGCTGCAGTATGGAGCCCCACACGACAAGTTGTCCAAGCTACTGAGGGACAAGGTGGATCGAGTCAAGTCGCAGAGCTAAAAGCCGTCCAGTTGACTTTGGATATTGCTGAACGAGAGAAATGGCCAAGGCTCTATCTCTACACTGACTCATGGATGGTAGCTAATGCTCTGTGGGGATGGCTGGATCGCTGGAAAAAGGCCAACTGGCAGCGCAGAGGGAAACCCATATGGGCAGCTGAGATTTGGCAGGACATTGCTGCCCGAGTAGAGAAATTGACCATAAAGGTTCGACACGTGGATGCACATGTACCCAAAAGCCGAGCTAATGAAGAACATCACAACAACAAGCAGGTGGACCGAGCTGCCAAAGTGAAAGTATCACAGGTGGATCTAGACTGGCAGCACAAGGGAGAATCATTCCTAGCTCGTTGGGCCCATGATGCCTCTGGTCATCAGGGGAGAGATGCAACATACCGATGGGCCCGTGACCGAGGGGTGGACCTTACCATGGACAGCATCTCACAGGTCATCCACGACTGCGAGACCTGTGCTGCAATCAAACAGGCCAAGCAGGTGAAGCCTCTGTGGTACGGTGGACGATGGTCGAAGTACAGGTATGGGGAAGCCTGGCAAATTGACTACATCACCCTTCCCCAAACCCGCCAGGGCAAACGCTATGTACTGACCATGGTGAAAGCAACTACAGGATGGTTAGAGACCTACCCTGTGCCTCATGCCACTGCCCGGAACACCATCTTAGGCCTAGAAAAACAAATCCTTTGGAGGCATGGTACCCCTGAGAGAATTGAATCAGACAACAGAACCCATTTCAAGAATGGCCTTATCAACACCTGGGCCAAAGAACATGGCATTGAATGGATATATCATATCCCTTACCATGCGCCAGCTGCCGGGAAAGTTGATCAGTGTAATGGACTCCGTAAGACTACCTTGAAAGCACTTGGTGGTGGAACCTTCAGAAATTGGGAAATGAACTTGGCCAAAGCCACCTGGATGGTTAACACCCGAGGGTCCATCAATCGAGCCGGTCCTGCCCACTCTGAACCCCTGCACACAGTGGATGGGGACAAGGTCCCTGTGATACACATGACAGGTATTTTAGGAAAGACTGTTTGGATTAATCCCACCACAGGCAAAGGCAAACCAATCTGTGGGATTGTTTTTGCTCAAGGACCTGGTTGCACTTGGTGGGTAATGCAGAAAGATGGGGAAACCCGTTGTGTACCGCAAGGAGACCAAACTTTTAGTGAGAACTGTATGTAAAGTTTCATTTTGTATTATATATCTGTAAGAGGGTATTGGTTTGGGTATGATGTAGATGGTAATAGAATAAGGGGTGGATTATGTCCTGGGGTACAATGCAAAAATGTGTATTCTATCACCATCTGTTAAAATGTGGGGGGGGTGGTGATCCTTATCTCTGTGGGAGATATCCTCTGCTGATGTGCCATCTGATAAGATCGGGGGATGATCATCGTTATCTTTTCACAACCCATCCTTCCTCCAGAAGATATATTCCGTTAATGGGCCATTAAGTCCTATTGTGTGACTGATAAGATTACATCATCCCATTGGGAGATGCCCCAGCCAGGGGCAGGAGCCAAGCCTTTCCTACCTAGATAAAAAAACTGGGGTTTGGGACGCGAAGGCAGACCTTTCTACTGGATCCCAGAGGAAAGTCGGACCTTTTCCACATCATTACTGGATCTTCGGAGGAAAACTGCACCTTCTACAGGAGCACTGCTTCAACAGAACCACATCTGTCATCCAGGAGGACTGCAGCCACCATTTATACGGACTGCTACCAACACCCTGACTGACAGGGTGTCAGGTTGTATTTCTGACTGTGTTGGTGGTTGTTTCTTTTATATTATTGCATGTATTTTATTTTTTCTCTTTTCTCCTATTAAATTGTATTACTGACTTGGAGTCTCGCACTGGTTTTACTTTCAAACCAGCACACACCACAAACCAGGCACACACATACACAAACACACAAACATGTACAGGATGCTTTTCCTTGATCCTGCCTCACCTGTACACAGTTACTCCTGCCTGCATTTGGACTATGCTGCTTCAGTTTTGCATCTTTCACATTTTACTGATCCAAGAATCCGTAAGTTTTCTTATTACAAAGGCCAATTTGGGGTGGACTACAGGAAGAGTAAGTTGACAGAAGCAGAAAGAAAAATGAGTTACACACGTTTGTGCATATTCCAGAGGAAAATAAATCAAATCCTATTTATAAATGTTTGATTTAGACAAATACTCTTCAGCAATATGTAACAAAATCTGCAGATCTGATGATAGCAGTCCTTTAGCAAAATAATCTGAGCAAGATGATTTGAGGTAATGAATATGAAACAAAGTATTTCATGTCCCTAGCTGGAGGGACCTGTACATTAGAAGGCACGGTAATATTGTCATCTGCGTGTCATACTTTACATCCCTAAAACCTTTCACATAACTAACACTGAAATTAACCTGTTAGTTCATGACAAATGGAATGTATTTAATTAGGAATTCTTAAAACTTGCCCTGGTGAGTCATATGTTTTAAAATTATTAATTGTACTCTCCTTTAAGTGAAAAATGTACTTATGAAGAGTACTCTGAATACTAGTTTAGAGATAGTTTGTAGTTTTACACAATATACTCAAGACAAATAATGTAAAGAACAGCTGGTGATGATTCATTTTTTATAGAGGAAAGTGGTTCTGCGAATATATTAAGCTGAGAAAGTAGTAGGAATGTTTGGCATATATTTAGGTTATTTTAAATGGAAACAGGGAAAAAAAATTAGTGTTTTGGGCTTGATGATATTATATTCCCTCCTTCAGTTATAAATTATAGAAAAGAAACAGAAGCTGGTCCTCTTTTATATCTTCCTTATCTGTAGCTAATACACTGATCTTGTTAGCTATTAAGAACACATGGCACATTCCTCAAGAGTGTGTTGCCTACTTTTGAGTTCATCTGGCCCACCAACAGGATACCTCACAAGATCCAGACACTCTTGCATGGAGACTGCAATATAAGAAATACAAAAATCATTAGCATCTCTCCTTATATTTAACAGGACTTCTTAAAATACTTGTGGTAAAGCTACTTCCATTTTAAGAGAGTTACAGAAAAGAATCTCGTTGGGGTTGTTGGTTTTACTAGCTAGCAGAATTCCTCAGTTATCAATCCAGCAGCTGGGAAAGAAGTAGTCTGAGGCTTGGTCTGGAGACTGCCTGGCTGGGGTACAGCTCTGCAGACAAGGATGTGGGGGTCTTAGCTGAGGACAAGCTAAACAGGAGGCAGCAGGGTGCCATGGCAGCCAAGAAAGCCAGCATTATCTTAGATTGTATTATGAACAGTATAGCCAGGACACTGAGGAGACTTCCCCCTGTACTCAGCAACTACAGCACTGTACTACTGTATTACATCCAATTTAGGGACAGACACTGATAAACTCATACAAGTTCAGCAGAGAAGTGATGCCTTAAGTTTTAGCTTTCATATTTTCCAGTTTCTGTACTGCATTAGTGCATAACTCTGAACTTCATACAAAGTATTAGCAAGTTCTCCTTACAGTTTAGTTAGACAAAACAATCATTTTCCAGCCTGACAAGGCTGTCCCCCAAGGACACCATTGCAGCTTCAGGCCCAAAAAGTATAAACAGTGAATTGAGAGCAATCTGGGAGGATGGGACTTCATAACTTGAAGCTGTAATTGGACAATTAACTCAAATATGTAAACGGACCAAGACTTACAAAACTGTGAAAACGTGTGACCCGTCATCCATCATGGGTGTAGCCTTAACCAGGCTCTTGTACTGCCCAAGTTGTATCCTTTGAAGGACTTTTAATAAATACCTACTTTATTCCTTTAACACTGTCTAGCCTCTGTTCTAGGTAGCCTCTCAAGGCATCACCAGCCACCAAGCTGGTCAAAGGACAGGAGCGTTTGCCTTGTAAAGAGAAACTTCTGAGTAAAAAAAAGCTTCTTCAGCTTCATGAATAAAAGACTGAATAGCAGTTGTATAATGTAACCTTCCCAATATGTGAAGGGAAGTTACCAAAATAGGCAGAACCAGAAGATTCCTAGTGATGTATGGTGCGAGCATGAGCCACGGCAGACAAGTGGATTCAACAGAGGCTTAGGCTGGAGATTAATAACAGTCAAGTCCCATGGGGACAGTCAAGCAATGGAACAGCACCCTGTTCTTACATCACAGTGCAGTCTGTTTTCAGCAACCAGAAGGCCTAGAGAGCTGCTGGGGTCTCTTCCAAGCTGAATGGCCTGGAATGGGCTGCACCTGCAGTGGTGGCAGTGCTGTGGTGTTAATTTTATCCCCTGGTATTCTTACTATGATTTTTGACACTAGACAAAAGACTTACCTAGCATGCATTTATGGTATTTCGTAGCAACAAAATGATAAGATCCTAAAGGGAGCACAATTTCTAGTGACACTATGGAAAGTGTTTAACTTTGCTGAGAAATGAAGCTGCTCTAGGAAACATGGAGCAGCACTCTAAAAGCATAAACAAATTTATTCAATTATAGGGACTCTTCATGTTCTGTTTCAGTGGAAAGGCAGTGCTCAGCACCGTTCACTACTGAATTCCTGCCCATTAAACCAAAGAACCTAGAAATGAAACAGAATTTATCAGGTCAATTTTTTAAACTGAATCAAGTGGGCCATTTCCTATTTACATTTACATTTACATTTTCAAACACCAAAAAAGAGACATTTGATAAATGCATCTAAGAACTCACTGCAGTCTCATGTCTTTAAACCAAACATAATGACTTTGAACTAACAAAATTTATGCTGACTTTACTGAAAAGATTGATTTTTCTTTCTGAATAGGTGATCTTCTGACTGCACATAAAATGATGCCATTTACATATTTTAAAATATTTGGCAACCATCGTTGAAACTCCTGAATGTTAATTAAAATGCTGTTGAAGTGCTAGAAAATATTTTCATCGTGTCACCTTTGTTTTCTATTGACTCCAAAAGAGAAAAGAATGGGAACTGGGCAAATGTTGCAAAGTAAAATAGTGGGCACTCATTTAAAACCTGTGTAAGGCACAGCCATTTTCAGCTTATGCTACCCTCATGCATGAAACAGCAAAATTAAAATTCAATACTGATGGAATATGATGAAGACATGCATTTGGAGATCTGGACAATTAAAAAACAGAATTAGCAGTACCCTAAGTTCTCAGAATAAAAATATGAATTCCTTATTGGAATGGTCACAGAAAGAAATTTCAAGTGTTTTCTTATGTTACCCATATTACTTTTTAAGTAATAATTTATTAATTTTTATCACAAATTATGTTATTTGCACATTTACATTCTTCTACTGAAAAGTTCATCAGTATTTTTCAAATTAATTGAAGATTTAAGTACAAATAATAATAATGACATTTTCTGCTTTTGTCTTTAAATATTTTGTATCCAGCTGAACAAGCTTTTTATGTGGATTTCTCTTGCTCTGTGGCAAGACTTCTAACCTGTGAAAAAGAAACTATTCATGTTATGTTTCTTTTTCATTCAGTTATAGCAATAAAATAAATAAACAACCTCAATTTATAACTGTTTTGGAAGCAAAAAAAATTCAGTACAATTAATCAGTACTTTTTTAGTACCAATTATTGTAGATCAATAAGTCAGTGTATTGTTTACCTCTTACATAGTTGAACAGAATTGACCTTTGAATTATTCCAGTTTTTATTTTAATTCTTTCTATGTGTGCAGAAACATAAAGAACATACAATAAAATTCCATTCAGAAAAATAATTAGGCATGATGTGTGAAAATCCCATTATGAACTTTGTGAACTGACCCTTTAAAACTGACCCACTGACCAGGTCTTGGGTCTATTTTGATGTAAAATATTATTGCTTTATTTTTTTCGAAGCCAAGTAAAATCATTACTTAAGAATATAATTCTTAGAGACATAGGTATCTGTTTTTCTTCTGTTTTTTCAAATCTTCATGATAACAGCACTGAGTCATAATATGCCAACCTTAAGTAGGGGAAGGAAATGTCTAGCGGAGCTTCACATTTGAAGTTCCACTTCTTTATTCTTAATGTAAGTTCAGTCAATAGTGACTGACTGCAAAGGAAAGGGACAAGATGTTTTATATAAACTTCAGCAATCAATTACAAATAGGGCATTTAAATATCTTATTCAAAATGGAGAGTAATTACTCAGAATATTTAAGAGTCCCCTAATTAGGTCTTAATTGTTGAAAAAAGTAAAATATTTAGACTGTTTCTGTGTTCTTATATAGCAATACATGTAACTGTAGGTAATAAATACCTTATCATAGTACACAACATCAAATTATTTAGCACATCATTTGGACCTGATGAAGCGAATTAAGCTACTAAAGAAACACAAGAAAAACAGCAGAGCCAAGCAGTAGGTATTGCTAGCAGACTGTAATAACCTTTTAAAATATTCTGAGAAAAAATTACTCAATCTGATACTCAGTTCCTATGTAGCCTGACTTTACCCGCATTCATTCTTCATTTTAGTACGGTATACTCATGTATCCCAAAAGAAAAATAAATAGGAATCGCAATCATAAAACTGAGCTGACCATCTCTCCTTGGAAAAGGCTAAAGTGGTTGGATGTAGGCACCCTGAAAAACCCAGAATTCTTGCTGTTGTATCTTAGCCTTCTTTCCTTCTGCTGTTTCTCCTAATTATCAGTTTCCCACAGGCAAGTGTCATCCTTGACTGCCTTACAATCTAGCTTTCATCTACCTAAACTAGTAGAAGCATAATGAAGGCTGTAGTCTTTTCATCTACTTACTCATTGGCATATTTAGGTTAAAGTATCCAAAAAAACCTCATTAGTTTTACATGCCTGCACTCTTTCTTTTAGGTAACTGAGTGTTACATTTTGATAATCTCCACCATATCTATAATCAAAGCTTGCAAGTGTTGAGAACCAATAATATTAAGCTTTTTATGATTCAGATTGTCTCAGGAAATGATCTCCATGCTGAAAGAAGACTGTTACATGATTCACTCAACTCTAAGATTCACCTATAAAATGTTTTTCACAGCCCTAGCATTCTCCTTTGGAAGAATAGGGAATGTCCTTCAAACTCTAATTGCTGTACTAGTCAATCTAGACTTTAAACTTTTAAGTGTAAACTTAGACAAATTATTGTAAGGAGTACTGTGCTGTTAAGAACACAGAGGAGAGTGCTTAATTAGTCTACAGTGGTTACCTACATACTTATATGCTCATATACTGGAATTCATTTTATCAGTTCTGAGGTTATCCATCATCATTTCAGTGGGCTTCCAAACACCTTCTAATTTAGCAAAACTAAAAAACACAGCAACAACATTAAACTGATTTGAAGGCTCTGCAGTGACAAAAAAACCTCTGTCAGGCTCTCTGACTGGAAGCTGAATAAATCTACTGAAGCTTTAAAGACAAAAAACACTACTGTAACATTCTGTTCCACACAACACTCCTACTCCCTCACATGTGCCTGTCAGTAATATCATTTTTATAGTGATATTTTTCTCTGGAGACAACTAGAAAAGTACCAGCTGTTTCCTCCCTTCTAACGATGTAAGAGTAATTTCATAACAATAAGTCCATCACTGACTGGCAGAAAGCAAATAAGCTTGGCAGATCTGAATCTAATATTTGGACTGATAGAGTGAAAAGTTTCTACATATTTCAAGAAATTTCTAACATTTTCTTTGAAAGCAATTCCCTCTGTCAAATTCTTTGTTCCTTTACATTTTCTAGAAAGGCAGAGGGGGATGGGTGGGTGGTGTTTGGTTGGCTGGGATTTTCGTTGTTTTGTATCTGATTCCATAGCTTTTTTTGGCAAAGATGACTTTTACACTTAGGTAGTATCTGAATGTCATTACTGGAAGTCACTCTAGTGTATGTGTACCTACATGTTGTGTCTTCCACAGAAAGTGTTCTGATAGGACAATGCCTCTGTTGACTTCCATATTATTTTTGTAATAGGGAGATTTGATATTTCAACAGCATGATTTCCAGAAGTGTTAGTTAGAATGCAGGAACTGGATTGCTTACTGTATCAAACTACTTCTTTAAGGCTATACAGTCTTCAGTTTACTGCAAGTTATTATAATAGTTCCTCTGTTTTGTTCTTCACTTCTCTGGAAATAGGTTATGACTATTCCACATCAACTTTCCAACTGACTATCTCCTTTCTTGCATAATCAAAAATATCTCATGCAGTATAGTAGCTGTTTTGGAAACAAGAACGTGAAAACTCCACAGAATTACAGAATAGTTGAATTTGAAAGGGACTTCTTGACATCATCTAGTTGAGCTTTCCCTGTTCAAAGCAGGATCAACTAGCTAGAGCAAGTTGCTAAGGATATTATCTAATCCAGTTTTCAAAGTTCACAATAAGGGAAACACTACAACTATTTTGAATATGAAGAGGCTGAATTCTGTTAACTTTAAGCTTTGCCTCCTTCTGGCTGGCAAAAAATGAACAAAACATGAATTCATTAAACTGATTAAAAAATCTGGAGAAAAAGTACAAATAATTATGGATAAATAAATCTCACGTTCTATATCTTCATGGTAAATAACTTTTTATTCAGCTGTAAAACACCTAAAGTGGTACTGTAAAGACAGTACTATTTCTGCCTCATGCCTGTGAGTGCACATGCACATACATGAATGTTGACTTATCTTTGTATATTAATTCATTTAGATATATATGGTTCATTTATAGGAGTTTTCTAAGAACAAACACAGTGGAACTGTATGAAGAAATAAAGTTTTAGGCCTGAAGAAGATCATGAGTGAGAGAATTCATGGTCATAGGTAAAACCTCATTGATTAAGCTGCAGTTCAAAGCTGCACATTATGGGACTGGACACTAGCCATTAATAGTGTTGTTAATCCACTTGCCAATGAAAATGACCCAATAATAAACCCAGTCAACTATCTATGCTCCATCATTTCCTCCTCAAATGTTTAGGTCAATTATTTTTATCCCTTCTATCAAAAGTGAATGCCTAGATGTGTTGTCTAGCAGAAGCACACTGATCCTATCTGTTGCCCCAAAAGATTTTCGAGAGGGACTAATCTTGATTATTGCATCTGGGCTGTAAATATTGTCCATTACAAACTGGACAGTAAAGACAGACAGTAGGCAAATTAGGAGATATCTAAAGCATAGATGGAGTTTGCAAGTGAACCTGAACCATCTGAATTGTGCTGATTGTGCAGGTTATCTCTCCAACATAAATCCAGTAGCTCTGGAAAACACACACAAAAAAATAATTCTCTTTTCCTTTAAAAAAGTATTAATATGCTAATTATACTTGCCAGAAGCAGACTTTTAATATAGTATCATGTGGCAGAATTTGAAATTAGGTGTGTATAACTGTTAATGATACAAGAGCTAATTTCATCTGACAACTAAATCTGTAAATTTTAAAATCTTTTGGCTTGGTGATCACATCAGCCCTAAGGAACTACCATTTAAAAGAGATTATATGTATTGCCAACAACTGCTTCTAAAGCTGTTGACAGAAAGATAATGGACGATCTAATATCCAAAGGTTTATCTCAAAATGTGATCAAGGTAATGTTTTCGATCCATTTTCACCTGGGTAGTGTTAAAACAAATGTGATTGATCACTAAATGTGGTTAATGAAAGCTTAAATAATGATTTCACAAACTTCATCTACTGAGCAATTCCATATTCAATTACTTAGTGTGCTGATAATGCTTTCTCATCATAGTTAAGAATATTGCCTTTGTTTCTAAACAGCAGGGCTCATCCAACTTTTAAATAGATAGCAAGAACAAATTGAGTAGGGAGCTCAGTAATGTCTGAAGCAAAATAAACTGGATTTTATTTGATAAAATTATTACCTGGAAGGTAGGATATAAAATCTGCTGTAATAGAGACATAAATAGGGAAGATTTTAATATCTGCTCATAACCTTTAGGAATATTTATACAGAATATTAGAGAAGCACCTGAAAGTATGTTTTTCTTTCTAGAGCCTAACCAGATAAACTGATGCCAGCTGCAATTTTCCAGTAACTTGTGTTTCATAACTAGTTCTCCTCTCATAAGGATAACTTGAGAAATTCTTCTTGGCTTGATCTGATAGTGAGGGGCTACACATCACAAAGTCATCATTCTTCAGATATAAATACTATAGGGTATTGGATCAGACTAATGGTGCTGACACTAAGGGATCTCCATAGCAAATCTAACACAGCATTTAAGGATTCTCCTTGTCAGAAGTTCTCAAGGACTGCACACCAAAAGCAGAAATGGTGAGAAGGACCAATAGCTAATCTAATGCTTCTGTATGCTGGCATTGCTCGGCTCAGACATTGCACTCCAGGGCTCTTACAGTAAAGGCAATTTGGAGACCCTCCAATATGGCTTTTTTGGAGCAGTCTTAAGCCCAAGACCTTTAATCCAAAGTAGGTCTGCATACTTTTTTTTAATATTTGGAAAGTGCTGGCTGAATTTCCCATCTCTGCTTTTCTCTGAATTGAATGCCATTAAGAACAAATGAAACCTGACTATATAGTAAAGTATATGTATATAGTTAGGCAATGGAATTTTGTGCTCCAGTGTTAACCTCCAATTCAAATATTTTGTTATTTTTAACAATAAATGGTAACTACCTAATGCTAAAAGTGCTAAAACTATTTCATTCTCTAAAAAATCTTCTGTTGCATCTTTCTTTTAGACAGGCAGACCTAATATAATTTAGCCTTCCCCACCTATGACTAGAGAAACAGAGGGAAATTTAATCTACACAAGTATCTGTGCCTTCTTTCTTGGTTACTCATATTCTTGCTACAAATCTACGGATGGATTTAATCTCAACTAAGTAGAAATAGGTAGAAACCGGCAAACACTTCATTCAACGGAATTATCTTTGTTTTTGTCAACCTTTGACCATATTTTACATTATTAAATCATACTGTACTTCATGTAAGTACTGTGTGCACAGTAGACTTTTTTTCCTCTTATGCCTTTGAAGTAATCAATCCCTGTATAAGAAAACTAGAGAATGAAACCCATTCTTATGTCTAATCTGAAACTGTTGTGCATGTGTCATTCCACTTTTCAGAAATCAAATTTAAATTCAAGATACCTTAAATGTGTTTTCCTAATAGCATTCTTTGCTGTTGAAGATTGATTGTTCAGCAGTGTTTCAAATTTTTTCTTTTGGTACTTTCAGTCTACCCTGTGGACTTCAAAAATTCTAGTGGTACAGTGAGCTTTCAATAAAATTTATTATCCTTTTTTAGGCTATGTATAAATATCTTAAAACTTTGGCATCAACATCAAAGCACTAAAATATGTCTTCTGTTCTCTCCAGCTTTTCCATATTTTATGTGTTTGATGTTAACGTGAATGTGATATTCAAACTTAATAAATGTATGGCAAAGGGAAAAGTAAATGTCAATAAGCTTCATTGAACATTTTTACTAAATGCTTGTTGTGTAAAAAAGATCTCTTAAAGGTAAGAGGTGCTGTAAATCCTCTGTGCCACCATTATGTAATTTCTGCAAGTTACAAATATATTTATAAGACTCCATAGAATATGTTTAAAAAGGAAGTTATTCCTATATATTAATTAAAATAATGAGTGTATTAATATTGCATTTATTCCTGAAAGTTCTTTCAGTTATCTGCTTCTGACAGCCTTAACTTGTACATGCAGTGTGTGCACAATTAATAAAGCTGTCCTAAAAAAAAGGATGTTTTACTTTCTCTATTTTGTTAAATCAAAACATGCAGTTGAAAAATTTGCTACTTGTTTTTGATATTCCCAATTAAATTCTAAGAGCTCTCTTAATGAAAGGACATGGTTTCTCTATATATAAGTTCTGCACAATATACATAAGAATTAAGTGTATTAAGATTACATTATTAATACACTTAATAAGTGTATTAAGAAATTTTTTTCTCTACATCATCTGTATGAAAAAAAACTAGCCCTCATGCAATAACTCTTCCTAGGACTAGGATTCAGTTTTCTCTTCTAGGAGAGACTGCTGCAGCAGACATGGATTATGCCATCAACCTCTGTAAGTGAGATTCAGATCATTAGGAAAATTATTCCTGGGGCTGTAAACTCCATCCTTATGGTTCCTTCCCTTCATGGTTCTAATTCAAGTCATTTAGTAGGGTAGCATCTGCAGGGAATTGGTTACCCTGTTCACAGGATCCAACTCCTCCAAATGTCAGGCAGCTCTGGCTTAAAGGGTACCAGCTTCACAGCAGCCAGGGAAATGCTTCATTCACACTTAGGAAAGCGCCATAAATAGTGACAGTTGAGTAACTCTCACTGCCTGCTGCGAAGTCCTTGGTGACCATAAGTGTCCCCTCAGCAAAGAAGGTAAGAGATAGGCTAAGAACCAGCACTCACACATCCACCTGCTCCCCTGCAGTGCTGCACACCTCAGTGCCACAGTGGGTCCCACCAGCCTGAGCGAATCCCATCCAAGGTTTGAAATCACAAGCAGTTGGAGGGCTGCTTTGGCAAGCAGGCTGGATAACAGTTCCCTGGGTGATATACACCAGATGTACAGATATTGTAACTTTGAAACACAGTGTGCATAGTTTCCCCTTCCACACTTCAACTTAGCTGGTGTAGAGCTTTGGTTTGTGACTTGGTTAGTAACTTCTGGAAGCACTAGATTTCCCTCTTCCCCATTTTCCTCATTCCCATTTCCCTCATCCCACTTTGCATTACTCATTTATTTCCAGTATGTGCAGAATTAGGGCAGGTAACCTAGGGCCCACCTTCTCCAAACTGTCTGATTTCTATTATACAGTCTTATTTCTGTCTATTGTATGACTACTTTCTCCTTATAGCTGGAGCATAAATCTTGGCTGGAGTTATCTGAGGTCCAAATTAGGGGAAAGTATAATTTTTAAAAGATGTCACAATAAACCTGAGTTCTGTCCTTCTCTAGAAAAGGTTGTCTGTGCATAGTCATTACCTGTAGCAAATTCAAAACTATGAAACACTCAAATATGGCTCCCTATTTCATGAACAGTTAAATTGCTTCAGCTTTACCAGGGGGCACCTCTGAAAACAGCAGTTATCATGGCCAGCTAGCACTCAGCCAATTCACACCTTCTTAGGTTTGCCTCTCAGTCCTATTTTCTAAAGTCTATATTCATGGTGTTTTCCCTGGCCTGTTAAAAATCTTGCCCTTCAAATCAAAGTGGAGCATTAAGAGATGCCTCTTAAACTTCCTAATGTACCTGACTGGTCCTCAAATCAGTCCTGCTATCCTCCATGAGTATATTCATGAGGGGATTGGCATGATCAGGTGTTCTTAAATACCAGAGAGAGCATTTTAAATTCAGAATTCAACAGTACAAAAATTAGACTTTGATCTCCGTGAATTTTAGTGGGTATGAAATTTCATTGAAAGAAATAATTAAATCATAAATATATAAAGAAATAATTAAACACTTACGTAAAGGAGAGTTCAGGTGTGTGCACACAATGGTGATTCTGAAAGCTACCCCTGCCTGAGCCCTGAAAGCCATCCACACTTTGAACCAGCTTCCTGACACAAGTCCTGCAGAGCCCAGAGCAGAGCTACAGAGCTGCCTCTGCTGGTCCCCACCAGCACCTTGATGCTGGCAAGGCTGAGCAGTTTGGTGTCCTTCTCTGAGCTCTGTTGGCTGAGAAGCCAGGTGTCCTTCTGCCTTCCTGCAGGAGGGCTTTCCAGGAACAGGGAAGTCACATCTCATAGAATCATAAAATTATTAAGGTTGGAAAAGACCTCCAAGATCTGCAAGTTCAACTATTAAGCTAACACTGTCAAGTCCACCACTAAACCATGTCCCTAAGTCCTACATCCACATTTCTAGGGACAGTGACTCCACCACTTCCCTAAGCTGCCTGTTCTATGGCTGACCACTTTTTTAGTGACAATTGTTTTCCGATGTGCCATCTAAACCTCTCCTGTATCTATATCTATTCCTAAACCTTTCCTAAACCTTTCACTTGTATCACTTGTTACCTGGAAGAAGAGAAGAGCACTGTTTTCATAATCACTTTCTTTTAAAACATGACCAAGTTGTGGTCTTTCATTCCTTAACTCCAGTCACAAATGGTTAACACACTCACAGATTTTTAAAAGGTGAAGCATTTATTGGTTCTCACTTTTTGGCTGCATTGATTCTCTCCGATCTCCTGGGAAAGGATGTGAAAGCAATGGTGGAACTGTTAGGCCTTTCTTTTTACTGGTACTAGAGATTCATTCATTCATTCATTCATTCATTCATTCATTCATTCATTCATTCATTCATCCATTCATGTATGGGAGGAATGTGACGAGAAGATGAACAACTCTTGGGTCTCAAACAGAAATCCCAGTTCCCAGGCTAATACACAGCTGAATTCCTTACCTTAGCCTCCTCTGTAAATGTGCATGTTCTAAACAGATTCTTCAACAGGAACAGAAAGACTGAATCACATAATTTTGTTTCTTTCATATATGACAGTGCATTTCTACTTTTGTTCACTGTGAATGATTGTGCAAAAAATATAAAAATCCAAACTACAAAATCTGCACCTACATTTAGGACAAGCTTCTGAGCCATCAGTCCTGCCTGGACAGAGCTACTTACCTGCAAGAGGAAACTGAAAATCTCCAAGATTTAGGGTTTCCCTTCCTGCATTTTTCTAAAAGCTATCTCTGGCTTTGGTTGGCTGCCTCGTCTGTGCCAAGTTGGGGTGCATCATCCTCCCTGTACACACTCTAAGTGTTGGACCTTGGGGCATACTGTCTTCTTAGATGAAACACTATCATGCCAAAATTAAGCTGTGGGATCTTACATTTCCTTTCTGATTTTAGTCTATAATGCTTACAAACTTCCCCGTAGCAAAATCTCAGTTTTCCCCCACATTGTCCTTCTGTATCCTAGCTAAAGTTTTGGTTCCTGTAGCATGTCATAATATCAGCAAATAAGTATAACTTTTTCAGTCATTGATTGATGATTCTAGTGGTTGACTTGAAGCACAGTAGTGGGGTTTGCCTGTCAGAAGCTGAGTTCTGAGCATTTTCTGAAAAACAGATGTCTCAGTCTCTACATCTCTGCTTTTCCATTTTTTTGAACTTAGCTTGACTGGCATGGGTGAAACTTGCAGACTCCCCAAAGTCAGCAGCAGTTCTGCCATTGATTTTGAATTGTCATATAAATCTTTGTCATGAGCATACAAAGCCAATGGAAAAGTCAGAATACTGTGTGTGCCTATCCAACATTCTCTGACTTTCTGTTCCAGTAATGTGTATTGAAGTTTGATTCCATTCTGATATTGAACTTCAAAATGAAGGTAACTGAAAAACAGTGAAAACTGACAAGTCAGATGGAATTGGGGAGATCAGTTTACACAGCCACAAAATATAAGCAGAAAAGTAATTTAACCTATTTTCTCTGGGAAGTTGTCACTGTGCAATTTAGACTGTTTGCCTACTACTTTATATTAACTTTAAACTATACAGTTTTCTAATTTAGCAGATTGCCTTGGAGCCTCCTACTGGCTTTCTAGTAAGCTTGATCTTTTATTAGCTGCAGTACTTTGTGATATTCATTACACATTAATATAAATTTAGGGTTTTAGATCTCAGAAATACATTCATATTAGCATTCTTTTTTACTAGCAAACGGAGGAATAATTAACCTAGAACATTTGTTCTCATTAATCGAATTCATGTTTGGTCTTTTGAGGCAAAGCTTATTAAAAAAGTAGTGAAAAAAACAGTAAAATAGTATTCTCTTGATATATTTAAGACATTTTGGTTGGTGTATCCTTTTATGATGCTTTATGTTCATTTTACCAGAAATTTATCCTTATCTACCTTTTCATGTTAATGGAATTTTTTATTCTACCAGAATTGATAGTTTGGATTTAAAAGTGGTAACACTCCTTATAGTGTTCTAAAGTCAAAATCCAGGAATTTTTTCTTGCTAAAGTTATACTATGTTTCCTCCTGTAAAATTCTACTAAAGAAGCTAATTTCTTCAACAAAGATCTAGAGGAATATACTGAACCAAGTGACTTTTTTATAAAACATACGCTGTCTCTCTCCCATGCAGGCCTTTCATTTGGGAGATGAGCAGAATTTGCTCCTCAGCAGTTAGTGTTTGAATCCAAGAGGGAAATGGACAGCATCCTCAGTTTCTCAGCAGGTGTTGGATAGATACATAATCTCAGATTAGATAAAACAGGCAAAGGAAATCCTCAGTATGATTGCTAGAGCTAGGCTAAATGCAAATGGTGAAGTGAGGTGCTTTTTAGAGGTAATTCACCTGGTGAAGGTGCTGGTGGGTGCACCCAGGATTGTGCTCATCTCACACAGCTCAAGCCAAAAGGCTGTGTAGTTATGGGTGACATCCCCATCCCGAGGTGTGACTCAGGAACTGGAGTGAAATGACTGCCAGAATATGAGTCTGTGCTCAGCGAGTTCTGTGCAGGCTCCACTATTCACACTAATTCACACTGTGGTGACAGAAGTCTGGGTAAGCTTCCAGGCAGTGCACTGAGGAGCATTTATGAGCATTTATGTGCTGCATCCCAGCCACTCGGTTTCAGAGACAGTAACCTCTGGCAGCAGAAAGGGAGCAGGGAGCTACAGGGGAAGTAACATCAACTAGGATTCACTAGCCTAGGATTGCCTATGGCCTGACACATTAATTAGTCTTGCTCTTGTATTTTCTGAGTGGTAGATTTTCAAAGAAAATTACATATGGAAAAAATGCCTTAAGTTTTTAACATGAGGAAATTATTTGGTTGACGTGATTTCCTGCTGTTGCATGAGGAGCTACCACAGCAGGTGGGCAGTTCCGAGAGAGGCTGTAGAACAGAGTGATGGAGCTTGGAGCTGTTCATGGGGCTCACTGACACATAAAGCTTCAGCCAGCTACACTGATGGTCAGTTACTCTAAGAGAAACCACGGATGGAGGGGCACCAGGGGTGTTTTCTGAAACGACTGCAGAAAGAACAAGAATTAAAAGTTCAAGATACATTTTGGTATGCACAGTAGCTCCCTCTCTATGGTCTAGGGCTCTTAACTAAGTATGGATGGATGAGGACTTAGTTCTCCCTTTGTTCCTTACTGACAAATAAAAGGATTTCAACTTTTGGTCTAGGAAGAAAGTCTGAATTTATTAAGCAAAAGATCTTCTTAAAGTCGTCTTCTGTGGAGGAAACAGATTATTCTCTTGTTAGGTCAGCCCATTCTGGTCTGAAAGAATCCAACTGTTGAGTTTGAGGAATAATACAGAAGGGAAGTCACTCTGGAAATCCAGATTCTTCAACCAAGGTGCTGTGCAAACTTATTAAGGCAACTTTGTGTTCTGCTACAGATTACAGCCTCATATTAGACTTTCTGTTTTGACAGCTCCTGCTAAAACTAAAACAGAGCTTCATGACTAAACTCTATCAGATAAAATTCAGTGTTAATACAGAATTCCAAACATTTTATTATTTGCCATTTGGTCTGAAATATGATGGTCAAAAGTAGAACAGCTGCTGCTAGCAGTCACATTTCACAACTCCCTTTCCCACCTCTGCCAGTGAAAAGAAAGATAGAATCTAAAGCAAAAAAACACCCACCCTGTATCCTTAGGAAAAGTAGTTGACAAAAAATATCCAACTTCACCTGAAACAGAAAAGAGATGGGTTGAATCACGTGATTACACACTGGTAGTTTGTATTTTTTGAAAGACTGAATATTATGAGGGGTTGTTTACTTTAACCTATAAGAAACATTACTATTTCTTGGTCTTATAGGTCTTCTGGGTTTTAATAATGGCTGAAAGACATCTCAGCTCTATACTGAAACTAAAAATAGTCAGCTGTGTAGTTGGTTAGCTAGATAGTCAGGCAGCTTCTCTGCTGTTAGGTTTGTTTCCACACTGCTGTAGAAAAAAAGGTGCCTTTAGGGCTTCAGTTCCAAACTGCAGAGTGGAACAGCTTGGTGAAAACCTGTTTCTATTTTCTGGCTCCAAACTCTCTTCATACTGTGCCAAAAGGTGTGTTCCTTTGTTAAATGTCAAATGGATAGGCATGCCTCTGGATTTTTCCTGGCTTGAAGAGCATTTTGAATTAAATTATTTGAAGCCAGGATAAGCAGACAGTTGGATTTTTACTTGTGTTTCACACTCCCATTTAGTATAATTCTCTTTTGAGCCTTTGTTATTGGTTGAACCAGATGCATACTGCAGAACAGATTAAAATAAGTGCTTTTTCAGCCAAAATTACTTTACCAGCCATGATTTAAGTTTTGTAAGATACAGTTTTTGCAACTGCTTTAAATAAATACTTATTTTCTTCATGAGGAATTATGAACACTTATCAGCAATATTTTTTTCTAAGTGAAGCTAAATGATTGCTTTTTGGTGAACAGCAGATTTGCTCCAAAAGAGGAATAGCCTAGAAATATTCTCTAAATTAATTTAAATCTAGCCAAACATACAAGTCAAAAATGTAGAATGGAATTTTTCAAAAATATCTGGGTTTTTTTACCAGTACTTAGAAATAAATGTATTCCAACATGAATATTTTAGCTTACCTATTATTTAAATAAAAATAAAGGTTTCAACATCTTTTTATAACACAAATACATTAATTAAATACTTCTGTAGAAATTTTTGGGTTAATTTCAAATTATATACTACTTTCTTATTCATCATATCCAACTTTTCCAAATATAATATCTCATTTCAATCTAAACTAATCTAGTTTTTACCCACCAGGAAAAGAAATCTACCTATTTCTAATTGCACCTTTAGCAGCTCTCCCTGAATATATATTTTCTTTCATTTTAAGAATGAATGACCATGCATATGTCTATCTGCAATATTTCTACATATTTACAGGGGAAAACTATATATAATATATATTATATATACATAACTACAACTCCATAAAACTACATATTTTTTGTTATACAGTAATATTTTCTAAATTAATTTATTTTTCTGTATGTTACTGTATTTTTCTGAAAAATGTCATTGAACTGCAACTACTTTATTCCAAAATGCATTGTCAGCTGTTTAAAATAGAAAAATACAAGAGGAATTGTTTTTACTTTTGATGGCAGGAATAAAGCAGCATAATCAAAGTGAAAATTTCTGTATAAAGAATATGTGTAAGCAACTGGATCTATCAGACACTAGTCATTTATAAACCAACCCTTACCCAGGATCTCTTCCTAACTACATCTTGGAAATAGATAATTATTATGTCAATGCAATTATTTCTTCCTTGAGAATGTGGTAGAAGCAGTACTGATACTAGGTTATTTCATATAAAAGCTCATGTATCATGGAGAAAAACTTCATATTTATATATATATCCTGAAAAAAATTGATGCAATTAATAGGAGAAAGGTTGTAGAGTCACAATTTTTTAGAATTATGATTATTATTAAAATTTGACATACATATAATGAATTTTAATTTTGTGCAAGAAAAGAATCACAGTTGTGCCTACTGTGTCATCATTGTATATTGTCCAAAAAGCATACCAGCATCTATCAGAGATTAGTTAAATGTTTATATGTCCAATACAACAATTCAAATATAATTCAAACTGCTCCAGGTTTTAGTAAATTTCATTACTGCAGTGACCAGAGAAGCCAACAGGAAACCACATTTAATCCAGTAGTTTGATTTTTCTCAGCAAGATGAGTGGGATATGTTGGTTGTGAATCTCCAAATGATCATTTGGAGAATTTTCCATAAGCTGAACAACATCACACAGTATTCGTAGAGTTCAGAAAAACCGTTTCGTCCCCTTTCAAGTAATGGAGGTCAAAATTTTCCTAGAGCAGCTTCTCAAGAGTTTTTTATCCCTACAATCTGCTGCCTGCCTTCAGTCAAAACATTTGTTAGCTTCCACTGGCAGATACCCAGGGGTAGGTGTGTGGTCTGAAAATCTGCTGGAGTGGAGTTTCCAGCAACATAAACTGCCTGTTGTTTCCTTTCCCTGTAAGGGCTTGAAAAAAGACAGCTTGCCTTGGAAAATTGGACTAGAAGTGCCTGAGTGTACCCTGAGTAGAACTAGAGAATCGGAACATGCACAGAAGCACCTCCCCTGCAGAGCCCTGGCCATGCTGAGAGGTGACCTTTCTCTTAGCATAAGATTGATGGAAAATGTGTTGTACTATAACCAGAAATCCAAACTGAAGAGGTTATGCTAAGAGAAGAAGGGGAGATATTAATCTGTTATAGTTCAATATATATTAGCTGGATAGTATCTGTGCCAGGAGTACTCAGTGGAGCTCACATGTTTGTACTGGGTTCCTGGAAAAAGACTAATGTTAAATGACCTTAGCTGTACTTTAATCCCATAAATGGCTGTGCCTTACATGCAACTTTCTCAGGAACAGCTTGCTTTCCTGAGCCTTGTTTTACTATGCATTTTCTTGTATTTTTTGTCCTTTGTTTTTTGTAGGTCTTTTTCATTCTGTTGCTATTATACTCAAAGCTCTTGTTATAAGCCTCTTTCTCTGATATATAGCACATGCTAAATTTAATCTCATATTTGCTACAATATATTACAATTCAAACAAATGTAATTTCTATTTAAATGATGTGACATCTTCAACAGCAACACATTTTCCAATAAGTTTTTTCAACCATATAAAATTAAAACTTTGCTATTCCAGTTCTTACTACAGGGATGCTTTTTATCTACTTAATAAATGCTAATTTCCTACCGGATTCATGACAGACCATAATTTAGATAAGTTCCTCAAACTGACGCTGGCATTTCTGGTTCCAAGGGTATGTAAATCACAAACACACATTCTCCGATTATCATTATTATAATAAGTTATTACTTTAATACATAATTATTATTTTTCTCAAGGTGTTATAGGAGCACCTGAAGCCAGGCTAGTATTCAATGAGGTCTTGTACAAGATGGTAGCAAACAAAAAAACCTTCCCTCTTAAAATCTAAGGCTACAAATCAGAAAGGCATTTGTCTAAGAAGATTTCTCTCTTCAGAAAAGCACTTAGGCAAATAATTTCGCTATGTAAAAAGTAGGTTCTTATAAAGGAATTATTTATGGATTAAATCTCTGAAATTATAAACCATAGATAAAATGTTAATTTTTCTTTCATAGTTGGAATAATTCCTTTATTATTTTACAGTGCTTCATGTTTCTGTAAGAGGTAGATGTATTTGAAAAAAATTAATGTAAGGGGTTTGCGATATCATGTCTGCCATGTTGCTTATTCCTATGAAAATCCCTGATAATTCATGATGCAGACTAAAGTACAGATCCCTTTACTTACATTAACCTATTCAGCTTCTTGATGAATAGAATTATAAAGGTATTGTTCCGATCCTTTTATTTTATAAGCCACAAAAGATTGTTTTTCTTGCCAATTTATTGTCAATTGACTTAGTATTTTTATTTGTTTATGTTTTTTCCCGTAAGGTTCATCACTTGATAAAGTGTATTCCTTTCCATGAAGATTTAATTATTTTGTATGAATTATTTCATGGCAGTATTCTGCTGAAGAACTTCACTGCACATTTATATTTTTATGTGACTAAACATTTGCATTTAATAGCTTTTGAAAGACAAGTTCAAAGCTACTCTAATTAATAACAATGATATTGTGTGGATTTTATAGCAAATTACTGTCCAACAACAAGGCTGAACAACAATAACGTAGAAGTTATTGTGTGTGCTTCATTCCAAAACTAACTTCAAGAGAAGAAATAGATTACAAATACAGAACATTAAATTATTCTTCCATAAATTAGGCTTGTTCCTCATTTACAAATTTATATCACAAGTATCTTAGTTAAAAACCACTCTACGTATTAGTTACAGCACAGAAAGAGGAGAGCAGAACAGTAGTGTTTGCTTACTTGTTAAAAAATACTAATATCATTTATGTCCTTTTTATACTTTAATGGAACTCATGCTTATAAACACCCATTGTTCTCAATTTTCTCAGAAGAGCTTACAACAGTTTTTAAACACTTTGTAGCACTTCTGTAGACTAGAATTCCTATGTTGACCAAAAAAACTCAGTACCACAGAATGAGCTTTTCTTGGTATTTTCTAGTGTGTTCAGCAATATTTGACTTCTAAATACCAGTCATTACTGGTTAGACTTTTTAATTTTGTATTCAAAGCTTTAAAAAGTAGAGATTACTGAGTTAAAATGCCCAAACCACCCGAATTCTTACTCACATGGAGGCAGAGGCAGAAGCACGCTGAGCATACATATTCCTTCATCCTACTCCTTTCCATATTGTTGTAAGAGCAAATGGAAGTGATGACTAAGGTCCTGACTAATGGAAAAAGAAACGGAAATCCCAGGATCAATCCCAGTTGCTATGAGTAAAGCAAGGAGAAGAGCTCGCCTGTCTTAGGTGATGTCAGGGCATTGCCTCTTGACACCTTCATCAGAGAGAGGGACAGAGCAGGGACTCCCAAGAGTGATAAGAAACCACAGCTTGAGAAAGCAACTGTTAAGCAGTTGGCAGGTAGATACAGACTGTGATGACTTCACACATCTTTGTGTTTTCAAACAGACTTGATCAAATATGTACTTTTAATTTTTTTGCTTTGGTTGCTCTAACAGTGCAAAACTCTGTATGATATACCAAGCCATTTTTGCTATTCTAAATTGATGAAACTCTTTATTAAGTAATTTTATTATTATAGGCTATTTTGCTGGTGCAACACTAGGAGAAACACAACAGATTTAAGTCATAAAGCTTTCTTCATAATGTTTTTAACAGCTTTTGTTCCTTGAGGGCATGAAGATAAGGTGTTGCATATGCATACAATTTTGTTGCCAGTAAAGATGGAATAAAATTAGTTAAAAACCTAGGGAATTCAGAATTTTTACGGAACACTTTCACTATTCAAAAAAATACTACAGTAATATAATTTCTGTTCCTATTTATATTTATTGACTAACAGATTGTTTCATACGGGTTCTTTAAAATATTTATTTTTCCAAAACTCATCCAAAGCAGAGGGAGGCAGATGGAATAATTGTATGCTGCTCTGTAGTTTAAAAACATTCTATTGACAGAAACCTGATAGGATTAACACAACCCCCAAATTTGCAGAGACCCCACATAATTGCTTTAACGTAAGAAGAGGTCATGGTGGACTAAACAGTATTTGTGATTTGGTAATTTCCTCCAGATAAACCAAGAAGCCCATGAAAACATTCAGATGTTGAGCTTGGCACTGTAGTTTACAAAGTCTGTTCTCTCTAGGGTCCCTCTACAGTAGATAGAATAAGAATCTCAAGGACTAACCTCAAATACCCAAGATCCTATTCTCAATCCTTTGGCTTCTGCCTCTCAGAAAGACAGGGATAATACTAACCATCTTCCACTGAGAACTGTCCTATAAAGCGTTACTTTTCTATTTAATATTTAGATAAGGATGTGGAAAGGGTAATTTGAGCAGAAAAGAACATCCCTGCTCAGAATACGTTACCAGAAAGTGCTTTGGTTCCTCAAAAATGAACTCATATTAGTTTTAACTAATGAGTGTCCTGAGTGACTCCAAAATTGTATTACATGTGTCATATTAAGTCATGCAGTTGTCTGCACCTTGGCTGAAGGGAATAAAGGGAATAAGAATCCAAGTTAGTTCTGCACACAGAATGGAGAAAAAGAAATATAAAATATTTTAAAAAATCTAATTAAAGTGTCTTTGTTATAATTTCAAATTATAAGTGGATGTTTCCTCCCATTCTTTTCTCTGTCTTTCCTTGTTTTGCTTTGAGGGTGGACTAGCAGAAACAGGCAGAACTAAGTTCAGTTAGAACTGGCAGGGAAGGTTGTAGAGCATGGAAGACCAGGAGAGGTGTTGTGAGAGGAACTTACCATCAGTGGTGGTACCACCACTGAAATGCAAGAAGCACTAACTTATAGCAGGAGAAAGCAAAGGTCAGTGAAATAAACAGATGAGAAAAGAAAATGAATGTTCTCTACTGCTGTGGTTTATGACATTGACAGCACAAAGTTCAAAGGTCTTGATTCATTGCAGATCAGCTCTATGAAAATGTCACACTTTTTGTTTTGGTGAAATTCAAAATTTTTAATTTTCAAAATGCTTTTTACTCACAAAATGTTTTCATGGGAGTATGTGACAAACATTTTTATTTCCAGCAGTGTCTTTTGCAAGCACATTTATCTGAAAATTGATGTTTCTTTGAGTGAGTTTTGGTTTTATTTTTCTCTGGATGATAGTGGGTCTACTTTTGTTTAAAAGATTTGTGTATCTTAAGTGAATATTCTTTCATGTCTTTGTGGGTTGTGTAATGAACTGTGAGAGATAGGTGCAATTTCTAGTGAAATATCATAGCTGTATAAATTTGACACATACATATTTTAAAATGTCTAAGTATTCATTCATGAGTGTTAGTCAAGAAAATAAAATGTGTCCTCAACAAGATAAAATACATAGTTTAGGAAAGCATTTAGGACTTGTGTAATAAAAATGTTCTGAACCCCACCAATGGAAAAATGTTTTAACTAAGAATTATTTTTCAACAACAATTTGACCTTTAAGATATTTCTTCTTAAGAGAGTATCATTGTGCTGAAAAAGCAAAAACCCAAACAGAATAAAAAACGGTGCACTACACAGGCGCATTCTCAGATGAATACCTGGTGAAGAAGTAGACGTGTTCAGAATTTTTCTTCACGTCAAGGTTATCCATTTAAGTGGTGTCTCTTTTACTACCTCAGAGCATGCATTTTTCCACCCTAGAAGATTTCACACATGAATGGCAGTAACACATTCTGTAATTATCCTTCATCCTATGCCTTTGTGACTATGCAGTTTTTCACTATTTGAAACAAGGCAGGAATTTAAAATAGTTCAAATAAATTTTAACCATAACTGGTTTTTTTTCTACAGACTTCTTAGATTGCATAGGAGCGTATTTTAATTAAGGGACCTGGAAAAGGAGAATTAATTCATAATACTATTATTATTGTTTTGAGAAGAAGCATAAGCAACAATAATTAGTTCAGAATTCTTCTGAATTTTTTCACACTAAAGACTTTGGATTCAGTGGGTTAGTAGATTAAATTCAGAATTCACCACTTTGAAAATTTAGACAAGAAATTTCAAGTGATTACCAAGAAAGAAAGTTCTTAGTAACGCTTAAGCAAAATGCCTGTAATGATTTTGATGCTCTTATTGGCTCATCTAGGTGCACAGAGTGAATGCAAATCAATTTCAGTGATGACAGATAAACATTTAATAATCTTTCATAAAAGCTATTTTCTACATGCCACTTAGATCTGGAACCGATACAGCAAATCAATGAAAATATAATGCCAATTTCATCACCTATAAAATTATAGCCTTTTCAAAAATATATGATGATATGAATACCACATCATTTAATTTTATCTTCCATATATACTCATTCCCCTGTTATTTCTCTATAAAGCAGGATCACCTTCTTGTGGAAATATTTTATAGCAGCTCAAGGTTTCACAACAGCTGTTCAGTGGAAGATCTTTTACTGCCCGTTTTTTGCAGACAACATACAGGCATTCCTGCAAAGCTATTCTTGTGAACAATATAAGGTCATTCAAAAACATAACTGCCAGAGGTGAGCAAAACCTCTGAGAACTGGTCTTCTGGACAAATTTCATGTGGGATAACTGCAGATGTTTCATGATCATTACTTCATTTATTCCCCCTTTTCAGAACTTTTCCAAACATTGAAGATTCATATATGTGTAATTTATGTTTCCTATCGAGAGCACCAGGATGGCTGGGTAGGGTCCCCCACACAGAGCCCATCCCCCTGTTGGGACTATGGTATTTACAACCAGGAGCAAGTAAGTGAGAAGTGTGTTCTCAGATCTGGTGCATTCTCAGACTGGGACAAACTCTAACACTGGCATCATTTGAAATATCTGCTGAGCTCCTTTCATCCTTTAACATCATCCTGTTTCTTAGATCTACTAGCAAAGGCTATACAAAAGTGAGCTTGCCAAACGTGCCAGAAGTTTGGTTTCCAGAGCTTTAGCATAACCTTCATCTAGAGCAAGAGTGGCCCCTGGGCAGTGCTCCTCCAGCTTGCCAGTTCCTTCTCTGATGAAAAAGCCTCTATAATTCAGAGGCTGAGGTTAAAAGACTTAGCACGGTAGGGGTTTTTTTTCGGGTAGTTTCAGGCTGCTTTGTCTGGAAACAGGGAAAGTAAAGATAATTTTCACAAGGGAAGCACTATAAGCAGAGGCAGTAGATAAAACTGTCTCAGTAACAGAAGACCCTACCATTTAGCAAGAACCTCAGGATGACACTGTTCTGAGTGCCAACATCATTCTTGTCTCAGCAAATTGAAAAGGGCGTAAAGGAATGTACCGATTTTCAGGATACCTCCTCTCTATTGCTATAGCTCACTAAGGTAGCAGCTGATAGAGGTTAACTTTGCACTGGCTGCACCTCACACTGCCTGGCCCTCTTCCCACCCCTGAAAGAAAGGAAGAAAAAAAATAACAACGTGCATAAAGTTTGAAACAGGTCACAAAAATCTAAAGAAGGCAAAAAGATATTAAATGTGTCCTAAGCCATTCCTTTCAGATATCTGATGAGAACGAAGGAAAAAAGAAACATTAAAATTTATCTGCAAACTGAATTGGTTTAAAAAACATGTAGTAAGATAGATGGGCTTTGAGAGACTAAATTAAATAATACTTCATCATAAGCACCACATGTCTCCTAGGCTTGAGGAGTAATAGAGAACCTGAGCACAAAAAATTACTTAAATTGTCCAAAACTTATAAATATAGTAAATATGTATCCTAAATATTACCATTTTAATAAATAAATACTAATGTTGTACAAGTTTCAATATTTTTAAAGTTTCCAGGAAATAGCAATGTGATTGCTATTTCCTGGAATGCATTCAATTATCCAATACTTTCTGTTCAGTATTGTGTAGACGTAATGGTCTCCTTGTAATGTTGGCAGAAGATATTAATAAATAACAATCCTTGCTCCGTTTTGCAATGTTTGAGAAGTTATGTAGAAGATTCATGTGTCTCTGGTTAGTATCCCACTTTCTTTAGCATAGAAGCAAAGAAGTGCATGCTTGTACCTGTTCTGTAAATAGCAATAGAAAGCAAGGCTGTCATTCAGAGATTCTTTAACAATTTATAAATTCATTTGAAAAGGAAATAAACCAAGAAAGTAACTCAAGCACAATGAGCCCTGCCCTTCTTCATTACCAAAATATTCCAAATACTACTGCATTCTAAGGGAAGTGCCTTGATGAACCTCTTGGACTTCAATAACAAAAATGTTTTTCAGTTTTAGAGTTTCTTAAGCTTCAAAACTAAGCTGCATGAAAAACAAAGTGCACTTATGAACTAATGAAATATAAAATAGGGTGGGCAATTAAGAAGAAGAGAGCCTTGAAAAGCACTTACAGAGAAGCCATATTCTACTCCCATTTTTAACTCTGCGACCCATGTTAGCTTCAGCAAACGAGAAATGCATGAGTCTGACAAGGGCACAATTTGTCATGGCATCTAAACAACAGATTGACTGTTTCTAAGAGCTCTTTTTCCTTTGCATCAGTACTTCTTAAAGAGGGAACAAGCATTATTTCTGAAAAACTGTATCACAGCTATCAAGGAGAGTTTGAGCAGCCCTGTTTTGAACAGCACATAGTACAACAAGCAATAATGGACTCCCATCTTCTACGGGATGTCCCTTTCCTCTGCATTTTTCTTAAAATAGGTACTATTTTAATACATGAAGAATTTATATCATAATTAGATGGACATCCAGTAGGTCTGTAACTGCCTTCTGAGAGATGGTTTCAGTGTGAGCTTTCATTTCCTTTAAGTTTAGTCAAAAAAGAGATGTTTTCAAAATCGACCGAATTGTTACCTTTCAGCATTTTTCAAAACGTGTGTGCAGTAAGGAGTGCTTTCTGATCTTTATTATGCCACCATCAAATCCATGAAAAGAAGTATGGAACTATGTATGTATGAACCAGATTGGCTTCTAATTTTATCAAGTAAATCGGAACCAGTTGACCTGTTCTGTGCTATAGTTCTATTAATACCTTTATTATTTATCTAAGCTTTCTCTGTAGCTTTTAATTGCAATTGTACTGTGTTTTTACAGGCCAAGGTACTTTCCTTCAGAATTTACAGTGTTACTGAAGACTTAAACAAACTCCACAGATTCTCTATATTTCATTGGGAATACATTCCTTTTTTTAGTGAAGAGATACTGGAATGCACTCTTCATATCTCCCAAATAAGTTATTTTTAAGAAATATTTTGCCAGAAAATGTGGTTACTTTATAATGCTTTAAGTGTTTATGAGTCCAATTTATTTTGCTGGAAGTAAGACCTTTTCCAAAACATTATAGATAAGTTAAGAAATAAAAAATAGCATGTGCTCTGACCAAGGAATTACTTTTTTTTCCCTTGGAAATGCTAATGCATATATATACATATATTTGCCATGGTAACTGGACCATTTTAAATTTCACATGCAGGCCTTTCTTCTCTTTGTTTCTGAATGTTTGAAAATATAATGAACTTGTAGGCTCACAGATGCTGAAGTTTTATAATGAGGGGCTTCTAAAAATGATTCCTGCAGTTTAGAACTGTCACAACCTGAAATTTCTCAAAAAAGAACAATGTCTGGGAGCAATTATTCTGAAATCATTCATTGGTCCCAGATTTCAAATGAGAAATCCTGGATGCAGTAGAAAGTCAAGATTCATGTGCATACTTTATCTCTGCTTATAATGGCACCAGTCTTATGCATGCATAATTGTTGATAAGCAGGCAGGGAGCTGGAGTAACACTGTCCCTTTAAGTACTGTGTGGTAGTTTTCATTCCATGTGAAGCATAGTATCTAAAATGTTCTTTAGATGCTCATGACCAAAACTTTGGTGAGTTTTTCCACTTATATAAGTTTTAAAAGATAGTACAATAAAAAATATGTCTCATTGCCTTTAATGTAACCTGTATCTCTTAGGAAAAATTGGAATTTCACTCTGTCATATCAAAATATTGAGAAGCCTTATTTTTGGGTACATGAAACAAATCATCAGTCCATATATTTTAAACAGGATTTTTATGTGTATCTTGTAATGAGAGCGTAATCATTAATTTGCTAGCCTTTTTTTGTTGAATTATCACTACAATAAACGCTTTTGAGAACAGAGACCAAGAATCCTCTCAGTTCCATTTTCTAAAAATAAGTCTTGTCTATTAAGTGTACTAATTTAAATTACATTACAATTCCTACATTTTGCTTTGAAACTGTTATCATGATCTAACCATACCTGGAACACAGCTAACATTTCAAGTTCTTTAGAAATAAATTCACTCCACTTACACATAGCATGTAACTACATTGGCTTCACAGGTAGACACAATTGGATTTATTTCTCTAAGAGTTTTTGTAATTAATCCATAAATGAACTGTCTTAACTGTCTTTTAAAAACATCTAAACACATTAGAGATTGAGCAACTGGAGTACATAAGAAAAAAAAGTTACCAGGAAAATAGTTATTTTTATTTCAGCCATTTGCTGTTGGGGTTAAAAAGTCTACAAATACCTGAAGCTGTGGGTGATTTTTCTTTTGAAGATAATAGGCCTGGGATTATATTCAGGCAAATGAAAATGTGCAACCTCTTTATTTTGTAGAGAGTGTATTCCTCTGCTCTATCCCAAAGGTGATAGACAATAAAAGCAATTATACTATGATAATTCAACTATTTACTCATCACATAAGTTCAGAAAACACTTTGTAAAATGGTGAAACCTTCAAACTCCAACTACCTTTCTATTCCACTTGCACATATCTTCTTCTACTTGATGGACCTCACCCCATCTCTCACTATTATTGTTTATGGGGGTTTTTTTCTGCTTAGTCTTCACTGATTGTATGCTCTATTTTCTGTTACTTTATTTTCCTTTTTTTCCTTTATTTTCTTTTCCTCAGCACTGTTACCAAATCTTTGCCACTCAATTCCTTCAGTTTTTCATTTCCAAATCACATCTCTCTAGGTCAGCCAGCAACAGGCATTAGCATCCTTCGACATTCTTTAATTATTGTGCTGAAATTAGGCTAGAAATCTTTGGACCAAATTGAGCAGTGTTTCAAATTATAAAGTGAGACCTGAATCTGTGGATTAGATCAATGCAATACTTCTTCATCTTATCTCTTCTGTAGTGGTTTGAGAAATGACTGCCTCAAATTTGTGATTAATAAATGTAACTCACAGCTTTGTTCTTGGTTGGGATTATATTATGCAGCCCAGAGAGAAAGGCAGTTATATTCCTCCCTCTGCTGCCAGCTCCTTCCCAGTTGTGCATTACAGAAATGAGAATACTTCTTGATTTTTACCACTGTAAACGAGATCTAGGTTGAATTTATAATTCCCACATTTTTTCAAACTCCCCTTCAGTACTTCATTTTTTTCCTCTCTAAATTTAGAAGGAGATTTTCATTCTAGCAGTATTTAAAGTGTTCATATGGGAGTTAGAATGGATAACAAGTTTAGGGAGTACATTTATAAAACTCTCCATAAGTGATTCCACTGGACCAAAGAGAGTAACTGCATTGAAAGACACTTCTAACAGAATCTAAACAATTTCAGTTCAGCTTTAAATGTCAGGGATTTGCTCTTCTCTTGTAGAACAAGAGTATAAAAATGTGTTATCAAGATTTAGTCTTTAATTTCAGTTATGATTTACAATTCCTGCAATTTCTGCAGCAAGGGAGGTTAAATTATTCCTCTGTGTCAGTTGCCTTTAATTTATGGAAGTTGGGAGTTATTGTCTTACATCCTAGGGAAATAAAGCCGTATTTTGATCCTGTTTTTATGAAAATCAGTAGGCAATTTACTTTTTAACTCCTCTGCATATAGCAAAACACAGAACAGAAAATTAGCAAAGGATTAGATCTTGAAATTTAAAAAGAGATAAAAAATAAACTGTTTGCATTGGGTAAAAGGGACACATATAATGCAAGCAGGAAAAGTTTTGAGAGAGATTCAAGCTTTGACAGCAAATTTGTACAAACAATATGGAAGGTTCCAGTATACAAAAGCTATTTCCTTAGCATTGCCAGATACGAAGCATTGGTCTTAAAAAAATTATACTTTACAGTGGAACTTACTGATACAAAGACATTATAGAACTTCTAAGGAAATTATTAAAAACTTATGCTGCACTTTTTTCTTCTTTTTTATTTTTTTAACAGAACAATAGTTTTATCTTCAAAATCAACTAGAAGACCAAATTATTATAGTATTTGGCAAGTCAAAAATGTTTTCTGCTACTGGTTGTTTCAACAACATTTTGTAAAAGACATTCAGTAAGTATTCTGATGCCTAAAAGTAAATTCTTAATTATGCAAGGACCTTAAATTTGCACAAAACAATGCTACATCCAAGAGGCAGTCTTCCTCTCACCCCAGCCCTTTTTTTCCACCTCTGTGGCTCTGCCTCCATTGGGCTCGCAGGAGTATTTGGTCAAACATGGACCAAATTGCTAAGTAATCTGGAAATTAAACGTTTGAACCCGAGTCCATTCTCCAAGTCAGCTCACTGTATCTCCACCAAAGTGCCTGGGGAACTACAGCTCAAGGCAGGAGCATCACTCATTGAAGAAGCTGCAGTGCCAGAAGGATAGGTGTTGCAGGGTCTGGAACACACTGGGTGTCAGAGAAACCTGGGCATTAGTTATAAAGTGGAACACCCCAGCAAGGTGGCTGTGAATACAAGGGTGGTATGCCAGGTCCTCAGTTTGATCTAGTGGTACCTGTCCATTCTAAGACGATTATTATGGAACTATTTGAGTTCTTGTGCATTAAGTTCCACAGCTCTGTAAGAGTTTATGAGCTTTTGCCAAAGAGTGGAGCCAAGCTTACTGTCAAATTCCCGCAGCACTGCTCAGTGTAGTAAGAGGCCCCTAAGCACAGCACCAGAGTCAGCTCCTGCGTGCATCCAAGGGGGTCTGCATGAGCCATAATTTACCTGGTTGGGCTTACAGATTGTCCTGCACAAACTGGAGCAGGCTGGAGATGTCTTTGGTCCTTTGCATCCTCCCTGGCAGGGTCAGTGTGCACTCAGTGAGACCAATGTATCAACAACTGCTCAGAGCTGCATTTGCATGAATAATCCTGCCAGATCTGTGCTGGCCTCCCCCAATGTCTCTGCATCTAAGGCACGATTAATCTGTCAACTAAATAAACTGTCTATGGATAACCAAACACTGGCTGTGCACAGTAGAAAATGAACATATTTAGAACGCTGTACTGTGATAGTCTAAGGACAGTTGGTGATTAACGAGTAGGTCTTTGTGCCACCGAAATTTACAAATATACTTCATTAACACTGAATGCAATTATAACTGAAGGGGGTGGAGAAACTGTTTCCCTAAGCTTAAGTTGTAGTGGAAGTTAGCTAATCAACTGTGTAATAGGGTAGGAAAATTCAAGCTAAAGTAGTGCTTATTACAGGCTTGGTTTAGTAACACGTGTACCTGTAATGTCATCTGCAAGTGACAAAATCATGTTTACATTTCTGTGGAGGAGCCCTGTGCCATAAACCTTGCAAAACCTGGTAGTTAAGTAGCTCAGTACACTGGAAAACAGAGCCTGTTTGCTCCTTGGATGTCAGTGAATGGACTGAGTAAACTGTATTTTAGGGGGGAAAATAGAGAAAAGCTTGTCAGAAATATGAAGTCACCAAACCATTTTTGGCTCGAACTGGACAATGTTGGATTTCTAGAGCAGAATAGTTATTTGCTGAGTAGGGAGGAGCTAACCACACAGGGCTGGTCCCAAGAGTGCCTGAAGGTGGCTTTGCAGCTAGAAGTAAAAAAATATTCTGATGACAAACACACATGAGGGGCTATTTAGGTATGAACAGAAAATTACTTGCTGTGTTTCAAAGAATAATGAGCTGAGTAAGGCAGGGGGTAAATGGTGTTGTCTGTTAGCTGGATGACACGCTAATAACTGGGAAGATTTCAGATGAATATTTACAAAACCTAGAGGAGGCCTGAAAGAAATTGAAAAGATGTGATTGTAAAGCTAACAAAGTATAGCATGCTAATTTCTGTTGAATTTGTCCTCCTCCCATATACTCAAGCCAGGTAATGTAGCATATGAACGGAAATTAAGGCTACATAGCTTCCAAAAATTAAAATCCAGTATACAAAGAATATAAATAGGGTCTTTAATATTTCTTCAGGGTTGAGCTTTAGGGCCATGAGATGAGCTAGATGTTGCATGCTGTGGAGGGATAGCAGAAGCAGTCTGTTAGATTGACAAAGTGTTGTATACTGTAGAATACATTGTGGAATTTTATTTTTTAAGATATGATTTTTAGGTTTTGTTTCTTAAGAGAAAGAGTTGCTGCAGATGTTAGATGTCCACGGTACACCTTAGAATATTCTACTGCTTAGATGGGACTGTGGAATAGTCATTCCAAATGTAGCAATTTTGGTGTGATATCTGTTCTTAAGAAAAAAACTAAATGGCTGTAGACCATATTGAATAAAATGGTTTTTTTTTTTTTTGTGGAAGCAAAAAAGAAATGGAATAGTTCAATTTACATTAAAATGACACATTGTCCATGACAATAGTATGCAATTCCTCTCTTCCAGGAACTGAGCCACAGCTTCAGACACATGTAAATCTAGGGTTCAAAATATGCTAGATTCCCTTCCACAATATTAGCAAACGGTGGGGGAAAAATTACTAAGAAAAGTATTCAGCCTTGGGATTATTAAATTCCACACAGAAAAAGATTTTTTTCATCTCACAACAAATCACAAAGAGTTGGTAAAAATACTTCAAAGATGAACGGTCCCCATCTGGTGACAGTGAAGAGCCTGGATCTTACCAGATCATTTTAAAGACTTTCAGAGAGATATGCTAACATGGAGTTTCTGTCCCAGCTTTCATTTGTTCGAGAAAAGTGTTCATTGACAATGAATTGCTTCACTTACTAAATGACCTCTTTATTGCAGTTATAAATATTGCCCTATGAATAGGAAAAGCCCCTGTACCAGTTAAGAAAATTACTTTTACATGCTCTAACTTCATCACATAACAAAAGGGAAACTTTATTCTTTCTAATTCAGGAGATTGAATTAACCATGGAAAATGCTGTCTCAGAACTAAATGTAATAACACTGATATAACTACAACAGGTATGCAAAATAGGTTTAAATGGGAAATAAAAACTAAGAAAGAAGTTAATTTAGAGACCAGATGAAGAAATCAATACATGGAAAAGGCAAGGAGCAGGTTTGGCAAGGCACCAGGAGATGACACAGTATTAACAATAAAGTATCATGTCACTTGTGACAGAAACCAAATGGCTGAACACTGATTCCTCAAGGAAACACTGTGCAAAAGTGGCCAAGCAATAGCGATATGATCTCTCAGTGCCCAGAACTTGAGGCCTGTGATAAAAGCCTAGGCTATTTACACCTAAAAAATATTTGGAGAGGTGTTTTATTCTTAAAATGTCATGTTAGAGAAATGTCTATTATTTTATTCTGGATGAATTTCAGACATTATCCTAGCAGAATGCAATAAACTTTGAATGAGTTACCAAAGCAATTTGGGCAGACACATAAATAAGGTTAGAGGAAAAGCAGTTGGAGAAACTCACAAGGTGGCAGCCCAAATTTTTTGTTAGCACCAAGGTTCGCCCTACCACCTCCAGCTCAAAAAACTTATTCAAAATTGTTGTTTTACATTCCATTTCCTAAAAACAAAAGTCAGCCCAGACCACTTGAAAAAGATCAGTGTGCCATTCAAATGTGTGTTTCAGAGCCTTTATTGCACAGCAATATAAAGCTGAGTGGGAGGAATAGAGAAAAGTTTTAGAAAATTTGTGGGTTGAGTTCAGTGGTATATTAGGGAAATGGAGAAGATAAAGATGAAAAAAGGCCAACTGTACTAGATAGCATCTTAGTTACATGGCATAAACCTGGAAGTAAATTGAAATGATCAGTTTTCATTGCCTGGAGAAAAAGAAGATAATAAGAGAAAGAACACTAAAATCTGAATAAAAAGGAGCCAAATAAATTCCTCTAGGTGAAATTCTAATAAACTGAGAACCTTCAATTGTATTTGCTTGCCTTGACCATACAGCTCTAATCACAGAAAACTTTCAGACTTTCATGAGACCAGCATTATATTTTGATTGGTTTTGTATTGAAATTATTTACAAAATTTACAAGGAATCCTGTTCTGTAGATTTTCCTTTTTAATAATATTATACGGCTCCTAGTTCCATGGATTTTCCTATTTCCTTTTCTCAGAATAGGCCATTTTAAGTCCATGCATGTTTGAGAAGGTTTCAGTTTCAGCTACGATATAAGTTTCTACAGAAACAAAGGTTATGTTGGTCTTCACTGTTGTTTTCCTCTTTCTTGGCAGTGTTCTGCAGATGAAAAGTAATGTGAGGTTCATTATATGCCTTTAGCAAGAAATGCTGGAATTTCTGATTTCATATCCCAGCACATAGCAAAAATGTAACACAAAGCTAGAAGGAATACACAGGGCCTGATGCTGTAGTTCTAATGGTAGAATCACAAAACTATTTTACTCCAAGTTAAAAAAATAGCTTCTTTAAATTATTCATGACACAGATCTTATTCAAGGCCTTTAAGGATACAAGTCAGCTGTGGGAGGCTAAAGCCATGGAAAGCAGCTGGAACCTCGCCTTCTTTGTTGAACTTATCCATCATAAAAAGAAATAACTTGCAACTAAGATTATGGAAAGATCTCCATTCTTCTAAACTAAGGATGTTAGAACAATCCATTCTCTCAGTGTAAAAAATTGCACTCCCTCCTTTACCAAAGATAGGGTCAGTCTGGGGCAGGTAAAAGTTAAGTTACACATCCTTGCATTCACCCTAGTGAACCTGAGCTGTTGTCTACAACAACAATTTGCAGAAAGAAGTGCCTGCCTGTAGTTCAACAGCAATTGTTCTTTTTCCCCATAGAAATAGTTCAAGCAGACAGGCTAACATATGCATTCTTTTCACAGAGAAAACATGCTCTCAGCAATGCTCAGGTAGGCAGGCAACCAGGCACAAAGCTAAAAACACTCAGGCATAGACAGAGCAAGTGCAGGCAAATGCAACCTTGAGTTACTGGGGAGAAAGAAATTAAAGAGGTTGAGTGGAGTTGGGGTTGAGGGGAGTTGAAGGGCATAGGTCACATCTCCGATCAGCTCCTACTATTTTTTTTAACATTCTCAGCATGTTTCCAGTAAAAGGAGGAGGATAATTGAGTCATCCCAGCACCAGCAGCATTTCCCATGGCCAGAGGAAGAAGTCAAAGCATCACTGTCTAAAACTGTGCAGCCTGTGACCTCTGCCCCTCAAACATGTGTGCACACAGGTGGACTGCACAGGCACAGGCTGGAGTAGCACTGAGTATTGACCTGGATTTTTGCTGAATTGAGCTGCCTCACAAAGACAGCTGAACAACCCTTCTTCTTCTGAAAATTCATTGAAAAGGAAAAAATTCATTTCATTCTTCTGAAGATTCATTGGAAAGGAAATAGGGTATTCTTTTAATAGGGAGCAGGGAGAGGATGATGGGAGCACCTAGATGGAGGTGAGTAGAATGGCCCAGATGAAAGTAAGGGCAAATTCAGAGACCACCAGTGCAGTGCCAGCCTGGGGTCTGCTCAGCCTTGAGAAGCAAGCAGTTTTATACCTCCTAAGTCTTACGTATCCCTGACCAGCAATGGCTTTTGAGGGCAAAGGGAAGAGAGTGAACCATTAATTTTGGCACCATCCATGTCCCCAGGTAGTGGAGAGGCTGAATTTTTCATAATTCCGTTTTCCTCAAGAAACCAAGTCTGTTGAAAGAAATTATGGAAGCACCTGCACAGATAGTTTGGGCAGCCTTTCACATATATAATGTCTAGAAAAAAAAAAAAAAAAAAAAAAGACAAGTGTATGAAAAAAGGAAAAGTGTCTGCCAAATGAGCTTGTTCATCAGCAAATTAATTTGACTGAATGATGTGAGAGCTAGGCTCTCCTTAGAGTCACACTTTAGTGTCCATGTTTTTCTTTCAAATATCTGCTTTCATATCAAGTTAGTTCAGTATATCAGTCAAAAGAAAATATTTATTTCTGGCACACCTACAAAAACATTCTGAGATTTGAAAATCTAGTTGAAATCTCTTTGATTCATATTACATATATATTACATTACCTCTCTCTTTCTTTTGCTTCTCTCTTAATACTGAATAATTTTCAACACAGACTTTGTGTATCTCCCTAGTTTTCTGAAACAGGAAGAAAATTAATATATCTCTTCTTTTCCTCCCAAGCCCAGAGATGAAACTGCTTTTCTCTGTTTATTTGCTTGCGTTTGTACATATTTATGTGATAAGGGGCAAATGTGTGTCTCATGCACGTGTAAACAAATTATTGAGAGAAAATAAGCTGTGTTATCTTTTGTTCTGAAAGCTTTTAGAGTAATGTAGATATTCTTATCTTGTGCAGAAGAGGGCATGATAATGTCCATTATCCCCTGCAAGTTTTGTTGCCTGCACACATCAGCCTGTTGTTCTGCTGTTTCAGAGGACCATGAATGTTATCAAAGACAGCAGTTAGCACAGGACATGCATTTTCTCAGAAGGCATGCTTTGAAATTTAAAAATTTAGTCGAATTTCCTAATGATAATTAATGGGAAGCCAGAATAGAGGAAGCAAGGCAGCAGTTTAATGGAACAGAGGGCCACAAAAAACAGTTATAATCCATGCAAACCTGAGGCCAAACTGGAAAGTGTCAGCTCATACTCGGGGCTGGAGATCATTTCTGCTAGTTCATTTGTGATTGTCTGATCAGTAGGTGAGAGTTTATAGCATCTGTTCTATTTAGTGAGAGCTAATATAGAGCTGAGTCTGTAGTGGCCTTTTGTTGTGATGAGTGGTTATCATCAAATGAGATGTTGAAAACCCTTACTGCCATCCAGTTAAGGCAGGTTTCTGAGCCACAGAAAATGGCCCTAGCTGGTCTCTATCTTCCAAGACTAATTTTTATGTGCATTGAATTGGACAGGAAAAAAAAGGCTGTTTCAGTTCTTTCAGATTTTTTCTTCTTTCGGAACTCAGAGATTGTAAGGCCACTCCATGTGAGGGTGTTGATCTCTGAGCTTTGTTCTCAGAGGAAGGGAAGCAACAAAGAGACAAGCTGTTCAGAAGTATTTGTCAAGCTGTTATTTAGCCAATAGTTTCAGTCATTCTGAATGAGTCTGAAAATAATCTAGATTACTCTCCTATAGGATATTTCTGATCTATTTTTATACATCTTAACCCTTTATATAAATGCTCACAGTTATAGCAGTTCTGGAGAAAACTGAACAGAGCACAGTGAGAAGTGTCAGCACAGAGTCTACTTGTCATCAGCTGCTGTAATGCAGACTTGTGATATTCCAGATGTAAATACACAAACTGCTTTTGGGCCCATAGTCACTTCAGAGGGAATGGGCAGTGCTGCAGCAAGGCAAGAGTTCAGGTGGGGCAATCCACTTGATGCTGGTAAGCTCAGTCCTTGTTGCACTGATTTCAGGGCTCACCACTGTGTTCTCCACTGTGCTGGGTTTACATGGCGAGATTTTGATGAGTTGAAGGATAGCTTCAGGGTTGGCTTCTGTGGGAAAAGACCAGAAGCTGCCTCTGTGTCAGGCACAGCCAGTTTTGCCTCCTCCAAAAGAGACAGTTTATTGCTAAAAGCAAAGCCCATCAGTGATGTTGGTGATGCCTCTGTGATCATTTCAGAAAGAGTAAAAAATGCTGTGCAGCATCTGTGAGGGACATGAGAGAGAAAAACGTGAGAGAAACAGCCCTGCAGACACCCAGATCAGTGAAGAAGGAGGGGGAGAAGGTGCTTCAGGCCCCAGAGCAGAGATTCCTCTGCAGCCTGTGATGAAGACTGTGATGAAGCAGCTGTGCCCCTTCAGCCCATGGAGGCCCACAGAGGAGCAAAGATCCACCTGCAGCCTGTGGAGAACCCCAAGCCAGAGCAGATAGAGATGCTCTGAAGGAAGCTGCAGCTCATGTAGAGCTCATGGAGGAACAGCCTCCTGGCAGCACCCATGACTGATGAGGGACTGTTGGGGGTTGAATGCTTCCCTTTTCTTTCTGTGGAATTTCTCCCATTGTTATGCTAAGTAGTTGTGGTTACACCTTAAAACGACAGATAATGTTCTCTCCTAGGGGGGTGGGTGGAGGGGGAAGGGGGGGAACCGGAAAAGGAAAGGTGGGACGGGGGGGTCTGGAGCGGGGCTCTCGCTCTCGCTTGGCTGGTGGAGTGGGAGGACAGTCCGGGCTCCGATCTGTCATCTCCCCTGCCATCCCAGCACTGAGATCCACGCTCCCTGCCTTTGGACATCGCTCTGCTGCTCTCCCACCTCACCCTGCTATCTCCAGACACTCCGCTGAGCACCACGACCGACACCGTGAGGGGGAGTCACTTTCCCATCCCCTCTCACCCCTGGGCCGCGGCCGCCATCACCCAGCCCTCTTCAACTGCGCGGGACCTGCCCTGCCCCCACAGCACCGGTAACAGCACAGGGAGACGGCCTGCGGCCAGAAGGGACTGGAGCGGAGCCATACTGTTCTGTTCTGTTGTCAATTTTTATAGCTGTTGTTGTTTTTCTGCCTTGTTAGATATCAGTAAAGAACTGTTACCCTTATCCCCACATCTCCTGCCTAAAGGCCTCTGATTTGGACCTAAAATAATTAAAAGGGAGGGGGTTGCACTCTGCATCTCACGAAGGGGGCTCTTGCCTTTCCTTAGACCATACCTGTCTTTCAAACCAAGACAGGGACCCATGCTGGAACTGTCTGTTCCTGAAGGACATTACCCTCATGGAAAGAACCCATATTGGAACAGTTCTTGAAGAACATCAGCCCGTGGGAGGGACCTCATGCTGGAGCAGGGAAGGAGTGTGAGGAGGAAGGAGTAGCAGAGACAAAGCATTTTGAATTGATCACAACCATTTCCAATGCTTCTGGTACCCTCTGGGTAAGGGAAATGGAAGAGTCATGAGTGTCTCTGCCCTATCTTGGCCTATCAGCTTTCTTATCTTCATTTACTCTATTGAGGAGAGGGAGCAGACTTCTTCTTGCAAACACTTGCATCATCCACTAGTGAAGAGATTCTTAAGAGAAAATACACTAAAGCTTTATTACGCACAGTATAAATAAGTATAGTTTTAAAAAATATATTGAGCTAAAGCAAAGCTGAAAAAGACCTAAAATTAAATGAAAAAAAAAATCAAAGGGAATTCAGGAATTAATTTTAAAATGCTACTTATGAATTGAGAACTGTTTTGCATCATCTGCTTTATTTTAGTCTCTCACTGGGAGAGTTAGCCTGGAGCAATCAAAAACAGGGTAAAATTTCACAAATCTTATTAACCCAATCAGTATTTCAGGAGTATCTGACAGCTAAACTGTTCATAATTTGGGAAGGGGGCAGGGGGAGGGCAGTGGGGGAAGGGGTCAAAGAAAAGGAAGAGAAGAAAGTGCAAAGGACTATATCCAGAGTACATATCTCATGATACTTCAGCCCTAGGAGAGTGCTGAGAATCCACCTGCTGTTAAGAACTGCTGGCTCATTATGTAATCACAGAATTGTAGAAAAAATGCTGTTGGAGTTCATCTGGTCCAGTCTGTTCAAAACAGGGCTAACTTTGAAGTCAAGTCACAACTTTTATACCCTTTCCAGACAAATTCCAAATGTATCCAAGGGAAAATACTCCACAGCCTAGACACTGGTGGTCCTATGCCAGTTTCCCAGCATATCTCTTGCAACAGGAAGTCCAAAATCAAACACAGTACACCAGAGAAGATTTTACAATTGCCCAATATTGGTGCACAGTAATGTTACTCATCCTGATGGCTAATCTCCTGGTGACAAAGCATTATATGTTTAAGAACATACTGTCCAGTTTGCCCTGCCAGATATGCAGGCTCTTCTCTGCAAAGGCCCTTTTACCTGTAAAGAATACAACAAAAAAGACACAGTAGTCTTTTCCTTGTCCTTTGACATTCAGTCACATGCTCACATAATTAACAGTGGGCTCTCATTTCCTTGATGTTCCTTCTACAGCCAAAGTTCTGACAGAGCAATACAGAGAGAGTTTGGCACCACATTCCCATTGCCTGTTATAATGTCCCATTCCAGTGCTGGGTTGTTGTTTTCAGTACCTTCCATGCCACAGAGGACAGCATGAATGTGTCCTAGAGAAGCATGTCCCTTTTCACATGGTAAGCACATGGCAGCCCTCTTGTAGAGGCTTGAATAATACTCTGTCCTCTCAAAATTCATATGACTTTTTGGTGAAAATGCTGCCTGGATTTGCTAGATGCATTAGTTATGTGTCTCTATCCAAGGGATACATGAACCAATCCAACCTGTAGTCTCACCTTCTGCAGAGTTCTGCTTTGCAAACCCTGCTGGCCCCAGAAGTCATCATGGTATTCCTTACACCAAAATGGGTGGCACATCTGTATTCCCACTGGATATGACAAGAAGCTATTAAGGTGTTCCAGAAGTCTCATTTGGTGTCTTTCAGCTCACATCATGGTTTTTCATATCTCAGGGGCTGGTTCTGGGTCCTTTCCATCAAATGAGTAGCCATTACAGAGATTAGCATCTCAGATCATGAAAGAAATTCCATTGCGTTTTATTTTCAGACTAAAATGATTGTTCCAATCATTTAAGCTGAGCAGTAAAGAACATACAGGCTGCTCTTCTAAGGTAAGTGTTTCTTTATGCTTTATTCTATTTTAAATGTAATCTTGGCAAGAAGAGGAATAAAAAGAAAGTATTTCAATGTCTGGAAAACACATTACTGACATATATAATTTTCTGTTGACTTTGCTAATATCAACTTGCAGAAACATTCTTATTTTTTCTGCTTCAGTAAATATTCAGCCCTGAATTTAGCTGTTTTGTGTGGGCTGTAGTTGTTTGTTCAGGCTAATGGAGATTAGAGACCTGTGAAAGGCTCAGTAAGATACCACACAGTAGAGAGTTTCCAGTCTGGTGTGCTAAATAGGTTCGAACAGTTTCTCTATATTATGTAGCATATACTAATATAAAACATGAGCATGAACTGATTTACAGATTATCCTTTAGGGTAGAATCATAAAAATGTATAGGCATATAAAATCAAAAGGAAAGGGAGAAGAGACTATGTATCTTAATAAACCAAGTGCATGGAATGTTGAAGTATATATTCCATTGCTTAAGACAAAGTAATAACAAAAATTGCAATAAAAAATAATTAGAATATCTTTAGACTAGAAATTACCTGTCAACCTCATCTGTAAACCAAAAAAAAAGTCAAAAGTATAATTTCAAACACCAAAAATGAAATATGTTTTATATTAAACTCCCTAAAATTCTGGCCAAATGTGATTAATACCCTTCCACATGAGCAAGTACACATGTACTGATAGGTAAGCACAATCAAATAAAGAGAAAAAAAGAACAAGTAAAATGTTCTGTATCTATAAAGAGAAAAGACAAGTTTTATTTCTCTGAGTATTTACTGATCTACTGAGAAGAAATGTTTTTGATTTTGACATTTGGAAAGGTAGTATGAGGAACTTCTAAAGAACACTATCAGAGGTAGGCCTCTGAGCCTCTTCATTGCTTCTGAGAACCTAAATGTATGGGCTGAAATTCATCTCTTCTGCTTTTTAGCTCTCCATAGTTAAAGCACTTGACTTTGCCTAGGCTTTCAGATGATGATGAGAAAGATGTTACCCTGAAGTCTTTGGAAATGTGTCAACTATGCATTAAGAATTGAGAGCTCTCTGATTCAGATTCCTCCAATAGCTTTCTAGAGGAAGGTGAGGCGAATCCAGGAGAAGGACTATACAACCATAAATTATGTGTCCCATCATTCTTACTACAGAAAGGATATTCCTGTCCCAAACAACATTCTCAAAACTCAGACAAGTAAAAGTATATAATTTAACTTCTATTTCAGTTTAATCTCCTGTCTCTATAAGTTCTGCTAAGGTTCTTGGAGCGTAGACACTGCCTTCATCTCTGTCTATAAATAAACATTAGTAGCATTGTACTGGTAATAAATACTTGTCATCAACAGGGAGCTTTTTTGCTATAGTACTGAAAGATGACAGAGTTTGGCTTTCAGACTTAAGTTCACTATTCATTTTCTTTCTGTGGTACTGCCCATCGATTCCAGTGGGGATGCATAGGTGTACATGAGGTTAGAATTTAGTCCATAATGTACACAAAGTGAACAGTTTTCTGTTCAAAAAGTGAAAGTTTTCTTCACAAAAAAAGAAACTTTTTGTTTCACCACCTTGAAATATGTCTTCATTAAAGACTCCTATTTTGGTTCCCTGTCAAAATTATTACAAAACTTTGCTTAATAAATGACATGTTTTTATATTAGAAGTCAAGGGAAACTATGTCTCTGGAGTTTAAAAAACACTCATTACACGAACTTGTATTTGTTGATCATTAAGAAATTAGTCTTCCAGAAAAATTCAACTCAAAAGTAGTTTCTTATAATACAAACCATTTTTTAGATTTAAATCCTGAAAACTCGTGTGCCATTTGTTTTTGAAGAAAATAGGTTGTTATCAGTAGTTTCAGCCCTAATCCACCTCCTGTCAATTTGAAAGAGTATTATGGGGTCTAATCCTGCTCCTACTAATTCAATGAATAAGCTCAGAGAGAACATGCAAGGCCAAACACATAGCCTTTATATTAACTGCAGCAGGGAAAATACCTATTTCTTTCTTCTTAAGGTCCTCTTACCTGTTCATATACTGCAGATAAGATCTGGAATGGGGGTTTAGGGCATTATTTATAGAAAATGAACAAAAAAGTCTATGTTAGACTTCCATGATTGCTACCCTGAGACCTTGACAGACTCGGGTACCAAAAATAGCATCCATGCTCTGTAACAATAGGATTTTTATTCCTACGAAGCAAAACTGTTTGTCTGCAGAAGAAAGAGAGAAATATTTTAATGAAGTCTCCTCTGCTAAGTGTTCTTTTTTTATGGTGCCACTTGGCCTTTGGCAAGAGCTACCCCGTAGCCATAATGCACTTCTTGCGTAACAGCTCAGCTTAGTAGAAAGGGCTAGATATAATGCAGTACATGACCTCCACAAATTCATCCCTTTTATGGGAACAGAATAAAATAAGTATCAATGTAATTACATCTGACATGTCCAAAAGATTTTTGGAAGAACAACAGCATTTATTACACTTGTTGGTTTACGTCACATTCTGATTTATTTTTCAAGTAATATGTTATATAGGTTTATAAACTACTTAAGGTGGAGGGGTTTTTTAAAGGATTAAGTAAATCTGCTCAATCCCTTATCTACAAACTAAAATGCATCAATTACTTGGACTGTCACAAAGTTTTGATTGTCTTTAGTGTTTCTCCAGTACTATTAAGGCTTACTCTTCTTATTGCAGCAAACATTTGTACTAACAGGAATTTGGCTCCACTATATCATAACCACACTTTAATGAGCTCTGTGTTTCAGGGAATCTATCCCCACTGACTGCTTTTGTTTGGTTGCTCATTTTTCATAGTTGCATAGTTATTATGTCAGAAGGATAGAATGGATGCAGATGAGCTGAGTCACTGTTTTATAGTCACCAGCAACCACACCCTAAAATCTGGTCCATATTGTCTGCTGAGGGTCAGACTATCCTTTACTCAGAACAGAGAAGCAGTGCCTCTCCCCCTGAGGGAGACCAACAGCAGTGACTAGAAATATGCTGGAGGTACAGCCACTGGCTTGCATGTCTCTTCTGCCCACCCTGTGAACTGGTGGATGAAATCCAGTCCTGGTCTGGAGTCTGTTCCAGATAGCATTAAGCTGAAGCTGATAAATCTCTTTAAAAGATGACCAACAAATCCACTTGGTTCTCTCACCTAACCTTCACAGCACTTAAACACTGAGCAGGAGGACCACATGCATAGCTGTCCACATAGACACGTGTATAATCCCTGAGGAATGGGAACTGAGCCCCCAGACACCTCTTTCTTCTTTCCCTCAGGCCCTTTGTTCTTCTCTGTGAGGTTATTCTCATGGCACATGTATTTTTGACACCTATGTGACACACATATTTCTTTGAACACAGGATCCAAAGCCTTTAAGCCATGATCCTACAAACTAAAATTTTACTTCCACTGACTGGACAGTAGTTCTTATGACTGGGAGGATCAGAGATTAGCAGACAGATGGAACCTTTTTAGGCTGGAGAAGGGAGGGGGGAAAACAAAAGTGGTATAATATAAAATCAGAGAGAAAAAATACTGCTCAGCCGTGTTCTGAATTATTGGCACAGATGGAAATTGTTGCATTACTCACTAAGAAGCTTCTATTAATTTCGTCTTTTATTTTCTTTCCTGTGAGAGTTGACCTCCTGTAGACTTTTTCTCCACTCCTTCCAACACTTTCTGAAGAGGAACAGGCAGTGATCTACCTGCATGTCTATTTATTAAAGACATAATGCTGATAATAGAACACAGAGATCTTCTGGCTCCTAAGGCAAATGCATTTGGTGGCTAATGCTGATGAGCACATTAAGGAAGGAAAGGCCTGGAGAGAGAGAGAGCTTGAATTGCTGTCTGATTTATGAGCCTGTAATAGCACAGTTTGGAGTAAAAAGAAAGGTAACGTCTCCTAATATTTATAACCAAAATTTGCCCTGCTTTGAAAGCAATGAAATGTAGTTTAGTGGCTTTTTAGCTGTTTAACACTCAGAACTGATCTGTCCTCTCCAGTGCAAGTAACTCTGAGATATCACAATCTAAAGTTTATCAGCAGGGTGAAAGATGATTTAAATGCACCAGAGAAAAGCCAGAAAATATGACAGAAGTCACAGTAAAAGGACCACATGGTTGGTCAGTCTCAGATTCTTGTATAATTATACTCTTTCTGTGGAAAGTATTATTAATTCAGATTTTGTAGTGCTAGAAGAAATCCTAAGTATGGAAATTAAAAGAACAAGATTGCTGTGATCTTGGCTGTGATTGAGACAGTGGAGCAGATTCGTGTTCTTCCCATAAGAAGAATCCTTGCAACTGTAGCTAGAGGTGAAAGACAGCATCAAAGAGAACTTCTGGTCTGATACCAGGTGGAGTTAAGCATAGTACAAGAGACCAGTACAATTGTGAGACCATAGCATATTCTGTAAAAACTTGGGAGGTCTCCTGCAGAAGATAAAAAATATTATTAATCATGCTAATTATCTCATTAAGCAATGTGCCTTATTATGACAAGAAAGAATTACTATCAGCATTGGTGGGGTCTCCTCTGCAATCAGATATAGTTTGTAAGCCAGATCGCAAGCATCAGATACTTTGAGCTGAAAGTGGATACTCAAAGAAGCCTTCTGGCATAGGTGAAACTGTAGTTACAAGTCATGAGGTTAGAATACAGCCCTAATCAGTCATTGGAAACTATACTGCACTTGAAAATACTACTTTTGAAGACACTACTCTTAAAGAAAATTCAACATCTATGATTTTTACTGTGTTGAATCTCTGGACTATAAGTTGGTTTAAGAGTCCTTGCAATCATGAGACACCAACTACAATTTCCCACAGGAGAATAGAAGTCACTTCTGGAGATAATTGTGTGCAGCATGGCACAACATCCACAGCCGTGATATGAAGCCATACCTACCACTCCTCTACCTCTGTACCAGGTAACAGCTCAAGGCCAACAGGTCATTTCTTCACTCATTCCCTAGACACACAAATTCTGTACAGAGGTGAAAATCGGTGGGAACCCAGGGGGCAGCTGTCAGGTGGTTCGTGGAGAAGTAGTGCTTTGAGGTGTGTACTATGCTTGCATCAGGAGTGCAGAGTTAGCACTATTCTCTCAGGATTCCTGCTCAAGTGCTGAAACTGTGCAGTTACAATGTGGGCACAAATAAGAAAGTACCAATAATAAGAAAGTCAAGGAGAAAAGGAAGGAGAACAATGCTCAACACACTGAAAACAACAAACCTGACAGCAGAAAAGGACAGAAGACCTGCTACATAAAGGTCTCTAGAAAATGATTTATACTGGGTGAGAAGCAAAACGAATTGAAAATGCATAAAAAGGAGAAGGTTTGGAATTACTCATTAAACCATGTCTGTTGTTGTAGAGATAAAACAAACACGGTTTGAACCAAAAGGTTGAGTAGAAATTTAAAATCCAAGGACAAAATTTACAGTGAATGGTACAGGCAAAATTAAGCATGAGAACTGCCAGATATTGGTTAGAGTTCCCAATGGATTTTGGCATACAGAAAGATAAATACTTCAAATATAGTTATACTTGGAGACAGGTAGAGACTGGTAGGTTATTCTTCAATGCTGCTGTGGATGTTGAGGTCACGCTGGAGAGAGTGGCTCAGGAAATAATCTTTCAGCTGTGGCAAGAGCACTGGTCAGAAGGAGCTTTACTTGCTTGTTATTATTTACATCTAGGGGTCCAAAAACACAGCCTGCAGGGCCAAGATAAATGATCTGCAATATATTGCTTTTATAGTGCTCTCAATTGACCATGTAATTCTAAAGGTTTGCAGTAGTTCAAAGCAAGCTGGTGCACAGTTCAAAATGCTCAGGAATCTCTGATTTGGGTAATTCACTGCAGATGGTGGATAAGCAAAAGGGACCCTTATTTGCAGCACAGGAATCTCTACTGGAAAAGCAACTTTTTTAGTGCTTTCAGGCCGATGTCTGACACACCACAGCACTTCTCTGAGCATGACGCACAACCTTTGGAAAGGCAAAGAATTACAGCGAAGGCATAATATTAATGATTCAGAAAGTCTTGTGTCACAACCCTGAGCACTGCAGTATCTAATTACCAGGCATAACAGTTTGCACACAGGCTGTGCCAAATAATGACAAGAGAATTAGACACCTAAAAATGGAGTTTGCCCTCTGGGGAAGGTCAGTGTAAGCCAATTGGTGGGAAAAAAGCCAAAGCAGTGCTGTGAGACTGAATTCCTAGTCCCTCACAGAAACCAGATTGATGCTACAAGGAGGGCTACATTCTCGGGGAAAATATACGGAGCCACCGTCTTAAGCGAAACAGAATTGTCTTTCAAAACCTGAAGAAAGGAGAGGATAGAATAAGGCTTTCCTTCCAAAAGCTGGGAAAGAAGTGCAGGTGCTCCTTCTGAGTTCCAGCCTTGGTGTTCAGTGCAGTCAAACCATCTGTTGGATAGCTGGGATCAAAACGTTTCCATGAGGGATTTGACCTTTCATGAAAGCTTCAGCCTCCAAAAACATTACTCACTCTTGACAGATAGTGTTTTCTTCATGTTGAAATTCAAAAATGAAAATTAATTGGAAAAAAAAATTACAAGACTTCTTGTAGCTATGGTTTGATTATTCAATTAATTGAATGTTTATAAGTATTTTATGTAATGCAGGCTGCACAGAAGGAGATTGAGAAAATCCCTTTCCAGCATTCCCTATAGCATGATTTCTTGGCAACACATGTAGGGAATATGTATTTGCATCACTCTGGGAAAAGAAGTCTCATGCAACTTTCCAAATTCCTTCTGTTTACCATTGGCATCTGACAAATTTTCTACAAAGCTTCAGACTTTTTAATGAATACCAAAACTTTACAGAGTTTGCATTTTAAAATGTAATGAAATTACATTTAGGGATCCAGAAGCTCCATTTCTGAGCAAACCATGAGAAAACTCAAGGCTTTTCAGCAATCTCTAAAAAGGTAAATTTTGAAAACAAAGTTTTTAAATGTTGTATATAAGAGAGAGGGAAACACTTCTTTAAAATGGAACACAAAATGGAAAATTTATTTCTTTACTACTTGGGAAAAGAATAGTTGTGGTCAGCATTATGAAGCTTTATGCCTGAATGACTGAGAGGATTGGTAGTGAAATACAGAACCTCTCAGTCATGGGACATGAATTCAAATAGGAATGGGGTTAGTAGTGACAGAAAGTCATTACTGTGTCATTGCATTGTGCTAATGTTCAGAGATTCATTGGTGGCTTGAGTCCAATTACTAGCACACAAGAGGTCACATTACAAAATGCAATAGCAAAACTGGCAGAGGCAGACCCGTTTCTACTCTTTGTAACATGCTGCTACATTGCCATATCCAAAGATGTACATTCAAATTTGTGTCAAGACTCAGTGTGGTTAAGCAGTCAAGTTCCACACTGCACAATTTGATGAAGAGAGGACATCTGAAACCATTGATTCAATAATTCAATTTTTAATTGTAGTAGTTGCAAATTTCCCTATTTAAATTACATATACCCTGCAGGACCAAGCTTCTGCAGCCTGCCGAGGCAGTGATGGTGTCTGGGAGGGTGAGTGTTAAGCTGTCCCTGGGCAGAGCAGTTCATATAGTCTCTTGGCTTCTTTGCAAGAAAGAGGATATAACTCTGCTCGGCTGGAGCTGATTACTCTGCCAGGCTATAGCATCACCTCCTTCTTTCAAGGGTTGGAGTGATTTAGCACTGGTGGAAAGCTGAATTGTGCAGAGCCTTGAGAAGAGGCTTTTGTTTTGCTAGACTAGAAGTACATGAGTTGGTTTGATTCTCCTGAACTTACCTGCACAAGTTCAGAAATCTCTGGAAATTGAAAAAGAGAAAAAAATATTGTTAGACCAAGATAAAAATTAGTAAATGGTCCATTGAAGCTGATACGTTTTCTCAACTATATTCTAAATATGAGGGCATGAAAAATGCCGTAAAAAGGAAAGAGTTGAATTTCTGATACAAAATAGCAGTAGATATTCTCAGAAAAATTGCTCTCTTGACTACTAGCTAGAAAGGGACACTAAGACACTGGACTGTGATAAATCCTTTAGTGCACAGAAGATTTACACTGGAATTATTTTTACTTTACAGGGGAAGTTCTTAGACTTACCTAAGTGTATTTAATATAAAATGTATAGTGTATAATATATAATCATATATCTTGTATCATTTATCATATGTGTTTGTGTGTGTGTATAAAAATATATGAGTACTTTTTACACTTGGTTGAACAGATTTCAAGTAGGCATTAGAGAAAAAATAAGTGAAGTATTCAATATTTGGCAGAGATCCCTAGAGACTTAGGCCAGTAGCTGTGTCACACTGACAAAAGCTATTTCATGTTTTTCAGCTCTGCCTGAAGGAATATAAAAATAATACAGATCCATTGGTGGTTGTGTTGGCAAGCAAAAATTAGCTTGGCCTAATTGGCCAGTGCTGAATGTGACACAAAAGCCTATTTTCAAGGGAGGTGAAAATATGTGAAGCAAAACAAGTAATAAATAGAAAGCTGGGAGGATGATTATTTTTAAAGAGAAAGCAATAATTCTATTTATTATTTCAAAAACATTTTAAAATATTTCTTCTATCAGTATTTTACCATACTAAGCTTGTGTTGTTTAATTGGACTAAATATATGGAAGAAGAATCAGGATGTTTTTAAGTTGGAAGGTATGCCAATGAGCAAAAGCAAACCTGTCTTGCAGTCTGGGAACTTTACAGAATCACAGAATCACCAAGGTTGGAAGAGACTTTTAAGATCATCTAGTCCAACCACTGTAATCACTCCTAAACCATATCCCCAAATGCCACACCCTGACACTTCTTGAACACTTCCAGAGTTGGTCACTCTGCCACAGGCAACTTATTCCAATGCCTAACCACTCTTTTCAGCAATTTTTTTTTTTTTATATCTAATCTGAACCTCCCCCGGTGCAATGCAAGACCATTTCCTTTCATCCTTCCACTTGAGACATGGCAGAAGAGGCCAACCCCCATCTGGCTACGGCTTCCTTTCAGGTGGTTGAAGAGAGCAATGTGGTCCCCTCTGAGCCTCCTCTCTCTGGACTAAACCACCCCAACTCCCTCAGCCCTTCCTCGTAAGACTTGTGCTCCAGCCCCCTCACCAGCTTCCTTGTTCCATCTCTGACTTGCTCCAGCACCCCAATGTCATTCCTGAACAGAGAGGCTCAGAACTGGACACAGGGCTTGGGGTGTGGCCTCACCAGGGCTGAGTGCAGACAGACAATCCTTTCCCTTCTGGCTAGACTATTTCTGATACAAGCCAGGATGCCACTGGCCTTCTTGGCATCCTGGGCACAGGCTGGCTCCTTTCCAGCCAGTTGTAACCACCAGCTGCAAGTCCTTTTCTGCTTGGCGACTTCCCAGCGCCTCCACCCCCAGCCTGCAGCTCTGCGTGGGGTTGTTGTGACCAAAGCTCAGGACCGTGCACTTGGCCTTGCTGAACCACACTCCTTGCACACACACTCCTTTGAACAAATGCCCCAGCGCCCTGAAGTCCGTTTTGATTGCTCCAGGACTAATTTCTTCAATCTCATCACTATAGACCTGACAGCTAAGGGAGGGTAAATAGTCAGAGGGTTGTAACAGATCAGGGAGTTTCCTAGTATTATCCCTTACCTAGGCCTCAAATCTTTTTGGGCTTTTGGGAATCATCTCAACCTAGATGTTGATCTGCCCATTAGAGTACTGAACAGCACGAAGGACAGCAGTGGCTAAAAACCTTTGTCAGTCAGTTTTACTTGAACATGGGAGCAGCTGGATTTCATTCCCAAGTCAGTCAGCTCACAGATGTCAGTGCTGTGCCCAGTAGCTGTCACAAAAAGGCAATGGCTGTCCTTGCAAACTTTCATAGTGCTTTTTATAGTGTTAATGTGATTTATACTTGGATCAGTTTTACCTGATGTCTAATATATCCTCAAGAGAAATTTAGGATTGGATTGGCAGATCAATGCTTTATTTTGAATTTGCTGCTATTTAGCACAAGTATTGAAACTAAAAGGAAAAATGTAGGCGAAATGAATTACATAAAATTTTCAGCAATATTTTTGGGATGAAGACTGGGCCCAGAATGTACCTAATCATAGAACTCAAGAGGAAAACTCTCTTGGAAGAAGATGGCACATCAAAACATACCCCTGGGCTTCAGAAAGTGCATGTGAACCTACACCAAAATCTATCTATGCTTCACAGCTCAATCCTAATTTTAGTCATGATGCTGAAAAATTTTACCAAAGTGTATTCCAAGAAGGACTCAGAACTGTGTTGGGTTGTCATCTTGCATGTGCTCATAAGGTGTCTGAGGGAACAGAGAGTGCCCATGAACCAAGGCCAGGTGAGGGAGATTAGATAGGTAATATTTATCAGTTGCCTTGGAACGGTTTCCCAGGAAGAATGTGTCAAACTCTAGTCCATCCTGCTGGGAATCAATGGAGCCTGGAACTGGGGTCTCTTTACAGCAGCCCTTGGTGTAGTCAGTACATCTCACACTGTTCCTGTTTATCATCAGTACTGCGGGACCTTTATTCAATCATTACTGGGGACCTGGCTAGACCCTCACTTGAAGGCATTGCCCATCTTTTACCTCTGACCTTTGAAGTGAAGAATGGCTGGAGATGGTGCTACTTTTGAAGATGAGGCTTTTTATAGCCAGATGTCCATGTTGCTTCCAGTTAATGTCTCAAACAGGAACTGCTGGAAATTCTTTACACTCTATTTTTTTTTGTATAAATTTATTTAAAATGATAAGCCTTTGGGATTGGCATGCATTCATCCTGGTTCATATTTGTTCATTTGTCTATAATATATAAAACACAGTCTCTTAACATTCTATTACTTTTTAATCCAGTTCTCCCAAAAAAGGATTTTCTTTTTTGGAACAAAGGGAGAAGAAATAAAACCCCAAAGAAACTCAAAACTAGAAAAATCATATCCATAGGACATATTCCTTTTAACCTAAATGTTGGTACAAATCTAGGATGAATTTTCTTTGTCTGGTTAGCCCAGGTGCTGGCTGAGCTATGCCATTTCAATGATTATTTTGTACAAATTATGTGATGACAGTCATCACAACACCCATGCTATGCCAGAAGCCCAACAGCTCCCTTTCCTCTCTCAATGATAGATATCTGGGAAGCAAGGCAAATTTTATCAGCTCCCACAAATAAAGATTTGGACAGAAAAATAACGAGGGTGAGAAATCATGCATGAACATTGTGAATAATAGTGGCTCACTGTCCAAGTTGGGACCAGAAATATAAGCTATTCTGAACTGGTCCATGCCTCTTTTTAGAAAACTGTGTGCAGTTCTGGTCTTGTTTTCCTGCAAGCAACATTTTTTCCTGTTAAAAAAATAGAGGAGATTCAAAAAAGGGCAAAAAGTATGATCAAATATAGGGAGTAGATTCTGTATGAACAAAGTGGGACTTGTCAGCCTAAGAAAGAGAAAAGGTAAGTAGGTATGGAAACACAAGAGGCAGGAGGAGGGTGGCTGGAGAATATCCCCAGATGCTTTTTTGAATACAAGAACCTGGCTGGGGGCATCACATGGAACAAGGAACTGCAGCCAGAAGAGTCAAAAGGACACTCATCCAGGAACTGCCAGTGCTGTGAATGCCAGAAATGTGCACAGATTTAAAGGGTCAAAATAAAACCCATGGAAGTGCAACCCTCTCTCTAACAATCACTAACTAAAAAAAAAAAAAACATTCTAGTTGTTACTTCTTCAGTTATTTGTAGGTGATTGAAGGATGGAGGATAAGTCAATGATGTTATCATTTATATTTAGCTGATTTTTTTCCCTATACTTTTGTTAGCTTCAAGTTAAATCTTGGAGACTGAACATTAGGGTAGGTGAAATTTCAGTCTGAAAATATTAACTATTACTGGCATTTTTTTTTGTTGATTTATGAGCTATGAAATAACTGGTCAGCTCTTCCTATATATGTATTTGTGTGTGGGTTCATGGTCTGGCAAAAGAACTGTTAGAAAATTGGGTCCTAACTAAGTAATACAAGTCATTGATTTTTAGGAGCAAAGACACTGGAACATTTTCCCTTTGTGAAGTAAGCCAGAATTACAGGAGCAAAGATCAAATTGTCTTTCACCACCCCCCCTTAGTTACTTTTGACTTCACATATAATAGAATGAAAAAAAATGTATGTCTGCATCAGACCCCAAAAAATACATATTTGAGTGACACCGGAAAAATATATTCTTCCTGTAATCCTTTGTGCTATCTTCTGAAATAACATCTAGCCAAGCATTTATTCTCCCCTCATCACCATGGTATCTTAAAGACTTAGAATTCATAAATAATACAAAAAGGTAATAAATTAATTCAATGTTAATCAGATATCATGTTATTCTTAGGAATAAAGATCATTTTAAGAAATTAAGTCATTTTTGCTTATATCTGACTCATTCTTTCAAATCTGGCTCATTTCACATTCACATACAGCAGTGTTTTAAAAACAGAATTAACTCCCGAATTGTAACCGTACAGGCTGAGTCCTTAAGGCAACACAGTTGAAATGCTTACTGAAATTCCACTTAAAATTATTACCAGTAGCAATTCATATTATCTGTTGTTGGATGTAATGTTGAAATAAATGGCTAATTAGTGTCAACTCACCAGCATTTAGTTACCAAGCAGCTTGAAGGCTCTAGGGAACAGCTTTATAACAATCTACAGCATTCTCTTTAGACAAGGGCCCCATTTAGCAATTGTCAAAAGTAATTTTACATGAGTGTAGTATTGATTTATGCATAGAACTTCTTTTTATCTCTTAGAATGGTTAGCTTCTATATTTTTACTGATGGTCTTTTTTAAAGTGATCTCGAAGTTAAAGTGGTTAACTGATATTTGCTCCCTTGCAACGTGCATGCTTGGAGATTGGTTTATTCACATGCCCATGAGAGCACAAAGGCAGGGCTTAACAAGTCACTCATCCTTTGCAGAGTGTGTGGCAGTCTAGCTGATTAATTTTATTGCTGACATACAGTCCTCCCTCCTAAACTAAGCAAAAAATCCCAGCAAATAACATGGCAGATCTCTCAGGAGAGCATCTCCATCACAAAAACCACCGCTGGAAGACTCAATTCTGAGTTACTCAATAATGGGACATTATGTCTACATCACTTTAAACAAATATGAAGTTTGGAAGCACAAGCTCCCTCTGCAGAGACCTTCTGCAGTGGTTGTCACAGTGTCAGTGTCACCTTCAGGCAGCACATGGCTTGGGCACTGGCAGGGCCACACAGACTGAGAGCACCTGCACTTGCCACAGAATCCTGGATCTGTGTGAAGGGTTGAGCAAAGCTCCCTTTGCCTGAAAACTCTAAGGAAGGCACATTTTAACCTCTGCTTGTGGGTGATAGCCAGTGTATTCTGAGATCCACTGTGATTTAGGAAACACTTGCAAAGGCAGCTTGCAAGTTTTACATCAAGAACAGTTTTCGTGCTATGTTGCTTTTTTTATCTTAATGAAGGGTTGGATCCATTCAGAAACATTCTCCTTTTCCTAAAAACAAACGTGCTTATTTTTACTTCTGAAGTCTGGGGGGAAAAAACAAACAGAAATGCCATCTCAGTAGTATGTCTATGACTGTGATGTTGCTGTTGGGAGTCAGCTGAGCTGTACCTCTGATAGCTTAAAAATCCCCCATGCAGGATGGAGCAGTCATCACACTTCTGTGATGATTTACTAAGAAACAGGTAGGATATTAAGTTTTCCTATTCAGTGAGGGAGAGATGACAACAAAAGATGTCTTTTACCTCTTTGAATTTAATATTTTATGGTAAACGAAAACAGAAGGAATTTACTTATCTGAAATTTGGTCTGGATTACGAGAAGCTGGGAGTGTTTCCTTGGCCAAGCCTTTTAACTTTTCCTTGTAAAAGCTCCTGTGTTTTCACCTCTAAGTGCTGAAGTCCACCTGTGCAAATGTTTAAGTGAAAACCCTGGTGCATATACAAACAAAAGAAAACAAAAATAAAACAAAACCCAAAACCCACAACCCCCCTCCCCCCTCAAATCCCCTGACTTTTATTAGAAATTCTGTATTTGAGGAACCACTAACCCAGCCAGGTGCAGGTGCAGTATTTTAATTCTCTTGCACTGCAGGCTGGAAAACCCAGGGATTATTACCACTTCTGAGAAGATGTAGTTTCCATCATTCATGAATGGTCATACTGGACAGCACTTGAAGGAAGATTTGTGGACCCAGATGGGACCATGTCCATCACGACTAGGCAGAAGAGAGAGCTATTGCAGCAGAGGGCCCTGCACAGCAGTAAAAGCACACAGGAAGATTATTTGCAATTCCATGCAGAATCCCCCTAGGCTGAATAAAATTTGAAATAATTTATGTCATGTTGTTCCGCACTTCACACAATCAGCAACGTTTTGCATTATTAGAAATTGCTTTTCCAAAATCATTAGTCTATTTTCAGACCTGGCCAAAACCAGGACCAGTAAGTCAAATTCACCATGATTATTGTTTGGTAGTGTCAGAGAGGATGGGAATTGCTTTTCCTGCCTACTCTCCTATACCAGGATGTGAACGTGTGCCCAAGTGGTGGCTGGCAGCCTAAATTCACGGGCCAATGACCAGCTGTATAATCTTCTCCGAGAGTCTCACCACTGCAGCCTCTGGGGCTTTTCCTGGAGGAGAAGAAAGAGCCATTAGCTGAGACAGGAGATGAGAGAGCAGATGCATCATCATCCCAACCAAGTGGGTAAAGCACTGACCCTGTGCAGAGCAAGCACAGGATAGCCCTTGCCCTGGAAAGGCAGGGCACTGTTCTTTTAAACAACTCCCGTGCAAAAATCTTGGTCTCTGCCTGGATGTCCCACTAAATCGACTGGGAAATGTGATTTGTCCTCCACACATGAAAAAATTTGAGCTGTGCTGGCTTCTACAAAAATTGTTTAGTTTCCATGAATCTCGTTCTATTTCCATTGTTCTCTGTTCATAAATTCCCTTGTTTTTAAAATAAATATTATCAAGTTAATTCTAATGTCTTTGCATCTATTTTACAGCTCCATTGTTTTCTGACATGTCTTACATGTTTGAAAACAAAAAATGTTACTAGCTTTCCTTTTCAGCAAATAATATGGGAGCAGACAACAGACCTTAATCAATGTAATAATTCTTTAAAGAACGTAAATTAATTCGAAAGAGGTGGAAGAGGGCATATGTATCTGTAACACGCACTTTAAATTGTTTCTGTATTTGCATTTGGTTTTAATGGCGTTTTCGCCCTCTAGTGTCAGAAAACCCTATCTTAGTGACGGGTTTTTTAACCTTTTCTGTGTGCGTCAGTCTCAGCCTAGAGTATTTAAGCTTTGCAAAAATGCAAATGCTGGATTTATTCTTCCTGTATATGTCCTCTGATTTTACCGGTTTAGTACAGAGGTCGCTTGGGGGGTGTTTTGACCCAAAGTGAGCTATTTCAAATATTAATTTCTGGTGTAACACACACAAGAATATGCTAAATGACAATTTCTGTCATTATTTATTTTAACATCCACAATACACTTATTTTTCACTCGGAAAAAAATTTACTCCTGTGTTCAAGCGAAAAAACAGGAGTTAAATAAGCATTGTCCCTCTCATTTATTAAGATTATTAAAGAAAATACATTCTCTCACACATCAAGGAAAAATGCCCAAAAAGTATGATTCATTTCAGTTATAATTTGGACCTTTGACTCATGAAATATTTCGTCTTACAACCATCAAAAACTGGGTTTCATTAGCTTCAGGAATAAGATGAATAGGTGATGATGCCACAAATAGAGTCTGTGTTGTCTGAGATTTTTTGAATTATGGGTATGCAACACGCACGAGTTAGAAAAGCAGTAGTGTATTGGCAGGTGGATGTCAGTGGGTAAGATCTGACATGGCAGTGCTGAGATTACTGGCTGGGCTTTAGTAACCCCAAATACATTTGTGTTTTGCAAGCTCTTGCAAGAGCTCTGTCTTCTGTGTGTGATTGAAGCTGCATTTCGTTCCCCCCAGTCTGTCATGCAGAGTGCTGCATCACACCCTTGTTACTCACATCAGCACTGAAATATACACTCTTTGCAAAACAAAGGAATCCTCTGGGTTGCTGTCTGTCTTGCAAAAAGGAGTCGAATATGCAAAAGTCGTCTGTCATCTGATGAATGCAAACAACCGAGACATACATACCTTTATATCCATCCATCCATCCATCCATCCATCCATCCATCCATCCATCCATCCATCCATCATCCCTGTACAGTGTCACTTAGTGAAGAGATATCCATGGACTGCAGGCAATAGCATATCTGGCCTGTCTGATCTACACCTAGTGAAATCTAAGCATTAGTTTGATCATGTTGTTTCTGACTTGTGATTTGATAAAACTTGCTTGACACACACAGTTTGTCATAGCCTTTTCCCTTCCCTTTTTGGCAACTGAAGTAGAATGCACCTGATTAAGATCAGGGATCAGTACGAAGCCTCTTTTTCTTCATTCATCCAGAACGTAAAATATTGGGATGACACTTCTGACATTACAAAATTAGATTGTCAGTACAAATCATAAATGCCCAAAGACTGGCTTGAGCTTTGGCTACAATAATAGACATATGCAGAACAGATGATATACAAAGCTATGAAAAGACTGAAACTAGGGAAAAAAGCAAATAAAGGAGAATATGTTTGCAGTTCCAGCCTGAAGAGAAGTGAGACAAGCAGAGTAGCACTAGATAAAACCTTAAAATAGTTCCCTTTTGAAAAGGAAGTCTGTGAAAATTGCTTAATAAGATTCTACATTTGTTGTGTCTCTATGGCTGAAGAAATCAGTTTTTCTGCAGAATTTAGAATTTGTTTTAGAGATCAAGTATAAATTTTCCACTTTGAAATACTAGCACCTCAAAGCTTTCCTGCCATCTGAAAATGGAGTTACACTCTTTTTTTAGTTTAGAATTTCCAAAGAATAAAAAATTTGCAGCTGGGGTTATAGAAGGAATTTTCCCTTTATTTTATGTCATCCATTTCCATTGGTGATGTTCAGTGATATATGAGGTATAACTAAAGGTAATGTTTAATTAAGGGGGAGGAACTTCATTAGCAATTCTGATCATGACTACACTAGACTAAAATCTGTGTCACTGTCCCAGAGGAGAGCAAAGCTAACCAGGGAAAATGTAGCAAAACCTCTGTTGTGTCACAAAAGTAACCAAATATGTTTCTCACCCTGTGAGAATTAGGAAGACTAATTTCTTTGAAGTCATTTTTTCTGACCATAATTCTATTTAAACAACTCCAACACAGTGGTTAGCAACAGGAGAAAAACTAATTATGTAAGAATTATTAATGATGCAAAAGGTATTAATAGCACTAAATAACAGACAAGCAACATTACCTTTAGAAAAAGTTATGTATTACAACTGATGCAAGCTAAAAAAAAAGTAACAGAAAACAAATTATTTTAAAGTAAGCAGTATAAGTATCTGTATGACATTTTGTCCAGAAGTAAGAAAAACATTGCAAAATACCTTCTTGTGTCAAACAATCATAATTTTTTTTATTTTACTCTGTAATGCTAAAATATTAAGAAAAGGCATCTGCTTATGTCACTGGTTAGGTGCATACATAAATACTGAAATGCTAAAGACAGATGAGTTTGTGGTTCCTGTCACAAGTCCTAAAGCTTCAGTCTGCTCTTGATTCATATAATTTTAGTATCACATTATCAACAGGATGAACTATATCCCTGGGCAATTTCAAGCCAAATTAATTAGAGCCAGCAGTGCCTTCTGTCCACAGCTGCCATCAGTCACAGTGGAAGCTTATGGAGGTTCAACAGTTAAGCATTTCAAGTGATGAGCATCTAAATATCGATTTAGGAATCTCATTTAAGAGATCCAATTTAAGAGATCTAGTACTGGGCACGTGTAAATTTTCCGTTTCAAAATCTGTTTGTGCCAGGTTTCTGTTTACACAGTTTGATCCAATATATGAAAATACTTGTATCTGTAAGAATGAAGTCAAACTAATAAATAGTGTAAAGCAGAAATGTTTATCAGTGATTTGATCCTAGGTCTTCTCCACAAAGCTCACCAACCTGGCCCTATGCCCACTGCTTTTCTATTGTTCTGCCTGGAAAAAAATGAGATTAGTAAGCTGTTGGGGATCCCATTTGTCAAAGAGACCTTGAAAGATCATTTATCCACTTCCTTGCCCAAAGAAAAGAACAACTGGTCAACAATTGATAGTCAGCTCAGGCTTTAGGAAGAGATAAGCATCAAAAATGTCAATGTTGTGGGGTGCAAATGGTGATGTGAAGGAAAGCATGACATTCTTTCTAGTATTTTTCCAGTTTTTAGATATCTTTAATTAAGACAAGTTATATTATTCATGTAAAAGATGGAGTCTATTAAATTATGTATTTTTCATGCAGTCCTGCCATGCCACAAATGAGAAACTAATAGCATTCAAATTCTTAGTAAGCGGGGGGGGGGGGGGGGAGATATTTGCAGAAATTTTAATTATAATATTCATGTGAATATTTTACACTTGGACATACTTAAAGCAACCAAATATTTATTTAACACACATAATCTATGTCTATGTCAATAGTCTAAGACTTAATCATCTATATTATATCTGCCTGGATGACAACTTATATGAATATTTAAGTTCAACACTTTCCTCATATCTTAAAAAATGCAAACCATTCATCTTCACCTCCTTTTGATATGAGCTGAGCTTTCATTGCTATTGCATATAATTTCTGCATCATCCCATATCCTCACCCTTTTATCCACTCTTTGTGATTAGATACACAATTTGGACACTGACTTGAAGACTTCCTCCTTCTTCTCTATTATTTTTCCAGTTCCTGCTGAACAGACAGGTTTTGTTTTCCTGATAGTATTTTCTAAACTTTGCTCACTCGCAGTTTTATTTTTTAACTTTTCTTGTGTTAAGAGTTTATAAATTCTTTGTAATAGGGAATTTGCTATCTCTTTTCACAAGAATATTAAACTCACAAGCTGAAATCAATGTTTCATAATGACTTAAAATCCAATAAAGTTAAAAACTGAATGGTACTTGAAAGTAATTCATCTTTTTATTAAACTCTGTAGTATGTAATTATATACTTGTCCCCTATAGAATATAGCAAAATGCAAAGAGCTAAAATCTCTTAATAAGTTGTCACTAGAGTGCCTTTACATACATCAGTAACACTTAGTTCTTACTTGCTGAACAAAACAATATCCAATATCATAAAGAAAAGTGGTAGCTTTAGTAATTCTGAGCACTGCCAAGATTGAATTTACAATTTAGTTGCTTGCTTGCTTGCTGGTGGCTTGAGTTTTTCATCTTTGCTTTCACCCAGACCATAGAAGGGACATCTGGAACTCAGCTACTCCAGCTTCTCATGTCATCAACAAGTTAGGTCAGCCATGCTTCTGTCTAGCCAAGCTGAAAAACACAGTGATAGAAAGTCCATGATCTCCTGGGAAACCTGTTGCAAAAATGTGTCACCCTGCTATATGAAAGTACTATATCAGCTTGAGACAATAGATTATTCAGTTTAGTTTCTAATTTACCAAGTGATTTCTGTGAGATCTTTCCAATTAAATTGATGAGTTCTTTCAACAAGCGAACAGCATAAAAACTGAACTTCAACACTGCTTTTTTTTTTTTTTTCCTTAGCAAGGTCATTCTCCATTGCAAGAGAGGTGGCCTGGGAGAGTACAGCAGATATAACATGTGATTTACCTGCCCCCAGTTTGACAGACAGGAGACCCAAAATTTGTTTCTAATTAAAATTATTTGTGCACAGCAATGGGCATGCTGTATATGTAAGAATATGTGTAAAAGTATTATCTATATGCAGCAAGTATTATTTACAAGAGAAGTAAAATATATTGTTGAATTAATTACATGTGAAATTAAATGACTAGAAGAGATTTTGTCTTTACTAAGCCTTTTGGTTTTTTTAACCCAGGTATGGTGACATGGTGCCAAAGACAATAGCTGGCAAGATTTTTGGTTCAATATGCTCCCTGAGTGGGGTCTTGGTCATTGCTCTGCCAGTTCCTGTAATTGTCTCCAACTTCAGCCGTATATACCACCAGAATCAACGAGCCGACAAGCGCAGGGCACAAAAGGTGAGCTTCTAAATTTTCCCCTTTATTGTTGCTGAACAATAGACAAACTATGATTTTATGTAAGCTATGTGTCATTACAGTGTGTATTTCTTAGCAAGAGGACCACTATATGTATGTGCTACATGCCTAACCCATGTCCTAGATGCAAATACTGTCTTAGATTTAGTGAGGGAAAAAACCCAACACAAACCAAAACCCATTCATTTATCTTTTCTGTCAAAATGACAGATCCATTATTTTGGTAATTCATCCCACTTTTTAGACTAGATCTAGGATTTTAGACAACAGCTGCAGTCTCACCCACTGAAGATTCTTCTGTACTTTTTCAGGAAGACTTTCTTCCTACCACAGTCTTCTGAGGAAAAAGAAAACCAAAAAAGCCCAGCCAAACAAACAAACAAACAAACAAGCAAAACCCTCAAACCTGGTAACGATTTCCTAACATCCCTGCTAACAGATTGCTCCACTAATCCAGGTGTAGTTGAAGTCCCAGATTCAGTCTCTGGGGGACCCTGATTGTTGGGGAACTTGTCTCCTCAGCTCTATTATGCTTAAAAGGCTTCAGATAAACAGCTCAATCAAATAAAAAAATGAAAGTAAAAGTCTGTTTTTCCAGCTTCCTTGATTTGCTGTGTCTCTCACTAAAATATCCACTAGATCTACATGAAGACTGTTTCCCTTCCTGACACATATGGACAAGGTCAGGGGCTGGGAAGAGAAGAATTTATCAGGAGTGATGGGGCCAAGCCTCGACAGTCACTTTGATTTCCACATCACTGCCAATGTACTTGTTCTAATCCACTTCTATGAATTCTGAAGTGCCAGGCAGCTCAGAGAACACTCACTGTCACCTGTTCTGAGAGCTGAGATGCCTTACCTTCCACTCCTTTTCAGATACCTCACAGGTTGCCAAGGCTGAGGTGTCACCAACTGGACTTTTTGTGGGCTTTTTGTGGACCCATGGCCTCTCTTCAGAGGTCCTGAGTCTCCAGTGATCTCAGATGACCAGGATCATTGCTGGGAGAAGTGTGCAGGCAGACCATGGCTGGGGACTGCATATATAGACGAGGGAGCACAGCATCTGCTTGATATTGACAACAATACCATGGTTAGATACAAAATGTTTGTGTGTTTCTCTCTGGCCACCTTTTTGACTGATTTCTTCATTTAAAAAACAAACAAACAAACAAACAAACAAACCCCCAAACAATCCTAAACAAAACCCACCAAAATCAGTGAAATAAATGTATGCCATGATACTATTCTCAGAATATCTTAAAATCAGGAGAAACAGAGGTACATGGCCAAGAAACTCATAGGCCCAGGTGGAAGACATAGCAACCTTCAATGGCCACATCTTGGACAAATGCTGTCAGATGAGGAAAATGGCTATAAAAAGAAATCAGGTGTATCATAAGAATATCATACCTCTCTAGAAACCTGATCTAAAATATAGACTGCTTCAAGGATCCAAATCCTGTACTTTATCTATCTACTAATTCCACCCACTCTTCTGCATGCTATTTTGTCCCACAGCTAATTCCAGCTGACTTCATATCACTTCTATACTACCTTGTTTTGTCAAGAACTTTTCTGTTTCTTTTTTGTGGGATGGCAGCAGAGAAATATGTGTATCTCACCCAGGACACAGAGCTCCTGACTGTGCTGCTGAGCACTGTGACAGTCATGGGTAATAGATCTGCTCCATCCCAGCAACCATTGTGACTGTTCTGAGTTTTCATAATAGCTGCAGACACAACCATTTCAGATAGAAACTGCATGCCACAGAAGAGTTTTCTAGGCCTGCTTTATATTTCTGTCATGGTTTAACCCAGCCAGTATCCAAGCCCCATGCAGCTGCTCACTCACTCCCCCACCAGCAGGATTGGGGAGAGAATTGGAAGCATAAAAACACAGCCCCGCACCAGCCACTATGAAGAAAATTAACTCTACCCCAGCCAAAACCAGCACAATTTGTCAATGAAAAAGAAATGAACACTAGAAAATATCTCACAAAACTTAGATTGGTAGACTGGCTGCTATTCCCCATAATATCTTCCTGAATAGAAACTGCTTGAGTTAATAATTGACTTTTTCTCCTTGCAAAACAGTGAGCTCATTGTATGTTTCAAACAGGAACACAGAGTGATGAATGGCAATTCTGCCAAGCGTTTTTTCCTCTGCTTCCCAGAACAATGCCAACAGCAAGGATGAGAGATCTCCTCTGACTGTGTTTATGCCCTTCTTGCTTTAGAGAAAATGGCTTTGATGCCTGATTAACTCAGCACTGGATGTGTGTTTCATTGATATCTCCTATTGCAAAGCTAATCTCTTTCAATCTAAAATGACTGAGATGTTGAACTGAATATTGCTCTGATGGACTAAAAAAGAAAAATCAACAAAAAGCACTTCATGGGTACTGTGTAGTCCATATTTAGCCATGAAATACATCCTTGCATTTCACAGGGGGTTTCTACCGCATTGTAAAAAAATATTCAGGCAGAAAGGTCACATTATTGAAGTTTGAAATTCCTTCTTCATTCAATACAATAGAGGCTTTACACCATTTTCTAAAATAAATGTTTCCCTAGGCACTGAACTTATTTCTGTTCTGTGAGGCTGAAGAACATAAGCTTAAAAGAGGGTGCTGTTTCATGGAGAGTAGCACAAACCCCTGCAGGCAGTGGTACCTCCTGCTGGCTCTAACAGCTTCCATTGGACTGAGACAGTTGTACCTTTGAACTGTGCAACTTCATCAATATCTCACACAGAAGTTTAATCAAGAAAGACTTCAGAAACGGCAAAACACTTGGGCTGGAAGGAAACTTAAGAGAAAGTTCTTTGCTGAAGAGTTGAAATCTAGTTCCAGAAGCATTGACAATTTACAGCAGAAAAATATTGTCACTTACATTAGGATTTTTAAGAGCCATACAACCATCATTTTTTGCATTTACTGAGTTGTGCACATCTATTCGAGATTCTGCACATTTATTCAATTCCACTTGTTTGTTTTTGGCAAAAAGACACTGCACATTAAAGCTTGGGAGAAGACGGAAGAGAGAAATTTATTTATATACTATTGCATTTTGAATACATTTTAAAGGAAGCTCCTGCTTCCAATCATAAAAATACATTGTTATAATTACCATGAAATCCCACTCTGTAATACAGAAAATGCTGGCAGGATAGGCCAGCTTTCTGCTGCAGTAGAAGAAACCCCTTGCAATCAATATAAACAAAAACAGAGTGGGGGGGGAAGAAAGGAAAAATTATCTATGCTTATCAAAACATTGTTTTCTATCAGATAATAAGGTCCAAGGATCTGGCCTATCCTGACAAGAAATGGATGAATCAATAATCCAAACTAGACATTGAAATTCAGGGCTTAACTAATTATGCCCTGGAGTCTTACTGTGCCTTCTTCTCAGGCAGTTTTATCAGTAGCTAGACAGTTTTGAAGAATGCTATTTGTGGAGCTTTTCTCAGCTAGAGACAATTTCAAGAGGTTGTTATTTTGGTTGCCGATTAACTTTGGGCAAAGTTAATGACAGTAGTCTTGTAATGGATAAAGGCAAGGAAAGGAGGGGAAGGGAAGGGGAAGGGGAAGGGGAAGGGGAAGGGGAAAGGGAAGGGAAGGGGAAGGGGAAGGGGAAGGGGAAGGGGAAGGGGAAGGGGAAGGGAAGGGAAGGGAAGGGAAGGGAAGGGAAGGGAAGGGAAGGGAAGGGAAGGGAAGGGAAGGGAAGGGAAGGGAAGGGAAGGGAAGGGAAGGGAAGGGAAGGGAAGGGAAGGGAAGGGAAGGGAAGGGAAGGGAAGGGAAGGGAAGGGAAGGGAAGGGAAGGGAAGGGAAGGGAAGGGATCCCGGTCTAATCTTTTTATAATGAAGGGAAAGAAACTGCCAGAAAGGAGGAAGGGAGGCAAATTCAGGGGGAAAACGCGATACAAATGAAAACGATTGCTCAGCATCAAGCCTGAGCCTGAGCAGAGGAAGGGCAGCATCCATCCCCACCAGCATCCATCTTTACTGCTGAGCATGACACCATATGGTGGGCAAGAACCCTCTGGTCTGCTGGCTCAGCTGTCCCATCTGTGTCCTCCCTAACTCTTTATCCACCCCCAGCCTCATCAGTGGGACACTTGGAGGAGCAGAAAAGGCCTTGGCTCTGTGCAAGCTCTGGGCAGCAGTAACTAAAACATCCCTGAATTATAAACACTGTTTTCAGCACAAATGTAAAACATAGCCCATAGCAGCTCCTGTGAAGAAAACTAGCTCAGTCCTGACCAAAAGCTGCACACACAGAATGGCTGTGAAGGAATTTCAATATTTTAAATGTACAAAATTATTAAACTATAATAACTAAAAGGTAAGTAATTAATAACTTTTGAGTTTTCATAGTAAGATAATTATGTAACCTAGAGAGGAGCAGGAGACAACAGGAGTTAAGTACTAGATTACCTGGGCTACCCTGGCTTCTTGCATAGCAGCTTGAAGAGTATCTTGCCAGAAATGATTCCCAGTACCACAGTAAGTCTTGTGCTAAAATCTTCCTGATAAAATCATTCTCTTAAAATAGCTGAACAGCTGAGGGTATCTGAGTGTTAAAAGCTGGATGTTGTAAATACCCCACAGTGCTACATTTAGTGCTACTTAAAACCATGTGAAAATGAATGTTTATATTTCTAAAACTGACAGAGCTAACCGTTGTTGAATAACAGTGAATTCCTTTTGTGAGGTTTCTGTGAATGCAGCCATAGACAAGGATCCAACTCTATGCTGTAAAACTCGAAGCTAGAAAAAGAAAGACATGCATTTAAAAGAGAAGTTCAGTGCAAATACAAGAGATGTGGCAAAAAGAGCTCGTCATCAACTTCTTAGGAGGGTGAAGATGAGATGATGAGGGTGGAATTTCATTAGAATATGTAAAAGAACTCTATTTAAACTACATTTTTTTAGTCCTAGACCGTGTAAAAATTACCAAAATCAAAGTTTCATAGTCAGGAAATCTTCATAGGAAAGATATCATCTATTTAAGGAGAACATAATACTTTCTTTTTTAATTTTCTCCTAGATATTCTGTGAAAGAGGAGGATTAGGAAGGGCTCTGAAGTGGTTGTAAGGGACAATTGTCACTCCCATTCTGTTATACATGACAGAAAACACAGACTAAAGGAAAATGCAATATTTCTGTAACCACAGTTTTCCCGATGTCATCACATCATTTTTATGCCTTTCATGGGAGTTCTATCCCCAGTGCATAGCCCTTAAAATCCTGTGGATGACATGAGTTTTTAATGATGCCTTGGTAGGAAATGTGAGAAGTCACTAGACTGCTCATGCTGCAGGCTTATATATAAATCAGGCAGAAGCACTGAAAATAAATCTTATCACTTTAACAGATTTGTAAACACCTCCAGTTTCTGCAGTATTTTCTGTAAGTTGAAGTATAAACACAGAGGCCACAATATCTGCTTCCTCTCTTGGTAACAGATTTACTGTCTTCTCTTTGGTAAATGATATAAATTCAGGTCATCTGAATGAGTCTCAGCTAGAAAGATGTATGCTATTACTTTCTAGCTCACAAAAGCTTTCTAAGATGCAATAAATTCATACTTGCAAAGCAATTTTAAATCTTCATATAGAAAGTGCAACCTTCATATTGTATTTATCATAGCACTTTGATATATTAAGATAGTCTGCTGGACTGTTATGTTTTTCATATTTCTTTATTAAATGATGCTGCACCATAATTATTACTTCAATCACTAAAGAGAAAATGAATATGCATGCTAAAAGGAAAAGCAGAACTAATGTATGTTAAATATCTGTTCATTAAATCTAATGAATCTCCCTGTATAAAGAGCAGACTGAGAAGTACCACAGCTATAACATTTGTGACTGAAATCATTTATTTATGGGACTCCAAGCTGCATCCTCTAAAGGCATTTTCAAAGCATCTCGAGCTCCTAAGACTAAACTTTTATATATTTATGAACATAACCACGTGTACTTGTCCCAGCCCATGACTATTCTGTGGTACAGGAAAAACTCCTGCCCCCACCCTTCAACCCAGCATCTTGGGGTTGCATCACAGGAGCACCACTTTGAAAACAACCTATTTTCTGCCTGCCCAAGGGGTTTTATAATTGCTAGCCTGGAGGACTGAGCTCTAACTGTGCTAGTAGCCTTGGATGTGCCACCTAAGAGCCCAAGTGAGCCAGGACAGTGGGAGCTGTGACAGTTCCCCACACTGGTTGCTCCTGTGGACCCCAGGCCAGATCATTGGGGATCTTTTCTCCTTACTACTAAAATAAGCTGCATTAACTGCATTGCCGAAAACCTGTGTTCACCAAGAATGTCGACGAACAAATGTGTTACCCTAAAATCGGTAATATTTCACAAAATCAGTCAATAGCCTCTCATGTGAGCTTTTTTTTTTTCAAGGATGCACACAGGCAGAACATTATTTTCTTTCAGAACAATTAAATGATAATGAATGCATGACATAACGTAAGCCAGATTTCATCCATGTTACTGTTAGCTGTCATAAATTTCTTGGCTTGCTGTTGAGAAGATCTGTGAGTTTGAGGTTGTGAGTGCAAAGAAACGTGGTATTGAGCCATTTCTCTAAGTCAGTTAATTATTAATCATGCCAGAAAGATCTGGTGGCTGCAATGACCAGGCTGCGTCCCTCCATGAGCTCATACTGACATTTAATGTCACAGAAATTTGGGGAAGGGGGAAAATACTCTCTATTTTTTGAAAATGTCCACTGAGTAAATATCAGATATGAAAATCCCTACTAATATATCAAAGTTGTATTTACAAGTCCTTCACTGTATCTCCTTCTGTGCTTCAGCAGCCATTTAATTCCAGATGCTGCTAGGCATTTGGCTTTCAGAATCAGAAATCTAACCATGAAGATAAACCCAGATTCTGTCTTATACATGTAACCAGCCACAAAAAATACAGAACCAGGATGCCATCCTAGTAATCCCATAAAAGCTTCTGTTTTCCACATTAATGGTTGAAAGAATCCATTCTTCATGCTTTCCCCTAATTTTGTGTTCTACGTGTTGTATAAAATTCAGTGGATGCAAAATGTCTGTCACTCATGAGTCTCCTACTCTGGATCAAAGTCACCTTCACAAGCAATGAGGCTCACCTGAAAAATAACAAATTTCTCTCAGTAATTGATACCTGCAGTCTCTGAAAAACCGGGTTGTGAACAGTCTATGACCAAATATGAAAAGTATTAAGTCTAGTTATACAGACAGACATGAAGAGGTAGGTGGAGGCTGGTGAGGAGTGGTGTCTCTCAGGGCTTTGTCTTGGGAACAGTGTCCTTCAATATGTTCATCAATGACACCAGCAGTGAGATCAGGTGACCCTCAGCAAGTTTGCAGATTACACAAAGGTGAGCAATGCAGTTGACACAGCAGAAGGAAGAGCTGCCAGAGAGACATGGACAAACTTGAGAAGTAGGCCCATGAGAACTTGATGAAAATCAAAAAATTAAACTGCAAGGAGCTTGCACCTGGATCAAGACAATTCCATGTATAAGTATAGGCTGGCAAAGGAGGTAATTAAGAATAGCCCTGTGGAGAAGAGCCTGGGAGTCCTCGTGGATGAAAAGCTGAACATGAGCACTGTGCACTCACAGCCCAGAAAGTCAATCACATTCTGGGCTGCATCAAAAGCAGCATGGCCAGGAGGGCAGGGGAGGTGGCTCTCCTACTTTACTCTGCCCTCGTGAGACCCCGCCTGGAGTGCTGCATCCAGCTCTGGAGTCCTCAACACAAGAAAGACATGGACCTGTTAGAACAGGTCCAGAGGAGGGCCACAGAGATAATCCAAGGGCTGGAGCATCTCTGCTGTGAAGACAGGCTGAGAGAGCTGGGGTTGTTCAGCCTGGAGATGTTTCCAGGGAGACTTTAGAACAGCCTTCCAGCACCTATAAGAGACATAAAAAGGAGGGGGAGAGACTTCTTATACAGGCAGATAGTGACATGACAAGGTGCAATGGTTTTAAATTGAAAGAGGGCAGGTTTATATTAGATGTTGGAAAGAGATTCTTTATTAAGGGGAACAGGATGCCAGAGAAGTTGTGGATGCCCCACCCCTGCAAGTGTACAAGGCCAGGATGGATGGGGCCCTGAGCCACCTGATGTAGTTCATGGCATCTCTGCCCATGGTGGGGGTTTGGAACTAGATGACCTTTAAGGCCCCTTCCAACCCAAACCATTCTGTGATTCTAAAATGACCTGGCAAATATTCAGGAACTTAGCTGGGAGACAGCATAAAAGCACTATCACATTTTGGTACTCAAAAAACCCAGAAGACTCTGAGAAGCCCACTCATAGATGTCGCAATATTACATTTTTTTTTCTGAACTGTTTATTTCCCTTTAAAGAGATTTTCACTGCAATAGCAACTGAAATGGATGTCCATGTCTCTGCCCCACAAGACGTAGGGAGTGGCAGTTGAAGCAATGCAAAAAGAAAAAAACGGCACTTCCATACTGATCTGTCTAATCCCTTCTCCAAAGTCATTGTTCTTAGTAGCTGATACACGCAAACAAATAAAAACTTCTATCATATGCATTTTAAATGGGAAGATACTTGTGATTTGCTCCACCTGGAGGATGATGCAATGCAATCTGTCAGTCACTGTGAGATTGGTATTCCTAAGCAGCTGATTCCAATTAGCAGTTTTAGATAAAAAGGATAATGGCTATGAGTACAAATGACTGTCTTTGTTTCGTCTATTTACACAGAAAGCCAGGCTCGCTCGAATCCGCGCAGCTAAGAGTGGGAGCGCTAATGCCTACATGCAGAGCAAACGAAATGGCTTGCTGAGTAACCAGCTGCAGCAGGTAATCTTTCTGTTCCCTCCACCTCTGGAGTAACCACTTAATGACAGCTCAGCAGTAGTTTATTCTACTTATCACCAGAGCAAGTCTCCTTGGTGCTTTGGGCCATGTTATCTTTAGAGGTAGATTAAGGAAGAATAAACTGGACAATTACTACTGTTAAAGGAAGCTTGTGAGAATTGATGGTGGGGTATTGAGAGGAAATGTCCAGATAGAAATGCTAGATTCAATGTAATCCACATTTTTGGAGTTAGATCCTGTAGAAGAACTCATTATGGAAAGTACAGAGCATTAGCCTCTTAGGGGGTGAGTTGGATTTATCTCACTTGGCTTTAAACAGGTAGAACATGGGAGACAACACCAGGTTTCATCATCAGTAAAGTAAAAGGTAGCTCTTGAATACTGTTTGCACAGAAGGGTGTTGCAGAATGAGGCGTTCCCTCAAAGCACCTACCTGAGTTTAAGGAGAATCTTGGTGATTACCTCAAATGCATTGTAATCTAATGTTATCTGAAGCAAATTCCCTGCTCACCCTTGCCGAGGAAGCCAGGACCAGCATCTGGGAGTGGGATCCAGAGGGACCCACGCTGCTGGGAGAGAGCCCCTTGGCTGCTCAAAGCTGTGCCCAGCTGAGACAGACTGCAGACAGAGTGGTTTTTAATCCCTGCCATTTTCCGGCATTTAGGCTATTCCCTGAGGAATACAGGAAGGCTTTTATTCCTCTATGCTCTTTCTGTTCAATACATATTGAACAGCTGGATACTTTAACCTATAGCCAGAAGAGGAGGAAGTGGCTGTCTGTCCATCTGTCCTGTCTAGCACAAAAGTCAGAGCCCTTGTTTCCTCTTCTGCTTGAAAGAACTTAAACATTTGAATTAAAAAGACACCAAATAGCTTAATTACCATGCAGATTTCAAATATCCCAAGGTTGAATTGTAGTCTTTTCTATTATCCCACTTCCTCCCCATTTAGTTTTTTGCTTTCTAGTGAATAATTATGAAAGCAATTAATAAACAATGGATGCTTTCTACTTAATTCTTCATTCAATGTCAGTAACACTTGCTAAACCCAGCAGATTCACTGACATGAATTTTTGTGTAAGTAGCAATACCACAAATTCTTTAGTGCTATGAAATGGTCCTGGGAGGACAACTATTTTTAGTTTTCCTCAAATGAGGCACATTTTCAGGAACAAACAAATATTTTACTGTAACTTAAATTGATTAAAGTTTTAAGCATGCGTTGATCCAATATTCAAAGCTTATGTGTTGATTGCACTTGTAAATTGTACTATTTTATCCATGCATAAAAGACCTAAGATGAAAACATTTAAAAGGAGGTGCAAGGGAAGGAAATGAAAATAGTTTGATTTAAAAAAAAAAAGCAAAATAATTTTTGTTATACGTTATAGACAAAGCATTGCAGTTATGCTACCATGTACAATCCAAATTAGTTCTGATCAAACATTTGGATAAGAACCCTCTTATTCAAAACTGAGAATAATACAGAGTTCTATGTATCAACAGTCCTCCAATGAAGAAGAACAGGCTTTTGTTGGTAAATCTGGCTCTTCCTTTGAAACACAGCACCACCACCTGCTTCACTGCCTCGAAAAAACTACGGTAAGAAAAGAGAACTGTGTTTTCCTGTGAATTTCAATACCAGCCTAGTTCTGAATGTTTTCAGTTATCTCTTCTAATTAATGAGGCTTTATATTAAAGAAATCAGCTTGGAAGAAAAGACATTTTATCTTATTTTAAGGCATTATACCCAACGCATATAAATTACACAGAGATACGGCTTCTGCTATATTTGATGGAGATCACTGTGAAAGTATTTGTTTTTTCTCAAAAAAAAGAACAAACAAAAAAAACCCCAGACATACCCCTCCCCAAACAAATAAACAAATTTAAAAAAAAGATTTAAAATTTTGCCCACAACCAACATAGCTAAATTTTGAGAAATTAAAACCTGATATATGTATGTGTGGAATTTGGTACTCAAAATTTGGGGTTGTTCAGTCTGGAGAAGAGATGTTTCCAGGGAGACTTTAGAACAGCCTTCCAGCACCTATAAGAGACTTATAAAAAGGAGGGAGAGAGACTTCTTTTGACAGCATTTCTTTGAAATAAAAGGACCCAGTTGTTCTGTCACTTAGCAATACATCACTCAAGTGCTTGTTATGCTTATGTCTCCTCCATTCTTACTTTAGAAGTAATAATTTTATAAAATGTGTTGTAGGACAGAACATCTCACTTCCTATTCAGAGCATACTGTGGTTTCTTTTGCTAAGATTCATGCTGGGTCCTTTTGAAATATTTTTGGGACATTTTGCACCAGAACCTGATAATAGCAATTTGCCTTTAAAATTTTTCCACAGTTGAATATTGCAAATATATTTGAAAATCTGAATAATAACCATAGGTCTTGTCAAACTGTCATAGAAATCATGAAAAAAATTTCTATTCATTTGGTGGGAGCTGAATTCACTTCCCAAAGTGTCACCTTTCCTCTAATCATTATGGTAGAATCTGTAAAACTTTTAAATTTTTAAAATTTTTTTTTCTTAAAAAAATGAAGTCTATAAAGCAAGTATTATTTTGTTTCTTGAATCTACTTTGCTTTTTCCTTCTGTTGGGTCCTGCTACTGGCCCTGAGTTTCTATGATATATTAGCACAAAAATATATGCAGCAGTTCCAAGTTGTATTGTGGAGATGATGCATTCCTAAAATTTTAGTTGGAACTTGACATTTTGGTCCCTCAGCATTTGGAATCTGGCAAGTTTCTGGTTCATTGTAGAACAGGAAGGGTGGTGTATCTTCTTAAGACTCTAACCATCCTTTGTAGTATAAGGATCATGATACTAAGGAAAGGCATATTTTCTCTTTTCTGTCACTGAAAAGTCAATAGGATAAGATCTCACCCACCCTCAGAAATGCAGAGTTTGCAATGTTGTGGAATTCTGTGAAGATTGCATTAATATGAAATTAATTGCACTAAAAATTATATTTTACAAATTACTTTTAGCTAATTTAAGAAAAGTTAATTAATAGGTATAATTAAATCAATTAACTTGTGCGATTATAATTTCAAATTGTTTCCACTCTATATTAAAAGTTCAGTCAACAAAACTCTTTAATCGTTGCTCCATAAAAGTTTTAGGAAGAACAAAATTAATTTTAATCAGAAAAATAACAGAGTTCTTGGCAAACATACTGCAAGCCCCTGAACATGATCTCACAAGAGCAATTAGGTTGGTTTTCTCTGTGAATTTTGTGCCTACTGTGTGATCATGTAAAAAATCTTGATTGTGACTGACATATCCTTATAAAAGTAATTTGTCAAGCAAGTTCTTTTTTTTTTCTTTATCACTTGAAATTTGCATTCTTCAACACCTCTTAATTCACACAAACTTAGGTCTGAGTGAAGAAGAACAGAAGACATGGAAGTAAAAATGTTTTGCCTAAAAAGGCATTTCCATTTGTTACAAACACTTGGCCAGAGTTGTTACTCTCTTTACTTTGTTTACATATTTTATATTGGCCCCATATGGCAAGTCTGAAAAACATCAGCACCTTTCCAATTGGAGCAAAATTTTTTAGGGGAAAAACAATTTACCCCATTTTAATATACAAAAATGCAACATACTGACAAATTTGACTTGAGACTGAATAGACTGTAAAACAATCCAGAAAATGCTCCATAAACAATTCCCCTAAAACATTCTCAGGATACATAGACTAATTCCAGCAGTAAATGGAAAGAGTTTTCTTGAAAAAGGAGGTTTTCTCAAAACACATGCAAGCATATCTCCATTTCTCTTAGTTTTAAATGAATATAAAAACTTGGAGCCACTCCTGTGCATCTCCTCCCCTCCCTTGCCACCATAAGCAACACCACGGTTTCACACCCTTGCACACGTAGAAAATGTGGAAATTGTGGCTGGGTGTGAAATACTCCCTAATCACTTGATGAATTAATGTAAGCTGGCTATTTGAGTGAATTTGGATTCATCTTTGTGACCACCCTATAAAACTACTGTCTTTTCCGGGATTAAGCAAAGACTGCGTGAATAAAGAGGACTTCATTTAACTAAAATGCTCAGTCCTCTAAACTGCTTTTGATACATCCATCTATAGTAATTAGGAACTTTTTGGATGCTTTTAAATAACTATCTCATCTCCCCTAATCAAAATTTCTATTTGTTTACATATTTTTCTTTTAGATAGATGCATACCTCAGAAAACATTGTTTTGGATCCTGACTTCTAACATATAATTCAACAGGAAGTCTTATAAACTTATCTGGAAAATATTTATGAATTTTATTATATTATAGCTCAATATAATAAATCTTATTTATTTTCAACTTGCATTTAGAGTGTTTATTTAGAGTGTTCTTATAAGCACAACTTGCATTTTTATTAATAAACATAAACCTCTATTTTGTGGCACTTCAAAGATTATACAGATATTTATAATGCAAACTACATTACAACCACATGCTATTTTGCAAAACAATTTGGATTAACATTTTCTTGTTAATTTTGTTCCAGTGTTTACATTTGTATTGGTATTCAGCCCAGACTAATATGGGCTAAACACTATAATCAAGAATAAGCTAACTTTCCCAGTTTATTCAGTTGTGTCAATTTAAGCCGTTAAACAATCATGATTAATACGTTCACTTCAATTATCTTTCTGTGTGTGCTTTGTCCCTTTGTTGGATTCCTCTGGGCTAGAACCACGAGTTTGTGGATGAGCAAGTCTACGAAGAGAGCTGCATGGAGGTTTCTACAGTGAACAGACCCCCGAGCCACAGCCCCTCTCTGTCGTCCCAGCAAGGCGTGACCAGCACGTGCTGCTCGCGAAGACACAAAAAGACGTACCGCATCCCGAACACCGCCATCAGCGGCAGCCGCCCCGCCAGCGTGCAGGAGCTCAGCACCATCCAGATCAGATCTGTGGAGAGGACGCCTCTGTCCAACAGGTACTTCGTGTCTATCAGCACCCCAAGAGCTGAGGCCTCTGGCTTTGCTAGGGAAGAGACACAAAGGTATTGTGGCCTCCATAGGCAGGCGGTGATGCTGAAGATGAGATTCCAATGCTCATCTAAAATGGGTACTGCTACTGAAATATTCTGTGTTTCCTTTGCTTCAAGCTTAATGGAAAATAATATAATAGTCTCTCTCTCTATCCATTTCTGCCCTCTCAAACTACCTTGCCCTGTTTGCAGCAAATAGCATCCAGGGACCCCAAATAAAATAAAGCACCAAATTTCTGCCATGGACAAGTGCACACAAAGTGCACTTGCTCATCTTGTATATCTGAATTGGACATTCTTCCATGCGAAATTTTTCTATCTGTCCCTTCTTAGTTCAGAGGCACAGGAAATGAGACTTCCTTGCATTTCTGCAGAGCAGAGAAATAAAACTGATTCCCGGAGTTCTAAGTGTAATAGTCATAAGGAAGACTCTTCTAAATGAAAAAATATGAAATGAATAAGAAAAATTTATTTCCCAGTTTGAGGAGTCATTATAAAAGTGTGGAAAGTGCAGTTTAAGAATCTGTAATTTACTGAATGTCCCTGCACTCTCAAAAGTAAAGTATTTGGCTTTCACATATACCCAAATATCACTTCTGAAAACACAGCAAAGGTCTCAGGAGATGGAGAAGTGTTTTCTATTGATCTCACACATGCCACCCTTTAATAAAGAATTATTTTCAGTACAAGTTGCTATAGAGATTGTCATGTTGAGCTACATTTTGAGTAGCTTCCTTTGTATAGTTACTACATTTGTATTTCACTTCCATGAACAATCCAACTGCTTGGAACTCTTGGAACTATTGAAGTTTTTCAACTGTTATGCAGTGAAACCTCCTGGCCAGCACAAAGCTCCAGTCTGTCTTAGTTTCTTAGGAAATACTCTGCCTACATCCATTCTTTTTCTGCTAGAGGACTTGTCTGCACCCTACTTCCACACACTATGTATATAAAGACAAAAAGCACCAGCTTTGTGCTAGAAAAAAAACCACAAGCACAAAATGCCAGTTTCACCTTGAAATAGTCTGAGTTTTCCAAGTCTTTTACAATGGGGAGGTACTGCAGCAACTGTGTGAACATATTAACACAAACTTAATTAGCTCATATAATAGAGTGCCTTACTATTGAGGAAACAGAATATACACAGAGTCACAGAACCACTAGGGTTGAAAAGACCTCCAAGTTCATTGAAGCCATTTATTAACCTGGCACCACCATGTTCACCACTAAATGACATTTCCAAGAGCCACATCTACATTCCTTTTGAACATTTCCAAGAGTAGGGATTAAACCACTTCCCTTGGCAGCCTGTTCCAATGTCTGACAGCATTTCAGTGAAGAAACTATTCCTAATATCCAAATGTTTTTAAATCAGCATGGCATCGAGGAATTTGCAGGAGACTTGGACTGGCCCTTACTTTCCACTTTCCTGCATAGCAAGCAACTTGGCTATACTAACTTTGCAATGCTTCTCCTGTTCAGAAACACAGGTGATTGGCTGAGAAGTGCTGAAATGGTGGGAAGGAAGGGAGAAAGGGACATGGACATGAGCATAGCCAGGGATCACCTGCTGCTGGGGTACAGAGCAGTGGGGTGGTGCTCCTCTGCACTTAGAGCTCTCCAGTGGGGCAGGATGGAGATGGCTGGCTGAGGGAATGGAATCAGGCATGAGAGGTTTGTGGTAACGTGGACTTTCATTCTTCATGGATTTTTGTTTCTTCTTCCAGCCGTTCCAGCTTAAATGCCAAAGTGGAAGAGTGTGTTAAACTAAACTGTGAGCAGCCTTATGTCACTACAGCAATAATCAGCATCCCAACACCTCCAGTCACCACACCTGAAGGAGATGATAGGCCAGACTCTCCCGAGTATTCGGGAGGGAACATTGTCAGAGTATCTGCATTATAAAACAAGGAATTATTTATAAATTAGCATAAAGACCACTTGCAAGCTGAGCAGTGAAAAACAAGTCGTGAGGAATGAGAGCTGACAAAGACAACGCCCCTTGATGAGTGTGCCAGTGGCCACAGAGCAAGAGGTTCAGGAGAAACAAACTTTGTGGGTTCTGGTGTCGTAGGGTGTGAACCAAAAGGAATTTCTCACCCCCTGTGTGAACTGACGTGCAGTGGAATCTTCTGTGACCATCCTGACTTACTATATGAGCACAATGAAATGTCCCCACTGATGCTTCTTCTTATCATGAAAGCTCTTTTTAGAAAAAAAAAACATAAACGAAAAAATAGAAACCTATGTTCCTGCTGAATGCAAAACAACAAGAAACATTTTGATAACATGTCTTTTTTTTCCCTGTTAATAAACCACAAACTTGTTGAAGAACTGTCAAAAAATGAACGAAAAAATGCTCATATGAAATATGTTTGTACTGACTGAAAGAACTACAACCATAATGCATGCTGAAATTATTTGAAACTGTGATCTCAGTTTACTTTTGTTGTTTTTCAGATTAGGCATGATAAAATAATACTGTAGAAAGGGGCATTTCCGTGCACTTACAACAAGCTGATTGTTAATGTTCCATGGTAGTTGTACAAATAACTTCCCTTTGAAAAATGCAGTATTTCTTACTCAAACACTCATTAGTCAACTACAGGTGTTCAGTTAGTTCAATATTTACTATTGTTTTATTTTGCTTCCTAGGTACTGTTACAACTGCAATAAGTCATTGTACACCTGTTGTATCAGGAATCAGGATTTTTTTTATGGTATTTTACACCACTTCATCTACACTATAAACTTCTAATGGCAAACATTTAAATAATCTTACAGCCAAACTGTGCACCACAAATTGCTATTCAGTCATTGCTCCTTTTGTTCACTGTTCTCTATTTCTCTGACACTTCGTTGTCCACTCCAACATAACTGTATCATTTGGGATTTCAAGGATACTGACAAATCAACAGTCCATTCTTCCAAAGACAACTTGTCTCGTTTGTATTTTCAGAACAAATTTCTTGTCACAGTTTACTGCTACAGGAACAATGCTATTTGAATTAAAATTAACACAAAGGTGTTTTGGGGATCAGCTAACACTTGTCTCCAAATGTTCCTTTCTTACATTCTGCAGCATGCAGAGTATTAGCTACACTGGAAGACATTGAAAGACATTCAGTGAAAATGATGGCTAAATTCTTTTTGTAATAATCTTTAAACTTGCATCTTAAAACTTGAGAATTTATATTGTGTGAAAAATATTCAATTACCTAAGAACAATGATAGAATAATGGATTGAGTTCCAAAGCTATAAAAATGTAATTGATTTGAATTGGAATTTGCCTACATGGGCAGACCTAAAAGCTAATATGAAGGCTTTACAAGTTAAGGCTTCTTGGCTTCATTTATAAAAGACATTGATATTATCAGAAAACTTTCCGATAAAAAAGTGGAATTTTTCTTCATGAGAGTACATTAGATGTATCATAATGCTTCTTATATTCATGACATACCATACATCATATACATCAAATATACACAGAATATGTGCATATCAATACATACATGTATACATCAAAAACACTGGATCAGAAATAATTGCATGTCTGCAAAATAAAATATGCATATAAATCAAAATGCTCAGTGCATTAGATGCCATTACAATAAATGATTAACACAGTTATTTAATAGTTTGAGTAGTGTATGTTTCAGTATAGTATTTGCTAGCATTCTACTGACCTGAAAATTTACATTCAAAAATCCACTAAAAACTGAAACTTGCTGATGATACACTTTTTCTTGCACACAAATACTGGTCTTTCTCTCTACCTGTCAACACTGAAGAGTAGATAATAGACTATCATGCTACAGTATATACACCAAAATACAGCATCATATATTAGAATTAAACTGCAAGTAAAAAGAGTAGATAATGCCATTCATTACTTTTATCTTATCATTTACTTATTCTGAAGTTAATGCATTCTCAGTTAATTTGCAATTAACTTCCCAATTTTTTTTTCAAATCAGAAAGATTTACACATTTTAAACTGAACTTCTCCATTTCTTTCAAACATCAGAGAGCAGAAGCACAGGCTGTGCTCTGAGCCAGAGGAAGGGCTCTCCTTATGCTCAGCCCTGCCCAAGTCCATTATCCAGCACTGCTCTCTCTCTTCCACTCTGCAGCAGATCTGCTGAAGCTGGTAGGTTACATAAACTTTAATGGATTTAAAGGAGAAGCAGAATACATGAGAGTTTTTACTTGCATCCTACTTCTATGCATGGTTACTCATACTTAGTCCCCACCTTTTTCCAAATGATTATTGATAAAAAAACTGCCTTGATGTCAGCAAACTGCAGCAACTTCTTTGTCACACAGTACTTCATGACTAGTTATATCAGCTAAATAATGCAAAGGGGCAGTTACTAAACCTACTTTGGTACAGACTACACACAACCCAGGAAACCTACTGACTCCATCAGGTTATGTATCTTTTAAAAGCTCTTTATTCTCATAGGCAGTAGAAAGAACACATTACAGCAATACACTTGCGTAACAGTTATACCCCTGAAGCAACTTGTATTTTCATTTTTAAAATGCAGCTTAAGAGATAATTTAGTAAGATTTTTCAGAATTCCAGTTCCTGTCTCCTACTTCCATATGTCACACGCAAAACCATTAACTTCTTCTGAATTTGGGAAATACACTTTTTTTGTGTGTTTTAGGTGATTTAAATACTGTTTTGGTAGTGAATGACTGTTGATGACTGTAAAATGCATCTGTACTGTACATGAAATGTAATTATTTCTGTGTATCATACAAAGAAACCAAGGTTGTTGTTTTGACAGTTTTGTTTGACGGTCATATATCGTATTTCAGGAGGCAGCATAATACACATGTTATGCTGAATAAATAGACATTTGAGGAATATTTAAATAAAACATCTGCATGCTTGAATGGGTCAACCTGGTTTTGCAATGACTTATTAATGAAACTTTTTTTCCCCTCTAATTTGGAAGGATCATTTAATCTGAAGTCAGCAAATGTCCTAGACAGACAGTAATTACAGGCAAGATGTGAGTGCATCTAGATCATATTAGAGCCATCAAGACCAAGATGCCACAGCTCACTACACAGAGCCGCCCTTTTCCTGAGGGACCAGCCATCACCTTTTACTTCCCAGACCACAGCAAAGAGAAAATTGGATCATTATTTCCGTCAGTATGAACTCCACCTCTTTATCTGTACTTTAAAAAATGTCCCTTACGTACATCCAAAAAACAAACTGCTCTGCTGAACTTCTCAACCTAGAGAGTCTCCTCCTACCTGGTATCCAATTCCCTTGATAAAATATTACTGCACAGAGAGGATCAAACTCTTTTTGTAAAGTAACACCTGTCTGTGAACTATCCCAGACCATTTTTGAGAATAACTATCCTCTCATAAAATAGCTACAGAAGACAAACTGAAAACGTACACTTCACATTTTGAAGTCGTAGATATACTCTTGGTGGAAGGAGAAGGCTTTCACAGCAGAGAACATGATGCAGCCTCAGCTGCTGCAGAGAGAAGGGGGGCCTTCAGAGAGGAAGCTGATCTGGAGGAAGACAAATTACTGAAGCCACAATATCATTAAATTTGGGGGAGGGAGGGTGCTTAGGAGGTCATAAGCTCTCTTTGCTGCTTCTGAGGCCAACCAGGGCTTTATTTTACAACTGACTATGGGAATATTTTAGGACAATCACCTGTTCCAGAGGAGCCATCAGCTGATGAGATATATAAGCATGTGACTGAAAGAAAAGGAGTGTCAGGAGTGAACACTATATAGATTGGCAATGTCTAGAAGATACATGGAATTATCCAGACAGCTTAGTTTCTTACCTGCCTATATCATCTAGTTGTGTACTTTTTTCGTGTCTATGCACAAGGAAGTATTGAAGTGGGGGAGTGCTGAATAAAAAGGAAGATGATGTATAAAAATTCTCAAAACGTTTAGGACATCACATTTTTTTTAACAGAAAGTAATCAATTATACACAAGTTGGAAAGTTTTAAATACAATCTCACTTCAATAATAGCATTTTTCATTAATTAAATTAAATGCTTGTAGTGGGCTGACAATACTGGCAGGATGCCAGATGTTCACCAAAGCCACTTTATCAGTTCCCTACTCAGCTGGGCAGGGAAGAGAAAATGTAACAAAATAATATATCTTAGGTTGGGATAAAGGCAGGGAGAGATCACTCACTGACTGCTGTCATAGGAAAACAGACTTCACTTGGTACAATTAATTTATTACCGATCAAATCCAAATAGGATAATAAAAAATAAAACACCTTTCCCCCATTCTTCCCTTCTTCACAAGCTCAACTTTATTCCTGAAATCTCTACCTCCTCCTCAGAGGTGCAGGGAGACAGGAAATGGGATCTGTGGTCAATTCATCATGTTTTTTTCTGATGCTCCTTCCTTTTGTCAGGAAGGGCTCCTCACACTCTTTACCTGCTCCAGTAGGGGGTCCCTTCCATGGGAGATGATTCTCCACAAACTTCTCCAAGCAAAGTCCTTCCCAAAGACTACAGTTCTTCATGAACTGCTCCAGCGTGGGTCCCCCACAGGCTCACACACACCTACCAGCAGACCTGCTCCAGCATGGGCTCCTCTCTCCACAGGTCCTGCCAAGACCCTGCTCCAGTGGGGGCTATGCACAGGGACACAGTTTCCTTCAGGTATCCACCTGCTCTGGTGTGGATCTTTGCTCCACCATGGACCTCCACGGGCTGCAGGGACACAGCCTGGGCCATGGGCTGTACCACAGGCTGCAGGGCAATCTCCGCATTGGTGCCTGGAGCATCTCCTGCCCTCCCTTCTTCACTGACCTTGGTGTCTGCAGAGCAGTTCCTCCCACTCTTCTCCCCGGCTGCTCTTGTTGTTGCCGTAACTTTTTCTGCTTCTTAAACAGCTGTCCCAGAGGTGTTACCACTGCCACCGAAGGGCTCGGCCTTGGCCAGCAGTGGGTCCATGCCAGGGTTAGTTGGCTCTGGCTCTGTCACAGGGGAAGCTGCTCAGCTTCTCACAGAAATCACCCTGTAGCCTCCCCACTACCATGCCATGTGAACCCCTAGTATTTCAATGTTGTAAGATTTTAATAATCTGTGTTTTTCTGCATAGTTTACAGAATCACAGAATATTCCGAGTTGGAAGGAACACAAAAGGATCAAGTCCAACTCATAAGTGAATGGCCCATATGGGGATTGAGCTTGCAACCTTAGCATTATTAGCACCAGGCTCTGAGACCAAATACAATGCTTTTGCAATAAAAAACTTTGAAAGTTATTTTTAAATCCCTTCTTGTACTATATTTAACTATATAGTTGCTGTGACCAACAGCCTCTCTTTTTGCTATTAATTCTTTATATTCTCTTATATTCATATATGCTTTTACAAAATGAAAAGCTATAAAGTATAGCTCTTTCCTTTCAAAAAATCTTGTCATATGACCTGTTGGCAGATGAATCAGTACCTTATCCAAGGGTCAGAAACAGTGATTTTTGCCTCCTAAAAGCATGCTCAGCCCCACAGCAACAGGCACAGTCCCATGGACTCAGTATAGTCACTGGGCTGAACACAAAGCTTGGTGCTGGCAGGAAGTGACTCCTTTTTCTGATGCAGTTGCACTCGAGTGCTCTGTGAAAAATGTTAGGAGCATCTCCATAGTTGTTTGCTGCAACAAGAAAGATTTAGTTCACTATACTTCATGCTGCAGATAAAAAAACCACACCGTCCTTCTCCAAGTACTCCTGTAAAACTGAGGAAAAAAGAAAGTAAGAGGAAGTAGTTTTCACTGCCTCAAGTATCTCTAAATGTTCCTGTCTTGCCAAGCAGCCTCTCTCCTACAAAGATTCTAAAGCTCTGCAGGAAATGAACAGGCTCGTTGCAGCCTAGTCAATTAATTTTCAGGCTCTTTGAAGAAGCCTTAGAAAAACAGGCACCTCATAGTCAAAGAAAAAATTCTTAGAAGTGTTAAAATTTAAAGATGAGACCCATTTCTGCATATGTGGTTAAATACTCAAAATAGATTCTTTCCCAGAATGTAGACTGGCTCAGGATTTAGATAGCCAAGCCCAAGCAGTTTTCCTGACTGCAAATGTTCATTGTAGAGGTGCATAAACACTGCTTTGGGAGGTTGGTTCTGTGTCAGAGCCCTCTCTAAAGCAATCCCTCTGCTGTTAAAGAAACCTGACTACACCTGAAGACAGTGCTTCCTCAGCACCCAGACAGCCTAAAACCAAATGACTTGGGCTCTAAGTATCTCTAAATCCTAACACATCCCCCTAGCTCGGCTTGCTATATTTGTTCCTTGATGAGCTCTAACCAGGACACAAGAAGATACACAGGGAACCCCCACAATAGTCTGAACAGTCCTTGTATGGAAAGACAAGGAATATTCGAAGCATGGCTAAGGGAGCTTTCACTGACACGCTTTGGGTAAAACTTTAAGGGCTGAGGTTTCCTGGAAAAAGGAACTTTATATTTCTTTTTACATTAAGTGAAATTCCCTAAATTCAGCAGTAATTCAGGGAAAAATATAGATGTGTACATGTAATCCATAATCAAGATTCCATAATCTGTGGTTTGTAAGATTTATTTTTTGTTTTTTTAAACAGGGGCAAATGATGACTCAATGCACTGTGTAGCATCAGAAGCACTCCAAAGCCTGGAGTTGCTCTACATCCAGACTTTGCCAGACACTTGCTCGTTGTCTACACAGCTGTACTCAGCTGTACCTGTGCAGTAACACTGGGCCAAGGCTTCCCAAGCAGAACATAACAAAATATTCCTGACAAAGATACTTCAAGCAAAATTTTGGGATGATCTCTCCTTTTATCTTTTTACCTCCCCAAATAAGTATTAGAACCTATAGAAATACAAAAGCAGAAAGGTAATCTTGCTTTCAATAGTACCCTTGAAATAATTATACCTAGAGGCAGACTGCTGAAAAGCAAAGAGCCCACACAACTGAAGAGCTTAATTTCACAAGAAGTTTTCTCAGAAGCAATTAAAAAAAAAAAAAGAAAGAAATTTAAACTAACATTGCAGCTACTTCACAACAGAGTAGTGGAATAGGTAAAGGCAAGTCAAATCAATTCATACTAGCAGGACGACCCTCCCAGTGTCCATCCAAAGCATTCCCACTCTAGGACTAAAAATAAAAAAGCCGTTACAGAATTTAAGAGAAAAGTAATTTTATTGTCTACCAAATCACACCTTGCTTTTTTTTTTTCTTTTACAAATTCCAAATGAAAGAATTTTAAAATGCAATATTATGTAAAAAGCCCATTTGCCACAAACTACTATACTCAGTGGAACAAATATATATTTCAAGACCGTGGCCAATTGTAAAAATAATCCTATGACATAGACATTGCTCATAAAAATACAGTAAAATGCACTTTCCCCACCTCAATAAATACATTTTAATCTATTAAAATGGCATTTTAAGCCACCAGAGAGCTCTTAATGAAGCAGTCACCAAAGTAAAATTTTTCCTCATGTACTTTTACAATTATTGCAATAGCATCCAGAATTGTAAGCGTTTTTCTTGCAGTCGTTTGTTTCTAGCTTCAGGGGAACCATGGACAGGAGAAAAGATTTATCTATAAAAATGTGCTACTCCCATACTGATTCCCATTTCTGGAAGAATGTTTGAGGTTTTCTTCCTTTTTACTAAGAAACAGTCCACAGAACAAACTGTTTTAAAGAAGAATTCTCCAGAAAACTAAAGTCTATTGTCCATAGCTATAGTTTTGTTTTCAATCCCTGTTTAATATATTTAAAACTTAAATCGATATGTTAGATAAAAATAGAAGTTTTAGAACATCTTTAAGAACAAAAGCTTCAAGGTTTTGTTAGAAAAAAGAACATCTCACCCTTTTTATAAATCTTGCAAATTTTTAAATCGAAGTATTAACTTGAACTGTAGCTCTGCTTTCCATGCACACATGAAAACACACAATTATACATACACAGATCCCTGATTAAGACATTTTCCAAATGGCTTATTAAAAGTCAATTTCAGCTGAAGTCACATTTTGTTTGCTCAAAGCACAGTTGTTCCTTCAGAAGATGAATATTTCTCTTCCCTTCCCATGATGCTTCCTCACAGGTTCAGTCTATTGAGTCAGTGTTTTACACTTCACACAGTTTGTGACAACGAGTATTACTGTGCCCAACTGAATGAATGCCTTTTAAAAAACAAACACAACATTTTTCACAGCTGAGGACATGGCTAAGAGGCTGACAACAGGCTCATCTTTCTTTGCTGGTCTCCTTCACTTCCATTTATTAGCTGTTTTCTGACATGTAAGAAGACTGGTATATTTGGCATATTTGATGGAACAGAACAAAAATAACAACAACTAAAAAAAATCCTCTGTGACTTTGCAGATTTATTGCATCATTATAGCTCTTCCATTTCAAAGTGTGTATTAAAGCTGTTTGCCATGGATGTATGTTCAAAGATCCTGGTCAGGCTTGGTTTCAGTAGCTCCATGGAATGACATGACAGTTCCTGCGAGGTATCACTCTTCAGTGCCATGATCTGATCTGCTCTGGGATCCCTTCTGTCATAGTACAGAGCCCACAGCAAAGTAACAGTGAGGATCATAGCCAGGATCTGCATTACTCCAATAGAGATTCCTAGAAATCTCAGCACCTGCAATTGCTTCGTCCCCCTCAAAAAAGTGTACATTTTTTTACCACATCCCTGTAAAACAAAGATAGATTAAAAAACAGTCAGTAATATTTGGGTTGCAGTTCCCAAGGCTTAGCTCATCCTACCCACTGCTGTCTTTTCTGGCTCCTAAGCATCTCTCTCTCACTTCCTTCAAACAATACCTCGAAAATTATTTTGTGTACTTCTTAAATGCTTCCATAATGCCAACTTTAAGTTTTCTCATACACAGAAACTTTTCTGCAAGATATCTGTGCTACTTTTCAATTCAGAAATCACTCAAAGTTGATCTTAATTCCTTTCAACTCTCAGTAATTGTTAAAGAAACTCAACTGGTTTTGTGAAGGTTTAAAAAGCCATTAAAGTCCTCTTAATAATCTTGTTTCTCTCTAAATTGAAGATCTTCAAAGTTGTAAATAATTTTAAACTGTTTTAGACTTTTTCTACAGATAATACCGTATTGTGAAGCTAAAACAGTACTGTAGGAAAGATCTATGGATTTGTGTAACCTCATCAGAAAACATCTCATGAAAACTAGATTAAAACGTTGTAAGTTGATGCTCATAGAAATGGAATTTAGCTCTTTCCAAACCTTCAATGCAAGCTCTACAGTTTGCTTACATGGCCAACTAACTATCACATAAGGCTTTAGAAAAGCTGCCAAGCCCTTGTAAGGCTGCATGGACCCACAAAGAGGCAGCAGCTTTGGGAACTACTGGCTAACAGTGCAAGCACAAGTTACAATGCTTGTTGATCAGTACAGGTGATATGTGCCCTAGAGACATAAAACCTCTGCTACTCTTCATGATGCTTATTCTCTACTCTGAGCTTTGCAGGGTTTCACAGGACAATTACGAAAGCAACACTGGGAGTAACAAACTGGATAGCCACTCTTCCAAGAAGCAAACATCGGGAACTCATGAAAATGGGCACTTGAGAGTCTTAGTTTTTGCATTCATATCCTCACTTCATATTTCTTATAGCTTTCCTAAGAAAATAAAGCAATTGATCAAAGTGATGGAACCTGAAGACAGGACATGATAAATAACACTTTTCAATCACAGTTAAATTCCTCTAAGCAAATTCCCCCAAAGCCAATTTCAAATGCAACAGTCCCAAATGTATTTAATGAAAGGTCCAATTTTTGCCACACACACAAAATTCACACTGTAGTCAACAGATTTTCATTTAGGATCTAAATAAAATTAATATACTCTATGATAATTTTACCAGAATAAATTATAGGATCTCAATGTCTTTGCTTGTTTCACTGTTTCATTTTCTAAACAGCAGCAGACACAGAAAAAGGATCAAGGATGCATTCTTTGAAATTTCCAAAGAAAAAATACAACACTGTAGCAAAAGCAATATAATTGGACTTGCCTGGGGTACAAAAACTGTTCACATTGGCAAATCCTTTTCTTCAACTGGAAAGCAATTGTAGTTATACTACTTCTCAAATTTGTTTTTAATTACAGAGAAACTGGCTGCATTTTAATACTTTTGATAACTTAAAGAGATGAAGGTACATGCTGATCACAATTTAAATATGCTCCACAACAGCAATATTCAAACTCAGTTCATTTGTTGCCTAGAGAAAACACCCACTAACAGAGAGCAGTAACATTAATGCCTACAACTACAGTACACAGACATATAACTGAGACAAATTACACTCAAACTAGGTAGATTGTTTTCCTCCATTTAATGATGCTCTTAGACCTCTGCTCTAATAGAAGTTCAAAATCAGTTTCAAAACTGGGAAAACACAGCCAGCCCTATCAACTTCACATTCATGCATTTTATTTCTGCTTATGTGACACTTTCATAGTTCGTAGCCTGCAATTAAACAGTACATAAATACACTTCCCTCTGCAAAAGTTTGTCACTAAATGCAGAGCTCTTGTTGACAAATCAAATATAGTATAAAACTTTGCAGTAATCATTCAGAAGAACCAGCTTCAGATTCCTATAAAGCTACAGATTAAAGGTCTGATTCATTCACTTTATACTTTCAGTCCTGAAATAGAAAAAAGCATGTATTTCTTATTTAGCATATATTACCGATGTACTTCATCATAGAATAAGAACCTGAACTGAAATAAGGCACTTTATTGAGCAGAAGAGATAAGCCATCAGCACACTCAACAAATCTTTTGTACACCCAAATTTTGAGTATATACTCAAAAGTATATTAAAGCACATTGTAAAATTAAATATTAAAACAAATCGAAACTAAAACAAAATTAATTTAATTAAAATTAATTTTGAGCATACTCAAAATCATGCCAGAAACCAAAAGAAAAGAACAAGATTGATTTTTTTGAGTTATCAACTCCCACCAATCATTTTATTTACACTGCAGTTCCTAGTCACAAGATGGGTAGAGCTCCTTTTGTTCTCAGACCACAACAAACCTCCAAGGCCACTCCATCATCTTCACACTTCCCTCACAACCATGCTCTTTCTAAGGTCAGTCTGTTCATGAAACTGCACCAAAGGTGAAGCTCATCAGAATAAAAGCAATTCAAGAAACTGAAAAATAGTTTTCAGTATCCAACAGGGAAAACATGATTCCTGCCAAAAATACTTTCAAGTAGAACTGTAAGTCACCTTTCTTTCAGCAAAAATTAAATTGTGAAGGAGTCCAACTTAGACTATAGAAAGTTCCGAGTTCTCAGCAAAAAATCACAGCACAGCTACAAGAAAACACATTTATCAGTCCTAGACAAACCACACTTCAGTTTTCTGAAGTACTACAAAGAATTTTTCTGAAGTACCAGAAAGGACTTGCCAAATATTTACATAAACCAATTTTAGGCTAGCGAGGCTAATCTTATCAGGTTCCCTCTCAAACCACCAGACTATACAAGTTTGGTTTGAATTACTTTTTTTAAAAAGATTTTTTCCTTCGGTTCTCCAAAGCAGAAGTTCGTTTTGCATAATACTGATAAACTTATTAGCAAGCATACTATAAAAGTCTGTGAGACACCCGACAGGCAAGTGCCATGGAAAGAAACATTTTGCCAACAAAATATTGTACATATCTCAAAGAGAAATGAGGTATTTTTGTGGCTGATACTACCGAACACTGCCTGTCCCTTTTTGGAATGGATTCTTCAGTAGAGAACCAAAAATAAATTTTTGCTAAGTGCTGAATCCATCCAAAATGTCCTGTGGTACAGTAGGGGAAGAACCATAAGTGTGCCCTTCAGATTAATTTTGAAAAAAAAAAAAAAAAAAAGACAAGCAGCCTTTTTTTATCAAGTGGGTCTTAACACAGCCCTTATGTCCTACATAATAATCATCTTTGGATATTGATTTTCTCCAAAGAGAACCAAAAGAACTTGAATATATGAAGTTCTTAGAGAACTATTTACCTGGAATATGGCACAGGCGTGGATGTTAGCAAAAGAGGTGATTAAATAATTTCTGTTCATAGAGTCAATACCACACAAATTCATTTCCCCATTGATTGTTTCCTGGCAATAGCTAATATTCATTTTGGTTTGTTTATATAGTGAATCTCCTCTGCCTTCAGAGGTGTTGCTCCATACCTCCTGAACAAGAGCCATGCAACAACTTCTGTAAGAATGGTTCTTAAACAGCCTCTGAAACTGGGACAAAATAAAATGGTTCTTTGGGTACTCTTCCTTAATGCAGAGCTACACCATCCACTGGAGAAATGTTCATGCTGCAGCACCTGAAAGCAGGCCCATCCTCCTTCCTATGCACTCTGTATTACTCTAGAAGTAATCCAGTGAAGAATGCACCTCTTCCCAGATCCTCACAACTCTGTGATTGAGCCACACTTTGTCTGCTGTTGGACTACCTGGACTGTTGGTCATTCTGCTGTTACTGAATGAACAATTATAGGTCTTCAGAGATCTGCTAGCATAAAAAAATGCTGGCTAACAAAGTAGTTTTCAGACAAAAGTGACTTTGGACAGTATTTGTGAGAACAGAGATTTAGTAAAGAGCATATTTACTTGTTTTTATAATTTTCACCCTAAATACAGTAGTATCTTGCTACCCTGATGACCTTCCTTACCCACTTCGAGTTCAAGCAGGTTCTTGTCATGTTTTAAGGCTTTTTTTGTAATTCTTTTTAAATAATCATAATATAGTGTAGAAAGAGCATTTTCACAACAAGTTTCTACGCATGTTCAGAGTACAACAACCAAATCACCTGCCTCCTATTACGAGACCTGTTAACAAGAGAGCTCTCATCTTCCAAAGGAATTTTCAAAAACATCCTTCACTGTACATTTCACCAAAGTACTCTTCCACTTACCCTGTGGTAGTTTGATGCGATGAGGCCTGAACATTATGTCACACCTAATTTCTATCTTTTGGACTGGAAAAAAATTTGAACTCTAACATAACTAATATAAAACAAACACTTCAAAGCTTAAACATATCTTAAAACATAGGTTTTAACTGCATTGCCACTAGCTCATCTTACTTCCAGGCAAGGGTGGGTGGGTTTGTTCTTCTTTTTTCCCTCCCTCTGCTTCAGCATTAGCAAAGAATAACCATAAACACTTTCCATAAACACAACTACTCTACAAAAAAAATACTCTATTGTACTGCAAACGGTGAATTTGGAAAATTACTGGATCAGGAAGAATTTACAGAACCTTCCAATATATCCATATCTTTCTCCTTACCTCCTGATAAAGGTCACTGAGATCCTCATGATGTGCCTGCTTAGAGCATCCTGGAAACTCTCTGACACAACAGGAGTCAGGTGGCCAGTCCAATTCTGTCATTTCCAGCCAGTCTGTGAAGTACACCACGCCACAACATTTAAACTGCAAAGGAAGGATTAGCCAAGATCAGTAATGATGCTACTTCTTCAACAGATAAAGTAGGTCAAGAAAAAACTTAATTAAAAGTTCTTAATACCAACTTTCAAAATATTTACATAGAACTAAAAACATCTACGAGTGCTTCTATGTATCTTGTTTTGCTGTGTACTTTGAGATAAAAGCAACATGAAAAATGTAGTGACCAATGAATAGTTCAGAAACAGCCAACAATACTCTTCTGTCCATTAAATCCCAATTGCTTCCTCAAAGGATGCTTCAAAGAAATTGTCCTATCTCTGGATTCGCCTGACCTTACTACAAGAAACTAACATAATTTCATGTCAAAATGAGGACAAATGAACAAGTATACCTGTGGAAAGGAGTAGCAGAAAAAGGCCATACTAGTGAGGATTGTTCTTGAAGGGGTACAACTACAGACACATTTAAAAACAGAAAAAGCAGAGATTTACCTGAATATAGGAAAAAAATTAAAAGAGTAAGCAAAAATGAATAGAAATCACAAATGCTGAAAGGAAAACTGAAAATGGAAGGAAGGGGTATCACATTAAAATAAATACTGCAACAGAATCAACCATAAAAATAAGAAGTTTGGCTGCAAAGCAGATGAGGTGCAATTGCCTATAAAACCCACCAGGACCAACAACCTGTCTTCTTTGCAATGCACACCCTAAGATTTAGAGCCAAATGACCAGTCTACCACATTAACAGCTGCTTTCACACAGACAAGGGTGAAGCAGCACTGGATGTGAACTTGACGTGACTGAGAAGATGCTCTGCTGCAGAAACAAGATACTACCTCTCTCCCTCCTGAGTGTAAGTAATTCTCTGAGTCCTTTGATCCACAGGCTTGGGAAACAGCTGCCCCTTTTTAGCTGCTTCAGAGCCAGGGTCCTGTATTCCACACCACTCATTGTTCACAATCAAGCAGATCAGTGCTCAGACATGCTGGCACACACTGTGCCTTAAATTTACCAGTCCTCTTAAAAATCTCACTTCTCCCTTTACCACAGCTCTCATGTCTCAGTTTTTATTCTTTTGTTACTCAAACTCCTCCCAGCACTAGACTTTAAGGAAAGCTTTGGCTCCTCATTACAATTGCAAAGAACACCTCATTAAACACCCTTTTCTTAGTCTTGTATCTTTTCTTCTCCCACCCAGTTCTTCCTTCCTAACTTCAGCTGACCCTTTCCATCTTCCTTCACATAGTCACAGCTTTGATATTAGACCAGCAAGAGGACTGGGGGGAAAACATATTTCCCATCTCCCTCAGATGCTAAAAGATATAGAAGAAAAATACCAAGCTAATCAGGGCTGAACCTCTGGTAACAGAATTGTAATTACGATTCTGCTGACTGAAAAAGGGCCACAAGTGCTTATTCAGATATAAAGCATGTACCAGGCTCATACATCCAGCTTCTAAACCATGAGTGGATGGAATATAAACGAGAGCCCACCAATTAAGTAGAAACTGTAAAAGAGCTTTCTCAGTTCCCCAAATCATGCATCTGGTCACCTTATTCTTCCTTTTTTCCTCCCTCTTCTGCAGCATTAGCAAAGAATAACCATAAACACTTTCCATAAACACAACTACTCTACAAAAAAAACATACTCTATTGCACTGCAATAGAGTGACCTGACTTATGGTCACAGGTGCCATAAGGAAAATCTAACTTCTAAAACTTCTTCTAACTTCTGAAGGAAATTCTTCTCCCCTAGAAAAATTAAGGCTTAGTTGAAGTTTTATTACTAATATTCATATTATAACCAGCCATTATGATGAAACTACAACAACTAGGAGCAGAGGCACTATTTAACTTAATCAACCTATACAATTAAACCAAGTACCAGCTCTATTCAAGGCAAATTGATTGAGACCATTTGATTATATTATCCCAGGTACAGAACAGACATAATCACTCTACCTGTATATGAAGAATTACTCAGTTTCACAGAGTGCTCACATGGCCAGAGTAAGGAACTGGGGGAGGGGGTAGGTGCTGGTGTGTAACCTCTTTCAGGTTTTAGTGCAAATACAGACTAACCAAGGGCTGCCAGGAAATGTTTAAATAAATAGGAAATCTGTGCAACAAGGATAGATTTCAACATTTCAACAAGGGCAGCACAATGACAGGCATTTAAAGAGTTCTCTTCCTGCACGTGAGTTATATTTGGAGTTAATGGGTTTTACCTTGGGTGATTTCATGTTTCTGTAATATAATACTTCATTCTATAAAATCAGTTCTGAATTTTAGTAGGCTAGAGGGCAAAGCTTTGAATATACAAGGAAGCTTTTTGGTTTGTTTCCCACCCCCCAGTCAAAGGAAATAAAAACCCTCATCACTTTCACAAACCTCGGCCAAAGAGACAGTGTTGGCATCTTTTTGGAAACTTCCTTTCCCATTCCTTTCCAGCTAAACATATCTTAACCATGACAGCTCCGTGAAAGGAAACTAACAGAGCCTATGGGAAGGGGAGCACAGTTTAATATTAAAACAACATATAGACACAGTCATTTTACTTTACCTGCAAATTTTTAATTTTACATATATCATATGCTTTAATGCTATAGTAATCCTAAAAGGTATGGGTGTCCTAACCTTACTGAAACAGGATATGAGAATGTTAACAATTGAAATAAATTTATTAACATTCTGATTTTGGTGTTTAAGTACCTTTAGGGCCTACAAAAACCAAAGAACTGGATATCAAGTGATGTTTAAAGATAGCATCACTACACAGTGTTTCATATCAAATGAACTTGCATTTATATGCCTATTCACTTAAAACCAAACTCTCTCCTTTAGGAGATAAGTAACACTCACTGGGCAGGTACTACTTTAGTTCCTGAATTAATCAGCATCTTACCTCCCTCTGGAAGAAATTCCAAGCATGGGTCAGCCACTGGTACCTAGGTAGGCCATAATTGGTCATCCTGGCTTTCAGTGTGATCATATCAGACCACTGCACTGGAACCTGAAGCAAGGAGAGAGAAGTGACTCACACAGTGGATCAATAGGCTTGTGGCTCCAAACCCACAGGTTCCACTGAGATCTTTCCAGGGCAATGACTAAAATAGCTACGTACACAAACAAAACAGGAAAACAAGTGTTGGAATTTTTATGATACTAATACTTTACAGGCCTTTCTTAAAATATCAATGAAAAGTTATTAGTTTCCTTTGCTTAAAAATAAATGTACACTGAAAAGCAGTTATATTTTGGAGAGATTCAGGGATGATTTGGTACAATTTATTGATATCATTACCACATTTTTTACTAGGCATAAAACTTGAACTGAGTCACATCCAAGTTGTCAGGAATGGTATTTGTCTGCCCTAGTTTAGGTATCTCCCTGGTGTTGCCTTTGATAGTAGAAATAAACAGGCAGCCAAATGGGGAAATTCATCTCAAGATAAATAATTTAAACAGAGCAGAAGAATAATTCCCTTGAAGTCTCAAATCCACTTCACTAAGGTGAAAAACTTTAAGTGTCTACCTTCTAAATATGTAAAATTATTTGAGATGAATTCTACCCCTGGAGTTTTTTCAGCCATTTTCTGGCTTTGTCTGGAGTCTTGCACACAGGTATCCTGAATGTGCTCCATTTCAGTAACTTGCTCAAAAACAGTAACAAGGCACTCACAGCCTCGTGAAAATCTTTTCTTCTGAAAGGATTCCTGAAGTGTTTTTCTTCCAACTGTGACAACTCCAAAGTGAGGTGGTAGTGCACACCATTGTCTGACTATGACACCTCAGTCAGCAATTTGCTGCAAACAGGGGCAAGTGCTATAGCACCTGGCATGTAGTTATGAGTCAAAATCAAAACCTCACTTCAATTCAGCAGCACAAATTTCAGTGTGCCAAAACTAAACAAGGATCTGAAGACTGCAGTCATCATCCTATGTCATCACATACTATCCATGCTGAGTTTTGCCTTGTGTCCATCAACTTAATAGTCATGGTGAAAGAAACCACAATTGCAATATCAACTGTCACTTGGATGGGAGGGGAGCCCAGCTTCTCTAGAAGCCATGACTTTGTTCTCCTGTTCAATTTGAAGCTAACAGACAGGGCATTCTGTAAATAGCAACAAATGGTATTTGCACAACACTTCCCAAGGAATCCGGTCTTCATTATGCTAGATCCTCTGCAAAAATATAGAGCCAATCACTGACTGCCTGAACCTGTAACACAAATAGGAACATTTGATAACATTTCATTACCACTGCTAAGTTACACTACATTTTTGATGCCCTAGTAAAGTTTCATGTAGTCAATGTATTAATAAGGTCCCAGAAATTTAACATGACTTTCACTTAGCAGATTTTTGCATTGAACTCACAATGGTTCACATGAAAATATGTTAGCAGTAGAGTACTAAAAATTCTTAAAAGCATTAGCACAGAATATTTCTATCATAAACATTTACACAGGTCACTGTAATAAATTAATTTAGTTTTGTACTCAATGCATTTCTCTTTCCTTTGCATCGTTAAGCTAGCACTCTGCTTTCTTTGGAAAATATTTGATAGTGTTGCAATTAAGCTCATATTTGTTAGACTATTTTTTATTAACTTATTTCAGTTAAACACATTCCAAGATTATGTCTGCAACAGAATACATCCAACTTCTTTAGGAAATCAATGGAAAGCAGGAAAAAAATACTCAGGAACTGAGAAAAGGAAATTAAAAGTGAAGTAAAACAATCTAAACCCCACTGTATGAAATCATTTTAAGTGCTGGAGCTAAGGAGGGATTTCAGAATCTCTGTATTTGCCACAAGAATGCAAACAGGTAAAAACGTACAGGTAATAGGTACATTGATGTACCTATTAAATATCTTCCTGTCAGCTCATATACACAGTAGTGCACAATAACACATGATTACATGAGATGCATTTGTTTGACTATACACCAATACTCATGTGTAGACAAAAAAAACCTAGAGATGCTGGCTTGATTTCAACCTAAGTTCTATAAAGCTCAGTCAGACACTGAGATCTAATTACTCATTCTTATTTTTCTAATGACTATCAAAGCTTGATCAATGCCTAAATAAGCAAAGGACCCACACTGGCTTTTCAATCTTGTAGGTGGAATTAGTCATGAGGCACACTGCATGCTGAGAGCTATCAGGAGCTGGAAGGAAAGTGTTTATGCAAGGACTCTTAGAGCAACTTGTCCACATACCAAAGAAAGCCCATACTGGATCAGCAGAGGCAGTTATGCCTCAGTGACATTTCTGACAACATCACCCACACTGCACTACACACCCACCTAAACTAATGCCAACTGATCTCTGAAACCCACCAGGGGCTCATGTGATTTAACGCTACACTGAAACCAATATTACATCAAGACAATTCTGTGGTTATACGAGGGAATCATCTTATCTTTATTGAGTAGGAGGAAGCATGTTCTAGGGAATGCACAGGCATGGAAGAACCACTGAAAAATAACTGTTCTCTTCAAGACTGCCACATTCCCTATGTTTCTCAGCAGCAAGAAACTCACCTCATCACATGAAGAGCAGTAGTGTTAGGACAAAGGGAATTATAGTAAGAAATCTGATGGAAAGAGAAGAAAACAAAAAAACAACCAAAAAGACCCAACCCAAACCAGTATTTCAGGAGATGATGAATAAAAAAAAAATATATATATATATATATATAGGGAGAGAAGAAAAGAGACAAGGAAAACAAAAAGAGCAATTGTGTTTGCTGTGACCCATTGCAGAAGATGCAGACATGGAATCCAATGCTGTTTAGTTTAGCAAAGGGCTGAAGGGACAGCCATGTTTTCTTCTGAAGGGAAATGGCATGACCAGTGACACAACATATGGTAGGGCTATGCCAGCCTTTATCAAACTGTCCCAGGTTTGTGTTCCAGTAGAACAGCAGACAACCAAAATCTAAGGGGTCAGACTAAAGCACACCATAACTTCAGGCTTTCTAACTAAACAGTGAAGGCTGAAAAAGCATTTTCCAGTGCTGTGTAGGCTATGTTTTTTCAGGCAGTTTCCACTGACAAGATTTTTGTCAAACTATGGATGTTAGTTGTAACAGTCATCCTTGGCAAAACCCCTGCAGAGATAGCTGTGCCTACAACATGAAGAATGCCTCTTGTCTGTATTCCCAATTTTAAAATGAATCAACACAAGCAGACATTTAAAGCAAAGAAATAGCCTTATAATCTCTATTATATTGGAATGGCTCTCTGGAATCTGTATTGCAGGGGAATGAATTCTGATGCAAAGTCCTGCTATGTAACTTCAGACTTCAGATCTGCCAGAAATTCCTTTTATCCAAGTACTATGTAAATATCAAGAAAGCCAGGTCACATCTTACTGCAGTATAATTGTCATCCACTGTTGGAAAGACAATTATATTTGGCATATCTTGGCAGTCGAGAGAAAAATATTTGTCCCTCTATCCATAAAAAGGTACCAGACTGAGTTCGAGATGTAAGGATATAGCAGCCAGCAGTAACATTTCAGTTTAATTTGCTCAACACTTACCTATTTTCTTGTGTGATGGTTAAAAGTCCTCAGTTTGAAAAATCAAAATTTGGGGCAGTTATAAAAACTAGACAGCGATAAAACCTCTTCACAAGTTTACAGAAGAGTGTTTTATAGTCAAGACATGTTTTGCTTAAAACTGGCATTTATAGCTTGTGGAGGCAGTGTGGAGATTTTAGCAGACAGCAAGTCCTCTAGGGAAAGAACACGTTGTCTGTTTACAATGTAGTACACTCTATAAAATGCAAAAAACTTTCAGGACAAAATCCCTTCAAATTCTCTCTTCTCCTCTCTCAAAATCCTTATTTAAGCCTGAAGTTCATCATTTATCCTCAAAAATATCAAAGACTTTAATGAGAAACTACCTGAGCATGAATTAACAAAAAACTAAGTTTTTAAATGGGGGGATGAAGGATTTCGCCCTCAAATATAGAAGGGGTAAGGAGAAACCCAGACAGGGCCTTCCAGACAGACAAACTCTCCCAGGAGAATTCTCTGTTTAAAATGAAGGCAATCAGTTAAAATTAAACTGTCAGAATAATGAACAGAGATAAACACTACAGCAATTAGAAAACAGCTAGCTAATGGAAAACTTAGTTTTCTTCTGCTGAAAAAATGCAGTCTCCTTTTCTGACTCACCGTTATTTCCTGCTCGTAGGTCCAAACACCACAGGCCAGTTCAATGCAGAATATTACAAGCAAGCTTCCAAAATACTGCAGAAAACAGAATGGTCTTAGCTATTTTTTATCCTCTTTGAAATAAAAAAAAAAGTTTCCGAAGTTTAATATTGTTAAGTCTTTTTTTCAAAGTTAAAGAACATCTGAAAATATTACAATTTCACGTTATTTAAGACATGTAAACAAAAATACATTTTTATAACCAAATTGTAAAAGAGTCAGGCAGCAAACTTTATAAAAGCTAAGATCATGGGACATTTCTTTCTTCAAAACTACATTCTTATCAAAGTGATTTAGGTATATGAGGCCGGGTCTAACTGTACAAATATTTAGAGATTAACTGAACTATCTTTTATAATTAGCAGGTATATTTAAAAATAGAAAGTACAAGTGTAAATGAAGAAGTACAGACCTTGGTAATGATGCTTAAGAAAAACTGGTTACTGCAATTAAAAAGAGTGGGAGTATCTTCCATACAGCACCAACAAACCCTTTCTGAACTGTAGGATAAGCTACATTTAAGGCTGTTTTAACTGGCATTTCCTATTAAAATTAAGCCTTCTATCTTTTATTTAAAGCAGAAGTATACTCTCATTCATTCTTGACTCCAAACTTTCCTCCATGTCAGTGGACTGAGCTTCCCTTTGCTCTCACTACACAAGACTTTAAAGTTACAATCTTCATAGATTTAATTAAATTTGAAAAATCAAAGAAACACCATCACAATACAGAATAGAATAGATAATTCCATCAGTAGGATACATGCGAAATGACATCTAATTTAGTTATTTCATTTTAGACTCTATTGAGGACACAAAACAAATACTTATGTTAAGTGATTTTTTTTTTCTATTAATGGGTAAATAAGATGTATTTACCCTGTTTAAAACAGACTGTAAGTCCACAAATGTTAGGCTTTAACAGTCATCTACATAACACCTTTTTCATTCATCTGATCTGGAACTGAGTAATTCACAGCTACCTTGGCAGCTACTGTCTTGCCTTAATCTCTACTTGTTCACCAAATCTAACTTGCTGAATTAGGCAGGTAGATGTGCACAGAGATACATAAGAAGTGCATGTAAAAATGCTCATGTTAATTTTCAGGAGAAACCTGTACCCATACCCTCCCACTGCAAAGGTCTATCCAATAAAGATGGTACTGAAAGAAGGATTCCTGTTTTACTAGTCTTCATCATGCTACATTGCATCTTTACAGTCATTACAGCTGAACAACACATTGCATTTCCTTACAAATCAACAATGTAAACACACACAGAGCTCCAGTATAGGTCTTCAATAACCAAAATGTTCATCCTCCAAAGGTGGAAAAACATGAGTCACACCTTCCAAGAATAATGGTGCTTTCTTGAAAAAATAAATTCATGAGCTTCTATGCAATGTATCTACTATCACTGCAGCTATGCAGAGAGTTATTAAAAAAAACAAAAAAACCCCACCAAACACGGAAATTTACTTTTCTAAGTATTCACTTTGAAAGCAGGAAAGAATGCCACATGCTTTAGTGCCACATGCTCTCTTAATTAATAATTATAATAAAAAATGTTTAAGGGCATTATGACTAATATTGACATTTTTGAGAGGGAGAACAACTAAATGTTTCAATGAAAGTGCATTTCACTTCTCGGCTGTCAGAAGAAATTTCAGTGGGTTTAAACTCTAACTGACTAACAAGCCTGGGACTGTCTGCCATCTTATACAAAAATCATTGATTGTGGTGAAAGAGATATATCTGGGGGTGTACATATGGCATTCTCTGCAAATCTCCTAATTTGCAGTTCTTTGTAACATTTAATTAATTCATCAAGCTTAACATTTGAAACTTCCTCATCTTTCTCGGTGTATAAGTTAAGAATGTTTCTGGTAGTAGTAGGACACAGAAGAGCCAAACCCAAGATTTTCTCTTATTTCTGAATAGAGCCCAAGACCGAAAACTATTTAGCCAGATTCACTCATAAACCACTTCTGGCTCTGCCAGGTACTGAGCACTCCTGACTAGCTACATCTAGACCCATCAGGGCACTGCAGAATCAAGTTTTCTATCCTGAGAAAGCCCATCTCTGTCCATAACATAAAAGAGAAAACAGTGAGTTTATACACATGAAAGGCCATGCTCTGAATTGAGTGACTGCAGGCACACCAAACTCACACACAGGAGGTTGTTTCTCTCCGCTACTGAAGGGGAGTATTATACCTCTCTCGATATAATGGTTTGCAAAACAAATACTTCTTATGCAAGTTTTTTTGGGGGAAAAAATATCCTCTAACCATTATTTAAATGTATTACCCCTAATTTCCATCTTCCAAATCTAGAAATTATTACTGGCTTCAATGCTTATTCCCTGTCCCCAGTTACATTCCCACAAGAGTCTGAATGCTAAATGCATCTTCCTGCATTTCCATGCTTCTGGTTCTTGCCAGAAACAGGGACTTGGTTTTGAAGTAGGCTTAACATTTCTTCCGGTGGGCTGAGTGGCTACATGTTGTAAAGATGAGTAACTCACTGAGGAGCACGGTTGTATATCACACTCAAAATTGCACCAGGAAGTCCCTGACAGTGCCTTCAACAGAACACCTCCTTCAGAGTATTCTTGGCCATTGCTGAGGTATTTTCTACTGGGCTCTTCATTTCTTTCCTTGGTAAAGAGAGGGTAAGAAGGAGAAGGCACATAAGGGAGTGAACAGTTTCGCAGAGACATCTACAAGCTATGATAAAATAAAAGCACAGCTATGGTTGTTTTAAGAACTGGAAACCCTTTACAAGGCAAGTCCTACAGACATTTCCCTTTTGTAGACAACTGCTAATGACTGTCATTCTCTCCTTAGCTTGACTACACGAAGTAATCAGAAAATTGGAGTAGTGCCTTGATCCTGTTACAAACCCATCAGTTCCCCTGAAGGATTTCCTCCAGCAAAACTGTGAAAAACCTAAAATGTTGCTTCCTTGAGAGAAGCTGAATGACTGAAACGCTGGCAGAAAACACTCTTTAGAGAGTAACAAATCAAAGCAAAAATACTTGCCAACTTAAATAAAGCATTAGCCATTTACTGCTCCATACATCATGCTTGTGGCCAATATACTCAACTTCAGCATCCCTTCACTGTAAAATGGATGTTTGTCAGTTAGCAGAAGCCGGTCTCCGACAACCTCCTTGTTAAGCCTGCTCTACCACAGGTCATAGGCTGGAAGGGAAGGAGGGAGAAGAGAGGGAGGCAACAGCTCAGTAAAGCAGTAGTTTTCCAACAGGAACATTTAATCTAATACCTGGAACATTAAACAAGCACTTGGATTTGCAGCACTGACAGAATGCAGAGGCTTAAACAACTTTTTTTTCCAGCACATCAGTCCTGAAAGAGAGGTGAAAGACCTGGGGACTCAGGAGAATCATGTTCTCCTTCTTTTCTTATCCAAGAGACTAAATATTCAAGAAGTGGGAATAGAAACAAAGTCATTACTGTGAAAACCAGTTTCAGAGACGTAAAGAGGCATGAAGGACCTAGGAAAGGTAGTAAAGATATTCTGTACGTAATCACCAGACTCTGTTCTACTGGAACACTCTTAATGTGGTACTTCCACAAAAGCAACCACAGCCAACACTGAAATCCTGAAACCTCCAATGAGAAACCACACACAGCAACAGCATGGAATCCCATCACTGAAATACTAGCTACTAGTGCAGAGATGCTACCAGCTTATATTCACCTACTGCAACTTGTAACAGTCTCCAAAGAGCTCTTGCTCCTGGGCAAGTCAAAAAACCCCAAGTTCACATCTACAGGGAATTCATATATAAGACAGAAAGGACAGCGGGATAGTGAATGCAAATCCCATTATTTTGAATTTCAGTCACAGAAGGGAGGCAACCATCAAGTAAATAAAGACAAAAACCAAACCAAAACAACCAACAAAATAACCAACCCCTACCAAATCAAATAAACAGGGACTAGTATTGAATAGGTTTTGTCCTAATTTGAATAGTTATCTGCATAAAGGCTGTCAGAACCTGATAAAACACTAAAAAATGTACAGAGTATTTTCAGATAGGCATTAAAAATCAAACTAATTAAAACCCATTTTTATAAGGATTTTTAGAGGCTGTGTAAATATAATAAAAAATTTTAGCCTGTATAAACAGTGGCACCCCACAAGAGAGTACAAATTCCATATATGCCACTCCATGCCAGTGCTCCATACAGGGAGCATATATGCTCTGGCATATGCTCAAAATGTCTTCCTATCTCTTCATGTAAGGCTAAAAACTATGTCATAAAATTAGTTTATCCTAAGCAAATTGTAACAGGCTTTTTTGATATTACATTTGTTCTACCAAACTAAGTTAATGTCCACCACCACCACCAAATATATTCCAGGAATGTGTCTCTTTCTTGATCATCTCAATCACTTAGATAAAAACACAAATAAAAATAGCAAATGCAAGCACAAAATCACTACTACTGAGTCTAAGGCATTTAGTATTTGTTTAAAAGGTTTTTTTCCCCCCCAATTACTCCCATTCTGTTCAGAGATTAATAGCAAAGAGCACACACATGAAGTGTCTCCCACCATAAAATCTCTCCCTCATGGCTTTCCAACCTGCAGAACACAGGATTTTTTTTGTTGCAGTTGTGGGCAACTTAGGGAAGGATGTAAAACACGAAGCACAGTCTTTTGCCGATACGTAATATAAAGCTCTTATACTTCTAGAAATAGTTCTAGAGATTTTGTGTTGAATGCACATGATACCTGCAATTAATAAACTAATGTAATTTGTCTATGCTTTTCAGGCAACAGGTGAAAGGAACTGGTGAAAAATAACCTACTTCTGTTACTAACATGGCAACAGGATGATAGAGAACACTAAGAAAACACAGTTCAAGAGAGAGATTTTAAATTTTTCTCAGATATATTTTCACTGCAGAAATACTGAATTTTAGCTACATTTAGCAAAGGAAAACTGGAGTTAAAACTCTAGTGCCCTACAGTAGTTTCCTTCAGTGCAACAGCTAGGGCAATGTCAACAGCCAGTGCCCGATTTTGGCCACCTTGATGATCCCACCAGCAGAGATACACAACCTTGCTTGTACACAACCTGCTTGACTGTCCTCTGAACCTTGTGTAAACATTCTGTCAGAAACAAAGCTAAGGCCAGGAACTCTAATAGAAATTTGTTGACTTGGGGTATTTAGTGACCAAGTCACTATGGCACACTGCTGCCAAGCAACTCAAGCAGGTATGGGCTGCTGTACTACAAAGCTGAGTGTACCCATGTATATTCTGGAAGTGATAGTTTTTTTCCCACTGTTTTTTTCACTCTGCCATGACGGCTTCAGTAATTTGTTGCCAGTGACTTATGAAATGCTTCATCAGCAAGCAGATGCTATAACCAGTAAAACTGTGCTGTTAGCCTATGCACAAGGAGAATCAAGGACCTGAACACATCCCCAGTCATGCTCCTTTGAGCCTGCTCATACCAGTGATTGTTTTGTCTGCCATTTGTAAGTGTGATTTGGAAGCAAGAGCCATGAACGTGAACAGAGACAGGGTTCTGTGTCAACTCAAATTTAATCCAAACTAGAAAGGCACAAGAATGGTTTTGTTTGGTTTTTTCCTCACCCAGACCTTTTCGGTTTTATGTTGCATCATGCTCTTCTGTTCTGACAGCTTCTTAGTTAACTACTAAACTGAGGAAACTTCACCATCTACTTAATTAATCCCTAGAGAACAAATATATCCCATCACACAACACAGTCAAATTACTGACTTCTTAAGCCCACTTCCAGACAGTGAGAAAGCACAAGAGCACATTCTGTGTATGAAACCAAATAGCAGTGGCAGGCAGGAGCCAGCTAATGGAGCCAGAAACTGCAATATAGTGAAGACAAGAGAGCATGGGGAGCTTTTGGAGAACCTCTTCTACAAGACTGTAGAAATCCTTCATTTCCTGAGTAAATGCACCTTTCTTTAAAGGATCAGTGTATTTATTAAGGAATTATCATTCACATCACCTACATTTTATTTCATAAACATCTTCTTTTTCAAGCTTTACCACTCTCCTCCCAAACACTTTTCTCTCAGAAGATATAAAACCCTTTTCTTCCCCCCTCAGACTCAAGAAAAAACCCAGCTCTTATGCCAGAGCAAAGAGCAGCTGATCAACAACTCTAGTCTCTTCAGACTTGCTGTCTCACACTGCTTTCTTGAGCAACATGTTCCATGTGGCATTAGAAGTGAAGAAAGCTCTGGAAAGGGCAGGGGCTGAAGGAAATTCCAAGATGGCAGCTGCAGAATGAAACCGTACTGTAACTTCTAGAAGACCAGAGTATATGGTATGTAAAGCAAATGCCAGCAGATTTTAGGAGTTATGCATAGCATTTCCCAATGGCTAACAGCCTGAGAGCATCAGCCTTGATCTTCTGAGATGCAAGCTATCCAAACATGTCTCTGCCACTAGGAAACCTCAGATGACCATCACCACTGGATCACCAACAGCAACCAGAATTGTTCTGCGTAAAATATAACAAGTCTTTCCTCCTTCAATAACTAAGAAGCTATGGTTCTTGTTATTTTTGTAAATTTACAAGCTAACAAGGTTATTCTAGTGATCAGTCTAGCTATCTTTTTAAAAATGGAGCAAAAATTCATTAAACAGAGTTAGACAAGCTGCATGGAAAACTGACATCCTGTTCATCCACTTCAGCAGTACAAATTTTCCCCTGCCTCTCTTCCCCTACAGCCTCAGCCCTGCCCTGTAGGAATTAAGAGTTCATTAGTCATTTTGATTTTAAATTTGGTTTATTTGCTTGACAACACAGAAATTTGTGAGAAATGCAGCCAAAAGTCAACAGGGAAATGAGCAGAAACCTCCTACTTGCAACATAAGCTATGGAATGTCATCCAGTTCTTCAAAATAAATACATTTCACACAAAAATTATCAAGTATCTCTACTATCTTAGATTTGGTTTCCCAGATCACAGAATTTTATCAAAATGTCTTAAAGTCTATGATCTTTGCAAAGTTCACCTCTCTTTTGTAAAACTTTTAAAGTAATCTTTAAATAAATTTCTTAAGGCAATAAGCATTTTAAGTTTTAAAACTATGTATCCAAGTTCTTGTTACTATGCCATTTGTTTTTTTAAAAACGAAATAAAATTATTTATGGTTAGATTTTTGTTCACAGCCTTGATTCTTCTGTGTGATATTCTTCAGCCGTTATAAATTTTTACTTTAATGGTTATCTTTGCTTATATATGTAAACTGGTATTACTTTGGAAAGAAGCAAATACATACTTCAAAACAATTATGAGGATTTATTTGCTAAGGGTTCAATTACCTCAAGTCAGTGAACTTCCCAAAAGAAGGGTTATTGCAAGGTCGTGGTAAAGTACTAAACAGGACATAGGTGAAGATAGACATTGGACCATGATTGTTTCATGGCTTGTCATATTCCCTTTCCCTTTTTTCTTCCCCTAATTCATAAGATTTATATCAAAACCTAAGGTTTCCTATTCTGCACAGATTTTTCAAATCACAGATTCTTTCATTTGTCTACCTGCTCTTTATTTTCTACCAAGGAAATTACACACCATAAAAACGTTTCCTTAGTCAACCCTAACGGCACCAAATAGTGCTGCATTGCCTCTGCAACACTGCTGAGCATTCAAGGCAGCTGCTCAGTGCCTGGATGAAAGCAGCAGATCATCACCATGATCACAGCAAACATTTGGATTTAAGTCAAGTACTTGCAAGAAAAACCTGAATGTTCCCACCAGTTCAATTCCTGTCATGCTTCCCCATGCTGCTCAAATACACAGCTGCTCTTGCTTGCCGTGCATTCCACAGCCAGCACCTTCATTGCTACACAGCTCCTAATATCCCACATGGCCAAGCAACTCATGTCTCCTCTGGAGGTTCCCTCTCCCACTTAAGGAAATTAGGCACTGTTTCAAAGCTCTTGCCTTTGAAAAAGGACACGTCTTTTAAGGACATACACAGCAAGGACTTATTTATGTCAGGGAAGACAAGGTCAGCAAAATACAGCATGCTTACACAGGCAGACAGAGAGGTTGGCATTGAATCCCAGGACCAATTTACTCCACAGAAATGGGAGCCCTACAGAGTGCACACTTTCCTGCAAAGCCTGGTTTAGCTCTTTGGTGACACTGTGGCATCACCAAAATCCATCCCAAAATCAAACAACTTGTCTGAACCTTAAAAATCATTATCTAAACAGGAAAGACACATGCTCTCCATTTCAAGGCAAAGAGATGTATAGTAATTAGTAGAGGCATTATCTCCCCCAGTTTAACTTTGAATTCAAAGTTAGAAATATAGAAAGAACAAAAATACTCTATTTTTTTGAGAAAGTTGCTCACATTTGAAACTACTGGGGTATAATAAAAATTGGTGAACTTGAAACGTATTTTCACTTACTAGTGGAACATCAGAATGCAAGCTAAATGTCCAGTCCCTTAGCTATTTATTGGCTATCTGAAACTGAGGTTTAGCAGAGTACTGTCTTCTCATCAAACCTGAACAACAGTATTATAAACACATTTAGTCTTTAGTCTTTCAAACAAGGCAGATCAACCTGTCTTGTGAATCTCTATCTTCCCACTCAAACCACATTTGTAAACAAAATAAAATACAAACTCAGTCTGTCCAGCTTAATACTAAACTGCATGGGTTTAGACTAAGTACATCTGTTAGTTGTTTTTTCCCTTCAATGCTTAGTATCTAAATAATTTAGAAATACTTCTGGTTGGTAAATAACAATTCCAATGCCAAATGTTAGTACAAGGTATTGGAGCAGCTGTAACTGTGCTGAGGCCACACGGATAGGAATGAATATCCTCCATTACTAGACAGCAAATAACCTATACTATATATTACTGCAGAAATTGCCACAAAAAAGGGAAAAAGAAAACAGACAGCAAAATTTGTTACCACTGAAGTCGCATGCTAATTCCAGCCAACTGTAGTCATAAGTACTACAGAACAGTTCATTCTGTGGTACTGTAGAGCAGCTAACATTTCACACAGAGTAAGAACGCCTTCTAGGAAGAAAACATTAGCAGTTATTGGTATCTTGCAACATAGCAGATATCTAAATTTAATCACCCCATCACCTCTTCATCCACATGGACTGAAGTGGGTGTATATGTATCCAAGAATTTGCCACAAGTGGTAATACAGTCAACGGTATTTCAGCATTCTTTAGACAGACTTCACAGAAACCACTAGTTTAATGATGGTTTGCCGGGTTGCGTTTCAATTCAATGCACAGCTTAGTCTACCAGGGTCCAATTTATAACCAGGTTCCACCATGACTAAATTAATAAGCTGCTTAACCACACACCAACAGGGTCTAACAATGTTTAGCTTTGAGGAATATTTATTCCCCTGTCAACTATATGATAAAAATCAGTAATAGGATTTGCCCTGTTGACCATCAAATATTTCTAACATTTTTTCCCCTTTGTGAAAATATACATAGACAAATTTAAATCCTGCGCTGTTTGAATGCTGCAGTTACAGAAAGTCATGGTTAAAAATACTTGCAATGAAAATTTCAGCCAGGAAGTATTTTCCAGTAGGATTTTCATTAAGCTCTTCTTGTCAAGCAACAGAGCTTACTTTTGTTATTTTAATAAAACAAGAACTCAGAAAAACCCCCAAAAAACCAAACTAAAAAACCCCAAAAACAAAAAATTCCAACAACAAAAGACCCCAAACAAAAAAAAAAATTAAATTAAAAAAAAAAGAAAAAAAGAAAAAACAGAAACAACAACAAAATCCCACACATCGTTAGCGTTACTATTATTAAAGATCACATGAGTTTGGGTTATTTTCAGTTAGGCAACGTGCACAACAAACTTTGAAAACAACAGAAAACAGAGCCTCAGAAGAAGAGAGGCAAAGTATTCTTTTTTCAAATCCAGAATAAATCTTGTTGAAAAAACTGTACCAACCACCCATAAAACTGGGCCCCTACTTTCCCATGCTTGCACTTCCAAGTCAGTGATTTGGAAAAGTTCAGATCTTCCACTTTAGGCTGGCATCACAGCTACTTCTACACAAGGAAGTTGGTCAATCACACAAAAAAATATTTGTTATAGAAACTCAAGGTACACGTGGACTCTTCAGTCAACTACCCTTCAGGACATATTTCTGAAGTAATTTAAATGAAATTATCATAGCTTTAAAATGTTGGTTCTACAAAAAAGTCCACAGCATGCACCTCAGAAGACTGAGGTTTTACATTTTCCTACTATTAAGCTGAGCAAACATGATTTGATGTACACTTATGCCCCCATGTGAAGACAGAAAGGTTTCAAGCATTTAACTGCAAGACAAAATTTCAAAAACAAATTAAAATTGTTATATATTCAAGTGTATTAAAACCAAACACTGTATCTATTTTATTTTCTTTACACTTTATTACATTTTCCAAAAATCCATTTTAATTAACATCAGCACTAGCAATCAGCATGCTGCCAGGAACGTCAAGACTTGCATCCAAATATCTGCGCATGCCATCATCATTTTTTTCATGTACTTCAAAAAGAAGACTAAAAGCACGATTGAAAAGGTTGATAATGTTTTACATGAAGCTTCTTTTCTTTTAGTTCATCTGGTTGAACAAAAGCTCATTTTGTTGATCCATCAGTTTTCTCATTAGCCTGATGAATGAAGCACTGACTTATGTCTGCATACTTCTGTATGATATAACATAACTGCATTCATTTGACAATGAATCAAAGACAATGGCATACTTAAAAAGATACAATTTAGTTTTGCTTATCAGTTTATTTAATAAGAGCAAATCTCAAGCTCCTGAAAATGAAATACTGCAACATGATAGAAATCTCTTGTTTTGATTTAGTGTAACTTGACTGCCTAAACACACTTCAAATGATTTATTTCCATATGGACTAAAGGCTATAAATTATTTCTTCTTTTCACTTGCAGTGTAAATAAACTGAAGACCAAAACAAGTTTTAACTTCATTATCTCTTGAAATAGTGAGGTGGGTTTTTTCAAAATTTATACAGAAAATAACTTTTCCTTTCCGTAGGTACTATGTGGCATTGATCTACACAATATAGTTGTTTTTACCTTTTAACTAATTTAATTAGTATTAAAAACAACCACCACTTTAAAATAAAGAACACGAAAGTAATGAAAGATGCCCAACGATGAAAGTAATCTTATACCCTTAAAAAAACCCCCAACATTTAGTAAGGTTATCATATTTTAATACTTTCACAATTTAGATGAAACAAAAATATGTACCAAATCCTTTTAAGGTATGTAAAAAAGATTACTAGAGAAATAATTATATTGTATGAAATTATATTAATCCATTACTCTTACACACATGTCCACAACTAAGTAATTGTCTTAGAACTTGTTTCCATTTATTTTAATATTGCAATGTTAAGATCTAGAAATAAAAACGCATAACTATTCTGTTACCCTAACATGTTCAGATTTAAATGACAGTTTTCCTCAACAATATAGTTTTGAAAGAATAATCTTCACATTGCATACAGGCTGAGCAAAATATCCAAAAGGAGAAACAGCATTCCCTCCTGCAACTGAGGAACACTTCTGTTGCAGACATTCAGCTGTAAATATCAAATAAATCTTTCTCCAACCCTCTCAAATTAAAAAAAAAGGACATTTTAATACAAGATCCCAGTACAGCTTTGCAATTGTTTGTTCTGCAGTTAGAACATTTCTACTAGAGAAAAGCAGGTTTGTGGACCCTCAGCCAATCTCTCATGGTGTTTTATGGTCATTTTGTGCAAAATCTGTGAGGTTTAGGTGTCACATACTTAAGCCTGCAGAGATCCACAAGAAAAATTCAACTGAATGCACTCTGTGAGAACCCAACACATACTACAGTGAAAAAACATCAGGAGCCGAATTCTTGTATGGGACCGTGGATATTCTCAAGAGCTGAAGGGTTCTATCTGTCCACTTTCTCCTACTGCAACTTCACTAATCAAGTCTGATATACCTCTTTCACATCCATTGCTTCTGCTTACTTGGACTTAGAGAGTACTTGGAATCCTGCTTATCCTCATGTTAAAAAACAGAGTCCAATTCTGCAAAGGGCTACAGATGCACCTTTAAGAAGCATATGGCACTCTTGGATTTCAGTACTGCCAACAGTCCAAAAATGCTAACACTAAGCCTTTAAAATTTGTGTGAACTTGATGGGCTTTTGTTGGAGTGGCATTATTTTTGTTTGGTTTTGGTTGACTGTTTCTTTAATTGTCCTCAAATTCACTGACTTCCAGAGGAAGGGCATGGTGGTTGGCTCCCTTGACAGTCAAAGCCACATCACAGTTAAACTGTACACAAAGCCTTGTGCAGAAGACTACTACACTTTAGCTGTTGTAGTTTAATTATATATTCTCCAAATGAAAGAAAAAGACGGGTACTTGGAATTTATTTTTAAACTTGCCCAAAACCAAATGCAACTGCAAAATTCCACATCCATGAAAGAGAACACAAAGCTCCTGAACATACTCAGAATTAACTTTCATCAGCTACAAGTGCTGTTACTTTACACACATCATCAACAATGGAATAAAGCAAAGTCTAGGTTAGGTAGCTATTGGACAGCTAGGAGTCAAAACAGTTGCATACAGGTTTATTTCAGAATACTCAGACTCACGTCCCTATAATTATTAGTACTGAAGAGTTTGAGTTATTTTTCCCTTCAGCAACTCCTCTACACTGCTTGTCTTTCAGTCACAGCATAATGCAGTCTAGGCAATGAATTATTTCCTACTGTGTGCTTTGCAATTACAATTCCTCACCAATACCGTAACTCAATGGGGTAATAAAAAATAATCAGTATTTATCTAGTGCCTGTGGATTAAAACCTTTCTAATACTCCTGAAACAAAACAGAAGTTATGAAACATACCCAGACAAGGAGCAACAGATTTCTTTTCACTGTTCCACAGTATCCCAGCATTCCAACTATGATGAGGAAACAGCAGACTGCAATCATAACCGGGTGGACCACAGGAAAGTAAGTCAAAATGACAGCCTCCTCCACCCTAAGAAACAATCAGAACAATAATCAAAAAAGCACAATCACAAAAAATTATATAAAAGAAAAAAATAAGAAAATGGTTGATTAGCAGATGCGTTCTTTCCAGCACCTTACACGTTTCACAAAAATCTCTTCGACATGGTTTTAAAGTCAAACACAGCATTCAGGTACCAAAAATTGCATTGTCCAAAAACCCCCTCTGGAGCAAAGCTAATCTTCCTGCCCTACACTTGCATGGTATGCAGCAAAATGAGGCCCTGTTTTACCACCAGGGCTCATAAGCACTGCTGTAATAAAATTAATAGAATTTCTAAATCTCTGGACTGAATTAACTATTCAAAACTAAATAGTAATAAAATATGATTACATGCTGTCTACAGACCAAAAATTCATCCCTGTCAGAAGAGAAACGCACAGGACTGAAACCCTATCTTTCCCCTTTTTCTAATTTCAACCTATGCCCAAAACGGTGGCAAAAAATGTACCTTCCAACAAAACAATTATTAGTTTAACAGAAAGATTCTCAATGCTACAAATCCTAATTAATCCTAATTGCTACACAGAATGAACAGTACTTTCCCCAGCCAGTAACCCACACAGATTGAAAGTTTAACTAAAGCTTTACCTTGTTTCTGCAGTTAAAGTGAGAACATTATTCAGGTAGTCTCTCAGCCAAGCAGAAACACCTAATATGCTGATGGACATCAACTAAAAAGAAAACATTAAGTTACTTATCATGTGTTTAATGCAAATTGCAAGATAGTTCATAATTTAAGTAGAGGATCAGTCATCACTAATATCTTTCATGCATTCATTTTTTTGAACAAAATACTGTCCCCAAAGCTGTACTTCTATATGCTTAGAATTGGTTTGTTGCCCAAGTACTAATGTGCCAGTGACAATCTTCTTTTCCACTTAGTGATGCTACTGCTGGCTCCTATCCCACCATTGCACAATATACCAGAAACAACAGGGAGGGCTTACACTGCTAAAATCAGTAACTCTTCAGGGCTCACAAGTGATACACATTAGTCTGCATGAAACCATGAAGCCATGCTCAGGTAGACAGCTAGTGAAGAAAAATCTGATACAATAGTCCTGATACACTGACACTCAAGAGAGGATATTTATCTTTATCGGGTTAAATGTAGCAGAATCTGATTCTCTTGCTTATTCAGACAGAGTCTCACCATGAACACTATATTTCAGTTTCCTGAATCATAAAATGAAAATAAAACTAACTGCATTTCAATTAGAAACCCTATAAAGCATTTGGATACCTAATATGTCAGGCAATTCAGAGGCATAAAGTCACTACACTTCCACCAGGACAGCTCCCACAGGAAGTAAATCCCCAAGACTGCACTCACCTAGAACTGCCACCACCTCAGTAGCAATGGATTTCTGTCACCTGGTGCTCGTACACTTCAGCACACCTGGAACTTACCAGAAGAAGCTCTGACCTTTGATTTTCTTGAGAAGCCAAACTCCAACAACACATTCAGAACCTACCACACTGTGACAGCACCAGCTCTGCTGCTGCTGTAGCAGAGGCACTGCTGGAGGACCAAGGCACTCCTCATTCAGTTTCACAGGGGCACCTAGGCCTGAACCACAGAAGACTCAGGACATCAGAAGCACCACTGTCTAGCCGAGGGAGTGAGTCCTAAGCATGCTGACTCTCCTGAATGCTACTGTCTTCATGAACTACATAGGGGTATGACAGGACACATCAGCATTATAACTTAGTTTCTTAAATCAGTAAGAAGTGCTAATCTCCCCTGTTGTCCTCAACATCTAGCTTCTCACATGCCCTCATATTGCCCTGAAGTTGTTTTGAAGAACAAGTTAAGTGGTTCAAACCTAACAGGGAAAGTCACTCTGTGTCCTTACTGGCTCCTTAGCCTGCAGCAAGCCCACAGCAGACTACTTCTGCCTTTAAAATTTCACAAGTCCCAGTAGCTATCCCAGAGCTTCTTCCTGGTGCACAAAGTACAGGCTCTGCCGTGGTTCTGAGTGCTGCCAGCAGAAGCTGGGTGCTTGGCATGCTGCAAGCACACTACTGAAAGCTAGTGCATGCTACATATTCACTCATGCTCTTTACACTCTGTGGGATCTGTTTTGGCTACTGTTACTGTGGAACAATAACAGTAACGAACATTTCCTATGGTACTACTTGCAGGAAGCTGAAGGAACAATGAAAACAAGATGACTGGAATCTCCTCCTAAATAAACTCCTCCCACCTATCTCTGAAGAGAGCATCGGGCAAGCATACCACACAAGCAGTCAAAAACACTAAAGACTTCAAGCAGCCAGCCTATTTTCTTGTTGTCAAAAGGCAAGTGGAAACATTTTTAACCTCCACATCTCCCTGAAAGGCCTGTTGATACACAGAGAAAAGCATTAGCTCACACATCCACTCTGTTTATGGTAAAATATTTAAGATATATTCAAGAAATTTAAGATATAATGGTTACTTCATTTTACAACAGTGGTGTTCAGAAGTGAGAAGTCCATCAAAACACTGCTCAGTAACTGCTAGTAAGAGCCAGATGATCCTGCTACAAAAACAGTACCAGAAAAATGATCACCTTCTAAGTAATATTCTTCCTCACATACCAGACTGGTGGACCTACTCCTTTTTGTCCATTAGGCACTCTCAGGCTGCACGAATTTTCTTTCAGCCGTCAGCACGCAGCAACACACTGTACACAGAAGCGAGAGGTGGAGCATTTCAAGGAAGGTAAAATTGCTCTTTCAGCAGAGGTAGGATTTGGCAGCATACTGAAGCATGCAGGTTACTCACAGACAACAGTGAGATCACAGAGCAACCAGGTAAAAGGCAGAGGGGACGGAAAGGACTTCCTAGAGACCAAAAGTACTGAGCAGAGTCCTGTCACTAAGGGAATCATTCAGTTTGCTAGAAGAAAAGGACCTGTGTGCAAAGGCAAATCAGGAAGGACAAGAACTTTAATTTCTGTTCTGTCTGCCTAAATTGAGTCTTCTCTACCTACATATATACTTTTACCCACATAAAATCCACGGAAAATCTGGGCAGATACATCACCAAGCTATGACCAACACATGGCTGTTAGACTTCTACAAAAATGTTTAATGACCACATCAGAGAATGTGACTCCACTTATGAACAGCAACTGGAAGAAAAGGACTGCTTCCTTTAACCTAGGAAACAAAACCTTCACCAATAATGTAACTACATGAATACCCTTTCAGTTCGTAAGAACAAACTCTCTAGGAAAGGCCTCTTGCATCATTCAGAAAGATTTTAGCCATTTAGATCCCCCCGGCTATTCTCATTTAGTATGAATAACTAACAATTACTACTGTTTCTTGCTGATGCAAATAACATGCGAGAACATTCCACCTATAAAGTGTATGAAAGCCAGGCTACTGCTCATTCACCTACCCTGTGCCTAGCATGATCTCACCACCATTAACTGCTTCAGATGTTGCTGACTTCTGCTACTCGGAAAATGCTCAAAAGATAGGTCAGCATGACTCTGAAAAAAGTGCAAGCACATTGCCTTACCTCGCTGCTACACAGATGTTACAAGATTACCTGTATAACAATCTCCTGTCAATCAAATTCCTAGTGAGGCACCTTTGGGCACCATATTTTCAAGAAAGTCCTAAGTGAATTATTACCCTGAATGACCTGAAAGTCAGAGGGCTGTGACACACTTTATTCACAGGCATGAGTCAGTAAGGGCCCAAGTTGGGGCAGCAGAAAGGCATGGGTCAGAAAGTGAAGACAAATACTCAAGAGGCTCCTCTTGAAAAAAAGAGACCCGTGAAAGAGAAAACTGGTAACTCAAAATAGCAACTCATCAATAAATTGATTACAAAAGGTGCATTTCACAGTACATAAGCCAGCAAGTAGCTTGGTAGCTCTTCACTAACAGGAAGAAATGATGGGGGAAAAGTTGCATCCCCCCAGCAGCAGAAGTGAGCCTCAGGGGCAGCAACACCATTATAGATGAAAGATGCCTTTGCAAAACCAGACTGTCCTACATAATGACTGATGTTTATTTTAGTGACAAAAGATTATCAAGTATTAGTTCCCGTCCATCAATCCCCTTGCTCACCTGCTTCATAGCCCCAAGGGAATCACAAGAACACAACACTGTCTGGCCGCCACAGCCTCCTGCTGACCCAATGTGCAGATGTGCTGCCATGCAAAAGCACTAAACGTTCTAAAGTGCCAGATGACGTCAAGAAAGCTCTAGGAACCCACCACTTTACACCACATACAGCACATACAGATCTTCAGCCAGCAGCACAGGAAGTCCATCAACACCAGCAGTACAACTGAGACCAGGCAGAAACAGTAACAGCCTCCCCAAAAACCTTGGTGTGCATTCAAACCAACCAGCAAGTATCAGCAGGCACATCACTGCAATTTACTGCCAAGTGATTTTCAAGAAGTCATGGGCAGGAGCAAGGTGCTGATTACAGCTATTGTTGGTTCAGTTGAAGGATGGTAAAACGATGGCCCCAAAAAACTGGCAGCTCTCTCTTCAGCCACTGCTTTCTAACTAATTTGTATGTAAAATACAGCTAAAACATGTATCAAGCAATCAGATGAAAGAACACAAGTTTGACAAATAAAATTGCTAAGATAATTTTCACATTAGCAGTAACATCATTTACCCAAAAAGTCTGCATTCAAGCTTCTCTGATGACAGCCAATCTGCTGTGCTGTAAATGTAATATGATAGTATACCATATTTATTTGCTGCATCTGGCTGCACAAGTCACTATGGGCCTAATTCTGAACTGTCACAGTATGTTGTACAGCCATCAACACGACACTGAGGAGTTCACAATGATGCCTACTGTAATACTCTATTTTAAATATATTTTCACACTGATTGAACATAGGTAATAAATTCTATCTTTATATATGAGCAATATGCATGCAATAATATATTAAACTTTCAAATTAATTTGTAATGTGAAGTTTTTAAAGCTGCTAGGGTTTGCTCAGACAACTGAATTATAATATCGAACAATAGACTTCAGCTATTAGGAACATCATTTCCAAAGCACAGTTTAAATTGTCTTTGGAACTCTCTTACGTAAATTAGACGTCAAAATGAAAATATAAAATCATCTGCAATTCATTAAGTATATATTTTAAGCCATTATTTTGAAAGTTTTACTCCAAGTGTGTCATAGGCCATATCTAAACTGGAAAATAAATCTGCATTTCCAATTAATAAATGAATATGGATTTGTGTCTTTAGGGGAGGATGTTGATCTTGCTTTATCCACACCTGTGTTCACCCTCTCATCGTTTTTTTTCATTCAAACATTCTAACACATTCATTTTACTTTTGCTCAAATTTGAGAAAGGGCTTTTTTAACTATTAAATTGGAGGAAAGATTAAAGGTACCTTCCATATCAAAAATCACTCACAATCATTTTTATTCTAACAGATGGGGTAAACAATTAAGGCCACAGTCTAATATCCACAATGAAACACTGACTAGCAGCACTATGGAGCAACCTGCTTTGCATAAAAAGGTTTCTGGCTACAAGGAAATTACTTCCAAGATATGACAACATTCATCAGAGTATGTTCTATAATTTTAGTTAAAAAAAAAGAAAAAAAGAAAAAACACAAATAAACAAACAAGCCCCAAAACACAAAATAAACCTTGTAAAAACCTTCCAGTTAAAAATTTATTTGGTAATCTGAGCTATGACTTACCCTTACACCAAGGGACATAGGGGATACATCACTACAAGGTCATGAGCATGCTGCAATGCTTTTACAGGATTTTCACTTTTAGGTTCAATATTCAGAAGATTGAACAAACACAGATAACTCAGATCCATGGATAAACAGACAGCTACATTTTTTGGTACAGAGGGACATGGTGGGGGGGGGCAAGAGGCCTTGTTTTTCTGTATTACCTGGCAAAACCATTAAAGTGTTTAGAGGAAGAAGAATTGCCTACAAAAAAGGGAAGCCCCATATTTCCTAAAAAAGCACCTTTTAGTCTATAGATATTCCAACGTTTCATTTTAGCTAGGCTTCCTACAAGGTTATGCCTTGGTCTCCCCTCCCACATCAGTAAACAGCTGAAGCATGTTCATATTTGCACTCTGAATATCTGAGTTTGCTTGCACAGCTGCAATAGTGAGTTAGCAACCTGCTCCACATTTTGCACAGGCTGGAACTCACACACTTTGCAGTAAGGCAACTGCTGGAGCACTGACAGGCTGCTAAGACGTCACCCTCCCAGGGAACATCAGCCAGTTTTTCAGCTGGTGGCTGTTCAAGGTGCCCAGAGGAAGCACAGCAGAAAGAAAGAGCCCAAGCATGCAAACAAGGCTGAGGTACAGTTCTACTGTGTGTCTGACCCACATCAGCCTCTGGGCTGTGTAGCACAAGGGTATATTAAAAGCAGAGTGATAAAGAAGTGCATGTATTTCTTCAACTGCCCTTTCTACAACTACACAGGCACTGGACTTCTTGTTAGGACATGACTTGTGCCACTTTTCCCTCAAAAGTAACCATCTTACTGTCAAGACATCTTCTGCTTTGGGGAGGAACAGGCATGTGCTTCTCATCACAGGTAATCCAGAGCAATGCTCACAGCTCAAGTAATCCAATCCATATCACATTCCACACATCACTATCATGATTATATGCCTTCATATATATACAATATACTCTTAATTTTGTTTCTCTGTGAGTTTGCTTTTATTCGTGGACAGTAGTCAATCTCAGAGATGCAAGCAAATTATTTTTCAACTCAGCATATATGTATGTAGATATATATATATATATACGTAAAAAGAGCATGTGTTTCCTATGATCCACAGCACAACACATTAGCTGTTAGTGCGTTTATACCTAATTTTCCTGTTTTACACATGAATACCCATAAGCACACAAAGATGATGAAAATGAACCTACATTTTTATTTAAAATCACATATTCCTATAAAAATGCACAAAATTAAACTGTCCCCTATACCTTGTGAAAAAGCTACAAGATATTTTAAAAATTGCTGTTTTCCCTATGAGCCTTGTCTAGAGTCTACCACAGCTCGAGATGATAGAGAATCTTCAGGGTACAGAAGTGTACTGGGCACAGGAGATTCATGAATAATTGGACAGCTACCTTCCACAAAAGGACATGTGAATTTTAAGAAAGGAAAGATATACCAGTACCTGCATGCCAGATGTACCCTTCCAGTTTGCGGTGCACCAGTATAAGCACATAGCTTGAAATTTTTCTTTCCCCCTGAGCCATGGACTCCCATCTTGTCAGCACAGGTTTGTGATTCATCCTCCAGGTTGATGTAATGCGTTCCACAGAGTTAATTGTGCGTATTACCAAAATGTGTCTGTGGTTCACTTCCTTCTGAATGCCAATTAAAAAGCGTATTAATGCAATTTTAACATTTGGGGTGGGGTCTGGGTTTTTTTCCTTTCCATTAGCACATTAAGCTACACGTTTTCAGGACAGTTTTCCAGAAATTCATCCAGCAATTCACAGCTGATATGCCATTCAGGGTGAGCCATATCATCTACAAAGATACTTGGAATAAAAGGTTATATAGAGGTAGACACAACGCTGACTTACGGCTGAAGTCTACTTTGTTAGGACATAGTCTAGTAATGTAAAGATATTGTATAAATATTGCAGCCTAAAGATGTAAAAAAGTAAGAGATTTCTCAAATACCAGAATTAAAAATACTTCTGGTCCCTTAAAACTCCTCCTATAGCTTTCTCTGTTGAAAGCATTCCTTTAAAAAGACAGCATATTCCCACAGAAGCCACAGTTATTTTCTTTATACTAAGAATGCTATGAAAATCAGGTTTTAATTACACATGTCTAAACTGCAGTTCCTAAAATCAGAGTACATTAGCCTAAAACACAGTTTTTACAGTGCTACAGGTATCTGGCCAGGCAGTGCTCATTTCAGTGGATATTACTTGCCACTTAAAACATTGACCCAAACTCTTCATTCCAAGTATCTACAATTTCCACCAAGAGTGGAATTCAAAACGCAAGAGAAAAAATATCTATGCAGAATCTGTTTTCACAGAAGGCAGGATAGACTGATTTCTTTCTCGTGTCACAACAAACTCGAAAAATAAAGCAAAAAATAGTTTCAACATATGCATTTGAAGTTGGAAAAAACAGGAAATAAAATATCACTGCTTCCAACCACCCTTAGTTACTTCCCAGCACAACACTCATATTCACTTGCTCTGAGTTCTCAATTAGTACACATAGGCAAAAGTAGAAGACTTACATGTGCAAAGTACTCAAATGGAAAACTAAAGGGAAACTTGCTCCACTTCCATTTTATGTGATATTCTTTTAACTTTGTTCACAAACACAAGCTCAAGATAGATGCAAACAATTTCCACTACCTGCCAGAAGTGTTTATTTGGCTGCAATTGCACAAGTGAAATCAGATGGTACTGCTGAAGGAAATATTAAACACTGTTCAACAGAAACAGCCTATCCCCAGGCAAAAAAAACTCGCGCAGTGAAAGAAAAGCGGCAACATTGCTGTCTTGGCTCAACATCCACTGACACTATTAATCATCAGTTAAGAGATCCTTACCACCTGCGACACAGTCAACTGCAACTTACAACCTTGATTTGTCTGCAGCACTACAGTACAGTCATCCTCAATTACAACTGACTCAACAGCAGCAGCCTCTGCCTCACATGCTCACCAGGAAAAAAAAAAAAAAGTTGTTCATTTTCTCAAGACAGAAAGTCTATACAGACACACAGACTTTTTCATGCACGCTTCCTGCCATGTTATACTTTGCTTTCCTTCAAAAAATTTGAGAAAATTGATAAAGTTATTGTGTTGCTCTTAGTTGCATTTACTATCACTATCAGTTTATCTATTTCAACTATGAATAACTTTTTAAAAGAACATACACGGCTAAGCTGCAAAGAACAGTACTGTACATCTCAAAACTATTGCTTTGCTTAATCTCCTACTACTGTAAGTAGCCAGGAGGCTGAATTTTACCTGTATTCAGCACCATTTGCTAGTTCCTGTTGTAGCACAGCCCACAGGGGATACTTGCACTCCAGTATCTTCTGTGATATGTCTATGCCATTACTACAGGCTGACCACCTTTTGTGACTGAAGATCTGCCTAGTATAAATGCTTGCAAAGGTGGTTTGACTAGGAAAACGACCACAGCAAAATACAGAACAATGGCAGCACTGCAAATCGTAGATTCTGTGAGGACACTTCATACTGTGCTCAAAATGAAAGAGGATACTCATGTTACACCCAGGACTGCTACTGAGCTGGGACAGTGTCAGGAGCTTGCCAATCCAGTAAAGGAAAGGGTTCTTCCTTCTAGTGGGGAAGGAAAAGCCCTGCAGTCTCATAAACTGCATAAAATATATTTGTAAGCTATCAAAACTAGATTTTTCCAAGTCCCAACACACATACTATCTAGATATAACAAAGACCAGTACTATCCCTAAGAACAGAAAAATAGGAAGCAGTAGGAACACAACTTCCCTCAAGAACCACTAAGACAGGCTGCTTAGCTAAGCACTAAGCCTTGACCACAAAACACCAAATCATGCATTTTTGGAGATCTTCTCTTTTATTAGGCTGTCCAGAATTTAATATACTAGAAATAGCAGTGTTACAGAACATAGAATCAAGCTGGATCCTTCAGTCACGCAAATTAAGCTAAGAAGTGATGCCCATTTATATATATATATATATATATATGTGTATATATATATACACATGAGGACTGCAGAAGAATGAAACCAAATGTTAACTGTAGGATTTAGTCTGAAGGATATTCCTTGCCCAGGACACTGTCAAAAAACCACTGCCAAAAAAAATATTAGAAGACTGAGGCAACTTCCACTGCTATGAAGAGATGTATGCTCCACTTGACCATGGAAAAAGCTTCCAGAAGGGTATCATCAGCTCTATGACCAGCGTCAGCCGCTTAACCAACAACTGTTAGATTATTGACAACAAACTTAATTCCATCTTGTAAGAATAAAGGCTTTCTGCAAGTTGCAGGTCCTGAAGTACCAATCCATTCACTTCCACAAAACCAGTGTTTTTCCGGAGAAGTGAAGGCAGTAAATTTACTGGTTCATTATAAAACAGGATTAACCACTATGAGAGAGCCTTGGGCTTTCAGCTGATTGCTTATGGATTATTTACACATAAGCAGACTTTAGGTCAAAAGTGACAGAAAGCATTATGAGCAACACTTCCTGCCTGCCTCTCTCTCTCATGCCCACAGAGGTACATCACAGCTCATCAGCTGAGCTCAGTAAAAAAAGTTTCTTTTCAAACAGAGCACATAGCTGTAAATTTACAAACAATACTGTGGAGAATCTACAGGGATAGCAGCAGAGTGACTGATAAAGTTCTCTCACTTCTCTGCTTCCGTGGGCCTCGGAAACAACCAAATAATGCAGACAGCAGTGTTTTGCAGCCACCATCTGCATTTTCAGTTTTTCATCAGTATTCATGATGAGACCAGCCACTTGTGTTACCTTAAGGAGCTTCACATGCACTAGTTTATCCTCACCAAGCTGGCAATGACAAATCCCGAAGTTCCATCACACACACTAGGACAGCTGCAAACAGGACACACTTTGAAGCTTACTTCAGACGTTCTAAGAGCTTGACAGTCAGACCTTACCAGACAGTGTCCACTGACTTTTGCACAGTTTTATTCAGGACTTCAAAGGCTTCATGCCCTCAGCTTGAACAAAGCAATCCTTTTTGCACAAAAACTACCTTTCTGTTCCAAATGCTGTTTAACAGTTTTCTCTCTCATTCATATTCTGATTTCCACTTAGTTTTCAGTAATCATGGGACTTCATCTCAATTCCAAAGACTCTGCAATGGCCAGGAACACCTTTCACTAAAACAGGTTACTGAAAGCATGAACACTTCCAGGGATGAGGCAGACAAAGTTTCTCTGAGCAACCTATTCCAGTGACCCACTGGTACCACAGTAAGAATTTCTTCCTTTATAACATGTAATGTAAATCTACTCTGTTTCAGTTTGAAGCCATTCCCCCTTGTACTGTCACTACATGCTCTAGTAAAAAGCCCCTCCCCATCTTCCTTGTAGGCTCCCTTCAGGTACTGGAAGGCCACGAATAGGTCACCCTAAAGCCTTGTCTTTTCTAGGCAGAAAAATCCCAATCCTCCCTGCTTTTCCTCGCAGAAGTGCTAACCATCTTGATGGCCCTCCTCAGGACCCATGCCAATAGGTCAATGTCCTTTCTGTGTTGGGGATCTCAGAGCTGGATTTAGGTGGAAAAAAATCAAATATAAACTAGGTTTGGTCCCAGCACATATATTATCCCTGCATCATTCAAGTCTACAGCACCTCAGGAGCCAGCCTTTATAAACAGGTGTGCGATGTCAGCCCTTTTGTCTTACCCTTACCATACACAGATCTCCTCTATTCAGGTGAAAGAGATTTCATTCGTTGCAAATGAATGAGGACTCTGAAAATATCCATCCTGCTGTTTCTTCAGAGCTCCAAAAGTTTAAGGAACAAGAGGTGATCACACCCACTTGTGCTGAGAGTGAGAAACCCTGCTGCTATAAATACAGCTTTGACTAAAATCCTCAAAACAAAAGGGGCCTTGCCTGCCACTTAGGATCCGTCCACTGAATGCACAAAAAAAGACTCTGGGCAGACTCTTCAAATACCTTCGAGAGCCTGGAGCTCATCTTTGGTCACAGGATGCTCTGAAACTCACCCAGTCAAGAAGCCACCTGAGAATATTCCCCAATTTACGTATTACAGGTACACAAATTCCCACAAGTACGCCTAATTCAATTTTACTTCCCAATAGTTTCCAAAGGCATTTTTCTCCCCAGTAACATGTACTCCCTTGCGGGAGCCGCCTGGCATGGGGCCAAGGGCACCAGGGCGGCACCTCCGGCCCCCGGCCCAGCGCGGACAGCCCGCGGCCGTGCCCGCCCTGCGCCTCCGGGCCGGCACCTGCCCGCCCCGCGTCGCTGCACTCACCCAGAAGAGCAGGTTCAGGGCGTATAGCAGGCAGCGCAGGCACTTCACCGAGTCCTCCCTGGCCATGGCGAGCCCCCGCGGGACACAGCCCCATCCTCTCACCACATCCTCCCCCCTGAGGCCGGGCCGCCGGCGCCCTGTAGGGGAAGAGGGGAAGAGGGGTGGGCGAGTCCGCCTTACAGAAGGAACCAGCGCGCAGGTGGCGGCGGCGAAGCCGCGCCAACCCCGGACCGGCCGCGCCCCGCGGAGACCCCCGGCAGCCTCGCTTCCTCTCCCGCCCCACCCGGAGACAGAGAGGGGAGAGCTATTCCCATAAGAATAATAAATCCGCGGGCAGGGAGAAGTGGTGGGCTACCCCAGCGGCACAGCGGAGCTGAGGTGAAGGCAGCACAGGCACGGGCCAGGGACTCCAGCTCCCTCTCAGCTCAGGATAGAGGTGCTGCCCTGGGGAGGGAGGGCAGCGTGGGACAGCGGCCACTTACCGCCCGGACGCCTCCCGCACTCACTTACTCCGGCGAGGACTCATGGGGCCGGGGCGCGGCAGCGCAGCGCGAAGCCGCGGCGCCCATGCCCTGCGGCGGGCGCAGGGGAAGGCCCGCTCCCGGGGAAGGTCCGGCCCGGCCCCGCGGCCGTCCCGGCCCCTCTGCCCCGCCCGCAGCGCTCCGCCAGCCCGCGGCACCCGCACCCCGCGCATGCGCCGCCGCCCGCACGGTCCTAGCGCCGCCGCTAGCGCGATCCCGGAGGAGGCGGCTCCCGGCAGGGCTGTGTGCCCTCGGTTCCCCGGCAGGGCTGTGTGCCCCCGGCAGGGCTGTGTGCCCTCGGTTCCCGGGCAGGGCTGTGTGCCCCCGGCAGGGCTGTGCCCTCGGCCCATATCGTCGTGCCCGGTACCCCCGTTGTGGCGGGGCTTCGGAACTGGTGACTTTTTTTGCTTCAGGAGCGATGTTAAGCAAAGGGCTCACTGGAGTTGAATGACACGAAACCCCCTCTCTTGTGACACGTTGGGTCAAGGTGGGAAATGCCACATGAAACACGTTTGCAATGTTTCACAGGCATCTCACAAGGTTCCAGCATCTGCACCGGAAATTAAACTCTGCCAACATCAAACCTGAATCTGGTCATTAACAGCCCAGCACCCACTCCTAGCAGTGTTCAGTAATCCACTGCTAAACAGCAGATTCAGAAAAACAACCCCATTGTAGAGATATTATTCCAGAAATGGTCGAAATCTGCAGTTATTATTTAGGAAAAATGGCCGTTGACTTGCGCTATAATGTGCGTGGAACTTACAGATGACACAACTAAGCTGAAAAAAGTTATCTTTCCTCTGAAATCCATTAGTGTGTGTGCATCTAGTGATCAGGATAGGAATTCTGTAGAATCACAGGATGAGTTGGGACTTTGCAGCTCGGCTAGTTCCAACACCTTCTGAAAGGTGTTCTGCCCCTCTGCAGCGAACACCTTTCACCAGGTTGCTGAGCCATCCAGCCCTGCCTTGAACACCACCAGAGATGGGACATCCACAGCTTCTCTGGGCAACCTGTTCCAGTGCTTCACCACCCTCACAGTAATGAATTTTTCCCCAATATCCAGTCTAAACATACTCTATTTAATTTTTACTGATATTTGTATTGTTACAATGTGTGTATATATATATATATACATATTTCAAAACTAACAATTATAGTTTAAAACTCAAAGTTACATGCAGATAGTAACAAATTCCATTAATACCTATAAAGGTGTTGCAGTGCCACCATCACAAAAATTGGAAGAAAATATACTGAAAACTATTTCTTAACTAGAACAGGAAAATACTCTTGAGTTCGTGATACATAAAGATTGTTTTAACAACTACTAGTTAAAGCTGAGAAAGAGGAAAAAGGATGTAATGGATGAAATCTAGCTCTTGTAAGGCCAAAGAAAAATCTGTTTCCTGAAGAAAAAATGTCTTGGAAAAAAACACACAAAGTCCAGCTATTCAAATGCTTATCACTGAAGCTGCTGGTGGAATCTCAATTCAGTTTTCATTTCACTGAAGTGCAAGTTTCATGCCATTCGTGATGAACTGGGGCAGACAAATTCTTCAGGTGTATTTCCTCCTCCTTAAAAAGAAAGTTAAATGGATATGGAAGGACATAAAATCCCATGCAACAGGGACTTTATGACAAATTTCTAGAAGTGAAAATTACAGTAAAGTTGAAAATAGTTAAGAATATTGCAGAAATGTGGTGTGTGAAGATTTTTCCTTCTTGAAATTTGTTAAGCTTTAACTGCTATTTTGATCCTCTGTGAAATCATGAGCCTATCTGGGAAGTGTAGTATGCTCATTTAAAATATTCAGTGAATGTTGATAATTCCATACCTAAAATAAAGCAAATTGAGCTACAGCAGATACTGTTAAAAGGTGACATTGTACATTCATTCTGCTGTTTACATACCATTCATTCTTTTTATTACTACAGACTTCATGTGAACAAAGTCAGTTAGACAGATCTGGAACGGGTATGGTATTTTCAGTGAACCTATGCCAGTTTACAAAAATAGTGTCAGTTTACAACTGAGCTCCAGCCTTGGCTAAGATCAATCCAATCTGATCTAAACCAACTTAAAAATAACTGAGGTTGTGTTTGTGTTATTGATTGTTCCCAAAAAGACAGCAAATTGCTTGAGCAAAATTTTATAAAAAATGCACTGCAAAAAAAATCAGTTATCTTACACTCCATGATTTTTCTTTAAACATGCCTAAAATAGCATACAAGAAGTTCTCTTACTCGATTCAGATACTTCTTGGCTTAGTGTAAAATTATTCCTAAACTATGATAAGAAAATTAAGGAAAAAGAAATTTAGTCTCTTAGACATCTTACAAGTTAAAAATCCTGGTAAAAATGGCACTTCAAGAGTTTTCATTCTTTGAGGTCTTTGGTCATAAGATACTCTCAAGACTAATTTTTCTTTTATTCTGCTGCAACAACTTCATCACAAATATAACGAGGGTCCCCTAGTCGGTTAAACAATTTCTCTGTCATTTTGTTGTTAGCTAAATCATTAGCTGTCCAGAAGAGATTTTGCTCAAAATCTAAAGAAAACAGGTCCTATTTATGAATGTCTGCTAAACTCTAGAGGGGCAAGAGCAACGTCTCTTTGGAATACTGCTTTCTACCAGGCTGTCAAACTTTGAGATATTTCCATAATGTCAGCACTGGGAAAGAAATACACAGGCAGTTCCCATACATTCTAAAGAGTAACCTGTTTGTTTAGGGCAACACAAGAGAGTATTTTTTACAAACAGAAGTGTAATGGTGAAGCTCTTTATAAGTTTTTGAAATATGTGTTTGCTGTTAACAAGTAATGCTTATTTAATGCACAGAGACTTATGAACATGGAAAGCCTTGTGGATTGATATTTTTTGCTTGGATTCTCTGATGCCTAATAAATACAGTCTGAGAAACTTTCTTTTCTGTCACAGGGCATCCACAATAGCTTTCTAATATAAATTCTCTAGACTTAAATAAAATGCTCATGATACAGTCTTTCCATCAATGACAGAAGAGGGGGATGGAAATTCAATTAACTCAAATAATCTCTTTCCTCTGCTTATCTGCCTATTTCATTTTGATGTATGGAAACTAAATATCTGCAAGTTAGCTCCTCTTTGTCAAATGTGCTTGAAATTAGCCAGCAGGTTCAGAAGCTATTAAAAGAGTGTGGTTTGACAGACATTTAGTGTGCATGAATACAACAGTACGATTTTGTAAGCTCTTCCTCATCGGGAAACCTGAATAATAGAGCAGTGGATATTAAAGACACCCATCCAGCACATGGCTGAAAGTGTCTTTAATTTAAACTACGTGATCAAATGGAATAGCATTAGGCATGCATGCAAATTTATAGCTGATAACACCTGTTAATATTTGGCTGGAAACTTCATCACTGAAAAAGTGAATAGTTAAATAATGACCTTTTGTGTGCCACCATAACATTTAAATTTACTCACATGAGCAGTGAATGGAGGGACATACACATGGATGTGCTTTGGCACATAGTCGTTTTAATTCTGTGATGTATCTACTCAGTCTACTCCAATTAACAAATTGTTCATGAACAGGTTTATTTCCAAGATTTTAGTAAAAGCTAGAAATGTCTTTGGTGGCACCATGGCAATTCTTAATGAGTTAAATTTTTTTTTCCTGCCACGTTGTTAGATGTGAAAATTCTGTGATACCTTTAATTTCCATGGTATTTGTAAAGTTTCAAGGATACTTAAGTCATTCCTTTTTACAAACAGCTTTTTAATTCCAAGTACCTGCCAAGTATAGCCTGGGAAGACAAGTTCTATAACTGACCTCTGTCTGCAATGAGTAATTTGTGTGATTACCTGTGCCAACACTGAACTCAGGATGCATTTCTGAAGCTAGCTGGTGGCTTGTCAGTGTCTCAGGTAGGCATCTCATCACTTGGTTTTGCTTTTTCAGTCTTTAACTTGATTATAATGGTATTCTGTACTTTGGTCCTATGTGCTTAGCTTAGCTCAGCTCAGCTCTTTCTCAACTTTGCTTCAGATCTGTCTGCTCTTCAGCCTAGATTCAGACTTACTTAATTTCCTTTCCTTTGTTCCTTGAGCTGTGTTCTCTAGAACCCTTATCTCTATGTTTCTCTTCAGCTCTTTGCTTGGTAGCTTTCTTAACTTCTGTGGCATCTGGTTTGCCTCGCTTTTAAACTTAGTTCTTGTCTGGTCATCAGTGCTGGTTATGACTGTCTGCCCAATGAATATTCCTCTCTAATGACAGGATAATGTCAAGGCCAGGATGGACGTTTGTTTAGGAACAAAATTATCAGATACACAAACATCTTTAGAATGGAAGGTGTTCTACTTGTCTCAGGAATAGTCATGTCATGTAAATGCATGTTTGTAACAGAACCCAGCATTGCTACCATGAGGTATAAGTTCCATTCTTTCTTTGGAAACAAAGACATCAAAAGGCACCAACTTTTTCCTGTCTCTTGAGCTTGTTTTTACTTGAACATGTAAACAACAGTCTGGAATAAGGCAGCATTTGAAATTAATAAAATACAGATGAACAAGATTAAGTAATTAAAACCATAGTCTTGAAAACACTTTGGTTTAATGGGTTCTTGAAAATGGTCTTCCCTGCTTTCTAGCTCAGCAACTTTCCTAGGCTCGCTGAATTGAAACAACACTTCAGCAGGTTTTTTTCTGAGATCTAGATGAATAGATCCCTGAGCAACATGGTCTGACCTCATAGCTGGTCCCTTCAAACCTAGGTTAGTCTCTGAACTTGTGTTTCTGCCTATTTCCTTTCTTTCTCCTGTCCTGGCCATCAGTATCCTTCTAGAATCTCCTCATGGTCACAGGAACGTCCTCCTTCTTGCTTAACTAGAGGACAGCAGCAGCAGTGACAAGGCAAACAAGTGTCCTTATGTTGAGGACCCCAGGTCTGTATGTGATACTATGGATAGGGTCTCACCAGAGCATAGTAGAGGGGCAGAATCCCCTCCCTCCCTCAACCTGCTGCCCACATTCCTTTTGATGCTGCCCAGGATACATTTGGCTTTCTGGGCTGCGAGTGTACACTGCCAGATAATGTTGAGCTTCTTGTCCACCAGCACCCCAAATCCTTTTTCTCAGGGCTCTTCTCAATTCATTCTCTTCTCAGCCTCTGTTGATGCTTGTGATTTCCCCGATCAGGCACAGGACCTTGCATTTGGCCTTGTTGAACTTCATGAGTTTTGCATAGGCCCACCTCTGATGTCTCCTAAAGTTTCAGTTTCTTACCATTGATCTTCAGAGTCCTGTGGATTATAGTCCACACTTCCTTTTCAGGCACAACAGGGGATTTTACATGAGCAAAGAGCACATTTTATTATCTGTGATGTGTCAACAGCACTGCTAGTTATCAAGGTTGCTGACACTTCTTATCATAGAGCCCTGGTGCTGTGGGGAAATACAAAGGAGATCCTATCACTAAAGAGTAGCTGCTTTGGAGAACTGTAGTCAGTCTCCACTGACTACACTGACTGCAAAGTTCCTGTGTAGCAACTTTCTTTAATGACATTTTTCCCAGGCAGTTATTTTGTTCTCTCTTTTCATTGTCCAGCTTGAGATCTCACAGGCTGATTCAGATAAATGCTAAACATTCACAACTATATCTGAAGCTACTGGGAACTGCCCTTTAAAAATATGAAATGTAACTCATTGTGAACTGCTCAGATGGATTAGCTTGAACTCTCAGATTGTGTTGTACAGCTTGAATTTCCCAGCTGTAGGGAAGAGATGATAAAACTGTTCTTTCAGAGAAATGGGAAGGAATGTTTGTGAAACTCTGTCCTATCAGAGTCACAAAACAAGCCAGCAGGAAATGTATGGCTGTTCTAACAGCTAAAACACTTAATAGTGGAAAGTATATAGACCTCATGCTGAATGAGGCTAAAATAATATACTAAATAGCTCATTCTTTGCACATAATGAAGCAGGAGTTAAGGAGAAAAACGTGTATGAGTGTATAACTAAAGCTGGTGTCTTAATTTAATAAGGGAATAAAGATTCACCAACATCTTTAACTCTGACACTTCCTTATTTTTTAGTGTTTGATAAATTATTTCTTAGGGCAGTTTTTCTTTGGGAAGGTACATATGAAATATGCTTTTATAAAATCTCTTGACAGCTAAGGTGACCTTTCAGTCACCTTTTACACCTTATTGTTTCATCTAACTACACTGGGATTCAGAGCTAACAGGATTCAGAGCTCAAGTCTGATTAAGAATTAGCAGAGAACTTTCTAGTTGTGATGAAATCAAATCCAGTGTTACTTAAGTAATCATCAGCTTTCTTGCAGCCTCACAAGGAAGGGATAAGTCTTTCCCTTCTTTTCCTTGTCCTTCTTTTAATTTCCACTTTTTTCCTTCTCCCATTCTACATGTCCTCTACTGCTAAATCTGTTTTTCCTTTTTTGTTTCAGTATATTATCCAGATTCCTCTCTGCATTGAAGTTGTTATTTAAGATACATACTAAAAAATGTCTGAGGTGAGGCTGTTTCTGGATCACTGTCATGGTTTAGGAAAGTTATTCCCTAGTTTATTACTTCCCCCTACAAAGATCATACACTGTTCCCCTCCCCCCCCTCCAATGGCAGATCCAAAAGACAAAGATCATAGGTTGAGATAAGAACAATTTACTGCAAACAGCAATGAGATAAGAAAATGAACAGTAACAGCAACAATATTAATAACAAAAGGTATAAGACAAAGAAACGAACACACACAGAGAAATACCAAACAATGAACGAATACTGAACCATTCCACCCATCTGCCATGTTTTCTCCACCTGGAGAAAGGAACTCAGTTCTCCTGGGAAGCAAGAGCCCCTTTCCCCCGCCCCTGGGTGGAAATACCACTTGGGGTGGTATGGAATAACAGTAGGATCTGGCCACATACCTTCTCATCTAGCACAAAAATTTAACCCTGTCCTGGCTGAAACTACGAATCACTTAAAGTCTTTTGATGGAAGTGCCTGAAGCAACAGTACCTGAGATGTTTTAAGACAAATGGTGTTTCCTTCTCCTTGGATCTGAAAGCACCCCTAGCTGGCTCACAGTTCCCATGAAAATTGCTGTTGAAACTGTCATTGGAGGCTTGAGTGAGATGTAGGTGAAAGCAGGACACTAAAATAACAGAAATAAGTAGAAATTAACAGACATTAAGAATAGATAAGACAAAAGAGAATATAAAAATCTGGAGAATGATAGAGGGATACGGAGGCTTGAAAAAGAAAACAAGAAGACCTCTTGTATGAACAACTATATATTACTTTGCTATTATTACAAATCTGGCAGGAAGTTTGAAACAAAAATGCTTTAGATTGACGTCCTTCATAGAAGGAAAGAAAAGTAAGTTGTCTGGCTACAATTTTATTCTAATAAAGTTTTTTATTTCCCAAATCAGAAGACACAGATTGTACCATGGCTTTTTAACTCTGATGTGTGATAACTGGATATCTATAGGAAAAAAGGTATATGCCTGCCAAGATGCTTATGTAAACAAAAAAAATATAAAAGGCATGGCAAGTCTTTATGAGAAGGATGCCTATCTATTAATATTTTCTTTTATGGAGTACCTTAAATTTTCAAATGGCAGGTTTTAATTGTTTTGAACTTATATGTGGACGAAGTGAACATATTTAGGTATTTATCTAAGCAAAAACTGTTTTCCTCCACAGAATAATGAGTGAGACCAGGGTTACTACCATATTTTTCGTTCACATTGTAATCAGTCTTACATTTCTGCAATTTGAAGCACTGTATGCATGAGTTATTAGGCTAGTATCACGAGAATCAGCAAGCAATTAGCTTTCATTTCAGTTGGAATCCGAAACGATCTTTCAGGATCTTCTCGTTTCGGAAATGGAACAGTGGATGACTCTGATTTCTTTGATATTTTCTTCTACTTCCTGCAAGTTATCTGATGTAGGTTGCTTGAGCCCTAACTCTGAGCCATCTCTGTGCTAGCACTGTAGTATTGCTCTACATGGGCTCTGATTTGTCCATGAAGCCTCTACACCCTTGTTGCAAGACAAACAGCATTACTTCATAAATACATACAGCAGAAATATTGTACAGCTTCATCTGAACACAAAACCTCTTTATATTCTCAAGTACTTGTAATTCTCAAGTATTTTGAATTTTAAGTAGGCAGCTGAGAATGTATGGCATTTTTTGGTTAAAATTCTACCACAAAGAGTCTCTTTATATTACCTTCCCTAAATGTAGCCCATTTTTCAAGGATCAATTCGCTGCTTGTTATGTAAACAATGTGTTATTGAAATGTTGATACATTACTCCCATGGACACCCTGCTGAGGGGCTGAGAAATGGTGCTGGATTTGCAATGCAGACATAAGCATGCAGAACTGGCCTGCCACTCAGTTCTTGTGCCACCACCCTTTGGTACAGACATGGCTGAACACAGCTACATCATCTACCACTTAAGATATACTGAGCACAAAGAGGGGTAAAGAACTGCTGTACAGCTTTAGTACAACATCCTAGCAATGCTACAAGGAGTATAAATCGACTTTGTAGGCAACTCTGAAAAATACAGTTAAAGAGCCAAATGCCTTAAAGCTCAATTTTGTGCAACACTAAAACACCATTATTAAAGAGAATTGTCCACTCTGAGCTAACGTATCAGTGACTTGGACACTTACTTGCTGTCATTTATCTATGATTTTCCATGGAAGACATTAAAATGGCATTACAGCCCTAGGATAGTGCTTATCAAAGAACACTTATTTCACTACTACATCACCGGGATGCTTTTGATAGCTACGACATGTTTTAATTTGAATTGTCATCTCTGTTTGCACTACACTAGTACGTATCAGCCCTTTCAGGATCAAAGGATATCTTACTGTGCTTCAGAAACTCATCAAATCTGTATTTGTAAATGTGATGGGTTGACTTAGGAAGAGGAGACTCAGGGGAGATTCTTCCTAAGGGAGTTTCCTCTGTGGGGGTTGGGATACCTGCAACAGCCAATTAGAGGGGGTTGGTTCGCTCCGTGAGCACACATTTTGAGGGGGGTGGTCCGGAACTGACCCTCTTTGTCTTCCGGCGGCTGAGCAGGTAACATCAACCCGAGCTTCCCTCTCCCCCATGCGGGGCGGGGGGAGGCTCGGGAGGCCGCTTTGGGCCCCGTTTGCCAACGAGGGGGACCCGATGGCCGGGGGGAGAAAAAGTTGTGTGATGAGACCTTCACGGCTTCCTCCTCCACGGGCCTGCGGCTCTGGCGTGGGGGGAGGCCGACTCTTGCTGCTGCCGGACGGGCCGGGCCTGCCCGGGTGGCCATGAGCAGTGTGGGGCTGCAGCCCAGCCCCAGAAAGGCTGATTAACACCTCGGCTGCCCCCCCCCCAGCACAGCCTGAGCCTGGCCCAACTCTTGTAGTTGTGTTAAACTTTAACTCTTTAGTGTTCAGATAAGATTTGCAAAGCCTCCAGCCTTTCCTTTGAATATGAAAGGGAATAAGAAGATTTCTGAAGTCAGTGATGTAAGAGCTAAGTTTTTAAGATGGAAAGAGAATGAGAAGATGCTGAAATGGCTGAAAATCTTTTTGTGAAATTGTAGGAATGAACTGATGTACTGAATATTCCTATAAACCATGGAAAGAGACATGGGGGGATGAAAATGTTCCATTTAATAGATGATTTGACTAAAGAGCACCTGTGTTGAGAATTTCTGTCCTGAGAAAAGAAGGGGATTTTGGTTTTCTGAAGATAAAGCCTGAGCAGAGAAAAAAGGACAGAGAGAATCTTTGCGGTTGAACATTTCATTCTTAAAAGTAATACCCCATGGAGCAGACATGGCCCACATCTACAACTTTGGGACAGCTGTAGAGGTGGGAGGAGCGTCACGGTTGCAGGTTCCCGGGCGGATGCAAATCGTGAAAGATAAAACCACAAGAGAACTGTCTTTTTCCTTCTTGTGGGAAAAATCCCTACAACTTCAACAAGAAGAGGCTTCTCTCTCCAGAAGTGAACTGAGAAAGACTAAATTGGGCACTGACCGAAGTATTTGTTATATGTTTGTTTTGTTATGAAGATTGGGAGAGGGAGGGAAGGAGTGATCTAAAAAATCTTATTCTGAAATTTTTTTTTTCTCCTCTCTTTTTGTTTGTGTCGTTAATAAATTTTCTTTTATACTCTCTCAAGTTTTAGGCCTGCCTTGCTCTTTTGCTCCTGGTTCTGTCTCACAACATGAAAAATAAGTTTATTCAAATTGGTAACTCAAACTCAAGACATTAATTTGGTGCGTTGGCCGGGAAAGTCAAAATTAAACCAAGACAGTAAATAAAGCATTTGTTCCACAGCACTAGGTGTCCTTGAACCACTACAATGAACAGCTCTGCAGGACATGTCCTAAATGGACTCAAGGCTCCAGTGAATAATGAAAATGTGATTTGTCTATTAACTGTTCTGGGAACAACTTGTTATGGCCTATAACACAGTAGAAAAAGCGCACACAGTGGTATTCCCAGAGCTGAAACACAAATCTAATTAGACTCCCATAAAATGTCTTATTCGAGACTGAAAAATTGCTAACTGATCACAAAATTTGCTTTACAGATTAATAGGCTAGTTTAATAGCTATAGTTCTCACTGTGTATGAACTACTTCTTTATGCACTTTGCTGTACAGATATTAATTACTTTGGCTTTTATGTAATACATGTTTATATTGCTGCTATTTTTGCAAATGATACCTGCCCCAGGTAATCTTTTTAGCCTGTGTTTTCCTTCTTTTTTTTATTTTTTATTTTTTTAATGAATTAAAAAAGTCAATCTGTTTTCCAAGTTAGAATTCATTTTCAAATTATTCAGCAGCCAAATACCAGACTGGTATTCATGCTTCCTAATTATTGAAAAATATTTAATTCAACCCGGTAAGACATGAAAAACAGAAGCAGAACAAATTTTACGTGCAACAGTATTTTAGATACAAAACTGATTAAAATAGTAATAGACCTTTTGGGGACACTTCTGGGGACATCTTGGATTTATAAAGTATTACAGGATTTGGGAGATAAGCAAAAAGAACTTCATCTGTGTCTCATCATAACAACACCTTTGTACTGGTACTACAATGATTAGCGCTGACCACAGCCTTGCACTGAGCACCAAGAATACACTTTCCACTTTCTAGAACCTGGGATGGCAGTTTCCATTGCAGAATGTTCAACTCTGTTTTCAAAAAACATCCTCTATTGCCTATAACATCCATTTCCTAAATAGTAACTAATTACAGGACAACGAATTTTTTTATATGGCTCTATAAACTAATGAGTCCACACCTGTGCCAAAATATAATGCCAGATGTTATGTTTGACTATTAGCAAGCAGGATAAGCACAGAACATTTTCTTGAGAGGGAAAAGCTTCACTGGCAACAAATTTTGACTTGACTAGAGGTAAAGGGAAGTGATAGCACAATTTCAACAGTAGAATAGTACATTTTAATTGTTTAATGATAACGGGAGCAATCACTTCAGAAAAGAAAACATGAAAAAACATGTTAAAGCTAGTCATTGCATTTCTTGCCAAAATAACCATTCAGTTTAATTTTCACTTCACAAAATTTTGATCAGTCTAGGAGATGACCATCCAAACTATTTTTGACCAGCCACCACTGTTTCCAACATGTTTATGTTGGCCTTTCATGAGTGACCATGACTTTTCAGTACTCTCTTTCAGTCTTCTTTCATGTCTGCTTGAGTTATGCTGTGCCATGTTTCCCCTCTTCTCTTTTGTACCTATAAATGTATTTTTATTCTTCCTCCAATGTTATCACCAACAATTTCCTTTCATTTTCTGTATCCTGAATTCTGGAAGACAAATCTTACAGCAACTTAGGGATCCTCACTGTAAGCTTCTCCATTCTTCTTTTATTTCTCATATTGACAGTGCTTATGTACTCTGTCTTTATTTTTTCAGAAGGTCAGATAATGCTTTAATTTTCCAGTAGGCACTCCCCAATAAAACTTTGCTTCTACCACCTGATGTCATAGAAATCACCTCTTAAAAATTCCTCTCTTTCTATATCTACCCATTTTCAGTCCACATTCGTGCCTTCCTTCTCTCAAGCCATGAGATGGTTAAGTTGCAGCTGGAGCTGAGCAGGATTTTTTCAAATCATTATATATAAGGTGTTAAGAATTTACTTTACTTAGGTACTCTGGAAAAAAGAAACCTTCCCCGCTGTCCAAATAATAAAATAAAAATTTAGGTGGCTGAACATCAGAAATGGGAGTTATGTTTGACATGATCCAGTTTAAATGTGTATCTGATTATTTACAGTTGTGTTGGTGTTTTTTCATGCTATTGTCAGTCTTAAATATAACCTATATATATTACCAGCTACATGTTCTACTCTTAAACTTTGACACTTTCTCACCATTGTTTGTTAATCTTTTCTAAACCTGAGAGCATGAAGGTTTAAGAAGGTTTTGTTAGTTCTGTTAGCTGGTCACTAAACTTGAGTAATACAATTTTATGAAAGTAATAATCTGAATTGTTAGTAACGTTTATGTTCTTTATGAACAGCACTATATCTTATACACTTTCTTTTTTCTTTCATGAAAATAATTAAATGAAAGCTCTTTCATATGATGAAATTTATATCCAGTGAAGGAAGCATCTTTTGATAGCAGTCTGAAAGTGACAGAGCACTGGCCGTGCTCACCTAGTAACAGGTTCTGTGACACCGTGGCTCCCTTTTCAAACTAACCATTTTCTACTATAACTTTCTTCCATAAAACAGTGTGGCACTAGTAATGGACCTTTTATGGTCCACCATTATTTATGCAGAGTCTTAAGTAGTAAAGTCTCCACTGGGAGATACTTGCCTCACACTATCTTATATGTAGTAAAAGTACATACGTGCTGTCTTACTTTACTTTTTTACTATACAACGATAGGAACAACAGTGTTTTATTACTAAAACAGGATGGGAATGATGGAAAAGTTGTGCAAGTGAAGCTTATCATCCATTCAATGAACAGATCTGTTATGCTTCATGTTCACTACATGCTGTAAAATACTCGGAAAATATGGAAAAATTTAAGGTGATTAAGATAAAGCCGTGCATCATATGGCACCTGTGTATATGATGCAAAGATGATTTCTTAAAGTTGCGCAAATACTAACTTACATGAAAGACAAACTTCTGTGTGCCTTTTATCAATGTGAAGTATTTTATTTCTATTATAATAACAGATTTTCCATAATTCCTGGGTATTTAAGACGTGACATTGTAAGCAGACTATTATTCATAATGGAAAAATATTTTATATTTAAAGATGGAAAAAAAGGTTTTATGAGAAAGAAGAGCAGTGGGTTAAAGGGACAGCTGGTGTATGTCACCCGATATGGGAGTTCTGCTCTCTTACTATTTTGTCACTGCTGTAGAAAGGCAGTAAATGATAGCTACTAGTAATTAACTTAATAAGGCACATGTCTGTATCCATGCCTTCAGCCTTCCTTTGAACAGACTAAAGAAGAGTCTCTACAAAAAATGTCTCAGAACTCAGCAGAGCTGAGGAGGTTAGCAGGGTTCTACAGATTGCTTTAAAACTAACAGAATTTATGACACTCTTATTTGAGTCTGTTATTTTTTGACATTATCTCACATGATTATATAATGTGACTATTACTTCCTCATGTCATCTCTAAGATAAATTAATAAAATACAACGAAGTTATAACATTCCATTAAATTCTATACCTTACCTTTACGATATTCTCTTTGCTCTTTTTCATCTCAGTTGTATAAAAATTTTGTATAGAACCACACAGATGTCTTCACTGAAAATATGCATTTTTCCTATCTCTTTCAATTTCTGAATCTATATGTCTATGTTGTTGGCAACTGAAATGAATTATGCAGAGATAGATAACGAAATGTAGTACCATGAACAAGGGCTGAGTACCATTGCCAAAACAGCACATATGTATATATACACATGTACATTCATACACACACATATATACATATATGGAAGGGGGTGATTAAAATTCAGTTCTGAGTGACTGATTAAAGCTGAACTCATCATTAGATGACAACAGTTGTCCTTGATTCATATATGCTGGTTCTTAATTAAAAACCATAAAATATATTTATTCTTAATAGCGAATAAGTTCTCACATCTTTGAGACAGGGAGCAGACACAAAGTATCTCCAGACTGTATTTTAATTGTATGTGATACTACATACAAAGGCATTTAGCTCTGGCTACTATGAATTTTTGCAGGACCCTGTAAAGTCTTTGAAGACTGATGTGAGCTGCACTTATCTTCTTTTAAACAGTTTGATGTGACCATATTGCTAGCTGCCTATTTAAGAAAATGTGCCTGTTTTTTTGAAAGAAAATACCAAGGAATGACTATACATTAGTTTTATGCAATTAACACTGATTGAAAATAGAAAAGGGAGAACATTGACAGTAGACAAATACCTGTATTTCAGTTTTAGGTATCTATATAATAACTTGCAGTCCTAGCGTGATAATTTAATCTTTCTATCCTGTTCTAGCTTGTTCCAAACACTGTCCCATTTGGCACAGAAACTTCTAGTTCTCTGTTGCAAACCAAATATTTTTCTTTCCAGGGGCAGACATTCCTCAGTCAAGTTCAACAAAGTGGACCACAAGGGACTTGCCTCTGTTGTCCAAGCTAGCAAGATACATTATGAGCCAGGATCAGAAAATAAAGAAGGCAGGCTACAGCTGTCCTCCAGCAGTTGAGGTCACTGAGCAGTTCCAGAACCACAAGTCAGTGATTTAATGGAATTTCCCATTCAGACAACTAAAGCACATTTGACCGTATCACAACACAAAATGCTGGATTCTTAGTGCATTCCAACAACAACAATAACAAAACCCCAAACAAACTGCCATGAATCAGGTTTTTCTATCTGGCATCTCTTACATAATTTTTTTTGCAATTCTGTAATTGACTACAGAGAGGTTCAGAGAGAGAAATTCTTTGAGTATGAATTATCATGCACCTTTTAATGAACTGCACAGCCTACAATACACCATATATCTGGTATGAGCCAAGGCCATTGTTTGAAAGAGAGCCACACAGCAGTGGCAAGGAGAAGGGCCAGGCAGGGCTCATGAGAAAACAGCCCCCTGTAAGGGCACTTGACAAGAGACCAAAAAGTAATTCCCATGAGCAGTCAGAATATGCTCTAACTTGAAGGGTTAGCTATGAACCCTTCCAGTCACATGGTTGAGTAGAGATAAGGAAATAAAAGTAGAAAATGAGTACTTCTTGGTGGGAGAGTACTTGTATTCTGGTACTACTTATAGGGTACCACACCACATGAGAAATATGATAAAGGTCATTTTAGCTTAAAAAAAAAAAAAGGTATAATTGATTATCCAGCCATTTCATGTCACTACACAGAAAATTAATGCATTGCTCTGGGATCTAATATTTATTCAAATATAAGACCACATGAATTTAAAAAAGCAATTATAAAACAATACAATCTATTCTTGCAAATTACCTGTTGTAATTTTAGCTCTAGACAACAATGACAAATTACAATCCTCATTTCAAGGATATGAGATGCATTACATAATGCAGATCTATAGTGTTTGAATCATTAATCATCATCGTCTGGAAGCACTGTTTGTGTTGATCCTGTTTACAAAAGAAAATACTGCTAAGACATACTGTTTTATGCTTTTCTTTATCCAGTAAGTATTCTTTAGAAGGAATCATTTATAATCTGAATTTGCATTTAGCCTCAAAATGGAAAAACAGCCCAGACATAATTGCAGCAAAGAAGAGTTGACATACACAATAAAAAAAAAATTAAGACCTATTTCTATCTTAACCAAACATTTCTCTCTTACTATGTTACAACCAGTTGTTATTGAATTACAACATCATGTGACCTGATAGTTTTAAAATTACACCTTAGGCACATAATCAAGGAACAACTGGATTTTTCTCAAAAATTTGTAAAACATTGTCTTGAAAGATATATGAAGTCCTTCACACTTTCTGTCAATTTTTTTAAGAAAGATTCCCTCTCTCTGTGTAGATAACACTGTCAATCATGGAGGACCAGATTTCACTGCTAATGAAAGTAATTCTTAATGCTAATTGTACCAGAATATAATCACAGTCAAACTGAAACTTTTTTAAGATTTATAATTTATAAGATTTTTTAAATTAAACTGGTTCCCTATCAATGAAAGATACTTAATACCAGGTTAGACTAGTAAATGGGGCCTTTTTATCCTTTAAAACTTTTTAAGGTTTCTTAAATGTTCCTTGTCTTTATTAAATGTCACTAAACACTTGCAATTTAATGAATGCACAGATAATAGTCTGGCAATAAGCGGAATTTCTTCCTGTCCCAGAAATATGCTTCAGACAACAGGAAATCAATCCTATAGTGGTTTTTCCAGAGATGGTTTTTGGCATTCTGTATTTGTATATTTTGTTCAAATTCTCTGCAACAAAGCTGTGAATCAGAATCACAACCACACAGAATACTGGATTAGCTCCATAGTGGCTTCTCTGACACAAGGCAGATCAAGAAGAAAAAAAATCTCAGGGTTAACACTTAAATCAGACAGAAGACACTTGTGAGTTTGTTGCTTAAGTCCCAGGAGTTTCATGACCACAAGGCTATTACCTATTACACCTCTCACTCTCTAGAGGATTGCATTTCAGTAAAAGCCCTGTTGAAGTACTTAGGTTCTTGCAAGGATGTTAGCTCCTACTGAGTATTTTCCATCTTTTTTCATTGAAGAATTCCCAGTCAATTGCATTCCCAAGTATTTTGCATTAATCCTTAAGAGGCACACAGAAGAGCCAAGTAGATCTGAGGTTGTAACTAAGTAGAATATAGGATTTTTATAAGCAGAAAAAATGTAACTTTGTTTTCAAATTAAATTGATATAAAAAATTGCAGTGATTTTAGTACTCCCCTTCTAAATTACTTACAGATAATTATCAATAAGGAGTTTTTCCCTTTAAAAAATATGTTCCCTTGCCACATTAGGTTAGAGTTTCTATAAAATCAACTTGTGGCCTCCTGTAAAGTAGCTGTTTTTTCTGGTAAAGCCCTTATTTCTTATAACTTCTGGGATACAAACAAATTTAATAGATATAACATATGCAAAATTAAAAGACCAGACAGTTCTGTAACAACATGCATGAAAATGAGAGGTGAGAAATTTCTTCATTAGAACCTGTTCATCAAAATTAACTCTTTTGTTAGTAAGATCTTCTGTTCATGTTAGAAAAGCTGTGGTATTCTTGTCCCTTGCTACCCTGAAAGTAGGCTGTTCACTGCAACTCTTACTGTGCCAGTGAAGTCCAAAGTGACTGTGACTGTGTAATTCTCTTCATATTTTGTTGAAATACAATACTGACACATAAAGAGGCAAAGTCTCCACATGCACTAAAAAAATATTACAGGCTTAAGACACTTAGATTTCTCTTTAGGAAAGTAATACATCAGAATAAGGGAAATGTTTGAAAACTTGAAACAAGAGCAATCCTTTCAAAATGGACTGCAGTGGCACTTACTGCCTCTTCTGTTTTCACAGTGCATTTTCAAATAACCTTGTGCATGCTTACATTGTGGATTTTTGCATATATGCAAAAATGAGGCAATTTGTTACATCATTATGGTATGTGCTAATTGCAAATATTTACAACTCATTTAAAAATTTGGTAAGGTTACTCCTCCAGTACATGAGATGAAAAGCAAATTAGCTATTAACTTAGCCTGTCATCACCTTTTATTCTTTATTTCTGTAGGAACTAACATGACAGGGCTCACCATATGTGGGACCATGAATTTGGATTTCAGAACAAAAATAATAAACCATAACAACCTTAAAACATGCTGATGCAAGCCAGTAAGGAATAGGATTAGTTCATTTGTAAGCTAAGCTGTACTTCTAATTCTAATGCAAATTTGACCATGGATATATAAAACAGGTATATTTAGGTCATGTGAAAGTTACAAAGAGATCAGACAACAGAAGTCAATAGGACAGTTGGAAAGAAACTTCTGTGCTCTCCAGGTTGCCTGTATTTTCATCAATTGCATACATCTTAATAAAATAATTATCATCTAAGTTAGCTTCCCCAGAAAGATCACTTGCTGAGAGTATCTCAGCCACAATGTTATTACCACCTTGAATACATATGGTAATAACCTTTCAAGGAATTTCAAGGAATAAAAGGTTGTTCTCTCTTTTTTGCCCCAAGTTTTGCCTTACATTATCAAACCAAAGAGACAGACTCATTCTTATACTAAAATGCAGTACATCTTCTCTTCCTGGTAAGAAGTTAGGGTATTTGCTTTCTGTCACAAGGACTGTTCTGTCCTGCAACTCCTCTGAGTCTGAACTCCAGTTTCTGAGTGCCTCAGTCTCTGCACATCTCTTGAAACCATGAAGATGTGATTCCTGGATTATTCTCACATATCTGACAGTGTAAGTCCAGAGCCAGTGAAGATTCATGCCTGCCCTTCAAGTCTGCATCCTTTCCTGGATCAGCTGTGCTACTTCAGTCAATCATAATGTCATTATTTTGGCAAATTTCTCAGTTACTTCCTTCCCCTGCTGCCACTTGCAACTTCGGTTAATTTGCTCCAGGGCCAAAGAAAGCTACAAGAACATGAATTTGAGTGGAGAGTAATACAACTGCATTGTCATCTCCTAGATCTGAGCTCTGAGCCCAAGTCTGTTTAGATCTTTTATTTTTTTACCTGCTCCATCTGTAGACCTCAATTCTCAGAGGACACATCTTCTGAGCAGCACAGGGCATAGACAGTGTCATATCCCACATTCTTCTGTGCCACTCATGGCATACCAGAAATTTATAGCATTTCTTTGTGGAAACTAGTAGATATGAGCCAATTCGAGGCACAAGCATCTCCTGGCCTCGTGGAAAAAATACATGTATAATTTGAAAAAGGCAGAAAATGTCTTCCATTACAGATAAATAGTTAAAGGCATTTGAAATGTCAAATTTTACTTTAAATGTTCAAGTAATCATAAAGATAATCACTTTCCAACTTACTGCCACATGGTCCAATATTCAGGATGGCAAGAAAATCAACCAAATAAACCTGGACATTCTGTGAGCAGCAAAACTACTTATGTTGGTTCCTTGTGCCTAAGTTATGTTCATCAGCAGAAGATTTTTTTATAGTTTGGGTACTCATTGCTTTTGAGTAGATTTTCTTGAGTCTAATACATGGAAGATTCATATTGCAATCTTCTCCTCAGTGAAACAGAGAAAAAAATCCAAAACTATTAGCAGCAGGCAAGCATCTAATAAGTATACAATCTCTAAAAGAACAACCTTTCTTTTTTCAGTTAGGTTTAAATTAGTCAATTCTATAAAGACAGGGCAGAGTGAAAAAAGATAAAGTATTCACACAAACATATGGATTGTTCATGTAAGCTTTATTTCCTTAGGAAGTCAGGATAAAACATTTCAGTGATTAATATATAAACAGCAGTTGCTCATATCCTGCAGATTTTCAGGAAATTACTGAAATCTGCAAGCAAATTTACTGAGTCTGTAGCAGATAAAATTAACTTAAAGATGGAGATATAATTGCTTGAGTCTGTACACAAAGTCAAGCTGAAAGATAAATGGCAGTTCCATTTTCCTGTTGACTGTTAAAGCAAATTAATTATCTGGGGTCATGGATTTTCTTCCAGAAACAGGAATGTGAATCTCAGAATCCAAGAGAGTTTGTAATAAGCAGAAAAGGAAACTGATTTCTCAAGAGAGATTACCATCCAGACACAATATTCCCGGGCCAAATTTGCTGTTTTGATGGATTGTTTCACACAAGTGTGAAGTTCCTGCATAGCACTGCACTAGACTAGGGCAACATTATGTACTTAAAACTCTGACACAGCTTTTTCCTAGGATACAGCTTTGGATGGAGTTTCCCATTACATAAAGTTGATGGCTCAGGAAAAATACGATCATTCTGTAATCCTTACGTAGTGCTCAGTCTCAAGATAATTCAATTACTTAACTAATGTCCTCCAATAGCCATGGTGTGCAGTACAGCAGGAATGATAGTTATTTCCTGCAGAGGGAGAGTGAGGCTGTGGGTGATGCCCCTGCAGCAGCAAAAAGGGTGGAATTTGGGAGATAGTGGAGTCCATGGCAGCTGGGAGGGACAGCTGGACTGCAAAACTGGGTGGACTGGAAAGAATGGAAAAAACAGCTGCAACAGCAGAAAAACAGCAGGCAACAAACAGGATGTGAGGCGGAATTACAATAAACTAGTTGAAAGCATGTGAGGAGAACAGCAGGCCTGATACTGACACTGGCAGCCAGAACTGCTGGGAACGCTGCAATCCACAACATGTGCTCACAGAAGTGCACCATGGTGAATGGATTCTGGCCTGCCACACAGGACTGCTCTAGTGCAGCAGGAGCAGGTGCCAAAGAAAAGCAAACTGCTCACTTCTGGTAGTTTAAGAGCTACTCAGGCTTGCAGTTTTATGTAGGGTCTGGTGGATGCCACTTAGCTGCCACTCTGCCTTGAAGTTCTTGTGTGAGAGCCCTCAGGAACACATAGATGTACACCTGCAACCTCTCTGTGCCACAGGCAGGGACGATCCCTTGTGAGAAATCAAGGCACAGGAACCTACCTGCAGTAGCTGAGGACTAGAATATCAATCTAGGGATGGGCTAGGTAGGTCTTCCCTGATTTTTCAAGTAGTATCATTAGAAATGTGTCCTTGAAAACAAAAAAAACAAAAATAGAAACACCGTATTAGACAAGAGTTAAAAATCAGAGTACTGAAGTAAATACAGAACTGTGACAGCCCTAAATGGGGCTGTAATGGGTACAGAAAGGTCCAGCAATCATATAGCACAGAATATAGAATGGATTTGGAAGGAAGAAGGAAAGGGCAGTATATCAACAGAGAGATAGCAGATGCAACACGAAGATGGAAATGACAGTTAGACATGTCAACAGCCGTACACATGGGAAGAGATGGACAAAATTAGAATAGAGAAAGGACATTAAAGAGATATAGAATGGGTAAGTGCAGAAGAGAGGGAGATTTGAAAATCTTAACCCCCATCTGAAAAGCATGCATCAGAACATAAACTGATGTTTTTAGTCAGCTTTTTTTCCCTGTCAGTTGAAAACCAATGAAACCTAAGAAGCAATTAGCTTTAGGTGGATCACAGGGCATCTGTAATATTCCTTTATGCCATCACTCCATCACAGTGATGAAACATGATTTATGTGAAACATTTGCTTGAGAAATGCCATCAACATTAATAACACCATATAAACAGGAGAAAACAGCAGCTCCTGTGGCCTCCCTTCGCTTCTGTGCTAAGCAGCTCAGTAGCTGCAAGGGAGTTTTTTGAGCAATGTTGATTGTAATTCACAAATTGAATTTCTTTTTACCTTGAGTTCACAGCTGGTGTTAGTTTTATTTCGCCATATTTGCATTCCAAGAAACAGTCATTAATCCCTGTTTCCTTATCAGGAGCTGTTCTAATTAGGCTGTTCTAAAAGTTGAGTTAATCAATAGAGTTAATTCTTCGAATTTATAAACAACAGGAAGTCTTCTATTGTAAAAACAGTTTCCTTTTTATGGTCCATTGGCTAATCACCTCTTAAATGTCAGCTTAAACTCAGTGCCATTGGTATGTCATGATGAACAGCACTTACACAAGCAATCCTACTGAAGTTGGTGTGGCTACTCATTTGACTATACATGAATTAATATGGGCAGAAATTAAAAATATTAATTTGTCTAAAAAATACTAAAGAAGAGTACAGGTAGATAAATAAGTTCTTGTTTTGTTTTCAGTAGATAATGAACAAACTGAATTGTATTTTCATTTGTAGTTTACCTCACAATCCCCTGCCATGCCTTACTGTAAAGCACTACAGTGAAGAGTTTTTTGAGGTCTCTATTTCTATAAGAATCTCACACATTACAATAAACCACTACACATAAACAGGGGGAACTCATATCTTGCTGCCAGCCCCACTGGTACTTTGACATTCTGCTGGCATAGCCGAGTTTCATTTTCTTGTTTCACTAACAGACACAGGGCACATGCCACTACTAATGGCAATGGCTGAGACACAGCCCCAAGTGCTGTGTTCCTCGGTCTCCTTGGTCTAAGCACCACAAGACACATAGAAAACCGTGGCACAGTAGGCCTCATTGAGAAATTTAGTAGCTATTCCCAAGCTGGCAAAGATGAGGAGAAGTCAGACTATCACAATGTCCGTGCTGTCCTGCGATTTTGGTCATAAGGCAAATTGTAGGGATGTGCTGGTTTGAAAGCAAAACCAGTGAGAGACTCCAAGTCAGTAATACAATTTAATAGGAAAAAGGAGAAAAAATAAAATACATGCAATAATACAAAAGAAAAACCACCGACAGAGTCAGAATACAACCTGACACCGTCAGTCAGGGTGTTGGTAGCAGTCTGTATAAATGGTGGCTGCAGTCCTCCTGGATGACGGATGTGGTTCTGTTGAAGCAGTGCTCCTGTAGAAGGTGCAGTTTTCCTCCGAAAGTCCAGCGATGATGTGGAAAAAGGTCCGACTTTCCTCTGGGATCCAGTGGAAAGGGCTGCTTTTGCGTCCCAAACCCCAGTTTTTTTATCTAGGTAGGAAAGGCTTGGCTCCTGCCCCTGGCTGGGGCATCTCCCAATGGGATGATGTAATCTTATCAGTCACACAGTAGGACTTAATGGCCCATTAACGGAATATATCTTCTGGAGGAAGGATGGGTTGTGAAAAGATAACGATGATCATCCCCCCTGATTTTATCAGATGGCACATCAGCAGAGGATATCACCCACAGAGATAAGGATCACCACCCCTCCCATATTTCAACAGATGGTGATAGAATACACATTTGTTGCATTGTACCCCAGGACAAGGGACTTATCGTATGACCATATTTCAGTTGTGGTTCTAATAGTGGTATCTTTGTTTACAGTACTGTTCTTAGACTTCAGCTGCATGAAATGTGCTCCTAAACACGTCTACAACATTATTTTTCTTCAAAAATAATTAAAGCTGCAACTAAGCTTAAAAGAAAGTGATGCCACCAATTCAGATTTCCCCTAAACTCACCTAGCTTTTCTCCTAATGCATATAGGATGCATTACTTACTTTGCTTTGCTTTTGCATGGACTAAGTTCTCTTGCTGCATCAAACCCTTTCACTTCAGAAAGTGCAAGCATTTACCTTCCCACAAAGGGTCAATCTTGTTTTTTACATACCAAACTGAAGACAAGCAATTTCTCAAATAAAACTTTAAAAATACTGTTATGCCTTCATTAGTGTGTCAGAAGTTGTAAAGGCAAGTGATCTGTATGAACAATAATAGAGAGATCATTTCCACTAAGTCTAACTGAGCTTAATGACCATCTAAAATCTGTTCTCATTTCTATGTAGGAGAGTAACTGGTATTTCTGGTTTGGCAGTGCAGACTACATGGCTGATGATGGAACGAGTATGGAAAATGACCACACTGATGCAGCACTTTTCACAAAGTTGAAAAGGTTTTGAGAGTTTATTCTTAGACTTTTTTCATTCTCCCCATCTTTAGTGACAAAAAGAATTAAAGCCTGTCAACTTGTTTGCTATACTGCATATATCCAACACATTATTACCATTGGTCTTCATAAAGGCTATATAAAAAATGTATGCTTCACTTCCCAAAATTCAGTCATCTTTAACTAACTACTCAAAATACATAAACTTCAGATATAAGAAAAGTACCATTTTCCATTGGTCTTGACACTCAAAAACATCCCATGCAAGTTTTACTCATACTTGGCTTAAGCACTTATTTCCTTTTTGCTTGGATACATCTGGCACAGATAAAGACATGGAAACAAAAAGCACAGTGGAGAGCAAGCCTCATCTGCTATCAATATTCCTATGCTCCTGTACTTACACCTGACACATGCAAGCCCCAAAAATTTCCTTCCCCAGGCAAAAAATACATCCGGATAAATGCATCAGTTCACGCTTATAGCAGTTACAGCAATAGAAGAGTGATGAAAAACTGTTTGGGGGAATTAAACTGTGAAAAACCCCAGCCCCAAACAGGTAAAAGTGAATTATTGCAGGGAGTATTGTAGCTGTATGGCAATCAGTGCTGTCAGCCACGTTTGGCTTTGCACTCTCAACAGCAACTCTAAATCCCACGTACGTTTCTCCTCTCCTAGCGCTGCGCGTACCTGTGACCTGTGCCGAACGGGGCAGCTTGTTTACCTTGTGCCGTGAGAGTTAACGGACTGAAACAATTTCATTAGTTTTACCATTTCTTACGCTTTTAATTAACTACTGCCGGCTGCGAGCATTTAAAACAACAAGGGACAAACAAAAGCCTCGAGACTGGTCAAGAAGCTGCAAGTTTTCCCTTTCCTTCCGCCTGGTTTGCGGCGCTGCGGTCACGCCGGGGACCCTCCGGAGGACCGAAGGTTGCTCCCAGAGAAGAGTCCCGTGGCCCCTGCCAGGAGGAAATGCTTCCTCGCTCGCCTCGGACGGCGGACCGGCCGGAATGACAATGCCCGGCGGGACGCGCAGTCTCCCACCGGCTCGCCCAGCATAGACTACACTTCCCGTGAGGCCACGCGGCAGAGCGCGGGCCGCGGTGTGCGTCAGCGGCGCGAGCAGCCAATCGCGGCGCGGCCGGGGCGAGCGCCATCCGCCGCCAATCTTGTTTTCGCTGAGTCGAGGCGCTGGTGTTGTTGGCGGCGGCGCCATATTGGAAGGGACGAGCGCCTGCTCTCGAGCAGCCCCTGGGCGCGGGCCCGGCCGCCGCCATGCTGTACCTGGAGGACTATCTGGAGAGTGAGTGTGTGCGCGGCGGGGGCGCCGGGCGGCCGGACACGGCCGGTGCGGGGGAACTGGTGGAAGCCGCGGCGAGGAGGCTGCGCCCCCCTCCCCCACGGCAGCGAGTGACTGACTGGCTCCCCCACTTCCTCCCCCCTCTCTCCCGCTCCCCCGTGTCCCCGCAGTGATCGAGCAGCTTCCCATGGATCTGCGCGACAGGTTCACCGAGATGCGCGAGATGGACCTGCAGGTGCAGAGTACGTGAGTTCCGCCCCCTCCGCCTCCGCCCGCCCCCTCCGCGCCCGCCCCGCTCCGCCCCGCCCCGCTCCGCCCCGCGGGCACCGGCCCCACAGCCGCGCCCCGCCGCAGAGCGGGATGGGCGGGAAAGCCGAGCAGAGAACGAAGGAAGGAGGGAGACGAAGCGGCGCCGCCCCGGCCCGCGGCAGCACCTCCGCCCGCTCTCCCCGCGCTGCCCCGGGGCGGTCGCGCCCCATCGCCAGCCCTGCCCCGGCTCTCCAGCACCGCCGCTCTGCCCTGGGGCCGTCTCGTCATCTCCCGCGGGCGAAGGCTCCGCGGAGCCGCCTCGATGAGGCTAGGGGCGGGGCGCACGCCCCCGGCGCTCGCGCTGCAGCCCCCGCCCCAAGCTGCCCTCCCCCCCCTCCGCCGCGCCTCGGCGCAAGGAGGGCCTTGGAGGAGCTACATTCTTGGGCTTGTGCTGCTCCCAAGGGCGTTTTCGGTGGCACGTCCCAAACTCTTTAGATTTTTGATCCCTAAGAGCAGTGATGGTGGTTTGGAACATGAGTTATGTCCCACTCCTTCCAGTAGGCAGCGACACGCTCTCCCTGAAACTTTCCAGCCAGCTCCCTAATAACAGTATATGTGAAGGTGCTATTTGCCCTAGCTGACAGGCAACCAAATTTACTTCTAAATATACTTTCGGTTTTATGCAAATTATATTTTATATAAATATCTACTTTTGTGGAAATATATATATTATATAAAGTAAATTTATAAATACACTTCCGTGTACTTCTTTGTAGATCACTTTGTATCTCCTTTTATCCTGATGTAATACACTGCCTTATGCTGTTTTCAGGATGCATTGCCATTTCATCTTTTCTAATGCAATCTCGTCTGGGACTTAGGTGTCCTGTAACACCCTGGGTAGCTCCTGCAGTCATTTAACACACAATTAATATGGTTATCTATAACTATGATCCAGAAGTATTCATTAATGAAACTGCTACTGCACAAAAGATGAGAGCAGTCATTAATATGGAAGGGCCAGGCTGTTGTAAGAGGGAATGAGAGAAAAAGCAGAGATTGAAATAACAAGGGACTATTGTATAGGAATACAAAATGTGGCACTAAGTGGGAACAGTTCTTTAATACTTTGAAGTGGTTTCGGTTGGATATTTACTTTAGTGAGCCCAGCAGGTCTGTTTATCAGGTGTTACTGACACATGTAGGACTGTCTATAGGATTTTTTTGTATATTATGACCTAAAGGTTGTCTTGGGTTCAGTGCTTATAGTTGTGGGAACTGTCATGGCTCTTTCTGGGAGATAACACCTCTGAAGTTGCTATCACCAGGGAGCATCATGAGAGGGAGTGAGCAGCTCCCTGACTTGGATAGTTTGGAGTAAGTTCATAAATTTTACTTCTGTTCCATAAGAAGGCAAAGAAGATAGTAGTGTTTTTTTTAGGCGTGTTTGAGAACTGAGGCAGCTAGCAATGCCAAGACAGCAGATTGTCATTTCCTCTTCTTTAACTGAAAATGATAAATAACACTCCATGTTGTATTACTGGAAGTAGTAAATGACAGTGAGTATTGTATACTAGGACCCTAGTATATACCCTACCCTAGGTGTATAGAAAAATTTTCTCAGACCTTGGTACGTCTGTAATTCTTATCCAATGATTGGCAGGGTATCCAAAGACATATATGAAACTTCTGGACTAGCACCTCTTCAGCATCACTTGCCCAACTGGCTGATGAGTGCTACATGCAAACCTGGAAGTTGTTTGGTGTCACAGAAGTACTTGAAAACAGTACTTTGATGAGTGATACTGTCCCAGAAATCTACATGATTTGTAATTTAGATATCTCTGCAGCTCTGCTTTAATGTCATTGTTGACTTTGTATTCAGTTCTGTTTAGACCACAATAACTCCTAATGAGGCAGGTTCTGTAGTTGGAAGAAATAATTCTGTAGTTGGAAGAAATAATAAACCGAGTCTATCTGCTATATATTCTGATAAGATTGCTGCGGAAAAAGCAAAGATCATCTGAGTCGGGACTTGACTCTTGGGTTTTAACTGAGCTGCACATGAAGCATAAAATGTGTTTTTCTGTTTAAGTTAAAAATCATGGATTATCAGGTTTTCATGGTAAGATGTCAACATCTGGAAAAAAGACTGTTCTCATAGAAGTTTTGACAACTCTCTTAGGAAAATTTATCTAAGAAATTGGTATCTCAGAATATAGTATCATGAGAAAAAACGACTGAACTTGAGTATAGCAGAGAACTTATATAACTGGATAGATCTGATCTGCACTTGCCTTTGCCTTTTCTGCTCTTTCAGAAGAGACCAAGTTTATGGAAATTTCCCCTAGGCAGTTTCACACAGACTGGTAACATGTCAATAAAAAGTGAAGAGGGAAGATACTTTTTATAATTTTTTTCTTTATGAAACCACTAAAATAACTAACACTTAAGGTGTTTGTGCTGACAGGATAGAACATTTTGTCTCTTGTTTTTTTGGTCCAAATTAGAGTCATTTGGTCAAAGAACAAAGATTTTAGAAGCCTCTATATAAAGTGTGTGTTTCTTGCTTGCCTCTCAGGCTTCTTAATCTTCTCTATATGGTGCAAGTGGAAAATGCTCATTGTTCAGGTTATCCCACTTTAGCCTGTTTTACTCCTAAACCGTTTGACTACTTTGTTTGTGTGGGTCTAAATAAAGTTGATGTGAACTTAGGTCACAGCTGTTATGGCTTGGGATTAATGGTGCTCTGTCCTGTCAATTGTTAGGTTCCTGTTGGGTTTGATGTTGAAAGTTCCCAGCATAAGGAAGACTGATTAAGATTTTTGATTGTTTAGTAGGAATGATTTTTGGTTATTTATGTAAACAGTTGGTTCTAGCTGTGGAGTTGAGAAGACCCTTGGCCTCTTGGATTTTAAGAGTAAATCATACTTAGGGATTCATGAGCTTCTTGAACTAATTAGTTAATTTGTATTTTGTTTTGGCAAGATATGATCCAGTTTTAATGGTGGTTTCTGGAAAGTTTCTTAGGTGTTTTGTACCCAGAGCCTGAAGTTTGTGGGTGATTCATACATTGTCACATTTAATTTAAAACTGATAGCTGGACAATGTCACTGAGGATGCTGGGGAAGAAAAACCTCAATACTGTCATCTATCCTGACACTAGCAAGGCTGTCCAAGCTAGTTTGACTGAGGCAGCTGCATGTTTTTAGAAATGTGCAAGCTGCTGAGTGCACAAGTGTCCAGCTGTTGAAATAGTAAACTCAGTGGGAGAAGGGTGGAGGGGAGAAAGGGAAGGGAATCCCTGTTCCTGTCTCAATAAACAATGAAAAAAATAACTTGTGGTTGACATTTTCCTTTCTAGAGATAGTTAATGTTAGAAAATGGGTGGTTGTATTTTTGCCCCCTTATGATCTTTCTCAACCTCATGGAAGTAAGAATCCTGTCAAAATAATACTTCATCAGTGGATTTACTTCTCTGAGGGTGGAGGGAATAATTTGTAAACGCTTTCAATTTACCCTGACCCTTCCTAGCAAACTATGGAGAGGCCCTGGGCTTAAAGGCAGTGACTTTGCTCTTCGATTGGTCTACCTTTTTGAGACACTAATTTTATTTCAACTATTTGGTTTTGTATTTGACTGTTTCTCTTAGGAGAACATTTTGTTTCCTGCTCAGTTTGTAACTGGCTAGAATGTTCCAAAGTCAGCAGTCTAGAGCCCTGGGTGAGGAGTTTGGGTCGTGCTTTAAGTCACTACCACTGCTCTTAGGGACAAAAAACCTTTAGAACTTGGAGTACTGCCTGTCCCATGCTGGAGAGCACGAGAACCTTGATGAGAATCCTACCAGAATGCAATTCTGCTTCTTGGAAATTAAGGTAAATATTTCCCTCCGCTGTCCACTGTTGCTTAGTTGTTTGGTTTTTTTCTTTTTTTTCCTCTCTAATAGTTTGCACCTCAGTCCTGTCAACTTTGTTTGAGAAAAAAATTTCCCCTTATTTTCTAATGTTTATGTACATGAGAAGATAACATTTGTCTCAATCTTTTCCTATGCTACAGATGCAATGGATCAACTTGAGCAGAGGGTAAATGAATTTTTTATGAATGCAAAGAAAAACAAACCTGAATGGAGAGAAGAACAAATGACATCAATCAAAAAAGTAAGGTTATCACAAGAGTGGGTCAGATTTTCCTTTTGCAAACTAAGACAATCTTAGGAAAAAATAGTTTGTGATTAATGTGAGATTTAAGTGCTCAGAACTGTGCCTTCCTTTGGGCTTTCATAGAGGTGGATGGAACTACCTTGGAGGAGAAAAGTGAGTGAAAGTTTTCTTTGATCAAGAATTTCTTTCAAGTTTTACTGAGCACTTGCTAGCATTTAAAAAAATGTAATCCTGAATTGGTGAGGAAGCCTGGTACTAAATTTTGAACTCAGATTTTTTTGTTTCGGTTTGTGTGACATGAAGTTGCCCAAGTTAATTTGCCTTCTTTTAGAGAATATTTTTCAAGCTTAGATTCAGCATTTCCTGTGATTTTCAATCTGTGTTCTTCTACACGTTATGCATATGATCTATGTAGCTTGAGAGAGGGAGGAGTAAGAAAATGAATATGGATGTGTTCTGTGTTATCCCTCAGTACCTGAGCATTGGCGGTGTTATTGTTAGCAATGTAGTCCATCAGGACATCCATTCTCCGTCAGGAGAAATGCCTTTGTAGTCTCTTACAGTGGCTTCTTCAGCCTCTAATTTGGGTAAGAGTTGTTTTCTTTAATTAATGCAAATAGATTTTTAAATTCTAAAAAAGAAAAAGGTCAGAGCTCTGACTTCACTAGAATAAATGAAAAATTTGCTTTTGACTTCAGTTGAATCAAAATTTCAAGTAGTTTTCACATAAGATACTATTCAGTGGAAGCTGAGAATTAAAAGGCAGTAAATCTGTTGAAATGTAAAGTAAAAGCATTTGAAAATACACCTTTTTAAAAAAAAAGGTTTATCTGTGAATTTTCATTGCTTAGAGGAGACTTTTGAATTGTTTTAGTCAAATTATTTAGAATGCACTTATGAAGAGAAGCTTATTTTAAAGTATTTTAAATTATATACAGTATTATCTTAGTTTAACTAGAGTGCTGGAAAGGCCTCCCCACAGAGTACTTCAGCATCATTTTGAAGAGTAGTAGGATTTGTGGTGGTCCTGAAGTAAAAGACACAATCTTATTTTAAGTCCATAACATGATGCTGTGTAATATAAAATAAATCCAAGATTGTTTCATTTCCTGTAGTATTTCTTGCAGAAATATAGATGTCACTATAGTTGGAAGTGTCCCCATCTTGTAATTTGTTTTTTTCTAACACAGAGAAAATAAATTTATGTATATTATATCTCATTTAAGATTCAGATGATGGTTATTTACAGTAAAACTTCACAGTCTTTCTGAAAACTGACTTTAATTTGTCCTTTTGACTTATATTTTGTGCTTTACTGAAATTAGTTCAGTTACATTCATAATTAAAAAGAAAATTATTTTCATAACAGGATTATTATAAGGCTTTGGAAGATGCAGATGAAAAAGTGCAACTGGCGAATCAAATATATGATCTGGTAAGTGGGCACAAGACTTGTGGTGAAGTATCTAAGTGTATACCCTAGGAAGTTCTAAGTATTTTAATAAGCACTGCCTGTACTTTTATTTCATCTACATACAGATGCTTTGCTGGTGAAAGAAACATTTAATATTTTATTGAGTTATAAGAATTTGGGGGTTTTGGGTAGTAAGTGTCACTTAAATATAAAACAGAAATAGTATTAAAAATCATAAGGTTTTAATGCATGGCTTTGGCCTGTTTAGGAGACTAGTTGAGAGAATCCCTTGGGATGCAGTGTTGAGGAGTCCAGGAAGGCTGGACATTCTTCAAGAAGGAAATCTTAAATGTATAGGAGCAGCCCATCCCCATGTGCCAAAAGAGAAGCCAGCAGGGAAGAAGACCGGCCTGGCTAAATACAGAGCTTTGTCTTCAATCTGGGGAAAAAAAGAGTGTATCACCTTGGGAAGAACAGGCAGGCAACTTGATAGGGCTACATGGATTTTATGAGGTTGTGTGGGGCCATAATTAGAAGGGCCAAAGCCCAAGTAGAACTTTATCTGGTTACTGCTATGAAAGAGAAAACTATTTTAAAAATATATCAGCAATAAAAGAAGGGCTGTGGAAAATCTTCATCCTTTACTGGATATGGAGGTAAACATCATGGTGGAGGATGAAGAAAAGGCAGAGGTACTTCATTGCCACAATATTTAATGACAAGACCAGTTGTTTTCAGGATATTCAGCCCCTTGAGCTGGAAGAAGTGGGTAGGGAGCAGAATGAAGTTCCTGTAATTCAAGGGAGGTCAGCAATCTGCTATGCCACTTAGATACACACAAGTCTAGGGCTGTGATGGGATCCACCCCACAGCACTGGGAGAGATGGTGGAAGAGGTCACTTAGGCACTTTTGGGTGTTTACCAGAGGTCACAGTTGACTGGAAATTACCAACTATAATGCCCATGTACAAGAAGGGTCAGAAAGAGCATCTAGGGAAGTAAGGGCCTGTCAGTCTGACTTCAGTCCTGGGGAGTGTCATAGCACAGCACAAGCAGGACAACCAGGGGATCAGACCCAGGCAGCATGGGTTTAGAAAAGGCAGGTCTTGCTTGACTGACCTGATCTTCAACGATGAAGTGACCTGCTTAGTATGTGAGGGAAAAGCTGTGGATGTTGCTTACCTGGACTTCAGTAAAGCCTTTGACACTGTTTCCTACAGCACACTCCTGGAGAAACTGGTTGCTTATTCCTTGGGCAGGTGCACTATTCATTGGGTTAAAAATTGGATGGATGGCCAGACCCAGAGAGGAGTGGCATGTGATTTAAAGTATAAAGTTTATTTATTTTGCATTTCTCAAGAGAACAGAACCTGCAAGTCAGACTATGCTCAAATATAGAAGATACAAAACAACTGCTTTAGTTTCACTACAACTAGCCAAAAGTTTGTTCTAGAAATTGGAACTTCTCTTTTGCTTAGCTGGTAACTGGAAAAACCTCCCAGTTTTCAATAAAGACGGGTAAATTTTGCTGTATGATTACAGATGTAGAAAGCATTTGGAATGTAGTGTTTCTTTTCATGATAGTGAGTTGAGAATTTTTTTGGTTGATTTTTAATAGCCAAGAGCACGTCATAGTTTGCTGAAACACACAGAAGTCTCCACTTTCAGTTAAGACTCAGTACACACCGAATTTACTGGTGTTTATAGTGACACACAAATGGCACACAGGTTTCAGTTCAGAGCTTGCAATTCCCCCAAAGCAGCCCAATTTCTACTAAAGTCCATGTCATGTACTGTTCTCTCTCTTCCCCTTTGTGTTTGCATAACCAGGGCACCTCCAAGTCTTCTTCATCTTTATTTCTGAAAAGAAGTGCCTTGGAGCTCTGCCTATGCTATTTTGGTGTTAACAGCATTGTCTTTGCTGAGTGAGGGAAGTGGAGGTGACCAAAAAGATCGCTTCTGTGCATTATTGTGCTTAGTCCTATGTGGCACAGAATTGCTGGAAGGGAAATACTTAGCAAGCCTGAGATTGAGGACGTAGATATTCATGTTCCAGAAGTAGATGCTATTTATTTTTGCTTCGTCTAACAAACAGGTAGACCGTCATTTGAGAAAATTGGACCAGGAACTCGCTAAATTTAAAATGGAACTTGAAGCAGATAATGCTGGAATTACAGAAATACTAGAGAGACGTAAGTATGCATGATTTTAAGAACATGACAGACTTTCTGTCAATTTGCAAAATTAAAGTATTATACACTTGTTAGTGGCTGCCAGTATTTTCACCTGTGTTTTAACCCACTTTTCATCAGTGATTCTCAGATTTTAGTCTCAACCTCAGTTTATACCAGTGGAATCAAAATACTGATTAATGAGCTGAGTAATAGAATAATTTTTGCATACAACTGTTGTCCTTGTGAATTGCTACAGTAAAATACATAATTCTTTAAACCTGTTTTTAATGACTGTAGATATTAAGCCAAGTGCTTTGGTCTAAGCATACCAGTTGCAAGGGTACCAATTCTTCCTTGAAGTGATTGCCACTAAAGTAAGGAGGGTCATTATTTTAGTTTTCCATGTACTCGGTGGTTTTCATTTTTTAAAGGGACGAGAATGGGTTGTTCTGTAATGGGCCAGTGAAGGAAAAGCATTTTATGTAAGAAACCTGCATGTTAAATACAACCATACTTGTATTCAGAATGTAAATAAAAATGTAAAGTTATAGCTTTTTTGCCAGCTTGATGTAGAAGAATCTGGCTTACCAGCATTTAGACATCAAATTCAAATGTGATTGTGATAAATTTACAAGTTGATTTAACTGCAGTGATTATGGAGGCAGTGGCTATCCTCATAGCCAAAGATAGTGAAAATTAACTTAAGTCACTTGGGGATATTAGGAATAAGTATTCTTTCTTGGAACTTTTTGTGGCTATGTTATATAAGCTGGGAGTTTGGGGCTATTTTATTTGTAATTGCTGTTACAAATAACAGGCACAAAAAAGGAAACTCTAAATGCTATTAATTGACTCACAGTTACAGAAAAGGACTAGTTTATTTTAGTTTAAATCCCAGATGGTTTTAGGATGTGATGCTACCTTCTGTTGAACCATGTGTTTGGAGAGGTTGCTAGATAAGATTTCAATAATTCAAAATAGAGAAGTACTCGACTGCATGTTGCATCTTTAAGGTTTGTTTGGTTTGAGGGTTCTGTTTCCTTTTTTGTTTTTAAATAAAGCTAAAAGTAGGATACTCTTAATATTTTTAGCTTTCAGAATAAATACATAAGGTTGAAGTCCCGCCAGAGGGCAGCCTTTGGGCAAGTTCATACCATGACTGAAGTTCATTCAGCCAAAATAGCTCCTTATGTTTTGATCCTCTTCTAGAATAATTGTCTTTAAATTTTTGTAATACTTACGTATTACTCATATATTCATGTATGTCAGTGCTTTCTGAAAGCACTAGAAGAGGTAAAGAAATGCTGAAGCTACAGATTTTGAAAACTGAATGCGAATTGCTTTCTTGTTTTGTCTTCTGTGAAAATGTAAGTTGGTAGGTATTGCAACTACTTAAAAATATTTTGTTAGAAATTGACACACAAAATACTGTATGTTGTTCTAAATTTATAGTCAAAGTCTCTCCTGTGCTGTGATTATTTAGCCTCATCTTACAAGAAATTTTATTCTTAGACATAGACTTTGATTTATGCCCATCTGACTTTTTCCCTTTTTCAGTGGAGGATAGGGGTGGGGGTTGTTATTGTTGTTTTGTTGGTTTTGTGGAGTTTTTGTTTGGATTTGGGTTTTTTTGTATTGTTGTTCTGTGTCTTTTGATTGTTAAGAAAATCTGGATGATGATTTGCAGCCCTTTCTTTTGGATGTTAAATCATCTTGAAAGATGAAACTGCTGTTTCTTGAGTTTTGACTGAATGTGATGAGGTGTACACAAGGTGTCCCTCAGTGGGACTGGAGGCTGTATTTTTACAATTTACATTGTTCAGTCTTCATTTCATATTGGTGTAGATTGTCAGTACTTTTGGTGCAGCTATTCTGCAACTCATTTCAGTAAGTGGCATGTTGAGGGCAATGTTGTTGGTTCTTATTTGCCTTAATTTTAAGTTCTTGATTTCAACAGTTGGGCAGTAGCAGTCACCAATTTTTTTTTATTTGAGAACTAGTCTCACTGGCTCCTGGTTGTATTGTAGAAAGGGTTTTCAACTCTAGCAAAAGTTTTTTCCGATTAAAATAAATATAACTGCATTGTGATTTGGTCAATATTTTAAATATTCTTTTAGTATGTAAAAGTTAAAACAGTGCCAACTCTCAATTTTCGTGTCCTTCTTACCTCCCTCTTAGGGTCTCTGGAGCTGGATACGCCAGCACAGCCTGTGAATAACCATCACTCCCATTCTCACACTCCAGTAGAAAGTAAGTATTTGAAACTTATAAAGATGGCCACTTTTTATGTTTCCTTTGGGTTTTTTTGTTGAGTAGTACCAGGAAAAAGATAGTTCAGAACTTTTTTCCCTCCATCATTGCAGAGAGAAAACAAAACATAATAAATGCTAATAATGTCTTTGAAGAAGTGCAAGAATGAAATAGGCTTTACTGGTGGGAATTAGTTGAAAGGGCTAGCATAATTTGACTTTCAAGCTGAATAGATTTTACACTTAAGTTCCCTTCATTTATTTCATTTAGAAAGGAAACAAAATCCGTCTTCTCACCATAGTACAACAGATCATGTTCCTGAAAAGAAGTTTAAATCTGAAGCTCTTCTATCTACCCTGACTTCAGATGCTTCTAAAGAAAATACACCAGGTAATCCTAATTGTCTTTCATTTCATTGCTTTTTAATAATAGGAAGAGAAACTTAATTATATTTGTGAGTTAATCTTCTGAAATCACAGAATCATCGAATAGGTAAGGGTGGAATGGACCTCAGTGGGTCATCTGGTGCAGCCTCCCTGCTCAAGCAGGGTAATCCTAAAGCACCTTGCAAAGGATTGTGTACAGACAGTTCTTGAATATCTCCAGTGAGGGAGACTCCACAGCCTCTGAGCAACCTGTTCCTATGCTACCTGTCCTGTGTGTGGCCACCTGCACAGTAAAGAAGTTCTTCCATATATTCAGTTGGAGCTTCTTGTGCATCAGGTTCTGCCCGTTGCCCTTTGTCCTATTGCTCAGCGCCACTGAGCAGAGCCTGGTTCCATCCCATTGACACTCTTCCTTCAGATGCTCGTAGACAATGATTCGTCTCTTCTCAAGGCTGAACAGGCTCAGCTCCCTCAGCCTTTCATCATAAGTGAGGTGCTCCAGTACCTTAATCATCTTTTTTTCACTCCACTGAACCTATTCCAAGAGCTCCACGTCTCTTGTACTGAGGAGCCCAGAACTGGGCACAGCACTCCAGACGCAGCTTTGCTAGGGCTGAGTAGAGGGTCAGGATCACCTGCCTCAACCTGCTGGCAATGCTCTTTCTAATGCTCCCCAGGACACCATTGGTCTTCTTAGCCCCCAGCTGGTGCTGTTGCATGGGATTATTCCTGTCCAGGTGCACTGCACTTCCCTTTGTGGGACTTTTAGACCATGTGCCATGAATAATGCCTTTCTGGGGTCTGCCATTCAGCTAGTCCTCAATCAGAGGCTGATATCCCTTTCCCTGGGATTTTCAGTCACTTGAAACATGAGAAATTGCAGGCATTCTTATTCATCTGTGTTGTCCATGAAGCGTGTCTGCTTTGTTGTCATTTCACAGCTGTATGCTGGCTGTTTCTTTTTATTTACACTTTGAGGAAGATAACAGTACAGTTTTGTTCAGCTAGTAGTAGAAATACAAGAGATCAATGCATTATTTTCAGAAAAAAATGTATACAAGAATTTCCAAAGTAAGGGAGAAGAATTTTCACACCTTTTTTTGAGGGTTGGTCTGAAAATAAATGTTTTTATGTGTCATGTATGTCAAAGGAGAAGTCTTTTTGAATAGTGACTAAAAAAACCTAAACTTTTCTGCCTATTCTCAATATTAAGGTGTTTCATAGTTTCTTTTCTGAAAATAAAAGACTAAGGAGTTAGAGTAAGTCAGCTACCTTGTTTTGGAGTTCAGTAATGTTTGTCAGTTTTAAGTAGTTTCAGTCATGTCTATTTAAATTTTCTTTTGAAGAAACTTCCCATGAGCCTGCAAATAAAATGTAGCTATATTTGAGCAGCTGTCATTCTGCAGATGACCCTAGAAATTGTGTTGCATTAAAACTGATCTGTAGTTTTTAGAATTAAGATTGTTGAAAGTTTTATCTCAGAAATAGTATAGGTATGTAATCATTCTTACCCTGTTCTCGATGATTATAGTAGAAAATAGAGAGAAATTACATGGAGAATTGTTTCAATATAGGCATAGGTATAGCAGCTGCATTTGTTCTTCAATAGCTGAGTATCATAGTGAGAGCTGTCTTTCTAAAAGGACTCCTTGCATATGAGGATAGATAGGGAACAAACTTATTTTTTTTCCTCCATAAACAAATACTGTCTGTGTCTAATTACTTTTAAAACATTTTTTCCAAATTATTAGACTATTCTGATGTGTAAACGGAGTTCCTACTCTTTCACTGGTTGTCATATAACTCTTCTTAAAATGCAAAGGAATTTAGTTTCATTTTGAATTTCATAAATGTGTTCTATTCATCAAGGGTGTCGAAACAGTAATTCATCATCCTCTTCAAACAATGCATACAATACAAACTCTTCTCAACCATTGGCATCATATAACCTGGGCTCATTATCTTCAGGATCCGGGGCCGGTGCAATTACCATGGCAGCAGCTCAAGCAGTGCAAGCCACGGCACAGGTAATGTCAAAATGTTCTTGTCATTCTGCCATCCTCTTAAGATTAAGAAGAAAGACTAGTGACTGGGTTTTTTTTGTTTTTTTGGTTTTTTTTATCTGAATTCCCATGATCACTTTCAGCTGATGTGATTCGGTTCTTATATTAGAATTTTATTAGTATGCGACAATTTCATCCTGTATAACTTGCCTAAAGGGACAGCTTGTTTTCTGACTTTTCCTAGAAGATATTCTCACACATTTAACTGCCTTCTGTACATAATTTCATTAACAAGGTAACGAATGAACCTGTGCATATCATTAGCAGTTAGCAGCCTTATGTAAGAGCTTTACTGTGTAATCTGATACAATATCAGTATTCCTTTCAGATGAAGGAGGGAAGACGAACATCCAGTCTAAAAGCCAGCTATGAAGCATTTAAGAACAATGATTTTCAGCTTGGAAGAGAATTTTCATTGTCCAGAGATTCAGCTGGATATTCATCATCAGCTTTGGCATCTACATTAACTCAGGCATTAAGTTCATCAACCTCAGATTCACGAAGTGGCAGAAAAAGCAAGTAGGTTTGCTTACTTGTTGACTGCAACTATAACTTTTAAGACAGCTGAGATTTCTTTCAAAAGGTCATGGGCTATATTAGAAAAGCATTGTATTTTATGTCTGTGGAGGGGAATCAGCAGAATGTAGTTACTGCTTATTGGCCATTTTTTGTTCACGGCTGTGTTCTTTAGTCTCACTTCTTTTTCTTTAAGCAAACTCACTCCATTTACTTGCTTTTTTATCTGAGAGACAATCAAGTGTTTTCCCTCACTTTTCTGTGTTTTGGAGAAGTTGGATCTAACAGCAAATGTTGGGAATTACTGTGCAATGGTTTGTAGATGGTTTTGAAATAATTTAGAGATCTGTTTGATGCCAATTGCAAGTAAACATGACACTTTCTAATGACTGACTATCTAGAACAGGGAATGAATTTTATTTCTGATTTAAATGAAGTTTTAAAACATTTTTAACAATACAATGTCACGACACATTCAACAGTCAGAACTTGAAAGAATTTGTCTCAAAATGCCCATCCTTTTAAATTGACTTGAGTTTTTTCCTTCATTCAAATTTGTGTGTGTTCACAACTCAGTTAATAATGCTGTTTTAGAAGCATTTTTCATCTATGAATATCTTGGGTGTCAGGTCTGACCTATAAGCAAATGCAAAGAAATTTTATTCTGGCACCATTCCTATGGAGTGATTGCTGATGCTTGAGTGGAGATTAACAGAGAATCGGTCGTTTTCTAAACAGTTATTGTACAAGACATATGACATTATTTATATGGAAATTCCTGTTCTGTTGGTAACAGTTTTTATAAGGACTTGACACCAAGGCTGTTGATGGAAAACTTTGTAAAGAAAAGCATTTGTTAAAGCCACTTGACAGCTTAGAGCTGTTAAATTCCATTGATTAGAGCAGCGGGTCTTGCACTTGTAAGCTGGTATGACTTGTTTCCTTTTCCAAGAGCCTTCAGTGGGTGCATTCCAGTGCTTGCAGTAGTTGAATGAAATGATAGCTTTGGGATTTACATACTGCAGTATTTCAACCAAGTCAACCAAGTACTTGTTTAGTGATTCTTTCACTTGGCAGAAAATAAATTATGTATGCTATTTTTTTCCTTTTTTTACTCTTCCTCAGAAACAACAACAAATCATCAAGTCAGCAGTCCTCCTCATCATCTTCTTCTTCCTCTCTATCTTCATGTTCTTCTTCATCTGCACTGGCACAAGAACTGTCTCAGCAAACAGCAGTAATACCAGAGTCTGATTCTAATAGCCAGGTTGATTGGACCTATGATCCAAATGAGCCACGTTACTGTATTTGTAATCAGGTAAGGATGGCCCCCAAATTGAAATACAACTACAGCTGCTGATGTAGCTGAACTTCCTTCTCTGAATGCTAATTTTGAAAAAACTGTACTTTTACTCTTGAACTTCTGATCTTTTTTTATTTAACTTACTGGTGATGTGAATAATGAACTATTGAAGCTAAAAATAGTCAATTTTTTTAGTGATGTGATATCCTTGGAGAGTTTTAAATCTGGTAATGGGACTTCAGGAATAATTAAATTAAAAATGTAGGGGATTCACTGTGAATTTAGTTCTTTATCCAATCTGGAATATGCAGATGTATCTTCTTTTGCATAAACAGTTTTTGAAAATCAATTCACTATGAACATGATGGTGTTTGGGTTGGGTAAAAAAGTAAAATGAAAATATTGTTACTGCTGTTAATGGAAAAACTTCTCAAAGGAAGAAATTTGAATGTTGGCCCTTACAAAATGTTAATTGCTAAGGGTTTTTTTTCTTATTTTACTAGGTGTCCTATGGTGAAATGGTAGGCTGTGATAACCAAGATGTAAGTAACAAAGTTCAAAAGGTTCATGAGAGGCTTGTGCATATAACTATTGCTTTTACGAGTTGCTATTTTTTTAGAGTTTCTTCTTGAGTAGAGTTTTTGAGTAAAGTGCCTATTATTTGAACCATCCTTCAGGAAACTTCTCTCCAAACACAACTCAGGGTCTTTTAGAAACCTTCAGCCTTTGCTAGGTTCAAAAATGCCCTGCTTCAAAATATTCTTGATTTCTGTGAATTTACAGCTATTTCACTATTTACAAGAGCTGTCCCTTTCAAAGGAAAAGTTTTCAAAGAACAATTGAATATAATAATGTATTTACTGACATTGCTATATTTAAACGGAAGTGAGTGATGAGATTACTTTGTCAAACTAAGCATTTCAAAGCACATCATAGTTATTTTGCTCTGTGAGTCCATCTATGACTCCTAGAATTTGTATCATTTTTCTTAGTGTGCTGAGTGTATGTTGCAGATCCTCCCCTCTCCTTGTTTTGTCCTGTGACTTGAGTGAAATGCAGAATCTATGCATTCCACTCTTGTTTCATTTTCATAGAATTGTAGTTTTGATAGGCATTTTGAAAAAAAAACCCAAATCCAAAACACTCTCTTTTAACTCTTTTTATAGTGTCCTATTGAGTGGTTCCACTATGGATGTGTTGGACTGACAGAAGCACCGAAAGGGAAATGGTACTGTCCACAGTGTACAGCTGCAATGAAGAGAAGAGGCAGTAGACATAAATAAATTCTTTCATCTGGAAAAAAATTGCATACTAAAGGTTTTATAAAGGACTTGGGAGGAGAGAGGCAACTCTCACCACACTTCCTTGCAACCTCTGAAGAGTAACATAGCAATCACAGAATGGTATGGTTGAAAAGGACCGTAAAGATCTTCTAGTTCCAGCCCCCAGTCATAAGATCTTGAACTACTGGTTTTGCTAAGTTGTGTTTTAATATTGTAGGTAAATTATTTACGCATCTTGATGCGTTACAGATACTATTCCAGTGAGCCTTGGCTTGTTCCGGTGGCCAACATATGCAGACATTTGTACTATCAAACCATTTTCTCTAAGCAGTGGGCATTCTACAATTACTCAATCTTCCAAAAATTCAGATAAGTCAAGATTTTAAATGTATGTTTTATATACAACAGATATATTCTGCTGCATGTACTGTACTCAAGAACTGTTACGTAACACTATGTATATTAATAGTGCAAAAAGTCAGTGCTTCTGAAAGGAAAAAAGAGACAGTGGTTTTTAAAATGCCTTTATAGCTTTGGTTCTTTATGAAACTTAATTCAGCAGGCTGAAGAAAATGGTTCTTGTATACAGCGGGCTGTTGTCCTTTAGGATACTTGAGTATGTAAAAACAAATGCTGTAGAATAAAACAAACTTGTGCCATTAGTCTTTATATGTTTCTCCAAGAAGGCGGGGGCCATAAGAAGAAAAAAAGGTGTTAAAGTGACAATAAATTTTTATACCAAATGTGTTTATTTTTTTGTGCAAGTAATCCTTTAAATTTGAATTGTATTAGGTGTAAAATAAAGAACCTCAACTCCTCAAATTAATGTTTTCTGTACATTTGTCTAAAAAAGCACTGTCGCTGAAATAGTTTCACAGATTTATTTTTTTTTCTGTGGCTTTTTAATGCATCAGCACTGAACAGAAAGATGGGTTTTATGTCTATTTTTTCCTTCTTCCTTCCTCCTCCTATTAAAAAAATATGCTTTCCCTTTGGAATAAAGATTTTACATTAGTCCTGGGTTAGGCTGAAAGACTGTGGCTGTCATGACCCATGAAGAGAAGAGGGGTAGAGAAGCAGTGTTCCATTGCATGACTATGCAAGTAGTGTCAAGGGAATAAAAACAGATAGGTCCATTAGTAATAACAGTATGTGCAGAGAATGAAACCAGGCTTCTGTCACTCCATGTTTTTTCAAAATGAAAAAACTAGGCATTTAAAGTCCATGAACTCAGGCAAAATACATGTGTAAGAAGAGGAATGTGACTATGGATGATAAATAGACTTTGGCAAAAGAATAGGATAGAAGTTGGTGAAAATACACAGCAAGGAGCAGTTAACTAAGGTTCTCTTGAAACTGGGTGTCTCGGTTTGAAAGACAGGTATGGTCTAAGGAAAGGCAAGAGCCCCTTTTCTGCGATGCAGAGTGCAACCCCCCTCCCTTTTAATTATTTTAGGTCCAATTCAGACACCTTCAGGCAGGAGATATGGGGATAAGAATAACAGTTCTTTACTGGTATCTAACAAGGCAGAAAACAACAACAGCCATAAAAATTGACAACAGAACAGAACAGTCTAGCTCCGCTCCAGTCCCTTCTGGCCGCAGGCCGTCTCCCTGTGCTGTTACCGGTGCTGTGGGGGCAGGGCAGGTCCCGCGCAGTTGAAGAGGGCTGGGTGATGGCGGCCGCGGCCCAGGGGAGAGAGGGGATGGAAAAGTGACTCCCCCCTCACGGTGTCGGTCGTGGTGCTCAGCAGAGTGTCCGGAGATAGTAGGGTGAGGTGGGAGAGCAGCAGAGCGATGTCCAACGGCAGGGAGCGTGGATCTCAGTGCTGGGATGGCAGGGGAAGATGCCAGAGCAGAGCCCAGGCTGTCTTCCCACTCCACGAGCCAAGCGAGAGAGAGTCCCCCGCTCCAGACCCCCCGTCCCACCTTTCCTTTTCCGGTTCCCCCCCCCTCGCCCTCCACCCACCCCCCTACGAGAGAACATTATCTGTCGTTTTCAGGTGTAGCCACAATTACTTAGCATAACAATGGGAGGAATTCCACAGAAAGAAAAGGGGAGCAATCCAACACCCAACACTGGGAACTCAACCCGCTGTGTATATATTTCTGTGGAAATCTCAGTCTAAAAAAACCACTTGAAGACTACACTATCTGGTTTTAACTGAGGCTGTTGAGACAGTGGAGATAACAAAGTGTTTGTTCTGTGGGAAACTGGTGCCATGCTATAAACTGAAATTAAATAAACAATCAGTAATCTAGATTCTCCTTACACTGAATGTCTGTCCCAAGGGCTGTGAACCAAGTCCCTTGAGAATTAAGACTATTTACAGCAAAAGCTCTCATTCTGCTGTACCCATACCTAAGATGGTACCAAAACTACAAATCCAAAATAAAATTCCAATTTTTAGAGTGAATATTGGATCGTTGTTTCATTGGGGAATATAAATTATTTTTTCATTGAGAAATTAGAGCACTCACAAGAGGAAAAAGCTTGTCCTTATTAGTAAATTAGTACTTAGTATCAAGAAAACAGAAATGGACAAATGTGAAAATATGGGGAAAAATGCAATACCTAAGTCAAAGATGTAGAACAATCAAACCTGTACATACTTTTGTTTTCTAAATTGGAAGCCTGTAAGAGAAGCTTACAGGTCAGGAGATGATTAGACTGTAAAAGCACTGAGCAGTGAGAGTAGTTGCATATTGAGAGAGTTCATGGTCAATAGAGTTGCTGGGCACTTCCCTGAGTAGACAAGTACAGGTGCAAAGTCTCTCATTAAAGCTTTTTTAAAAACTGATGCACCGGTTGAAGAGTGGGCATCCCTTGACTGGCACATCCACACTGGTATTTGCAAAATAGAATAATAAAGAGTAAAGGAATAAATTAGCAATATCCCCAACATACACTGCTAAAGAAGAGCAAGACTCTGCTGTTCAAGTTACAGAGGAGATCAGTCAAAGAGGCCTAAATAGTAACATAATGTTTGCACATATTTTGTTTTCTCAAAAAAATACCCAAAATGGAAAGTGCTAAAAGCATCAGATCAATCTTATGACATACTGTCTGATAAAGTGGAAAATGTATTTCAACATTTTGCTAAAATAATGTAAATACAAAATAATATATAAAATAATACTTAGATCTCACTTTACCTGCAGCTTAGTCCTCTGAAGTAACTATTACTAGGTAGGAAAGTGATTTTGAAGTTATCTAGTAATTTTATGGAAACCTCAGCTCACTGTTCAGCAGCAGGTCACATACGTGCTGAAAATAACTCAGTGGGAGATAAAAAATAAAACAGAAAACAGTTTTACACTGTGTAAATTGATGGTGCAGTTAGGTCAATGTAGTGTAAAATTCTGCTTTGTTACAAAAAGACAGCAAAGCTAAGAAAAGGTTCAGACTGGAGGGTGAAAGCTGTACAATGACAACACAGCTGAGAAGCAGATGAATTGTCTGGGACTTCTGGATGGGAAAGAGGCAGCTCCATGAGGATATACTAGGGATCTGTAAATTCAGAAGTGATGTAGAAAAGGTGTGTGTTTTGAAGTTTCAGCCAATGACAGGAAAAATGAAAGATGATTCTCAAAAACAGAAGAGATTAAAATGCAACTTTAAGGTGTTTTGGTTAGTATCTGCATTAATGTTCAAGATTTTCCAGTGCTGAAGTACTTTTCACTTTGAAAGTGCTTTCCAAACACTCATCCACAGTTATTTACTTAAAGACTTCTGTTAAGAGGGTGAAAGGAATGTACTTAAAATGTCTCTCTCTGGAGGCTGACAAGCCTTATAATATAAAAGATTAAAAGCTTTCCTCTTTCCTATTGTTTGAATCTTAAGGAGTCATATTTAAACTCATGAAGGAAAGACATCAAAACATATTGTTCCTAATTTCATCATCACATCATAAAATTGTAACCTGATTTCCTATTTAGCAAATGATAGTGTGATTTTAAATCAACCCCAAAAATTGTGTGTAATTCTTTCTCCAAAGACTCTTTTAAAACAAACAAATTAATTATCTGCATTATATACATTTTACTAATTTTCAGTGTTGGCACTACCTGGTTTTACATTATTTTCAAAGGAAAGAGTCTCTTAAACATGCTTTAGTTTTAAAAGTTCAGCAAAACATAGTTATACAGAAATAGTGATTAAATTAAAATAATGTATTAGAAGGTTATTCGGCTACTTTGTACTGTATTTCAGAGCAATTCTGATTTGGTTATATTTTGGTTATATTTTAATTTTTTTCAAAATCAAATCCTAAGTGCATCTACATCTACCTCTAGTCATAGAACATAACTCCATAATTAAAAAATATAACAAAACAACCCACAAAAGAAACAGGTTCAACAAACCAGGCTCTCTTCTAATGAGACAAACAAAAATGCTTTTTTTCACTTTTCACCCCCTCTAGACAATTCAAATTATGTGTGAAATATTGAAAAATGACAGTAAAACATTTTAGATCTCTCAGACCTGAGAAATATCTTCCTTAAACCTTGGTTTTTCAACAGACCTTTGCCTGGAATGCTAGCTGCATGCATAACCTGTTTAATCAGAGTGGTCAAGATCACCCACTGACAGTGTGATGTTCAGCCTTCTCCCAGCTGTACCTCAACGGTTCTGCATGATGTCCCTCTCCAGTTTCAGCTTTCAAGCCCATCAGGTGAGTTTTGAGCAAGCTGTGCAGCCCATAAGGCCAGAACTGAAAGGCAGTGTAGTTACTCTGCATGGGGCAGGACACAAAGAAATCATCAGACCTCGTGCCAGCTGCAATGCAGATGTTCTGTGTGGCTTCCTTCACTCCGTTTATTCATGTCACCTGGCTTTGTAAGATGTAAAAACGGTTAAATCTAATTTTCATCTTAACTTTCAGAAATATCATGTTGAGTAGGTTGTCAAAAGTCAGTGCTTGAAAGATGTAATGTACTTAAAATTATTTCTAAAGTAACTTCCGTGCCACAGTGGTTGCTGTTATCTTGTCCTTCAGCAATCATACTGTAGCAGCTGGACTTGTAAGAGAAGCTGTACTGTTATCATCAGATCGAGAAGTTAAGAAATATACTGTTATCTTTTCCTGCCTATCCATAAGAACAACAAAATAGCATGTCAGGCGTCTTCACATATTCTATTCACTTGTACAATAATTTCGGGTTTTTTTGAGAAAGAAAAATGGCATCAACTGAAATGGCAAGGGAGAGTGAAGGACTGGAAGTTCATGCAAAAGAAGTGTGTAGTTCAGAGTTTCAGGTCAGAAATTTGGCAGTCTTCTTTTGGACAATGAGCAACACCAAGAGGCTAGTGTTCACTTTTGGTTTCTATCAAAGTAATACTTGATCATTTTTTCTTTCTACGTGATACCACGTATGATATCACATATATCATGTGATTCCATTCTACATATCTACTTTCCATCCTGCAGAGAATTTATGGCAAGTGAAGAAATACAGAATCCCCCAACTGTGAATATGGAAATGGAAAAGTTGATAAAGGAGCAGATGGTACTCAGTGAAGAGAGACTGAAGGTTTTGCAATATATCGGGTATGTCAAAAGAGGGTATAGCATAAAGGAAAACAATTGTTGCTGGAGTTAATGAAGGACTTGGCTACAAAATGCACTTTGCTTCCTGTCAATGTGTGATTGCTAAATGCAGCAGTAAGGCAGGGTCTACATCTATGTCTGTACAGCTCTTTTAAATGTAAAAAATGCATTCTTGATTTTCAGTGCCCCAGCTACACTTAATAGGTGGCGATCAGGCTCTAAAAATGGAGGAATGCAGAAGTAAATCTTGAAACATAGTAGAAATGGGTAAAGATGGGTGGAGAGCTAGAAGTTGCTTTTGTCAAGGCATTTTTTTCTCCATGGCGTGGGATTTTATTTGCAGAATAAATTAAGAGAGGAGTCTGGATAGAAATCTAACGTTGCTACATTTGAATATCCATCCTGAACACAAGACACATTGGTGTGGGTGCAATGCATTACGATCTTTACAGGGAGGTTTTTTACGGTGGATGTAGGAACAAGGTAGATGACAGTTGGCCTTGAACAACAACAATCTCAGGTTTATTTTCATTGCCAAGATGGCTGTAAATAAAAGAAAGCCCAGTAGTATGGCTATTCGGATTCATAATTTTATATTTGAAGTACTGACTGGTTTGTATTTTAGGATACCTGACTCTTGTTTCCTACTTTGATAGCACCTTGTTGCCTCCAACACGTGCCAAATCCGATGGAAACGAATGGTGCAGAACTCTGGAGAATTGAAACAAAAGTCTAGGTAGGTCGGGAAATCCTAAGAACAGTCTGGAATTCAAGCAATATTTTCTTTTCTCCTGGGCAACGATGAGGCAGACGGTTGCTTTGAGAGTGCATGTTTGCTCTATTCTTTGTTCCGTGTGTTGCCACATACCTTCTCAGTTGCTTGGAGGTGGCAGTAAGAGCCAAAGAAGCTGCCTGTGGCATGGCTTTCCTTTGGCCAGTACAAACACCTGTGCATGGGGAGATCTAGCAGGAACTGGCTCGGTTAGAATGAATCTGGGGGAAATCAAAAGTTAATTTTGACGTGGATTCCTTCTCAATCATACAAAAATACTCCTTTTTAACTCTTGATGAAGAAGAGGGGAAGTATGAGAAGAAGAGGGGAAGTATTGGAGATACTTCCTTTCTCTGTGTCCTTGCAGCATGCCTTCCCTCTCTGTGTCTGCCTTCTCTTGCTCCAGAGCACATCCAGTTGGGATGTTTGTAGCCTGTATGGTAGCAAAGAAGTTGGTAGCGATTGTAAGTACCTTGCTACTTTGAAGCATAATGATAAACAGCTGTGTATGAAAATGTCTTGATTTCTTTGGCTGGTAGTGTCTGGTGTCTGGTAGGCACTGCTGGCATCTGTTCCGTGTGCTGAGATTCAGCACATGGCCTCTGTCATGTTTCCATGTCACACTGCACTGTGAAAGATGGGAATTTTGACTGTGGTCTCTTCCGTATCATTCAGACAGCCCTAATGTGGAGTGCGTGGAGAAAATGAGCCTCCACTATGAGCTGGTCGAGGGCAAATGTCAGGAGAAAGGGCAGATGTGCAAGTTGAATGCCACAGCTTTTGGCTGTGATAGCCGTGGTCCAATGTGTCATTAAAGTGCGTCTGAGGATGCACCAGACAGTGAAATAACAAGTGGAATTCCTTTTTAACCTCCGCCTTACTCTGTTCAAAAAGTAAGCCATCCGTTTGGTTTCACAGTAGTAGTTGGTATTTGTACTTGAAATGTGGAAAAGCCGTAACAAATGCCAGTAATGAAGGGAGTGCTGTCCTACATGAATGTGGAAGATGCAAGGAGCCTCAGCCCTTGTGCTAAATCTGTCTTATCTTGGGAAAGAAATTCCACCTCTGCATCAATTTCTCCCTTTGTGTCCAACCAGATGGTATTGTTTAGTAATCTAATATGGCATGTAGGAGGCTGAATCTATCTCTGTCCATCACAAGAAAAGAAACACTACGTTTAGCCAGGCTCTCTGAAAGCCACACAGTATTTCTTCTGTGCATGTCAATAATTTGTTCTTCTTTTCCTTCAAATGACCCTGTTGGATATGAACATTTGCACAGCAGAAGATGCTGAAGTCGTGCACTCCAACATGCTTCAGATGACTGAGAAACGAAAATGTAGGTTTGAAGAAGAAGTGGAGCACGTGGATGTACGTTTCTTTTATTTGATGACATATATCTTCATCACTCCTTGGGATTAGTCTGTTCTTCCTGTGCTCCCACCTGCAATGCCTTCTGCGTGGTAGGCTATTGATGTCACCTTAGAAAGAGGTCCATAGTGTGACAAAACACTCCAGAGAAACAGTTTGGTGTGGAAGAGTTTCATGTGGAAGTGTTCATAATTCTTGTGTTTATTATTTGTAATAGAAATAGATTGTATTTTTATGATCATTTCTATCTGAAATACATAGGATAGCGATGAATGACGTATGGCCCAGTCTGCTTAAGATCAGACTTCAGGAAGAGCTGGAAATGATCTCCCAAATGTCTTCCAATCTTTTCTATACATAAAAAAAGTCGGGCAGTTGTTTCTAAAGGGATAAATTATAGAATGTGATTTGGTGCTTTATGGTGCCAGAATAAACAGAAGTTTTGAGAATCCGCATTCTTACCAGTTTACTTGGAGACTGATTTTTTTTTACTCTCCAGATAGAAGACGCCATGTTGGATACCAGTCGTAAAATTCCAGGCAGCCTTTTATCATGTTACATATCCTCTTACTCATTCATTTCACCTTCCAGCAGTTTAGAAAGAACTTGTTCACTTGAATGTTTTTCTTTGGAGTGATTTGAAGGAGACGGCTAAATGGCCATAATCCAGGTAGAAACATAAAAACAAGGGTGTGCTTAAAGACAGGACTTCTTAATGCAAAGAGCCCTCTGAAATTCAAAATACCTGCTATAAAATGAAAAATGTAATCTTTGACTTTTAGATGGGAATTTCAACTCTTCAGTTTCATTCTGTCAGGTGCATTTTTGCTAACTGCTTGATTCACACTGAATGGACAGTCCTGTCTTATTGTTGGTATGGCAACAGTGATAGAGATCACTGCTGCTTTCTGTAGAAAGTGGCTGCAAGTTGCTATGACGAGATCTTGTGCAGGTCTAGAGTCTGATTGGATGTGAGGTTCTCATTGTTTCAGAACACCAACTTGGGGTGGCAGTGTCAGAGGTGTTCATTATCTAGGAAGATTTTCATAGGCGATGAGTTTTGCTGAGGTAGCTTTCTCTTCTGGGTGTAGAAGATATATGCATAATTAACTTCCTTGAATCCTAAATAGTTGGGGAGATTTTAGTATCTACGAAACCATTTTTACTAGCTTTTTTATGTGACCTTAGATGATGAAAGTGATCTGGATACAATCTTAGAAAAAAGGCAAACAGTGAGCTGTGAGGAAGAGCTGAAGGAGTATTTGGAGAACACCCTTTCTTCTTGAGATCAAATTAGAACAAGGTATGAATTTTGTATGGTAAACTTAAAAGGTAGAGCATCTTTGAACATTGGTTGTACTACTTAGGCCTTGTTTTAATGCTGTTGTGTGAAGGTATGGAAAAGGGTGCTTTTCACTTCATGTAAGAATATAGAATAATGTCCCTACTGAACAAGGTTAAGGCAAATAATGCCCACGGTTTAGGAATGGGACAAAGGAAGACTGCTATCATTCAAAAACCATAGCACATCAGTATTACTGTGCATACCATCACATCCATGCCTTATTCAGAAGGTAAAAGTAGTAGTGCAGATTCTTGGATCACCGGAATCAGAAGTTGGTCTGCACCATCATCTCTTCACTCATAGATTTGATCTCATTCAAAGTTCTAGGAACTCAGACGTTTAAGACAGCCAAGCACTGGCAACTTTAAAATCCATCTAAAAATTGGTACAATACCGCTCTCCTTCCTGAAGATCTTAGCAGCAGCTCTGAAGCCGTAGAGGAAGCAGCACTGTTCACACACCCAGGAGGTCTTTCCTACCTGCTCGATCAGAGGCACATTAGAAGAGCAGTATGGACCTGAGAGGCAGATGCACATACCTTCACACACCTCGCAGTGGGACTGTGGTTAGAGCTGGAGGTTTGATACTCTTCCTGATAATTTGAGCCGTTAAAACAAAGCCAGAGGTAACAGACCAAGTGAAAATACAATGCCAGGTTGTGGAAAGAGAATGTTACCTATCTGAACTCGTACAAAAATTCCCCATCATTCTCTTTGTTTAGGAGACCAAGTCAATGTCCGTGTAAATGAAAACAAGCGTGAATATTGATTTTTCTTGAATAAAGACTCAGCTTTATGTCCAAGTCAAAGGCAAATAAACCAGAAAGGCTCCGCTGAGCACAGTGCAGAGCTAACATGGAAGACAGTCATTTGACCTCTTATGTAAGCAGTGTTGGAATGGTTCCCCATCCAAAAGGAAGGATGTCAAATGCTTCTTTGGAAATATTTTAACTTCTGTGCGTTTCTTTCTTTGTAATGAACTAATCTCTAACAAGCCAGGACGTGATTGTGTTCAGTAGAAACAGATCAATGGCAACATTTAGCCTAAAGGTTTTATGAGATTGATCAGGAAGTTCGATTTAGATTTAAAGGCACTGTAGTCATATTTAATTTTATTTCTCTCCGTACCTGAGTCTCTTAAACAGGGACCTTCAATTGAACAGGAACGGGACACTGAAGCAAATTGTAATGGATGATGTAATGGCTTACCCAGAAGCATTTTGTGGGAATTGATTTCTTCTAGGTATCCATCAGCCAGCATTTTAGTGTGAAGGGAATCTTCAAACAGGTAAAACAAAAATTCCCGTTGGTTTCAAACCTGACTGCTATATTAATTTTTCACTTTGGAGAAAATTTTCATGACCTTTAAAATTCAGACTGTATCAAGTATTGTTTCAGCCATTGAAGAAAGTGCTTTTGATGGAGATAGGAGAGGGAAACCAAAACATTTCTCAGAGCCACACTTTGAGCTCTGTCCTTGTTACAAACGGCACTTGAGCAAATGCATTTGCCTTTGGAACAGAAAACGACAAGGTAACAGGCTTATCATTACGGATTTGAGTGTTCCAGGTTCTTTAGATAGTAAGTGATCTATTCAAGATGATCTCTTCCTGAAATAGATCCATTTTGAGAAGGGATATGGATTTCTTAGAAGAAGGCAAATCCCTATGTTAAAACGGTGTGGTGGGTGCTTTTTGTTGTTGTTTTGCTTTTAGAACTTGCAAGGCACAATCGACTTCATAGTTCGAGATGCAGATAAGACCACGACATTCCAAACAGGTGTTTCTTTTTGGTTGTTTTTCAACCTGTCTATCTTTGGATTGTAACCAGTAGAACTGTGCTTGAACTGGAAAGAAGTAGCGGAGGTTTCAGAAGTGGAGCATGCGGTGGAACAGTAAGCTGAGAGCATTGTGCAAGGAGAGGAAAGAGGGGAAAATGGTAAGAGTTTCCTGAGTCGGAAGGGACCCCTAGGGATCGTCAAAGTCCAACTCCTGGCCCTGCACAGACACTCCAACAGTCCCACCCTCTGCATCCCTGAGAGCATTGGCCAAACGCTCCTGGATCTCTGGCAGCCTTGGGGCTGTGCCCATTGCCTGGAGAACCTATTCAGTGCCCGACCAGCCTCTGAGGAAAAAAAACTTTCCCTGATAGCCAGCCTAATCGTCCCCTGACACAGCTCCTGGCATTCCCTTGGCTCCTGTCCCTGGTCGCAGAGAGCAGAGAGCAAAGCTGTCCCTGTGCTGCCCTTGGGAGGAGCTGAGAGGTCCCAAGTGAGGTGTGAGCTCAGTGTCCTCTCTGCAGCTGAATCAAATGCCCTGAGCCACTCTTTGTATGGCTTCCCCTCCAGCCTCTTCACTATCCCTGTGTCCCTCCTTTGGACATTTCTCCAATAGCCTGAGGTCTTTCTGACGCTGTGGCATCCAAAATTGCCCCCAGGGCTTGAAGAGAGCGCAGTCCCAGCCCAGAGCAGAGCTGGACAATCGCCTCTCTCGAGCGAGCGGTGCCAGAAGATAGGGACAGTTGTCAAAAAATCAGCTGGAGAAAGAAATCTAACAGAGAAACAGGTGATCTTGGCACAGGAAATGGAAGAAGCAGAGGAAGAAGAAGATGAGGAGAGGATTCTTTGTAAAAGTGAAGAAAATGAGCATGCAGAACAGGGACTAAGCATTATGCAGGTAAATAAGTGAGCAAGAGAATAAGTTTGAAAGTGAAGGCAGTTTTGTCCAAAAGAAGGAGGAATAGGAAGTCTTTTTGCTGAGAATGAATAGAAAGGTTTTTTGCATTTAGTTTGTATACGAAGCGCACAGGGCTCTAGATCCTTTTGTGGGAAAATTGAGTGTGTAAAGTTGCCAATCATTTTGGAGCGAATTTGGAGGGTTTTGGGGTCCCAGGTGAATTTTGGGTTGAATTCTGGGGATTTGGGGGTGCCCAGGTGAATTGGGGGGGGGGGGGGGTGGCGGGGCGGGGATTTGGGGAGATCCAGGTGAGTTTTGAGGGGTCCCAGGTTGATTTTGGGGGAGAATTTGTGGAATTTTGGGGGATCCCGGGTAGCGAGGTTTGGGGTGAATTTGTGGAATGTGGGGAGTCCCAGTTGAATTTTAGGGGGAATTTGTGGAATTCTAGGGATCTCAGGGGACTTTTGGGGTGAATTTGGTGAATTTTAGGGTATACGTGTGAATTTTAGGGTTCTCAGGTGAGTTTTGGGGAGGCCAGGCGTATTTTGGGGTGAATTCTGTCGATTTTGGGGTATCCAGGTGAGCATTTGGAAGTCGTGGGAGAATTTTGGGATGAATTTGGGGGGATGCAGGTGGATTTTCCGGGGAATTTTGGTGATTTTTGGGAGTCCCAGATGGGTCTGGGAGTGAATTTGGTGGATTTGGGGGTATCTGGGTGGGTTTTGAGGGGGATTGGAGACATTTTGGGGTGAATTTGGGAGGTGTTGGGGGGACTGGGTCTTGGGGGTGATTTGAGGGATTTTGGGGGTTGCAGGTGGGATTTTGGGGTGAAGCCCTGGGATTTGGGGGTCCCCCGTGAATTTTGGGGTGAATTTGTGGAATTTTGGGAGTCGCCAGGTGAGTGCTGAGCATCCCAGGGGGGACTTCGGGGTGAATTTTGGGGATTTGGGGTTTCCCAGGTGAATTTCTGAGGTGAAAAGGTTCAAAAAGGTTTTTTTTGAAAACAAGTTAAAGTCAGAAGGTTATGGAAAATTAATAGATGTGATGCAAGTAGGTAATATGCAGACAATACACAGCGAGACAAATCATGGGAAAAATACAGTGGTAACACATGAGTGTGTGAGGATGGGATCAGTATAGCTAAGGCTCAGTTGAAGCTGAATTTGGAAAAGCATGCCAAAACTAAGAATAATAAAGGCACCTACGGGTATTTCAGTGGGAAAAGGAAGATGAAAAGAAACCTATCACACCTCCCCTATTCCCCCTCCACCCCCATAAGCCAGACAGGACTAGTGACAACAGACAAGGAGAAGGCTGAGGTACTCAACAAGTGTTGGTCTCAATTTTTACTGCCAGTCACTACTTCTACATCTCTCAGGTTATTGGACTGGTGGACTTGATTCTAACCCATAGTAGCAGGTCAGCTTTCAGACCACTTGAGGAACCTGAGCATGCAAGACCATGGGACCCACCCAGAGGCATGTCAGGGCCCTGAGAGAACTGTCAGCTGTAATTGCTAAGGTGCTTTCTCCATCATATTTGAGAAATCAAGGCAACCAGCTGAAGTCTCCAGACACTGTGTTGTATTGACTCCAATCCTCTTGGTCTTTTTTGTAAATCTTAGAGCTCTGAGTCAATTTCTGCAGAGGATTCCCAATGCAGTTTCAAAAATGGAATCTTTGTTACTGGTCCTCATGTTGATCTTGGATATTTCCATTTTCTGCACTCCTTTATTTTCCAAACATTTGTAATGACTGAAAAGAAAGCTGAGACGAGGCATTATGCTCTTTCCAGTGATATAAATGGACCAGTATTCTTTTCAGACAAATATATTTTTGCTGTGTCTAAGCACATGTGCATACCTTTGTTTGATTTATGTGTCCAGGTTTTGGCAATGGGGCAGCCACAGGGCCGTCCTGAGACAATGGCCCAGGTGCTGCCCTGCCCCGCTTTCTTCCAACTGGCTCCACTTCAGGATGTCCTCCCTGCTGAGAGAAGAGGCTGGGACAGCACCTTTAGAAATGTGACTTTCTGGGGTTTTTTTGTTTTGTTTTGTTTTGTTATTTTTAAAGTTACTAAAAACCTTCACCCTGATTTTTTGTGTTGGGTTTGGGGTTTTTTTTTCAGTTTTGGGTGGGCTTTTTGGTGGGCTTTTTGGGGGGCTTTTTTTGTCTCTTTGGGGATTATTGGTTGGGGGTTTTTGTGTGTTTGTTTGGTCTGCTTTTTTTGTTTGTTTGTTTGTTTGTTTATTACGGTTTTGTAGAGTTTTTTAAGCAAATTGATTGGAAAACTGAATAGTCCTCCACTATAGTCTCCTGGATTCACCTGAGACTCTTCCTAGGCATCTCCCTGATCCTTTTTGCAATGAGTCTCACATCATTCTCCTGAAGAAACTGTCTGCTTATGGTTTGCATGGGTGGGCTGTTTGCTGGGTGACAAACTGGGTGATGGCCAAGCCCACAGAGTGGTGGGAAATAGAGTTCATCCAGCTGGTCCCCAAGGCTCAGTCTTGGGCCCAGTCCTGTTTAATATCTTGCTCAGTGATCTGGACAAGGGGATAGAGTACACGCCCAGGAAGTTCACAGATGATGCAAAGTTGGCTGGTAGTGTTTTTTTCTTCTGGAGGACAGCAGGCTCTGCTTCTTCTTCCTCCTGTCCTGTACGCTGCTCCCTCTTCATCCCTCATTAAGTGTGCTGATTTTGTCACTTGGATGAGAAAACAAACAATTTTAGCAACAATACTAGTGGCAGGGTACAAGAAAGGAAGACTTCACATGAATCCCCCCCCAACAACAGACAATACCTGATGGCTCCTCTGCCCAGCTTACTGACTACACCGGAACCCATTGTCCCCCAAAGATACTCCCTTCTCCCTGCCCCTGGCCATGATGTGAGATGGAATAGAATAACTAAGATTAAGATTCTCCCTATGTAACTCCATCATACTTTGATTCTGGGAAAAAAAATTTCTTGAAGTTCTATCATTTCAGATCATTTGAATTTGCATACTAAAAAGTCTAGCCAGAAACTCATGACAATATTAATAGCCCATTCTAGAATGTCCGAGATGATAGACACTTCTTTCAAGAGAATGTGATACCTCACGTGACTTCTCCAGAATTTAAATGAACAGCGGGAGTAGTCTACAAGATTCTTGCTGCCATCTGGATTTCCTGGTATTTGGCTGGTCTATGTAAGCCAACCAGCTATTCAGCAGAGGGAACATTAGTGTGATACTTGATGGTATGTGAGATGGAACACAGTAATTTATGGCTTTTTGCATAGTGATGAAGCTGTAAAGAAAGCTCCATAATGCTCAGACAAAGAGGCTGCTGGACTTCAAGCAGCAAAGGCCCAAAACGAACCAGTGAAAAGGTGTCATTGAAAAAAAAAAAAAAAGCCAGGTGGGGAGCAAAGTGATACTTAAGGGCAGTTTACTGAAAGAGGAAATCTAGTGAAAAAAAAAGTCCAAGAGTGAAGGAATAACAGGGAAAATGAAACTAAGGAAGGAAATCAATCTCAGCTAATCATTTCAGAAGCTAACAAGTAGTCATTGCAATGATGCATAAAGTGAGAAATAATAAATATGTCTGCGCCAAAATCTGAAATATGAACTTTATTGCATTCTGTCTTTCACGGAATCATACAACAGTCTGTGATTAAAGATCATCTAGTCCAACTTCCTTGCCAGGTAGATCTTACAGTCGATCAAATTGCTCAAGACTAGCCAAACTGATAAGGAGCACTCTCAATGATGGGGCATCCACAACTTCTCTGGAACACCCGTTTGAGTGTCTCACCAGCTTCATTGTAGAAAAGTTTTTCCTTTTAGCCAATCTAAACCTAGTCTCAGTTTGAAAGCATGGCCCCTTGTCCTGTCTCTGCAAACCTTCTTAAAAAGTCTTTCTCCATTTGTCTTATACCCTCTTTACATATTCAAAGGTCACAATACTGTCTCTCCAGAAACCTCTCTTCTCCAGGCTAAAAGATCCTACTTTTCACAAGAACCAGGTCATAAACTGAGATGGAAGACATCTCAGGAGATCAGATCATCCAACAGCTCAGCGTAAGAATAGCTCTGAAGTCAGATCAACTAGCTTAGGGCTGTGTCTGTTTGAATTTTGAAAATTAGCAGGACCTGAAATGCTTCAAGGAAGAGAACTCTGGGTGGCTCCAAAAACAGCCTGAGAAACTCGAGCAAACTCGAAACCTCAGAAACTACCACTGCTTTCTCTCCCTCAGCGCAAGCAGTCCCAAAGAAGAAGTGTTCCCAGCAGGCTGGGATAGCACACATATACACTACATATACATGACAGGCATCGCCCGCAGCCACATCCTGCTCCTTTCTGTGGCTGGCAAGAGTGAGACTGGATGTTTACATGTGGGCAACCTGGGTCCCTCCAGCAGCTCAGACACTCAGCCTGCCCAGTGACCCCACTGTATTCCAGTATTCGCAGTGTCCCAAGGCCACAGCACTACTCCGCTTGCTGGCACAGACCATCACACGCCTCCTAAATCAGTCAGGACTCCCCTGGTCCCACAGCCAGCACCCCACTTGCCCTCCCCCAGGCCACTGCCATTGTTCACCAACTTCTCCACTTTGATCTTTGCTGGTGCTCTCAATACTGGCACACCCAGATGTTCTGCAGCTGTTGTCTCCTGGTGGAAAGGACTTGTAAAGCCATGTTTCCTAACAGGACTTCCACAGCCTTTCAAAGCAACTTTTTCTGGGGTATGAACAATCTCATTCAAATGTCAACATTTCTTTTCCAATATGTGAAATCAGAATTTCCTTCTTCCAGGCATGCCCAAAACAAGGCACAAACTACATTGTGCCTTCTGTTTCACATGCTGACTCGTTTGTAAACAATGCTGGGAGAATACCTGTTTTGATCCAAGCTAATCTCTGGCCCTTATAGTGCTTTCGGTAGTTAGTTTTGCTTTGCTATTTACTTGATGTCCCATTGAATTGTTGAATCATAAACAGACTACCTGTCTGTATAGCAGCATAGCAGTGATGAATAAATGCAAGAGAAGGAGCAAGGTGATTGTTTGCTAGACTCTTCCTAGAAACTGAGAAATCTGTTACTTAATGCTGACCACAGCAGATGGAGGAAGCATCCTACATGATGTCAAAGCAATGAAGCTGTAATCACTTTTATGATTACAGTCAAGGCACTGCTTTTGCCACCATAAGTGGAGTGCAGGGAATCTTAAAAGACGACACTCTAACTGTTGTCCATGCTCACTGAGAAAATAATGCTTTTACAGCAGAGCAGGTCTCACCACAGCTAAATCATGGCTTCAACTGTACACCACCTTCAAAAAAGCCCACAAAAACACAAATGAAAGGATTTGGAACCCAAGGGAATCTCGGATTGTGACATCAGCTCACTTTGGATTCTTTCCAAATTCTCAATTCCATTTTCTTCCGAGCCAATTATTCCACCTAACTTGAGATGTAATTTATGGATTTCCAACACATCTAGTTACCTTAGAATTAGATTGCCACTAGGCAAAAAGACAGAAACAAGCAGTTAAGTGAAGACTGAAACCAAGGGTGTTTAAAACAGGAATACTTGGACGTAACTATTCTTAATAAAACCAAAACTTTTAGGACTTACCCAAGTATTTTTGGAGGTGGAAAAAGTTTTACATCGAAAAGTCCCTAGGGAGCTCTCACTCAGTGCCTGGAGAGGCGCTCTCGCTCGCCTTTCAAGGACTGATTCGTCACAGCAGAGGCAGCAGAGCACAAGATGGCCGACGAGAAGGGGCAGTGTAGAACTCTCTGTCTGTCTCTGTCTGTCTCTGTCTCAACTCAGTGTAGAACGTCTCTGTCCTGGCACATTTTCGTGTGCGATATGTCCCTCCAGGTCTTCGGTCCCTGCGAAGCTGTATGTACTGCGAGCGCTGCTACTTGCAGCTGAGAAGGACCGTGGAGCTAGCAGCGAATTCGGAGAGCGCTGAGCACGTAGTCAAGAAGCGAGACGTGTCCCTGCAACGCGGTGCTAATAGCAGCTTCCTCGCGGCGGGGGCGAGCTCCAGCCACAAGACATTCTCGTCCTGGCAACGGATCTCTGTGAAGGGCGTAGGCAAAAAACTTTCGTTTTCCATTCGAACTGCGAGAGAGGCAGACTGTTGCACGGAGCTCTGAGAACAAAGGTGCACGCCCTAGGCGGGCTTCGGCAGAAGCAGCGTTCTCGAGCTCTTGGCTGCCGACACACTGCTGGCTGTGTGGCGCCGCTTCAGCGGCTTCTGGCCGCCGGGAAGTGAAAGCGGCGCCAGGCGTGGGCGAGGGCGGTGAACGAAGCGGCACAAGTCCCGTGCTTGTGTGCACCACGTTACAGGCTACTAGGAGAGGAAGGTGGTTGACGGTCGCTTGCCTTCCCAAGTGCCCTTAGCAGTCGGAAGGAGCAAGCTGAAGCACTGCTGCTTGTGCTGCTCCTTGGTTCCCTTGCAGCCCGCTGTGAAAGCATTGGCGGTCGCTTCTAGGCGCCGAGTTGCACACAGCACCGCGGTAAGTGCCGCGGAGAAGGGAAATCCAGAGTGCAGCGAGAAGCTGGACGTGGCTTACGTGCAGTAAGTAGAAGGTGAACCAAGGCACTGCCTCTTCAATCTGGCCGCCTCTGCTCTGGTAGCAACTTTTGCAAGTCGGCAAAGGGAGCCGCGAGTATGTAGAATGGAGGGCAGCAAGAGGCCGTGTCCTACGAGCCCTTTCAGGGCTGCTGCCAGGGTGCTACTTTAAGAACGCCATCTTCTTCCTCGCGTCCTTCTCGCTTCGCTCTAGCTGCATGGAGTACAGCACAGCGAAGGTGTGAGGAACGGCATGGCTCCAGCTAGGTATTTGGAATCTGCCTGTTCCTCTCAAAAAGGTTTATGGAATATTAACATTCTGAACATTGGAGAGGTAGAATCCTCATGTTCCCCTTCCAAATTCCCATGGAATAACCATTTTAGTGTGTTGGGAATTTCCAATGCTCCAGTACCTCTCCCAAATTCCAATCAAGCCATAACGAAGTAATAACCCTTTGCGCGTTGAGAACTTAGAATCCTCCACTTCCCCTTCCAAATTCCCAACAAAACCATGGAATACGAGCAGTTCCATCATTGGCAATTTCAACTCCTCCAGTTCCTCTCCCAAATTTCCACCAAAATCTAATGGAATAATGCCATTATGTGTGTGGGAAATTTAGAATCCTCCACTTCCCCTTCCAAATTCCCATAGAATAGCTGCATTCTGGGTTTGGGGATTTTCGAAACAACCTTATGTCCACTTAAACTTGCACGAAAAACTCTGAAAAACAGCATTCATGGTGTTGGGAATATGATATCCTCCAGTTGCTCTATCCACTTTCCAGCAAAACCATGGAATGACAGCATTCTGGGCATTGGGAGTTTGGAATCCTCCAATTCTACTCCGAAATTCCAATGGAATAACAGCCTTGCGGGCATGGGGATATTGGAATCCTCTAGTTCCCTTCCAAAAAGCCCATGGAATAACGACATTCTGGGCATTGAGAAATGAAAGTTTGCCAATTGCCTTCCCAAATCCCTAGGGAAGAAGACAATTCCGGCTGTCAGGTATTTGAAATCCTTCAGCTCCGCACCATAACCCCCATGGAATAAGAGAATTCCAGGCGTTAGGAATTGAGCATCCTCCAGTTCCCCTTCGAATTTCCCATGGAATTCTGGCATTCTGGATGTCGGCAGTTTAGAATCGCCCATACACTGTCCCAAATAGCCAAAAATTCACAAGGAATAACAGAATTCATGATATCAGGAATATATCATCCGCCAGCTCTCCACACAATTTCCCACGCAATAACAGCATTCCGTGTGGTGGGAATCTTGACTCCTCCAGTTACCCTCCCAAATCTGCATGGAATCATGGCATTCTGGGTGTTGGGAATTTTCAATCCCCCATAAACCCACTCCAAATCCCACCACATTGCCAAAGAAGAGCAACTTTCCAGATGTCAGGAATTTGGAATATCCCAGTTCCCCAACCAAATTCCTCTGGAACAACAGCATTCCAAGTGACAGAAATCGAGAATCTTCCGGCAACGTGAAAAAATTGCCGTGGAATAATGGGATTCCAGGTGTGAGGAATTGAGAATGCCCCGTACAGCCTCCCAGATTCCCACCACATTCCCATGGAATAACAACATTCCAGATTTCAGGAACTGAGAATCATCCTCTTCCCCTCCCAAATTCCCATGGATACACGGCATTCTCTTATTCCCTAATTTGGAACCCCCCCATAAGCGTTCCCAAAATCCCACCAAATTCCCATGGAATAACCATTTTAGTGTGTTGGGAATTTCCAATGCTCCACTTCCTCTCCCAAATTCCAATCAAACCCTAATGAAGTAATGACACGTTGCGTGTTGAGAATTTAGAATCCGCCACTTCCCCTTCCAAATTCCCAACAAAACCGTGGAATACGAGCAGTTCCATCATTGGCAATTTCAACTCCTCCAGTTCCTCTCCCAAATTTCCTCCAACCTCTAATGGAATAATGACATTCTGTATGTGGGAAATTTAGAATCCTCCACTTCCCCTTCCAAATTCCCATAGAATAGCTGCATTCTGGGTTTGGGGATTTTCGAAACATCCATACGTCCACTTAAACTTGCACGAAAAACTCTGAAAAACAGCATTCATGGTGTTGGGAATATGATATCCTCCAGTTGCTCTATCCACTTTCCAGCAAAACCATGGAATGACAGCATTCTGGGCATTGGGAGTTCGGAATCCTCCACTTCTCTTCCCAAATGCCAATGGAATAACAGCCTTCCAGGCATGGGGATATTGGAATCCTCTAGTTCCCTTCCAAAAAGCCCATGGAATAACGACATTCTGGGCATTGAGAAGTGAAAGTTTGCCAATTGCCTTCCCAAATCCCTAGGGAAGAAGACAATTCCGGCTGTCAGGTATTTGAAATCCTTCAGCTCGGCACCATGACCCCCATGGAATAACAGAATTCCAGGCGTTAGGAATTGAGCATCCTCCAGTTCCCCTTCGAATTTCCCATGGAATCCTGGCATTCTGGATGTCGGCAGTTTAGAATCTCCCATACACTGTCCCAAATAGCCAAAAATTCACAAGGAATAACAGAATTCATGATATCAGGAATATATCATCCGCCAGCTCTCCACACAATTTCCCACGCAATAACAGCATTCCGTGTGGTGGGAATCTTGACTCCTCCAGTTACCCTCCCAAATCTGCATGGAATAATGGCATTCTGGGTGTTGGGAATTTTCAATCCCCCATACACCCACTCCAAATCCCACCACATTCCCAAAGAAGAGCAACTTTCCAGATGTCAGGAATTTGGAATATCCCAGTTCCCCACCCAAATTCCTCTGGAACAACAGCATTCCAAGTGACAGAAATCGAGAATCTTCCGGCAACGTGAAAAAATTGCCGTGAAATAATGGGATTCCAGGTGTGAGGAATTGAGAATGTCCCGTACAGCCTCCCAGATTCCCACCACATTCCAATGGAATAACAACATTCCAGATTTCAGGAACTGAGAATCATCCTCTTCCCCTCCCAAATTCCCATGGAAACACGGCATTCTCTTATTCCCTAATTTGGAACCCCCCATAAGCGTTCCCAAAATCCCACCAAATTCCCATGGAATAACCATTTTAGTGTGTTGGGAATTTCCAATGCTCCACTTCCTCTCCCAAATTCCAATCAAACCCTAATGAAGTAATGACATTTTACATGTTGAGAATTTAGAATCCGCCACTTCCCCTTCCAAATTCCCAACAAAACCATGGAATACGAGCAGTTCCATCATTGGCAATTTCAACTCCTCCAGTTCCTCTCCCAAATTTCCTCCAACCTGTAATGGAAAAATGACATTCTGTATGTGGGAAATTTAGAATCCTCCACTTCCCCTTCCAAATTCCCATAGAATAGCTGCATTCTGGGTTTGGGGATTTTCGAAACATCCATACGTCCACTTAAACTTGCACGAAAAACTCTGAAAAACAGCATTCATGGTGTTGGGAATATGATATCCTCCAGTTGCTCTATCCACTTTCCAGCAAAACCATGGAATGACAGCATTCTGGGCATTGGGAGTTCGGAATCCTCCAGTTCTCTTGCCAAATTCCAATGGAATAACAGCCTTCCAGGCATGGGGATATTGGAATCCTCTAGTTCCCTTCCAAAAAGCCCATGGAATAACGACATCCTGGGCATTGAGAAGTGAAAGTTTGCCAATTGCCTTCCCAAATCCCTAGGGAAGAAGACAATTCGGGCTGTCAGGTATTTGAAATCCTTCAGCTCCGCACCATAACCCCCATGGAATAACAGAATTCCAGGCGTTAGGAATTGAGCATCCTCCAGTTCCCCTTCGAATTTCCCATGGAATCCTGGCATTCTGGATGTCGGCAGTTTAGAATCTCCCATACACTGTCCCAAATAGCCAAAAATTCACAAGGAATAACAGAATTCATGATATCAGGAATATATCATCCGCCAGCTCTCCACACAATTTCCCACGCAATAACAGCATTCCGTGTGGTGGGAATCTTGACTCCTCCACTTACCCTCCCAAATCTGCATGGAATAATGGCATTCTGGGTGTTGGGAATTTTCAATCCCCCATACACCCACCCCAAATCCCACCACATTGCCAAAGAAGAGCAACTTTCCAGATGTCAGGAATTTGGAATATCCCAGTTCCCCACCCAAATTCCTCTGGAACAACAGCATTCCAAGTGACAGAAATCGAGAATCTTCCGGCAACGTGAAAAAATTGCCGTGAAATAATGGGATTCCAGGTGTGAGGAATTGAGAATGTCCCGTACAGCCTCCCAGATTCCCACCACATTCCAATGGAATAACAACATTCCAGATTTCAGGAACTGAGAATCATCCTCTTCCCCTCCCAAATTCCCATGGAAACACGGCATTCTCTTATTCCCTAATTTGGAACCCCCCATAAGCGTTCCCAAAATCCCACCAAATTCCCATGGAATAACCATTTTAGTGTGTTGGGAATTTCCAATGCTCCACTTCCTCTCCCAAATTCCAATCAAACCCTAATGAAGTAATGACATTTTACATGTTGAGAATTTAGAATCCGCCACTTCCCCTTCCAAATTCCCAACAAAACCATGGAATACGAGCAGTTCCATCATTGGCAATTTCAACTCCTCCAGTTCCTCTCCCAAATTTCCTCCAACCTCTAATGGAAAAATGACATTCTGTATGTGGGAAATTTAGAATCCTCCACTTCCCCTTCCAAATTCCCATAGAATAGCTGCATTCTGGGTTTGGGGATTTTCGAAACATCCATACGTCCACTTAAACTTGCACGAAAAACTCTGAAAAACAGCATTCATGGTGTTGGGAATATGATATCCTCCAGTTGCTCTATCCACTTTCCAGCAAAACCATGGAATGACAGCATTCTGGGCATTGGGAGTTCGGAATCCTCCAGTTCTCTTCCCAAATTCCAATGGAATAACAGCCTTCCAGGCATGGGGATATTGGAATCCTCTAGTTCCCTTCCAAAAAGCCCATGGAATAACGACATCCTGGGCATTGAGAAGTGAAAGTTTGCCAATTGCCTTCCCAAATCCCTAGGGAAGAAGACAATTCGGGCTGTCAGGTATTTGAAATCCTTCAGCTCCGCACCATAACCCCCATGGAATAACAGAATTCCAGGCGTTAGGAATTGAGCATCCTCCAGTTCCCCTTCGAATTTCCCATGGAATCCTGGCATTCTGGATGTCGGCAGTTTAGAATCTCCCATACACTGTCCCAAATAGCCAAAAATTCACAAGGAATAACAGAATTCATGATATCAGGAATATATCATCCGCCAGCTCTCCACACAATTTCCCACGCAATAACAGCATTCCGTGTGGTGGGAATCTTGACTCCTCCACTTACCCTCCCAAATCTGCATGGAATAATGGCATTCTGGGTGTTGGGAATTTTCAATCCCCCATACACCCACCCCAAATCCCACCACATTCCCAAAGAAGAGCAACTTTCCAGATGTCAGGAATTTGGAATATCCCAGTTCCCCACCCAAATTCCTATGGAACAACAGCATTCCAAGTGACAGAAATCGAGAATCTTCCGGCAACGTGAAAAAATTGCCGTGGAATAATGGGATTCCAGGTGTGAGGAATTGAGAATGTCCCGTACAGCCTCCCAGATTCCCACCACATTCCCATGGAATAACAACATTCCAGATTTCAGGAACTGAGAATCATCCTCTTCCCCTCCCAAATTCCCATGGAAACACGGCATTCTCTTATTCCCTAATTTGGAACCCCCCATAAGCGTTCCCAAAATCCCACCAAATTCCCATGGAATAACCATTTTAGTGTGTTGGGAATTTCCAATGCTCCACTTCCTCTCCCAAATTCCAATCAAACCCTAATGAAGTAATGACATTTTACATGTTGAGAATTTAGAATCCGCCACTTCCCCTTCCAAATTCCCAACAAAACCATGGAATACGAGCAGTTCCATCATTGGCAATTTCAACTCCTCCAGTTCCTCTCCCAAATTTCCTCCAACCTCTAATGGAAAAATGACATTCTGTATGTGGGAAATTTAGAATCCTCCACTTCCCCTTCCAAATTCCCATAGAATAGCTGCATTCTGGGTTTGGGGATTTTCGAAACATCCATACGTCCACTTAAACTCGCACGAAAACCTCGCAAAAACAGCATTCATGGTGTTGGGAATATGATATCCTCCAGTTGCTCTATCCACTTTCCAGCAAAACCATGGAATGACAGCATTCTGGGCATTGGGAGTTCGGAATCCTCCAGTTCTCTTCCCAAATTCCAATGGAATAACAGCCTTCCAGGCATGGGGATATTGGAATCCTCTAGTTCCCTTCCAAAAAGCCCATGGAATAACGACATCCTGGGCATTGAGAAGTGAAAGTTTGCCAATTGCCTTCCCAAATCCCTAGGGAAGAAGACAATTCGGGCTGTCAGGTATTTGAAATCCTTCAGCTCCGCACCATAACCCCCATGGAATAACAGAATTCCAGGCGTTAGGAATTGAGCATCCTCCAGTTCCCCTTCGAATTTCCCATGGAATCCTGGCATTCTGGATGTCGGCAGTTTAGAATCTCCCATACACTGTCCCAAATAGCCAAAAATTCACAAGGAATAACAGAATTCATGATATCAGGAATATATCATCCGCCAGCTCTCCGCACAATTTCCCACGCAATAACAGCATTCCGTGTGGTGGGAATCTTGACTCCTCCAGTTACCCTCCCAAATCTGCATGGAATAATGGCATTCTGGGTGTTGGGAATTTTCAATCCCCCATACACCCACCCCAAATCCCACCACATTGCCAAAGAAGAGCAACTTTCCAGATGTCAGGAATTTGGAATATCCCAGTTCCCCACCCAAATTCCTCTGGAACAACAGCATTCCAAGTGACAGAAATCGAGAATCTTCCGGCAATGTGAAAAAATTGCCGTGGAATAATGGGATTCCAGGTGTGAGGAATTGAGAATGCCCCGTACAGCCTCCCAGATTCCCACCACATTATCATGGAATAACAACATTCCAGATTTCAGGAACTGAGAATCATCCTCTTCCCCTCCCAAATTCCCATGGAAACACGGCATTCTCTTATTCCCTAATTTGGAACCCCCCCATAAGCGTTCCCAAAATCCCACCAAATTCCCATGGAATAACCATTTTAGTGTGTTGGGAATTTCCAATGCTCCACTTCCTCTCCCAAATTCCAATCAAACCCTAATGAAGTAATGACACGTTGCGTGTTGAGAATTTAGAATCCGCCACTTCCCCTTCCAAATTCCCAACAAAACCGTGGAATACGAGCAGTTCCATCATTGGCAATTTCAACTCCTCCAGTTCCTCTCCCAAATTTCCTCCAACCTCTAATGGAAAAATGACATTCTGTATGTGGGAAATTTAGAATCCTCCACTTCCCCTTCCAAATTCCCATCGAATAGCTGCATTCTGGGTTTGGGGATTTTCGAAACATCCATACGTCCACTTAAACTTGCACGAAAAACTCTGAAAAACAGCATTCATGGTGTTGGGAATATGATATCCTCACGTTGCTCTATCCACTTTCCAGCAAAACCATGGAATGACAGCATTCTGGGCATTGGGAGTTCGGAATCCTCCAGTTCTCTTCCCAAATTCCAATGGAATAACAGCCTTCCAGGCATGGGGATATTGGAATCCTCTAGTTCCCTTCCAAAAAGCCCATGGAATAACGACATCCTGGGCATTGAGAAGTGAAAGTTTGCCAATTGCCTTCCCAAATCCCTAGGGAAGAAGACAATTCCGGCTGTCAGGTATTTGAAATCCTTCAGCTCCGCACCATAAACCCCATGGAATAACAGAATTCCAGGCGTTAGGAATTGAGCATCCTCCAGTTCCCCTTCGAATTTCCCATGGAATCCTGGCATTCTGGATGTCGGCAGTTTAGAATCTCCCATACACTGTCCCAAATAGCCAAAAATTCACAAGGAATAACAGAATTCATGATATCAGGAATATATCATCCGCCAGCTCTCCACACAATTTCCCACGCAATAACAGCATTCCGTGTGGTGGGAATCTTGACTCCTCCACTTACCCTCCCAAATCTGCATGGAATAATGGCATTCTGGGTGTTGGGAATTTTCAATCCCCCATACACCCACCCCAAATCCCACCACATTGCCAAAGAAGAGCAACTTTCCAGATGTCAGGAATTTGGAATATCCCAGTTCCCCACCCAAATTCCTCTGGAACAACAGCATTCCACGTGACAGAAATCGAGAATCTTCCGGCAACGTGAAAAAATTGCCGTGGAATAATGGGATTCCAGGTGTGAGGAATTGAGAATGCCCCGTACAGCCTCCCAGATTCCCACCACATTATCATGGAATAACAACATTCCAGATTTCAGGAACTGAGAATCATCCTCTTCCCCTCCCAAATTCCCATGGAAACACGGCATTCTCTTCTTCCCTAATTTGGAACCCCCCCATAAGCGTTCCCAAAATCCCACCAAATTCCCATGGAATAACCATTTTAGTGTGTTGGGAATTTCCAATGCTCCACTTCCTCTCCCAAATTCCAATCAAACCCTAATGAAGTAATGACACGTTGCGTGTTGAGAATTTAGAATCCGCCACTTCCCCTTCCAAATTCCCAACAAAACCGTGGAATACGAGCAGTTCCATCATTGGCAATTTCAACTCCTCCAGTTCCTCTCCCAAATTTCCTCCAACCTGTAATGGAAAAATGACATTCTGTATGTGGGAAATTTAGAATCCTCCACTTCCCCTTCCAAATTCCCATCGAATAGCTGCATTCTGGGTTTGGGGATTTTCGAAACATCCATACGTCCACTTAAACTTGCACGAAAAACTCTGAAAAACAGCATTCATGCTGTGGGGAATATGATATCCTCCAGTTGCTCTATCCACTTTCCAGCAAAACCATGGAATGACAGCATTCTGGGCATTGGGAGTTCGGAATCCTCCAGTTCTCTTCCCAAATTCCAATGGAATAACAGCCTTCCAGGCATGGGGATATTGGAATCCTCTAGTTCTCTTCCAAAAAGCCCATGGAATAACGACATCCTGGGCATTGAGAAGTGAAAGTTTGCCAATTGCCTTCCCAAATCCCTAGGGAAGAAGACAATTCCGGCTGTCAGGTATTTGAAATCCTTCAGCTCCGCACCATAACCCCCATGGAATAACAGAATTCCAGGCGTTAGGAATTGAGCATCCTCCAGTTCCCTTTCGAATTTCCCATGGAATCCTGGCATTCTGGATGTCGGCAGTTTAGAATCTCCCATACACTGTCCCAAATAGCCAAAAATTCACAAGGAATAACAGAATTCATGATATCAGGAATATATCATCCGCCAGCTCTCCACACAATTTCCCACGCAATAACAGCATTCCGTGTGGTGGGAATCTTGACTCCTCCACTTACCCTCCCAAATCTGCATGGAATAATGGCATTCTGGGTGTTGGGAATTTTCAATCCCCCATAAACCCACTCCAAATCCCACCACATTGCCAAAGAAGAGCAACTTTCCAGATGTCAGGAATTTGGAATATCCCAGTTCCCCACCCAAATTCCTCTGGAACAACAGCATTCCAAGTGACAGAAATCGAGAATCTTCCGGCAACGTGAAAAAATTGCCGTGGAATAATGGGATTCCAGGTGTGAGGAATTGAGAATGCCCCGTACAGCCTCCCAGATTCCCACCACATTATCATGGAATAACAACATTCCAGATTTCAGGAACTGAGAATCATCCTCTTCCCCTCCCAAATTCCCATGGAAACACGGCATTCTCTTCTTCCCTAATTTGGAACCCCCCCATAAGCGTTCCCAAAATCCCACCAAATTCCCATGGAATAACCATTTTAGTGTGTTGGGAATTTCCAATGCTCCACTTCCTCTCCCAAATTCCAATCAAACCCTAATGAAGTAATGACACGTTGCGTGTTGAGAATTTAGAATCCGCCACTTCCCCTTCCAAATTCCCAACAAAACCGTGGAATACGAGCAGTTCCATCATTGGCAATTTCAACTCCTCCAGTTCCTCTCCCAAATTTCCTCCAACCTCTAATGGAAAAATGACATTCTGTATGTGGGAAATTTAGAATCCTCCACTTCCCCTTCCAAATTCCCATAGAATAGCTGCATTCTGGGTTTGGGGATTTTCGAAACATCCATACGTCCACTTAAACTTGCACGAAAAACTCTGAAAAACAGCATTCATGGTGTTGGGAATATGATATCCTCCAGTTGCTCTATCCACTTTCCAGCAAAACCATGGAATGACAGCATTCTGGGCATTGGGAGTTCGGAATCCTCCAGTTCTCTTCCCAAATTCCAATGGAATAACAGCCTTCCAGGCATGGGGATATTGGAATCCTCTAGTTCCCTTCCAAAAAGCCCATGGAATAACGACATCCTGGGCATTGAGAAGTGAAAGTTTGCCAATTGCCTTCCCAAATCCCTAGGGAAGAAGACAATTCCGGCTGTCAGGTATTTGAAATCCTTCAGCTCCGCACCATAACCCCCATGGAATAACAGAATTCCAGGCGTTAGGAATTGAGCATCCTCCAGTTCCCCTTCGAATTTCCCATGGAATCCTGGCATTCTGGATGTCGGCAGTTTAGAATCTCCCATACACTGTCCCAAATAGCCAAAAATTCACAAGGAATAACAGAATTCATGATATCAGGAATATATCATCCGCCAGCTCTCCACACAATTTCCCACGCAATAACAGCATTCCGTGTGGTGGGAATCTTGACTCCTCCACTTACCCTCCCAAATCTGCATGGAATAATGGCATTCTGGGTGTTGGGAATTTTCAATCCCCCATACACCCACCCCAAATCCCACCACATTGCCAAAGAAGAGCAACTTTCCAGATGTCAGGAATTTGGAATATCCCAGTTCCCCACCCAAATTCCTCTGGAACAACAGCATTCCACGTGACAGAAATCGAGAATCTTCCGGCAACGTGAAAAAATTGCCGTGGAATAATGGGATTCCAGGTGTGAGGAATTGAGAATGCCCCGTACAGCCTCCCAGATTCCCACCACATTATCATGGAATAACAACATTCCAGATTTCAGGAACTGAGAATCATCCTCTTCCCCTCCCAAATTCCCATGGAAACACGGCATTCTCTTCTTCCCTAATTTGGAACCCCCCCATAAGCGTTCCCAAAATCCCACCAAATTCCCATGGAATAACCATTTTAGTGTGTTGGGAATTTCCAATGCTCCACTTCCTCTCCCAAATTCCAATCAAACCCTAATGAAGTAATGACACGTTGCGTGTTGAGAATTTAGAATCCGCCACTTCCCCTTCCAAATTCCCAACAAAACCGTGGAATACGAGCAGTTCCATCATTGGCAATTTCAACTCCTCCAGTTCCTCTCCCAAATTTCCTCCAACCTGTAATGGAAAAATGACATTCTGTATGTGGGAAATTTAGAATCCTCCACTTCCCCTTCCAAATTCCCATCGAATAGCTGCATTCTGGGTTTGGGGATTTTCGAAACATCCATACGTCCACTTAAACTTGCACGAAAAACTCTGAAAAACAGCATTCATGCTGTGGGGAATATGATATCCTCCAGTTGCTCTATCCACTTTCCAGCAAAACCATGGAATGACAGCATTCTGGGCATTGGGAGTTCGGAATCCTCCAGTTCTCTTCCCAAATTCCAATGGAATAACAGCCTTCCAGGCATGGGGATATTGGAATCCTCTAGTTCCCTTCCAAAAAGCCCATGGAATAACGACATCCTGGGCATTGAGAAGTGAAAGTTTGCCAATTGCCTTCCCAAATCCCTAGGGAAGAAGACAATTCCGGCTGTCAGGTATTTGAAATCCTTCAGCTCCGCACCATAACCCCCATGGAATAACAGAATTCCAGGCGTTAGGAATTGAGCATCCTCCAGTTCCCCTTCGAATTTCCCATGGAATCCTGGCATTCTGGATGTCGGCAGTTTAGAATCTCCCATACACTGTCCCAAATAGCCAAAAATTCACAAGGAATAACAGAATTCATGATATCAGGAATATATCATCCGCCAGCTCTCCACACAATTTCCCACGCAATAACAGCATTCCGTGTGGTGGGAATCTTGACTCCTCCACTTACCCTCCCAAATCTGCATGGAATAATGGCATTCTGGGTGTTGGGAATTTTCAATCCCCCATACACCCACCCCAAATCCCACCACATTGCCAAAGAAGAGCAACTTTCCAGATGTCAGGAATTTGGAATATCCCAGTTCCCCACCCAAATTCCTCTGGAACAACAGCATTCCACGTGACAGAAATCGAGAATCTTCCGGCAACGTGAAAAAATTGCCGTGGAATAATGGGATTCCAGGTGTGAGGAATTGAGAATGCCCCGTACAGCCTCCCAGATTCCCACCACATTATCATGGAATAACAACATTCCAGATTTCAGGAACTGAGAATCATCCTCTTCCCCTCCCAAATTCCCATGGAAACACGGCATTCTCTTCTTCCCTAATTTGGAACCCCCCCATAAGCGTTCCCAAAATCCCACCAAATTCCCATGGAATAACCATTTTAGTGTGTTGGGAATTTCCAATGCTCCACTTCCTCTCCCAAATTCCAATCAAACCCTAATGAAGTAATGACACGTTGCGTGTTGAGAATTTAGAATCCGCCACTTCCCCTTCCAAATTCCCAACAAAACCGTGGAATACGAGCAGTTCCATCATTGGCAATTTCAACTCCTCCAGTTCCTCTCCCAAATTTCCTCCAACCTGTAATGGAAAAATGACATTCTGTATGTGGGAAATTTAGAATCCTCCACTTCCCCTTCCAAATTCCCATAGAATAGCTGCATTCTGGGTTTGGGGATTTTCGAAACATCCATACGTCCACTTAAACTTGCACGAAAAACTCTGAAAAACAGCATTCATGCTGTGGGGAATATGATATCCTCCAGTTGCTCTATCCACTTTCCAGCAAAACCATGGAATGACAGCATTCTGGGCATTGGGAGTTCGGAATCCTCCAGTTCTCTTCCCAAATTCCAATGGAATAACAGCCTTCCAGGCATGGGGATATTGGAATCCTCTAGTTCCCTTCCAAAAAGCCCATGGAATAACGACATCCTGGGCATTGAGAAGTGAAAGTTTGCCAATTGCCTTCCCAAATCCCTAGGGAAGAAGACAATTCCGGCTGTCAGGTATTTGAAATCCTTCAGCTCGGCACCATGACCCCCATGGAATAAGAGAATTCCAGGCGTTAGGAATTGAGCATCCTCCAGTTCCCCTTCGAATTTCCCATGGAATCCTGGCATTCTGGATGTCGGCAGTTTAGAATCTCCCATACACTGTCCCAAATAGCCAAAAATTCACAAGGAATAACAGAATTCATGATATCAGGAATATATCATCCGCCAGCTCTCCACACAATTTCCCACGCAATAACAGCATTCCGTGTGGTGGGAATCTTGACTCCTCCAGTTACCCTCCCAAATCTGCATGGAATAATGGCATTCTGGGTGTTGGGAATTTTCAATCCCCCATACACCCACTCCAAATCCCACCACATTCCCAAAGAAGAGCAACTTTCCAGATGTCAGGAATTTGGAATATCCCAGTTCCCCACCCAAATTCCTCTGGAACAACAGCATTCCAAGTGACAGAAATCGAGAATCTTCCGGCAACGTGAAAAAATTGCCGTGAAATAATGGGATTCCAGGTGTGAGGAATTGAGAATGTCCCGTACAGCCTCCCAGATTCCCACCACATTCCAATGGAATAACAACATTCCAGATTTCAGGAACTGAGAATCATCCTCTTCCCCTCCCAAATTCCCATGGAAACACGGCATTCTCTTATTCCCTAATTTGGAACCCCCCATAAGCGTTCCCAAAATCCCACCAAATTCCCATGGAATAACCATTTTAGTGTGTTGGGAATTTCCAATGCTCCACTTCCTCTCCCAAATTCCAATCAAACCCTAATGAAGTAATGACATTTTACATGTTGAGAATTTAGAATCCGCCACTTCCCCTTCCAAATTCCCAACAAAACCATGGAATACGAGCAGTTCCATCATTGGCAATTTCAACTCCTCCAGTTCCTCTCCCAAATTTCCTCCAACCTCTAATGGAAAAATGACATTCTGTATGTGGGAAATTTAGAATCCTCCACTTCCCCTTCCAAATTCCCATCGAATAGCTGCATTCTGGGTTTGGGGATTTTCGAAACATCCATACGTCCACTTAAACTTGCACGAAAAACTCTGAAAAACAGCATTCATGGTGTTGGGAATATGATATCCTCCAGTTGCTCTATCCACTTTCCAGCAAAACCATGGAATGACAGCATTCTGGGCATTGGGAGTTCGGAATCCTCCACTTCTCTTCCCAAATGCCAATGGAATAACAGCCTTCCTGGCATGGGGATATTGGAATCCTCTAGTTCCCTTCCAAAAAGCCCATGGAATAACGACATCCTGGGCATTGAGAAGTGAAAGTTTGCCAATTGCCTTCCCAAATCCCTAGGGAAGAAGACAATTCGGGCTGTCAGGTATTTGAAATCCTTCAGCTCCGCACCATAACCCCCATGGAATAACAGAATTCCAGGCGTTAGGAATTGAGCATCCTCCAGTTCCCCTTCGAATTTCCCATGGAATCCTGGCATTCTGGATGTCGGCAGTTTAGAATCTCCCATACACTGTCCCAAATAGCCAAAAATTCACAAGGAATAACAGAATTCATGATATCAGGAATATATCATCCGCCAGCTCTCCACACAATTTCCCACGCAATAACAGCATTCCGTGTGGTGGGAATCTTGACTCCTCCACTTACCCTCCCAAATCTGCATGGAATAATGGCATTCTGGGTGTTGGGAATTTTCAATCCCCCATACACCCACCCCAAATCCCACCACATTCCCAAAGAAGAGCAACTTTCCAGATGTCAGGAATTTGGAATATCCCAGTTCCCCACCCAAATTCCTCTGGAACAACAGCATTCCAAGTGACAGAAATCGAGAATCTTCCGGCAACGTGAAAAAATTGCCGTGAAATAATGGGATTCCAGGTGTGAGGAATTGAGAATGTCCCGTACAGCCTCCCAGATTCCCACCACATTCCAATGGAATAACAACATTCCAGATTTCAGGAACTGAGAATCATCCTCTTCCCCTCCCAAATTCCCATGGAAACACGGCATTCTCTTATTCCCTAATTTGGAACCCCCCATAAGCGTTCCCAAAATCCCACCAAATTCCCATGGAATAACCATTTTAGTGTGTTGGGAATTTCCAATGCTCCACTTCCTCTCCCAAATTCCAATCAAACCCTAATGAAGTAATGCATTTTACATGTTGAGAATTTAGAATCCGCCACTTCCCCTTCCAAATTCCCAACAAAACCATGGAATACGAGCAGTTCCATCATTGGCAATTTCAACTCCTCCAGTTCCTCTCCCAAATTTCCTCCAACCTCTAATGGAAAAATGACATTCTGTATGTGGGAAATTTAGAATCCTCCACTTCCCCTTCCAAATTCCCATAGAATAGCTGCATTCTGGGTTTGGGGATTTTCGAAACATCCATACGTCCACTTAAACTTGCACGAAAAACTCTGAAAAACAGCATTCATGGTGTTGGGAATATGATATCCTCCAGTTGCTCTATCCACTTTCCAGCAAAACCATGGAATGACAGCATTCTGGGCATTGGGAGTTCGGAATCCTCCAGTTCTCTTCCCAAATTCCAATGGAATAACAGCCTTCCAGGCATGGGGATATTGGAATCCTCTAGTTCCCTTCCAAAAAGCCCATGGAATAACGACATCCTGGGCATTGAGAAGTGAAAGTTTGCCAATTGCCTTCCCAAATCCCTAGGGAAGAAGACAATTCGGGCTGTCAGGTATTTGAAATCCTTCAGCTCCGCACCATAACCCCCATGGAATAACAGAATTCCAGGCGTTAGGAATTGAGCATCCTCCAGTTCCCCTTCGAATTTCCCATGGAATCCTGGCATTCTGGATGTCGGCAGTTTAGAATCTCCCATACACTGTCCCAAATAGCCAAAAATTCACAAGGAATAACAGAATTCATGATATCAGGAATATATCATCCGCCAGCTCTCCACACAATTTCCCACGCAATAACAGCATTCCGTGTGGTGGGAATCTTGACTCCTCCACTTACCCTCCCAAATCTGCATGGAATAATGGCATTCTGGGTGTTGGGAATTTTCAATCCCCCATACACCCACCCCAAATCCCACCACATTCCCAAAGAAGAGCAACTTTCCAGATGTCAGGAATTTGGAATATCCCAGTTCCCCACCCAAATTCCTCTGGAACAACAGCATTCCAAGTGACAGAAATCGAGAATCTTCCGGCAACGTGAAAAAATTGCCGTGGAATAATGGGATTCCAGGTGTGAGGAATTGAGAATGTCCCGTACAGCCTCCCAGATTCCCACCACATTCCCATGGAATAACAACATTCCAGATTTCAGGAACTGAGAATCATCCTCTTCCCCTCCCAAATTCCCATGGAAACACGGCATTCTCTTATTCCCTAATTTGGAACCCCCCATAAGCGTTCCCAAAATCCCACCAAATTCCCATGGAATAACCATTTTAGTGTGTTGGGAATTTCCAATGCTCCACTTCCTCTCCCAAATTCCAATCAAACCCTAATGAAGTAATGACATTTTACATGTTGAGAATTTAGAATCCGCCACTTCCCCTTCCAAATTCCCAACAAAACCATGGAATACGAGCAGTTCCATCATTGGCAATTTCAACTCCTCCAGTTCCTCTCCCAAATTTCCTCCAACCTCTAATGGAAAAATGACATTCTGTATGTGGGAAATTTAGAATCCTCCACTTCCCCTTCCAAATTCCCATAGAATAGCTGCATTCTGGGTTTGGGGATTTTCGAAACATCCATACGTCCACTTAAACTCGCACGAAAACCTCGCAAAAACAGCATTCATGGTGTTGGGAATATGATATCCTCCAGTTGCTCTATCCACTTTCCAGCAAAACCATGGAATGACAGCATTCTGGGCATTGGGAGTTCGGAATCCTCCAGTTCTCTTCCCAAATTCCAATGGAATAACAGCCTTCCAGGCATGGGGATATTGGAATCCTCTAGTTCCCTTCCAAAAAGCCCATGGAATAACGACATCCTGGGCATTGAGAAGTGAAAGTTTGCCAATTGCCTTCCCAAATCCCTAGGGAAGAAGACAATTCCGGCTGTCAGGTATTTGAAATCCTTCAGCTCCGCACCATAACCCCCATGGAATAACAGAATTCCAGGCGTTAGGAATTGAGCATCCTCCAGTTCCCCTTCGAATTTCCCATGGAATCCTGGCATTCTGGATGTCGGCACTTTAGAATCTCCCATACACTGTCCCAAATAGCCAAAAATTCACAAGGAATAACAGAATTCATGATATCAGGAATATATCATCCGCCAGCTCTCCGCACAATTTCCCACGCAATAACAGCATTCCGTGTGGTGGGAATCTTGACTCCTCCAGTTACCCTCCCAAATCTGCATGGAATAATGGCATTCTGGGTGTTGGGAATTTTCAATCCCCCATAAACCCACCCCAAATCCTACCACATTGCCAAAGAAGAGCAACTTTCCAGATGTCAGGAATTTGGAATATCCCAGTTCCCCACCCAAATTCCTCTGGAACAACAGCATTCCAAGTGACAGAAATCGAGAATCTTCCGGCAATGTGAAAAAATTGCCGTGGAATAATGGGATTCCAGGTGTGAGGAATTGAGAATGCCCCGTACAGCCTCCCAGATTCCCACCACATTATCATGGAATAACAACATTCCAGATTTCAGGAACTGAGAATCATCCTCTTCCCCTCCCAAATTCCCATGGAAACACGGCATTCTCTTATTCCCTAATTTGGAACCCCCCCATAAGCGTTCCCAAAATCCCACCAAATTCCCATGGAATAACCATTTTAGTGTGTTGGGAATTTCCAATGCTCCACTTCCTCTCCCAAATTCCAATCAAACCCTAATGAAGTAATGACACGTTGCGTGTTGAGAATTTAGAATCCGCCACTTCCCCTTCCAAATTCCCAACAAAACCGTGGAATACGAGCAGTTCCATCATTGGCAATTTCAACTCCTCCAGTTCCTCTCCCAAATTTCCTCCAACCTCTAATGGAAAAATGACATTCTGTATGTGGGAAATTTAGAATCCTCCACTTCCCCTTCCAAATTCCCATCGAATAGCTGCATTCTGGGTTTGGGGATTTTCGAAACATCCATACGTCCACTTAAACTTGCACGAAAAACTCTGAAAAACAGCATTCATGGTGTTGGGAATATGATATCCTCACGTTGCTCTATCCACTTTCCAGCAAAACCATGGAATGACAGCATTCTGGGCATTGGGAGTTCGGAATCCTCCAGTTCTCTTCCCAAATTCCAATGGAATAACAGCCTTCCAGGCATGGGGATATTGGAATCCTCTAGTTCCCTTCCAAAAAGCCCATGGAATAACGACATCCTGGGCATTGAGAAGTGAAAGTTTGCCAATTGCCTTCCCAAATCCCTAGGGAAGAAGACAATTCGGGCTGTCAGGTATTTGAAATCCTTCAGCTCCGCACCATAACCCCCATGGAATAACAGAATTCCAGGCGTTAGGAATTGAGCATCCTCCAGTTCCCCTTCGAATTTCCCATGGAATCCTGGCATTCTGGATGTCGGCAGTTTAGAATCTCCCATACACTGTCCCAAATAGCCAAAAATTCACAAGGAATAACAGAATTCATGATATCAGGAATATATCATCCGCCAGCTCTCCACACAATTTCCCACGCAATAACAGCATTCCGTGTGGTGGGAATCTTGACTCCTCCACTTACCCTCCCAAATCTGCATGGAATAATGGCATTCTGGGTGTTGGGAATTTTCAATCCCCCATACACCCACCCCAAATCCCACCACATTGCCAAAGAAGAGCAACTTTCCAGATGTCAGGAATTTGGAATATCCCAGTTCCCCACCCAAATTCCTCTGGAACAACAGCATTCCACGTGACAGAAATCGAGAATCTTCCGGCAACGTGAAAAAATTGCCGTGGAATAATGGGATTCCAGGTGTGAGGAATTGAGAATGCCCCGTACAGCCTCCCAGATTCCCACCACATTATCATGGAATAACAACATTCCAGATTTCAGGAACTGAGAATCATCCTCTTCCCCTCCCAAATTCCCATGGAAACACGGCATTCTCTTCTTCCCTAATTTGGAACCCCCCCATAAGCGTTCCCAAAATCCCACCAAATTCCCATGGAATAACCATTTTAGTGTGTTGGGAATTTCCAATGCTCCACTTCCTCTCCCAAATTCCAATCAAACCCTAATGAAGTAATGACATTTTACATGTTGAGAATTTAGAATCCGCCACTTCCCCTTCCAAATTCCCAACAAAACCATGGAATACGAGCAGTTCCATCATTGGCAATTTCAACTCCTCCAGTTCCTCTCCCAAATTTCCTCCAACCTCTAATGGAAAAATGACATTCTGTATGTGGGAAATTTAGAATCCTCCACTTCCCCTTCCAAATTCCCATAGAATAGCTGCATTCTGGGTTTGGGGATTTTCGAAACATCCATACGTCCACTTAAACTTGCACGAAAAACTCTGAAAAACAGCATTCATGCTGTGGGGAATATGATATCCTCCAGTTGCTCTATCCACTTTCCAGCAAAACCATGGAATGACAGCATTCTGGGCATTGGGAGTTCGGAATCCTCCAGTTCTCTTCCCAAATTCCAATGGAATAACAGCCTTCCAGGCATGGGGATATTGGAATCCTCTAGTTCCCTTCCAAAAAGCCCATGGAATAACGACATCCTGGGCATTGAGAAGTGAAAGTTTGCCAATTGCCTTCCCAAATCCCTAGGGAAGAAGACAATTCCGGCTGTCAGGTATTTGAAATCCTTCAGCTCTGCACCATAACCCCCATGGAATAACAGAATTCCAGGCGTTAGGAATTGAGCATCCTCCAGTTCCCCTTCGAATTTCCCATGGAATCCTGGCATTCTGGATGTCGGCACTTTAGAATCTCCCATACACTGTCCCAAATAGCCAAAAATTCACAAGGAATAACAGAATTCATGATATCAGGAATATATCATCCGCCAGCTCTCCACACAATTTCCCACGCAATAACAGCATTCCGTGTGGTGGGAATCTTGACTCCTCCACTTACCCTCCCAAATCTGCATGGAATAATGGCATTCTGGGTGTTGGGAATTTTCAATCCCCCATACACCCACCCCAAATCCCACCACATTCCCAAAGAAGAGCAACTTTCCAGATGTCAGGAATTTGGAATATCCCAGTTCCCCACCCAAATTCCTCTGGAACAACAGCATTCCACGTGACAGAAATCGAGAATCTTCCGGCAACGTGAAAAAATTGCCGTGGAATAATGGGATTCCAGGTGTGAGGAATTGAGAATGCCCCGTACAGCCTCCCAGATTCCCACCACATTATCATGGAATAACAACATTCCAGATTTCAGGAACTGAGAATCATCCTCTTCCCCTCCCAAATTCCCATGGAAACACGGCATTCTCTTCTTCCCTAATTTGGAACCCCCCCATAAGCGTTCCCAAAATCCCACCAAATTCCCATGGAATAACCATTTTAGTGTGTTGGGAATTTCCAATGCTCCACTTCCTCTCCCAAATTCCAATCAAACCCTAATGAAGTAATGACACGTTGCGTGTTGAGAATTTAGAATCCGCCACTTCCCCTTCCAAATTCCCAACAAAACCGTGGAATACGAGCAGTTCCATCATTGGCAATTTCAACTCCTCCAGTTCCTCTCCCAAATTTCCTCCAACCTCTAATGGAAAAATGACATTCTGTATGTGGGAAATTTAGAATCCTCCACTTCCCCTTCCAAATTCCCATCGAATAGCTGCATTCTGGGTTTGGGGATTTTCGAAACATCCATACGTCCACTTAAACTTGCACGAAAAACTCTGAAAAACAGCATTCATGGTGTTGGGAATATGATATCCTCCAGTTGCTCTATCCACTTTCCAGCAAAACCATGGAATGACAGCATTCTGGGCATTGGGAGTTCGGAATCCTCCAGTTCTCTTGCCAAATTCCAATGGAATAACAGCCTTCCAGGCATGGGGATATTGGAATCCTCTAGTTCCCTTCCAAAAAGCCCATGGAATAACGACATCCTGGGCATTGAGAAGTGAAAGTTTGCCAATTGCCTTCCCAAATCCCTAGGGAAGAAGACAATTCGGGCTGTCAGGTATTTGAAATCCTTCAGCTCCGCACCATAACCCCCATGGAATAACAGAATTCCAGGCGTTAGGAATTGAGCATCCTCCAGTTCCCCTTCGAATTTCCCATGGAATCCTGGCATTCTGGATGTCGGCAGTTTAGAATCTCCCATACACTGTCCCAAATAGCCAATAATTCACAAGGAATAACAGAATTCATGATATCAGGAATATATCATCCGCCAGCTCTCCACACAATTTCCCACGCAATAACAGCATTCCGTGTGGTGGGAATCTTGACTCCTCCACTTACCCTCCCAAATCTGCATGGAATAATGGCATTCTGGGTGTTGGGAATTTTCAATCCCCCATACACCCACCCCAAATCCCACCACATTCCCAAAGAAGAGCAACTTTCCAGATGTCAGGAATTTGGAATATCCCAGTTCCCCACCCAAATTCCTCTGGAACAACAGCATTCCAAGTGACAGAAATCGAGAATCTTCCGGCAACGTGAAAAAATTGCCGTGGAATAATGGGATTCCAGGTGTGAGGAATTGAGAATGTCCCGTACAGCCTCCCAGATTCCCACCACATTATCATGGAATAACAACATTCCAGATTTCAGGAACTGAGAATCATCCTCTTCCCCTCCCAAATTCCCATGGAAACACGGCATTCTCTTATTCCCTAATTTGGAACCCCCCATAAGCGTTCCCAAAATCCCACCAAATTCCCATGGAATAACCATTTTAGTGTGTTGGGAATTTCCAATGCTCCACTTCCTCTCCCAAATTCCAATCAAACCCTAATGAAGTAATGACATTTTGCGTGTTGAGAATTTACAATCCGCCACTTCCCCTTCCAAATTCCCAACAAAACCATGGAATACGAGCAGTTCCATCATTGGCAATTTCAACTCCTCCAGTTCCTCTCCCAAATTTCCTCCAACCTCTAACGGAATAATGACATTCTGTGTGTGGGAAATTTAGAATCCTCCACTTCCCCTTCCAAATTCCCATCGAATAGCTGCATTCTGGGTTTATGGATTTTCAAAACATCCATACGTCCACTTAAACTCGCACGAAAACCTCGCAAAAACAGCATTCATGGTGTTGGGAATATGATATCCTCCAGTTGCTCTATCCACTTTCCAGCAAAACCATGGAATGACAGCATTCTGGGCATTGGGAGTTCGGAATCCTCCACTTTTCTTCCCAAATTCCAATGGAATAACAGCCTTCCAGGCATGGGGATATTGGAATCCTCTAGTTCCCTTCCAAAAAGCCCATGGAATAACGACATTCTGGGCATTGAGAAGTGAAAGTTTGCCAATTGCCTTCCCAAATCCCTAGGGAAGAAGACAATTCGGGCTGTCAGGTATTTGAAATCCTTCAGCTCCGCACCATAACCCCCATGGAATAACAGAATTCCAGGCGTTAGGAATTGAGCATCCTCCAGTTCCCCTTCGAATTTCCCATGGAATCCTGGCATTCTGGATGTCGGCACTTTAGAATCGCCCATACACTGTCCCAAATAGCCAAAAATTCACAAGGAATAACAGAATTCATGATATCAGGAATATATCATCCGCCAGCTCTCCGCACAATTTCCCACGCAATAACAGCATTCCGTGTGGTGGGAATCTTGACTCCTCCACTTACCCTCCCAAATCTGCATGGAATCATGGCATTCTGGGTGTTGGGAATTTTCAATCCCCCATAAACCCACCTCAAATCCCACCACATTCCCAAAGAAGAGCAACTTTCCAGATGTCAGGAATTTGGAATATCCCAGTTCCCCACCCAAATTCCCATGGAACAACAGCATTCCAAGTGACAGAAATCGAGAATCTACCGGCAACGTGAAAATATTGCCATGGAATAATGGGATTCCAGGTGTGAGGAATTGAGAATGCCCCTTACAGCCTCCCAGATACCCACCACATTATCATGGAATAACAACATTCCAGATTTCAGGAACTGAGAATCATCCTCTTCCCCTCCCAAATTCCCATGGAAACACAGCATTCTCTTATTCCCTAATTTGGAACCCCCCATAAGCGTTCCCAAAATCCCACCAAATTCCCATGGAATAACCATTTTAGTGTGTTGGGAATTTCCAATGCTCCACTTCCTCTCCCAAATTCCAGTCAAACCCTAATGAAGTAATGACACTTTGCGTGTTGAGAATTTACAATCCGCCACTTCCCCTTCCAAATTCCCAACAAAACCATGGAATACGAGCAGTTCCATCATTGGCAATTTCAACTCCTCCAGTTCCTCTCCCAAATTTCCTCCAACCTCTAACGGAATAATGACATTCTGTGTGTGGGAAATTTAGAATCCTCCACTTCCCCTTCCAAATTCCCATCGAATAGCTGCATTCTGGGTTTATGGATTTTCAAAACATCCATACGTCCACTTAAACTCGCACGAAAACCTCGCAAAAACAGCATTCATGGTGTTGGGAATATGATATCCTCCAGTTGCTCTATCCACTTTCCAGCAAAACCATGGAATGACAGCATTCTGGGCATTGGGAGTTTGGAATCCTCCAGTTCTCTTCCCAAATGCCAATGGAATAACAGCCTTCCAGGCATGGGGATATTGGAATCCTCTAGTTCCCTTCCAAAAAGCCCATGGAATAACGACATCCTGGGCATTGAGAAGTGAATGTTTGCCAATTGCCTTCCCAAATCCCTAGGGAAGAAGACAATTCCGGCTGTCAGGTATTTGAAATCCTTCAGCTCCGCACCATAACCCCCATGGAATAAGAGAATTCCAGGCGTTAGGAATTGAGCATCCTCCAGTTCCCCTTCGAATTTCCCATGGAATCCTGGCATTCTGGATGTCGGCAGTTTAGAATCTCCCATACACTGTCCCAAATAGCCAAAAATTCACAAGGAATAACAGAATTCATGATATCAGGAATATATTATCTGTCAGCTCTCCACACAATTTCCCACGCAATAACAGCATTCCGTGTGGTGGGAATCTTGACTCCTCCACTTACCCTCCCAAATATGCATGGAATAATGGCATTCTGGGTGTTGGGAATTTTCAATCCCCCATAAACCCACCCCAAATCCCACCACATTCCCAAAGAAGAGCAACTTTCCAGATGTCAGGAATTTGGAATATCCCAGTTCCCCACCCAAATTCCTATGGAACAACAGCATTCCAAGTGACAGAAATCGAGAATCTTCCGGCAACGTGAAAAAATTGTCATGGAATAATAGGATTTCAGGTGTGAGGACTTGAGAATGCCCTGTACAGCCTCCCAGATTCCCCCCAATTTCCAATGGAATAACAACATTCCAGATTTCAGGAACTGAGAATCATCCTCTTCCCCTCCCAAATTCCCATGGAAACACGGCATTCTCTTATTCCCTAATTTGGAACCCCCCATAAGAGTTCCCAAAATCCCACCAAATTCCCATGGAATAACCATTTTAGTGTGTTGGGAATTTCCAATGCTCCACTTCCTCTCCCAAATTCCAATCAAACCCTAATGAAGTAATGACACTTTGCGTGTTGAGAATTTACAATCCGCCACTTCCCCTTCCAAATTCCCAACAAAACCATGGAATACGAGCATTTCCATCATTGGCAATTTCAACTCCTCCAGTTCCTCTCCCAAATTTCCTCCAACCTCTAACGGAATAATGACATTCTGTGTGTGGGAAACTTAGAATCCTCCACTTCCCCTTCCAAATTCCCATGGAAACACGGCATTCTCTTATTCCCTAATTTGGAACCCCCCATAAGCGTTGCCAAAATCCCACCAAATTCCCATGGAATAACCATTTTAGTGTGTTGGGAATTTCCAATGCTCCACTTCCTCTCCCAAATTCCAATCAAACCCTAATGAAGTAATGACACTTTGCGTGTTGAGAATTTACAATCCGCCACTTCCCCTTCCAAATTCCCAACAAAACCATGGAATACGAGCAGTTCCATCATTGGCAATTTCAACTCCTCCAGTTCCTCTCCCAAATTTCCTCCAACCTGTAATGGAAAAATGACATTCTGTATGTGGGAAATTTAGAATCCTCCACTTCCCCTTCCAAATTCCCATCGAATAGCTGCATTCTGGGTTTATGGATTTTCAAAACATCCATACGTCCACTTAAACTCGCACGAAAACCTGGCAAAAACAGCATTCATGGTGTTGGGAATATGATATCCTCACGTTGCTCTATCCACTTTCCAGCAAAACCATGGAATGACAGCATTCTGGGCATTGGGAGTTCGGAATCCTCCACTTCTCTTCCCAAATTCCAATGGAATAACAGCCTTCCAGGCATGGGGATATTGGAATCCTCTAGTTCCCTTCCAAAAAGCCCATGGAATAACGACATTCTGGGCATTGAGAAGTGAAAGTTTGCCAATTGCCTTCCCAAATCCCTAGGGAAGAAGACAATTCGGGCTGTCAGGTATTTGAAATCCTTCAGCTCCGCACCATAACCCCCATGGAATAACAGAATTCCAGGCGTTAGGAATTGAGCATCCTCCAGTTCCCCTTCGAATTTCCCATGGAATCCTGGCATTCTGGATGTCGGCACTTTAGAATCGCCCATACACTGTCCCAAATAGCCAAAAATTCACAAGGAATAACAGAATTCATGATATCAGGAATATATCATCCGCCAGCTCTCCACACAATTTCCCACGCAATAACAGCATTCCGTGTGGTGGGAATCTTGACTCCTCCAGTTACCCTCCCAAATCTGCATGGAATAATGGCATTCTGGGTGTTGGGAATTTTCAATCCCCCATAAACCCACCCCAAATCCCACCACATTCCCAAAGAAGAGCAACTTTCCAGATGTCAGGAATTTGGAATATCCCAGTTCCCCACCCAAATTCCTAGGGAACAACAGCATTCCAAGTGACAGAAATCGAGAATCTTCCGGCAACGTGAAAAAATTGTCATGGAATAATGGGATTTCAGGTGTGAGGAATTGAGAATGCCCTGTACAGCCTCCCAGATTCCCCCCACATTCCAATGGAATAACAACATTCCAGATTTCAGGAACTGAGAATCATCCTCTTCCCCTCCCAAATTCCCATGGAAACACGGCATTCTCTTATTCCCTAATTTGGAACCCCCCATAAGCGTTCCCAAAATCCCACCAAATTCCCATGGAATAACCATTTTAGTGTGTTGGGAATTTCCAATGCTCCACTTCCTCTCCCAAATTCCAATCAAACCCTAATGAAGTAATGACACTTTGCGAGTTGAGAATTTACAATCCGCCACTTCTCCTTCCAAATTCCCAATAAAACCATGCAATACGAGCACTTCCATCATTGGCAATTTCAACTCCTCCAGTTCCTCTCCCAAATTTCCTCCAACCTCTAACGGAATAATGACATTCTGTGTGTGGGAAACTTAGAATCCTCCACTTCCCCTTCCAAATTCCCATGGAAACACGGCATTCTCTTATTCCCTAATTTGGAACCCCCCATAAGCGTTCCCAATATCCCACCAAATTCCCATGGAATAACCATTTTAGTGTGTTGGGAATTTCCAATGCTCCACTTCCTCTCCCAAATTCCAATCAAACCCTAATGAAGTAATGACACTTTGCGTGTTGAGAATTTACAATCCGCCACTTCCCCTTCCAAATTCCCAACAAAACCATGGAATACGAGCAGTTCCATCATTGGCAATTTCAACTCCTCCAGTTCCTCTCCCAAATTTCCTCCAACCCCTAACGGAATAATGACATTCTGTGTGTGGGAAATTTAGAATCCTCCACTTCCCCTTCCAAATTCCCATCGAATAGCTGCATTCTGGGTTTATGGATTTTCAAAACATCCATACGTCCACTTAAACTCGCACGAAAACCTCGCAAAAACAGCATTCATGGTGTTGGGAATATGATATCCTCCAGTTGCTCTATCCACTTTCCAGCAAAACCATGGAATGACAGCATTCTGGGCATTGGGAGTTCGGAATCCTCCACTTCTCTTCCCAAATTCCAATGGAATAACAGCCTTCCAGGCATGGGGATATTGGAATCCTCTAGTTCCCTTCCAAAAAGCCCATGGAATAACGACATTCTGGGCATTGAGAAGTGAAAGTTTGCCAATTGCCTTCCCAAATCCCTAGGGAAGAAGACAATTCGGGCTGTCAGGTATTTGAAATCCTTCAGCTCCGCACCATAACCCCCATGGAATAACAGAATTCCAGGCGTTAGGAATTGAGCATCCTCCAGTTCCCCTTCGAATTTCCCATGGAATCCTGGCATTCTGGATGTCGGCAGTATAGAATTGCCCATACACTGTCCCAAATAGCCAAAAATTCACAAGGAATAACAGAATTCATGATATCAGGAATATATCATCCGCCAGCTCTCCACACAATTTCCCACGCAATAACAGCATTCCGTGTGGTGGGAATCTTGACTCCTCCACTTACCCTCCCAAATCTGCATGGAATAATGGCATTCTGGGTGTTGGGAATTTTCAATCCCCCATAAACCCACCCCAAATCCCACCACATTCCCAAAGAAGAGCAACTTTCCAGATGTCAGGAATTTGGAATATCCCAGTTCCCCACCCAAATTCCTATGGAACAACAGCATTCCAAGTGACAGAAATCGAGAATCTACCGGCAACGTGAAAATATTGCCATGGAATAATGGGATTCCAGGTGTGAGGAATTGAGAATGCCCCTTACAGCCTCCCAGATACCCACCACATTATCATGGAATAACAACATTCCAGATTTCAGGAACTGAGAATCATCCTCTTCCCCTCCCAAATTCCCATGGAAACACAGCATTCTCTTATTCCCTAATTTGGAACCCCCCATAAGCGTTCCCAAAATCCCACCAAATTCCCATGGAATAACCATTTTAGTGTGTTGGGAATTTCCAATGCTCCACTTCCTCTCCCAAATTCCAATCAAACCCTAATGAAGTAATGACACTTTGCGTGTTGAGAATTTACAATCCGCCACTTCCCCTTCCAAATTCCCAACAAAACCATGGAATACGAGCAGTTCCATCATTGGCAATTTCAACTCCTCCAGTTCCTCTCCCAAATTTCCTCCAACCCCTAACGGAATAATGACATTCTGTATGTGGGAAATTTAGAATCCTCCACTTCCCCTTCCAAATTCCCATAGAATAGCTGCATTCTGGGTTTATGGATTTTCAAAACATCCATACGTCCACTTAAACTCGCACGAAAACCTGGCAAAAACAGCATTCATGGTGTTGGGAATATGATATCCTCACGTTGCTCTATCCACTTTCCAGCAAAACCATGGAATGACAGCATTCTGGGCATTGGGAGTTCGGAATCCTCCACTTCTCTTCCCAAATTCCAATGGAATAACAGCCTTCCAGGCATGGGGATATTGGAATCCTCTAGTTCCCTTCCAAAAAGCCCATGGAATAACGACATTCTGGGCATTGAGAAGTGAAAGTTTGCCAATTGCCTTCCCAAATCCCTAGGGAAGAAGACAATTCGGGCTGTCAGGTATTTGAAATCCTTCAGCTCCGCACCATAACCCCCATGGAATAACAGAATTCCAGGCGTTAGGAATTGAGCATCCTCCAGTTCCCCTTCGAATTTCCCATGGAATCCTGGCATTCTGGATGTCGGCAGTATAGAATTGCCCATACACTGTCCCAAATAGCCAAAAATTCACAAGGAATAACAGAATTCATGATATCAGGAATATATCATCCGCCAGCTCTCAACACAATTTCCCACGCAATAACAGCATTCCGTGTGGTGGGAATCTTGACTCCTCCAGTTACCCTCCCAAATCTGCATGGAATAATGGCATTCTGGGTGTTGGGAATTTTCAATCCCCCATACACCCACCCCAAATCCCACCACATTCCCAAAGAAGAGCAACTTTCCAGATGTCAGGAATTTGGAATATCCCAGTTCCCCACCCAAATTCCTATGGAACAACAGCATTCCAAGTGACAGAAATCGAGAATCTTCCGGCAACGTGAAAAAATTGCCATGGAATAATGGGATTTCAGGTGTGAGGAATTGTGAATGCCTTGTACAGCCTCCCAGATTCCCACCACATTCCAATGGAATAACAACATTCCAGATTTCAGGAACTGAGAATCATCCTCTTCCCCTCCCAAATTCCCATGGAAACACGGCATTCTCTTATTCCCTAATTTGGAACCCCCCATAAGCGTTCCCAAAATCCCACCAAATTCCCATGGAATAACCATTTTAGGGTGTTGGGAATTTCCAATGCTCCACTTCCTCTCCCAAATTCCAATCAAACCCTAATGAAGTAATGACACTTTGCGTGTTGAGAATTTACAATCCGCCACTTCTCCTTCCAAATTCCCAATAAAACCATGCAATACGAGCACTTCCATCATTGGCAATTTCAACTCCTCCAGTTCCTCTCCCAAATTTCCTCCAACCTCTAACGGAATAATGACATTCTGTGTGTGGGAAACTTAGAATCCTCCACTTCCCCTTCCAAATTCCCATGGAAACACGGCATTCTCTTATTCCCTAATTTGGAACCCCCCATAAGCGTTCCCAAAATCCCACCAAATTCCCATGGAATAACCATTTTAGTGTGTTGGGAATTTCCAGTGCTCCACTTCCTCTCCCAAATTCCAATCAAACTCTAATGAAGTAATGACACTTTGCGTGTTGAGAATTTACAATCCGCCACTTCCCCTTCCAAATTCCCAACAAAACCATGGAATACGAGCAGTTCCATCATTGGCAATTTCAACTCCTCCAGTTCCTCTCCCAAATTTCCTCCAACCTCTAACGGAATAATGACATTCTGTGTGTGGGAAATTTAGAATCCTCCACTTCCCCTTCCAAATTCCCATCGAATAGCTGCATTCTGGGTTTATGGATTTTCAAAACATCCATACGTCCGCTTAAACTCGCACGAAAACCTGGCAAAAACAGCATTCATGGTGTTGGGAATATGATATCCTCACGTTGCTCTATCCACTTTCAAGCAAAACCATGGAATGACAGCATTCTGGGCATTGGGAGTTTGGAATCCTCCAGTTCTCTTCCCAAATTCCAATGGAATAACAGCCTTCCAGGCATGGGGATATTGGAATCCTCTAGTTCCCTTCCAAAAAGCCCATGGAATAACGACATTCTGGGCATTGAGAAGTGAAAGTTTGCCAATTGCCTTCCCAAATCCCTAGGGAAGAAGACAATTCGGGCTGTCAGGTATTTGAAATCCTTCAGCTCCGCACCATAACCCCCATGGAATAACAGAATTCCAGGCGTTAGGAATTGAGCATCCTCCAGTTCCCCTTCGAATTTCCCATGGAATCCTGGCATTCTGGATGTCGGCACTTTAGAATCTCCCATACACTGTCCCAAATAGCCAATAATTCACAAGGAATAACAGAATTCATGATATCAGGAATATATCATCCGCCAGCTCTCTGCACAATTTCCCACGCAATAACAGCATTCCGTGTGGTGGGAATCTTGACTCCTCCAGTTACCCTCCCAAATCTGCATGGAATAATGGCATTCTGGGTGTTGGGAATTTTCAATCCCCCATAAACCCACCCCAAATCCCACCACATTCCCAAAGAAGAGCAACTTTCCAGATGTCAGGAATTTGGAATATCCCAGTTCCCCACCCAAATTCCTAGGGAACAACAGCATTCCAAGTGACAGAAATCGAGAATCTTTCGGCAACGTGAAAAAATTGCCATGGAATAATGGGATTCCAGGTGTGAGGACTTGAGAATGCCCCGTACAGCCTCCCAGATTCCCCCCACATTCCAATGGAATAACAACATTCCAGATTTCAGGAACTGAGAATCATCCTCTTCCCCTCCCAAATTCCCATGGAAACACGGCATTCTCTTATTCCCTAATTTGGAACCCCCCATAAGCGTTCCCAAAATCCCACCAAATTCCCATGGAATAACCATTTTAGTGTGTTGGGAATTTCCAATGCTCCACTTCCTCTCCCAAATTCCAATCAAACCCTAATGAAGTAATGACACGTTGCGTGTTGAGAATTTACAATCCGCCACTTCCCCTTCCAAATTCCCAACAAAACCATGGAATAGGAGCAGTTCCATCATTGGCAATTTCAACTCCTCCAGTTCCTCTCCCAAATTTCCTCCAACCTCTAACGGAATAATGACATTCTGTGTGTGGGAAATTTAGAATCCTCCACTTCCCCTTCCAAATTCCCATAGAATAGCTGCATTCTGGGTTTATGGATTTTCAAAACATCCATACGTCCACTTAAACTCGCACGAAAACCTCGCAAAAACAGCATTCATGGTGTTGGGAATATGATATCCTCCAGTTGCTCTATCCACTTTCCAGCAAAACCATGGAATGACAGCATTCTGGGCATTGGGAGTTCGGAATCCTCCAGTTCTCTTCCCAAATTCCAATGGAATAACAGCCTTCCAGGCATGGGGATATTGGAATCCTCTAGTTCCCTTCCAAAAAGCCCATGGAATAACGACATTCTGGGCATTGAGATGTGAAAGTTTGCCAATTGCCTTCCCAAATCCCTAGGGAAGAAGACAATTCGGGCTGTCAGGTATTTGAAATCCTTCAGCTCCGCACCATAACCCCCATGGAATAACAGAATTCCAGGCGTTAGGAATTGAGCATCCTCCAGTTCCCCTTCGAATTTCCCATGGAATCCTGGCATTCTGGATGTCGGCACTTTAGAATCGCCCATACACTGTCCCAAATAGCCAAAAATTCACAAGGAATAACAGAATTCATGATATCAGGAATATATCATCCGCCAGCTCTCCGCACAATTTCCCACGCAATAACAGCATTCCGTGTGGTGGGAATCTTGACTCCTCCACTTACCCTCCCAAATCTGCATGGAATAATGGCATTCTGGGTGTTGGGAATTTTCAATCCCCCATAAACCCACCCCAAATCCCACCACATTCCCAAAGAAGAGCAACTTTCCAGATGTCAGGAATTTGGAATATCCCAGTTCCCCACCCAAATTCCTATGGAACAACAGCATTCCAAGTGACAGAAATCGAGAATCTTCCGGCAACGTGAAAAAATTGTCATGGAATAATGGGATTTCAGGTGTGAGGAATTGAGAATGCCCTGTACAGCCTCCCAGATTCCCCCCACATTCCAATGGAATAACAACATTCCAGATTTCAGGAACTGAGAATCATCCTCTTCCCCTCCCAAATTCCCATGGAAACACGGCATTCTCTTATTCCCTAATTTGGAACCCCCCATAAGCGTTCCCAAAATCCCACCAAATTCCCATGGAATAACCATTTTAGTGTGTTGGGAATTTCCAATGCTCCACTTCCTCTCCCAAATTCCAATCAAACCCTAATGAAGTAATGACACTTTGCGTGTTGAGAATTTACAATCCGCCACTTCTCCTTCCAAATTCCCAATAAAACCATGCAATACGAGCACTTCCATCATTGGCAATTTCAACTCCTCCAGTTCCTCTCCCAAATTTCCTCCAACCTCTAACGGAATAATGACATTCTGTGTGTGGGAAACTTAGAATCCTCCACTTCCCCTTCCAAATTCCCATGGAAACACGGCATTCTCTTATTCCCTAATTTGGAACCCCCAATAAGCGTTCCCAAAATCCCACCAAATTCCCATGGAATAACCATTTTAGTGTGTTGGGAATTTCCAATGCTCCACTTCCTCTCCCAAATTCCAATCAAACTCTAATGAAGTAATGACACTTTGCCTGTTGAGAATTTACAATCCGCCACTTCCCCTTCCAAATTCCCAACAAAACCATGGAATACGAGCAGTTCCATCATTGGCAATTTCAACTCCTCCAGTTCCTCTCCCAAATTTCCTCCAACCCCTAACGGAATAATGACATTCTGTATGTGGGAAATTTAGAATCCTCCACTTCCCCTTCCAAATTCCCATAGAATAGCTGCATTCTGGGTTTATGGATTTTCAAAACATCCATACGTCCACTTAAACTCGCACGAAAACCTGGCAAAAACAGCATTCATGGTGTTGGGAATATGATATCCTCCAGTTGCTCTATCCACTTTCCAGCAAAACCATGGAATGACAGCATTCTGGGCATTGGGAGTTCGGAATCCTCCACTTCTCTTCCCAAATGCCAATGGAATAACAGCCTTCCAGGCATGGGGATATTGGAATCCTCTAGTTCCCTTCCAAAAAGCCCATGGAATAACGACATTCTGGGCATTGAGAAGTGAAAGTTAGCCAATTGCCTTCCCAAATCCCTAGGGAAGAAGACAATTCGGGCTGTCAGGTATTTGAAATCCTTCAGCTCCGCACCATAACCCCCATGGAATAACAGAATTCCAGGCGTTAGGAATTGAGCATCCTCCAGTTCCCCTTCGAATTTCCCATGGAATCCTGGCATTCTGGATGTCGGCACTTTAGAATCGCCCATACACTGTCCCAAATAGCCAAAAATTCACAAGGAATAACAGAATTCATGATATCAGGAATATATCATCCGCCAGCTCTCCACACAATTTCCCACGCAATAACAGCATTCCGTGTGGTGGGAATCTTGACTCCTCCACTTACCCTCCCAAATCTGCATGGAATAATGGCATTCTGGGTGTTGGGAATTTTCAATCCCCCATAAACCCACCCCAAATCCCACCACATTCCCAAAGAAGAGCAACTTTCCAGATGTCAGGAATTTGGAATATCCCAGTTCCCCACCCAAATTCCTATGGAACAACAGCATTCCAAGTGACAGAAATCGAGAATCTTCCGGCAACGTGAAAAAATTGTCATGGAATAATGGGATTTCAGGTGTGAGGAATTGAGAATGCCCTGTACAGCCTCCCAGATTCCCCCCACATTCCAATGGAATAACAACATTCCAGATTTCAGGAACTGAGAATCATCCTCTTCCCCTCCCAAATTCCCATGGAAACACGGCATTCTCTTATTCCCTAATTTGGAACCCCCCATAAGCGTTCCCAAAATCCCACCAAATTCCCATGGAATAACCATTTTAGTGTGTTGGGAATTTCCAATGCTCCACTTCCTCTCCCAAATTCCAATCAAACCCTAATGAAGTAATGACACTTTGCGAGTTGAGAATTTACAATCCGCCACTTCTCCTTCCAAATTCCCAATAAAACCATGCAATACGAGCACTTCCATCATTGGCAATTTCAACTCCTCCAGTTCCTCTCCCAAATTTCCTCCAACCTCTAACGGAATAATGACATTCTGTGTGTGGGAAACTTAGAATCCTCCACTTCCCCTTCCAAATTCCCATGGAAACACGGCATTCTCTTATTCCCTAATTTGGAACCCCCCATAAGCGTTCCCAATATCCCACCAAATTCCCATGGAATAACCATTTTAGTGTGTTGGGAATTTCCAATGCTCCACTTCCTCTCCCAAATTCCAATCAAACCCTAATGAAGTAATGACACTTTGCGTGTTGAGAATTTACAATCCGCCACTTCCCCTTCCAAATTCCCAACAAAACCATGGAATACGAGCAGTTCCATCATTGGCAATTTCAACTCCTCCAGTTCCTCTCCCAAATTTCCTCCAACCCCTAACGGAATAATGACATTCTGTGTGTGGGAAATTTAGAATCCTCCACTTCCCCTTCCAAATTCCCATCGAATAGCTGCATTCTGGGTTTATGGATTTTCAAAACATCCATACGTCCACTTAAACTCGCACGAAAACCTCGCAAAAACAGCATTCATGGTGTTGGGAATATGATATCCTCCAGTTGCTCTATCCACTTTCCAGCAAAACCATGGAATGACAGCATTCTGGGCATTGGGAGTTCGGAATCCTCCACTTCTCTTGCAAAATTCCAATGGAATAACAGCCTTCCAGGCATGGGGATATTGGAATCCTCTAGTTCCCTTCCAAAAAGCCCATGGAATAACGACATTCTGGGCATTGAGAAGTGAAAGTTTGCCAATTGCCTTCCCAAATCCCTAGGGAAGAAGACAATTCGGGCTGTCAGGTATTTGAAATCCTTCAGCTCCGCACCATAACCCCCATGGAATAAGAGAATTCCAGGCGTTAGGAATTGAGCATCCTCCAGTTCCCCTTCGAATTTCCCATGGAATCCTGGCATTCTGGATGTCGGCAGTATAGAATTGCCCATACACTGTCCCAAATAGCCAAAAATTCACAAGGAATAACAGAATTCATGATATCAGGAATATATCATCCGCCAGCTCTCAACACAATTTCCCACGCAATAACAGCATTCCGTGTGGTGGGAATCTTGACTCCTCCAGTTACCCTCCCAAATCTGCATGGAATAATGGCATTCTGGGTGTTGGGAATTTTCAATCCCCCATACACCCACCCCAAATCCCACCACATTCCCAAAGAAGAGCAACTTTCCAGATGTCAGGAATTTGGAATATCCCAGTTCCCCACCCAAATTCCTATGGAACAACAGCATTCCAAGTGACAGAAATCGAGAATCTTCCGGCAACGTGAAAAAATTGCCATGGAATAATGGGATTTCAGGTGTGAGGAATTGTGAATGCCTTGTACAGCCTCCCAGATTCCCACCACATTCCAATGGAATAACAACATTCCAGATTTCAGGAACTGAGAATCATCCTCTTCCCCTCCCAAATTCCCATGGAAACACGGCATTCTCTTATTCCCTAATTTGGAACCCCCCATAAGCGTTCCCAAAATCCCACCAAATTCCCATGGAATAACCATTTTAGGGTGTTGGGAATTTCCAATGCTCCACTTCCTCTCCCAAATTCCAATCAAACCCTAATGAAGTAATGACACTTTGCGTGTTGAGAATTTACAATCCGCCACTTCTCCTTCCAAATTCCCAATAAAACCATGCAATACGAGCACTTCCATCATTGGCAATTTCAACTCCTCCAGTTCCTCTCCCAAATTTCCTCCAACCTCTAACGGAATAATGACATTCTGTGTGTGGGAAACTTAGAATCCTCCACTTCCCCTTCCAAATTCCCATGGAAACACGGCATTCTCTTATTCCCTAATTTGGAACCCCCAATAAGCGTTCCCAAAATCCCACCAAATTCCCATGGAATAACCATTTTAGTGTGTTGGGAATTTCCAGTGCTCCACTTCCTCTCCCAAATTCCAATCAAACTCTAATGAAGTAATGACACTTTGCGTGTTGAGAATTTACAATCCGCCACTTCCCCTTCCAAATTCCCAACAAAACCATGGAATACGAGCAGTTCCATCATTGGCAATTTCAACTCCTCCAGTTCCTCTCCCAAATTTCCTCCAACCTCTAACGGAATAATGACATTCTGTGTGTGGGAAATTTAGAATCCTCCACTTCCCCTTCCAAATTCCCATCGAATAGCTGCATTCTGGGTTTATGGATTTTCAAAACATCCATACGTCCGCTTAAACTCGCACGAAAACCTGGCAAAAACAGCATTCATGGTGTTGGGAATATGATATCCTCACGTTGCTCTATCCACTTTCAAGCAAAACCATGGAATGACAGCATTCTGGGCATTGGGAGTTTGGAATCCTCCAGTTCTCTTCCCAAATTCCAATGGAATAACAGCCTTCCAGGCATGGGGATATTGGAATCCTCTAGTTCCCTTCCAAAAAGCCCATGGAATAACGACATTCTGGGCATTGAGAAGTGAAAGTTTGCCAATTGCCTTCCCAAATCCCTAGGGAAGAAGACAATTCGGGCTGTCAGGTATTTGAAATCCTTCAGCTCCGCACCATAACCCCCATGGAATAACAGAATTCCAGGCGTTAGGAATTGAGCATCCTCCAGTTCCCCTTCGAATTTCCCATGGAATCCTGGCATTCTGGATGTCGGCACTTTAGAATCTCCCATACACTGTCCCAAATAGCCAATAATTCACAAGGAATAACAGAATTCATGATATCAGGAATATATCATCCGCCAGCTCTCTGCACAATTTCCCACGCAATAACAGCATTCCGTGTGGTGGGAATCTTGACTCCTCCAGTTACCCTCCCAAATCTGCATGGAATAATGGCATTCTGGGTGTTGGGAATTTTCAATCCCCCATACACCCACCCCAAATCCCACCACATTCCCAAAGAAGAGCAACTTTCCAGATGTCAGGAATTTGGAATATCCCAGTTCCCCACCCAAATTCCTAGGGAACAACAGCATTCCAAGTGACAGAAATCGAGAATCTTTCGGCAACGTGAAAAAATTGCCATGGAATAATGGGATTCCAGGTGTGAGGACTTGAGAATGCCCCGTACAGCCTCCCAGATTCCCCCCACATTCCAATGGAATAACAACATTCCAGATTTCAGGAACTGAGAATCATCCTCTTCCCCTCCCAAATTCCCATGGAAACACGGCATTCTCTTATTCCCTAATTTGGAACCCCCCATAAGCGTTCCCAAAATCCCAACAAATTCCCATGGAATAACCATTTTAGTGTGTTGGGAATTTCCAATGCTCCACTTCCTCTCCCAAATTCCAATCAAACCCTAATGAAGTAATGACACGTTGCGTGTTGAGAATTTACAATCCGCCACTTCCCCTTCCAAATTCCCAACAAAACCATGGAATAGGAGCAGTTCCATCATTGGCAATTTCAACTCCTCCAGTTCCTCTCCCAAATTTCCTCCAACCTCTAACGGAATAATGACATTCTGTGTGTGGGAAATTTAGAATCCTCCACTTCCCCTTCCAAATTCCCATCGAATAGCTGCATTCTGGGTTTATGGATTTTCAAAACATCCATACGTCCACTTAAACTCGCACGAAAACCTCGCAAAAACAGCATTCATGGTGTTGGGAATATGATATCCTCCAGTTGCTCTATCCACTTTCCAGCAAAACCATGGAATGACAGCATTCTGGGCATTGGGAGTTCGGAATCCTCCAGTTCTCTTCCCAAATTCCAATGGAATAACAGCCTTCCAGGCATGGGGATATTGGAATCCTCTAGTTCCCTTCCAAAAAGCCCATGGAATAACGACATTCTGGGCATTGAGAAGTGAAAGTTTGCCAATTGCCTTCCCAAATCCCTAGGGAAGAAGACAATTCGGGCTGTCAGGTATTTGAAATCCTTCAGCTCCGCACCATAACCCCCATGGAATAACAGAATTCCAGGCGTTAGGAATTGAGCATCCTCCAGTTCCCCTTCGAATTTCCCATGGAATCCTGGCATTCTGGATGTCGGCACTTTAGAATCGCCCATACACTGTCCCAAATAGCCAAAAATTCACAAGGAATAACAGAATTCATGATATCAGGAATATATCATCCGCCAGCTCTCCGCACAATTTCCCACGCAATAACAGCATTCCGTGTGGTGGGAATCTTGACTCCTCCAGTTACCCTCCCAAATCTGCATGGAATAATGGCATTCTGGGTGTTGGGAATTTTCAATCCCCCATAAACCCACCCCAAATCCCACCACATTCCCAAAGAAGAGCAACTTTCCAGATGTCAGGAATTTGGAATATCCCAGTTCCCCACCCAAATTCCTATGGAACAACAGCATTCCAAGTGACAGAAATCAAGAATCTTCTGGCAACATGAAAAAATTGTCATGGAATAATGGGATTTCAGGTGTGAGGAATTGTGAATGCCTTGTACAGCCTCCCAGATTCCCCCCACATTCCAATGGAATAACAACATTCCAGATTTCAGGAACTGAGAATCATCCTCTTCCCCGCCCAAATTCCCATGGAAACACGGCATTCTCTTATTCCCTAATTTGGAACCCCCCATAAGCGTTCCCAAAATCCCAACAAATTCCCATGGAATAAACATTTTAGTGTGTTGGGAATTTCCAATGCTCCACTTCCTCTCCCAAATTCCAATCAAACCCTAATGAAGTAATGACACTTTGCGTGTTGAGAATTTACAATCCGCCACTTCTCCTTCCAAATTTCCAATAAAACCATGCAATACGAGCACTTCCATCATTGGCAATTTCAACTCCTCCACTTCGTCTCCCAAATTTCCTCCAACCTCTAAAAAAATAATGACATTCTGTGTGTGGGAAACTTAGAATCCTCTACTTCCCCTTCCAAATTCCCATGGAAACACGGCATTCTCTTATTCCCTAATTTGGAACCCCCCATAAGCGTTCCCAAAATCCCACCAAATTCCCATGGAATAAACATTTTAGGGTGTTGGGAATTTCCAATGCTCCACTTCCTCTCCCAAATTCCAATCAAACCCTAATGAAGTAATGACACTTTGCGTGTTGAGAATTTACAATCCGCCACTTCTCCTTCCAAATTCCCAATAAAACCATGCAATACGAGCACTTCCATCATTGGCAATTTCAACTCCTCCAGTTCCTCTCCCAAATTTCCTCCAACCTCTAACGGAATAATGACATTCTGTGTGTGGGAAACTTAGAATCCTCCACTTCCCCTTCCAAATTCCCATGGAAACACGGCATTCTCTTATTCCCTAATTTGGAACCCCCCAAAAGCGTTCCCAAAATCCCACCAAATTCCCATGGAATAACCATTTTAGTGTGTTGGGAATTTCCAGTGCTCCACTTCCTCTCCCAAATTCCAATCAAACCCTAATGAAGTAATGACACTTTGCGTGTTGAGAATTTACAATCCGCCACTTCCCCTTCCAAATTCCCAACAAAACCATGGAATACGAGCAGTTCCATCATTGGCAATTTCAACTCCTCCAGTTCCTCTCCCAAATTTCCTCCAACCTCTAACGGAATAATGACATTCTGTGTGTGGGAAATTTAGAATCCTCCACTTCCCCTTCCAAATTCCCATCGAATAGCTGCATTCTGGGTTTATGGATTTTCAAAACATCCATACGTCCACTTAAACTCTCATTAAAACCTCGCAAAAACAGCATTCATGGTGTTGGGAATATGATATCCTCACGTTGCTCTATCCACTTTCCAGCAAAACCATGGAATGACAGCATTCTGGGCATTGGGAGTTCGGAATCCTCCAGTTCTCTTCCCAAATTCCAATGGAATAACAGCCTTCCAGGCATGGGGATATTGGAATCCTCTAGTTCCCTTCCAAAAAGCCCATGGAATAACGACATTCTGGGCATTGAGAAGTGAAAGTTTGCCAATTGCCTTCCCAAATCCCTAGGGAAGAAGACAATTCGGGCTGTCAGGTATTTGAAATCCTTCAGCTCCGCACCATAACCCCCATGGAATAACAGAATTCCAGGCGTTAGGAATTGAGCATCCTCCAGTTCCCCTTCGAATTTCCCATGGAATCCTGGCATTCTGGATGTCGGCACTTTAGAATCGCCCATACACTGTCCCAAATAGCCAAAAATTCACAAGGAATAACAGAATTCATGATATCAGGAATATATCATCCGCCAGCTCTCCGCACAATTTCCCACGCAATAACAGCATTCCGTGCGGTGGGAATCTTGACTCCTCCACTTACCCTCCCAAATCTGCATGGAATAATGGCATTCTTGGTGTTGGGAATTTTCAATCCCCCATAAACCCACCTCAAATCCCACCACATTCCCAAAGAAGAGCAACTTTCCAGATGTCAGGAATTTGGAATATCCCAGTTCCCCACCCAAATTCCCATGGAACAACAGCATTCCAAGTGACAGAAATCGAGAATCTTCCGGCAACGTGAAAAAATTGTCATGGAATAATGGGATTTCAGGTGTGAGGACTTGAGAATGCCCTGTACAGCCTCCCAGATTCCCCCCACATTTCAATGGAATAACAACATTCCAGATTTCAGGAACTGAGAATCATCCTCTTCCCCTCCCAAATTCCCATGGAAACACGGCATTCTCTTATTCCCTAATTTGGAACCCCCCATAAGCATTCCCAAAATCCCACCAAATTCCCATGGAATAACCATTTTAGTGTGTTGGGAATTTCCAATGCTCCACTTCCTCTCCCAAATTCCAATCAAACCCTAATGAAGTAATAACACTTTGCGTGTTGAGAATTTAGAATCCGCCATTTCTCCTTCCAAATTCCCAATAAAACCATGGAATACGAGCAGTTCCATCATTGGCAATTTCAACTCCTCCAGTTCCTCTCCCAAATTTCCTCCAACCTCTAACGGAATAATGACATTCTGTGTGTGGGAAATTTAGAATCCTCCACTTCCCCTTCCAAATTCCCATAGAATAGCTGCATTCTGGGTTTATGGATTTTCAAAACATCCATACGTCCACTTAAACTCGCACGAAAACCTCGCAAAAACAGCATTCATGGTGTTGGGAATATGATATCCTCACGTTGCTCTATCCACTTTCCAGCAAAACCATGGAATGACAGCATTCTGGGCATTGGGAGTTCGGAATCCTCCACTTCTCTTCCCAAATGCCAATGGAATAACAGCCTTCCAGGCATGGGGATATTGGAATCCTCTAGTTCCCTTCCAAAAAGCCCATGGAATAACGACATTCTGGGCATTGAGAAGTGAAAGTTTGCCAATTGCCTTCCCAAATCCCTAGGGAAGAAGACAATTCCGGCTGTCAGGTATTTGAAATCCTTCAGCTCTGCACCATAACCCCCATGGAATAACAGAATTCCAGGCGTTAGGAATTGAGCATCCTCCAGTTCCCCTTCGAATTTCCCATGGAATCCTGGCATTCTGGATGTCGGCACTTTAGAATCGCCCATACACTGTCCCAAATAGCCAAAAATTCACAAGGAATAACAGAATTCATGATATCAGGAATATATCATCCGCCAGCTCTCCGCACAATTTCCCACGCAATAACAGCATTCCGTGTGGTGGGAATCTTGACTCCTCCACTTACCCTCCCAAATCTGCATGGAATAATGGCATTCTGGGTGTTGGGAATTTTCAATCCCCCATAAACCCACCCCAAATCCCACCACATTCCCAAAGAAGAGCAACTTTCCAGATGTCAGGAATTTGGAATATCCCAGTTCCCCACCCAAATTCCTAGGGAACAACAGCATTCCAAGTGACAGAAATCGAGAATCTTCCGGCAACGTGAAAAAATTGTCATGGAATAATGGGATTTCAGGTGTGAGGACTTGAGAATGCCCTGTACAGCCTCCCAGATTCCCACCACATTCCCATGGAATAACAACATTCCAGATTTCAGGAACTGAGAATCATCCTCTTCCCCTCCCAAAATCCCATGGAAACACGGCATTCTCTTATTCCCTAATTTGGAACCCCCCATAAGCGTTCCCAAAATCCCACCAAATTCCCATGGAATAACCATTTTAGTGTGTTGGGAATTTCCAATGCTCCACTTCCTCTCCCAAATTCCAATCAAACCCTAATGAAGTAATGACACGTTGCGTGTTGAGAATTTAGAATCCGCCACTTCCCCTTCCAAATTCCCAACAAAACCATGGAATACGAGCAGTTCCATCATTGGCAATTTCAACTCCTCCAGTTCCTCTCCCAAATTTCCTCCAACCTCTAACGGAATAATGACATTCTGTGTGTGGGAAACTTAGAATCCTCCACTTCCCCTTCCAAATTCCCATGGAAACACGGCATTCTCTTATTCCCTAATTTGGAACCCCCCATAAGCGTTCCCAAAATCCCACCAAATTCCCATGGAATAACCATTTTAGGGTGTTGGGAATTTCCAATGCTCCACTTCCTCTCCCAAATTCCAATCAAACCCTAATGAAGTAATGACACTTTGCGTGTTGAGAATTTACAATCCGCCACTTCTCCTTCCAAATTCCCAATAAAACCATGCAATACGAGCACTTCCATCATTGGCAATTTCAACTCCTCCAGTTCCTCTCCCAAATTTCCTCCAACCTCTAACGGAATAATGACATTCTGTGTGTGGGAAACTTAGAATCCTCCACTTCCCCTTCCAAATTCCCATGGAAACACGGCATTCTCTTATTCCCTAATTTGGAACCCCCCAAAAGCGTTCCCAAAATCCCACCAAATTCCCATGGAATAACCATTTTAGTGTGTTGGGAATTTCCAGTGCTCCACTTCCTCTCCCAAATTCCAATCAAACCCTAATGAAGTAATGACACTTTGCGTGTTGAGAATTTAGAATCCGCCACTTCCCCTTCCAAATTCCCAACAAAACCATGGAATACGAGCAGTTCCATCATTGGCAATTTCAACTCCTCCAGTTCCTCTCCCAAATTTCCTCCAACCTCTAACGGAATAATGACATTCTGTGTGTGGGAAATTTAGAATCCTCCACTTCCCCTTCCAAATTCCCATCGAATAGCTGCATTCTGGGTTTATGGATTTTCAAAACATCCATACGTCCACTTAAACTCTCATTAAAACCTCGCAAAAACAGCATTCATGGTGTTGGGAATATGATATCCTCACGTTGCTCTATCCACTTTCCAGCAAAACCATGGAATGACAGCATTCTGGGCATTGGGAGTTCGGAATCCTCCACTTCTCTTCCCAAATTCCAATGGAATAACAGCCTTCCAGGCATGGGGATATTGGAATCCTCTAGTTCCCTTCCAAAAAGCCCATGGAATAACGACATTCTGGGCATTGAGAAGTGAAAGTTTGCCAATTGCCTTCCCAAATCCCTAGGGAAGAAGACAATTCCGGCTGTCAGGTATTTGAAATCCTTCAGCTCCGCACCATAACCCCCATGGAATAACAGAATTCCAGGCGTTAGGAATTGAGCATCCTCCAGTTCCCCTTCGAATTTCCCATGGAATCCTGGCATTCTGGATGTCGGCACTTTAGAATCGCCCATACACTGTCCCAAATAGCCAATAATTCACAAGGAATAACAGAATTCATGATATCAGGAATATATCATCCGCCAGCTCTCCGCACAATTTCCCACGCAATAACAGCATTCCGTGCGGTGGGAATCTTGACTCCTCCACTTACCCTCCCAAATCTGCATGGAATAATGGCATTCTTGGTGTTGGGAATTTTCAATCCCCCATAAACCCACCCCAAATCCCACCACATTCCCAAAGAAGAGCAACTTTCCAGATGTCAGGAATTTGGAATATCCCAGTTCCCCACCCAAATTCCCATGGAACAACAGCATTCCAAGTGACAGAAATCGAGAATCTTCCGGCAACGTGAAAAAATTGTCATGGAATAATGGGATTTCAGGTGTGAGGACTTGAGAATGCCCTGTACAGCCTCCCAGATTCCCCCCACATTTCAATGGAATAACAACATTCCAGATTTCAGGAACTGAGAATCATCCTCTTCCCCTCCCAAATTCCCATGGAAACACGGCATTCTCTTATTCCCTAATTTGGAACCCCCCATAAGCATTCCCAAAATCCCACCAAATTCCCATGGAATAACCATTTTAGTGTGTTGGGAATTTCCAATGCTCCACTTCCTCTCCCAAATTCCAATCAAACCCTAATGAAGTAATAACACTTTGCGTGTTGAGAATTTAGAATCCGCCATTTCTCCTTCCAAATTCCCAATAAAACCATGGAATACGAGCAGTTCCATCATTGGCAATTTCAACTCCTCCAGTTCCTCTCCCAAATTTCCTCCAACCTCTAACGGAATAATGACATTCTGTGTGTGGGAAATTTAGAATCCTCCACTTCCCCTTCCAAATTCCCATCGAATAGCTGCATTCTGGGTTTATGGATTTTCAAAACATCCTTACGTCCACTTAAACTCGCACGAAAACCTCGCAAAAACAGCATTCATGGTGTTGGGAATATGATATCCTCACGTTGCTCTATCCACTTTCCAGCAAAACCATGGAATGACAGCATTCTGGGCATTGGGAGTTCGGAATCCTCCACTTCTCTTCCCAAATGCCAATGGAATAACAGCCTTCCAGGCATGGGGATATTGGAATCCTCTAGTTCCCTTCCAAAAAGCCCATGGAATAACGACATTCTGGGCATTGAGAAGTGAAAGTTTGCCAATTGCCTTCCCAAATCCCTAGGGAAGAAGACAATTCCGGCTGTCAGGTATTTGAAATCCTTCAGCTCCGCACCATAACCCCCATGGAATAACAGAATTCCAGGCGTTAGGAATTGAGCATCCTCCAGTTCCCCTTCGAATTTCCCATGGAATCCTGGCATTCTGGATGTCGGCACTTTAGAATCGCCCATACACTGTCCCAAATAGCCAAAAATTCACAAGGAATAACAGAATTCATGATATCAGGAATATATCATCCGCCAGCTCTCCGCACAATTTCCCACGCAATAACAGCATTCCGTGTGGTGGGAATCTTGACTCCTCCAGTTACCCTCCCAAATCTGCATGGAATAATGGCATTCTGGGTGTTGGGAATTTTCAATCCCCCATAAACCCACCCCAAATCCCACCACATTCCCAAAGAAGAGCAACTTTCCAGATGTCAGGAATTTGGAATATCCCAGTTCCCCACCCAAATTCCTCTGGAACAACAGCATTCCAAGTGACAGAAATCGAGAATCTTCCGGCAACGTGAAAAAATTGCCGTGGAATAATGGGATTCCAGGTGTGAGGAATTGAGAATGTCCCGTACAGCCTCCCAGATTCCCACCACATTCCCATGGAATAACAACATTCCAGATTTCAGGAACTGAGAATCATCCTCTTCCCCTCCCAAATTCCCATGGAAACACGGCATTCTCTTATTCCCTAATTTGGAACCCCCCATAAGCGTTCCCAAAATCCCACCAAATTCCCATGGAATAACCATTTTAGTGTGTTGGGAATTTCCAATGCTCCACTTCCTCTCCCAAATTCCAATCAAACCCTAATGAAGTAATGACACGTTGCGTGTTGAGAATTTAGAATCCGCCACTTCCCCTTCCAAATTCCCAACAAAACCATGGAATACGAGCAGTTCCATCATTGGCAATTTCAACTCCTCCAGTTCCTCTCCCAAATTTCCTCAAACCTCTAACGGAATAATGATATTCTGTGTGTGGGAAACTTAGAATCCTCCACTTCCCCTTCCAAATTCCCATGGAAACACGGCATTCTCTTATTCCCTAATTTGGAACCCCCCATAAGGGTTCCCAAAATCCCACCAAATTCCCATGGAATAACCATTTTAGTGTGTTGGGAATTTCCAATGCTCCACTTCCTCTCCCAAATTCCAATCAAACCCTAATGAAGTAATGACACTTTGCGTGTTGAGAATTTAGAATCCGCCATTTCTCCTTCCAAATTCCCAATAAAACCATGGAATACGAGCAGTTCCATCATTGGCAATTTCAACTCCTCCAGTTCCTCTCCCAAATTTCCTCCAACCTCTAACAGAATAATGACATTCTGTGTGTGGGAAACTTAGAATCCTCCACTTCCCCTTCCAAATTCCCATGGAAACACGGCATTCTCTTATTCCCTAATTTGGAACCCCCCATAAGCGTTCCCAAAATCCCACCAAATTCCCATGGAATAACCATTTTAGGGTGTTGGGAATTTCCAATGCTCCACTTCCTCTCCCAAATTCCAATCAAACCCTAATGAAGTAATGACACTTTGCGTGTTGAGAATTTACAATCCGCCACTTCCCCTTCCAAATTCCCAACAAAACCATGGAATACGAGCAGTTCCATCATTGGCAATTTCAACTCCTCCACTTCGTCTCCCAAATTTCCTCCAACCTCTAACGGAATAATGACATTCTGTGTGTGGGAAATTTAGAATCCTCCACTTCCCCTTCCAAATTCCCATAGAATAGCTGCATTCTGGGTTTATGGATTTTCAAAACATCCATACGTCCACTTAAACTCGCACGAAAACCTGGCAAAAACAGCATTCATGGTGTTGGGAATATGATATCCTCCAGTTGCTCTATCCACTTTCCAGCAAAACCATGGAATGACAGCATTCTGGGCATTGGGAGTTCGGAATCCTCCACTTCTCTTCCCAAATGCCAATGGAATAACAGCCTTCCAGGCATGGGGATATTGGAATCCTCTAGTTCCCTTCCAAAAAGCCCATGGAATAACGACATTCTGGGCATTGAGAAGTGAAAGTTTGCCAATTGCCTTCCCAAATCCCTAGGGAAGAAGACAATTCGGGCTGTCAGGTATTTGAAATCCTTCAGCTCCGCACCATAACCCCCATGGAATAACAGAATTCCAGGCGTTAGGAATTGAGCATCCTCCAGTTCCCCTTCGAATTTCCCATGGAATCCTGGCATTCTGGATGTCGGCACTTTAGAATCGCCCATACACTGTCCCAAATAGCCAAAAATTCACAAGGAATAACAGAATTCATGATATCAGGAATATATCATCCGCCAGCTCTCCGCACAATTTCCCACGCAATAACAGCATTCCGTGTGGTGGGAATCTTGACTCCTCCACTTACCCTCCCAAATCTGCATGGAATAATGGCATTCTGGGTGTTGGGAATTTTCAATCCCCCATAAACCCACCCCAAATCCCACCACATTCCCAAAGAAGAGCAACTTTCCAGATGTCAGGAATTTGGAATATCCCAGTTCCCCACCCAAATTCCTAGGGAACAACAGCATTCCAAGTGACAGAAATCGAGAATCTTCCGGCAACGTGAAAAAATTGTCATGGAATAATGGGATTTCAGGTGTGAGGACTTGAGAATGCCCTGTACAGCCTCCCAGATTCCCACCACATTCCCATGGAATAACAACATTCCAGATTTCAGGAACTGAGAATCATCCTCTTCCCCTCCCAAATTCCCATGGAAACACGGCATTCTCTTCTTCCCTAATTTGGAACCCCCCATAAGCGTTCCCAAAATCCCACCAAATTCCCATGGAATAACCATTTTAGTGTGTTGGGAATTTCCAATGCTCCACTTCCTCTCCCAAATTCCAATCAAACCCTAATGAAGTAATGACACTTTGCGTGTTGAGAATTTACAATCCGCCACTTCCCCTTCCAAATTCCCAACAAAACCATGGAATACGAGCAGTTCCATCATTGGCAATTTCAACTCCTCCAGTTCCTCTCCCAAATTTCCTCCAACCTCTAACGGAATAATGACATTCTGTGTGTGGGAAATTTAGAATCCTCCACTTCCCCTTCCAAATTCCCATCGAATAGCTGCATTCTGGGTTTATGGATTTTCAAAACATCCATACGTCCACTTAAACTCGCACGAAAACCTCGCAAAAACAGCATTCATGGTGTTGGGAATATGATATCCTCACGTTGCTCTATCCACTTTCCAGCAAAACCATGGAATGACAGCATTCTGGGCATTGGGAGTTCGGAATCCTCCAGTTCTCTTCCCAAATTCCAATGGAATAACAGCCTTCCAGGCATGGGGATATTGGAATCCTCTCGTTCCCTTCCAAAAAGCCCATGGAATAACGACATTCTGGGCATTGAGAAGTGAAAGTTTGCCAATTGCCTTCCCAAATCCCTAGGGAAGAAGACAATTCCGGCTGTCAGGTATTTGAAATCCTTCAGCTCCGCACCATAACCCCCATGGAATAACAGAATTCCAGGCGTTAGGAATTGAGCATCCTCCAGTTCCCCTTCGAATTTCCCATGGAATCCTGGCATTCTGGATGTCGGCAGTTTAGAATCGCCCATACACTCTCCCAAATAGCCAATAATTCACAAGGAATAACAGAATTCATGATATCAGGAATATATCCTCCGCCAGCTCTCCGCACAATTTCCCACGCAATAACAGCATTCCATGTGGTGGGAATCTTGACTCCTCCACTTACCCTCCCAAATCTGCATGGAATAATGGCATTCTGGGTGTTGGGAATTTTCAATCCCCCATAAACCCACCCCAAATCCCACCACATTCCCAAAGAAGAGCAACTTTCCAGATGTCAGGAATTTGGAATATCCCAGTTCCCCACCCAAATTCCTATGGAACAACAGCATTCCAAGTGACAGAAATCAAGAATCTTCCGGCAACGTGAAAAAATTGTCATGGAATAATGGGATTTCAGGTGTGAGGAATTTTGAATGCCCCGTAGAGCCTCCCAGATTCCCACCACATTCCAATGGAATAACAACATGCCAGATTTCAGGAACTGAGAATCATCCTCTTCCGCTCCCAAATTCCCATGGAAACACGGCATTCTCTTATTCCCTAATTTGGAACCCCCCATAAGCGTTCCCAAAATCCCACCAAATTCCCATGGAATAACCATTTTAGTGTGTTGGGAATTTCCAATGCTCCACTTCCTCTCCCAAATTCCAGTCAAGCCCTAATGAAGTAACGACACTTTGCGTGTTGAGAATTTACAATCCGCCACTTCCCCTTCCAAATTCCCAACAAAACCATGGAATACGAGCAGTTCCATCATTGGCAATTTCAACTCCTCCACTTCGTCTCCCAAATTTCCTCCAACCTCTAACAGAATAATGACATTCTGTGTGTGGGAAATTTAGAATCCTCCACTTCCCCTTCCAAATTCCCATAGAATAGCTGCATTCTGGGTTTATGGATTTTCAAAACATCCATACGTCCACTTAAACTCGCACGAAAACCTCGCAAAAACAGCATTCATGGTGTTGGGAATATGATATCCTCACGTTGCTCTATCCACTTTCCAGCAAAACCATGGAATGACAGCATTCTGGGCATTGGGAGTTCGGAATCCTCCAGTTCTCTTCCCAAATGCCAATGGAATAACAGCCTTCCAGGCATGGGGATATTGGAATCCTCTAGTTCCCTTCCAAAAAGCCCATGGAATAACGACATTCTGGGCATTGAGAAGTGAAAGTTTGCCAATTGCCTTCCCAAATCCCTAGGGAAGAAGACAATTCCGGCTGTCAGGTATTTGAAATCCTTCAACTCCGCACCATAACCCCCATGGAATAACAGAATTCCAGGCGTTAGGAATTGAGCATCCTCCAGTTCCCCTTCGAATTTCCCATGGAATCCTGGCATTCTGGATGTCGGCACTTTAGAATCTCCCATACACTGTCCCAAATAGCCAAAAATTCACAAGGAATAACAGAATTCATGATATCAGGAATATATCATCCGCCAGCTCTCCACACAATTTCCCACGCAATAACAGCATTCCGTGTGGTGGGAATCTTGACTCCTCCACTTACCCTCCCAAATCTGCATGGAATCATGGCATTCTGGGTGTTGGGAATTTTCAATCCCCCATAAACCCACCCCAAATCCCACCACATTCCCAAAGAAGAGCAACTTTCCAGATGTCAGGAATTTGGAATATCCCAGTTCCCCACCCAAATTCCTAGGGAACAACAGCATTCCAAGTGACAGAAATCGAGAATCTTCCGGCAACGTGAAAAAATTGTCATGGAATAATGGGATTTCAGGTGTGAGGACTTGAGAATGCCCTGTACAGCCTCCCAGATTCCCACCACATTCCAATGGAATAACAACATTCCAGATTTCAGGAACTGAGAATCATCCTCTTCCCCTCCCAAATTCCCATGGAAACACGGCATTCTCTTATTCCCTAATTTGGAACCCCCCATAAGCGTTCCCAAAATCCCACCAAATTCCCATGGAATAACCATTTTAGTGTGTTGGGAATTTCCAATGCTCCACTTCCTCTCCCAAATTCCAATCAAACCCTAATGAAGTAATAACACTTTGCGTGTTGAGAATTTAGAATCCGCCACTTCTCCTTCCAAATTCCCAATAAAACCATGGAATACGAGCTGTTCCATCATTGGCAATTTCAACTCCTCCAGTTCCTCTCCCAAATTTCCTCCAACCTCAAAAGGAATAATGACATTCTGTGTGTGGGAAACTTAGAATCCTCCACTTCCCCTTCCAAATTCCCATGGAAACACGGCATTCTCTTATTCCCTAATTTGGAACCCCCCATAAGGGTTCCCAAAATCCCACCAAATTCCCATGGAATAACCATTTTAGTGTGTTGGGAATTTCCAATGCTCCACTTCCTCTCCCAAATTCCAATCAAACCCTAATGAAGTAATGACACTTTGCGTGTTGAGAATTTAGAATCCGCCATTTCTCCTTCCAAATTCCCAATAAAACCATGGAATACGAGCAGTTCCATCATTGGCAATTTCAACTCCTCCAGTTCCTCTCCCAAATTTCCTCCAACCTCAAAAGGAATAATGACATTCTGTGTGTGGGAAACTTAGAATCCTCCACTTCCCCTTCCAAATTCCCATGGAAACACGGCATTCTCTTCTTCCCTAATTTGGAACCCCCCATAAGCGTTCCCAAAATCCCACCAAATTCCCATGGAATAACCATTTTAGTGTGTTGGGAATTTCCAATGCTCCACTTCCTCTCCCAAATTCCAATCAAACCCTAATGAAGTAATGACACTTTGCGTGTTGAGAATTTACAATCCGCCACTTCCCCTTCCAAATTCCCAACAAAACCATGGAATACGAGCAGTTCCATCATTGGCAATTTCAACTCCTCCACTTCGTCTCCCAAATTTCCTCCAACCTCTAACGGAATAATGACATTCTGTGTGTGGGAAATTTAGAATCCTCCACTTCCCCTTCCAAATTCCCATCGAATAGCTGCATTCTGGGTTTATGGATTTTCAAAACATCCATACGTCCACTTAAACTCGCACGAAAACCTCGCAAAAACAGCATTCATGGTGTTGGGAATATGATATCCTCACGTTGCTCTATCCACTTTCCAGCAAAACCATGGAATGACAGCATTCTGGGCATTGGGAGTTCGGAATCCTCCACTTCTCTTCCCAAATTCCAATGGAATAACAGCCTTCCAGGCATGGGGATATTGGAATCCTCTAGTTCCCTTCCAAAAAGCCCATGGAATAACGACATTCTGGGCATTGAGAAGTGAAAGTTTGCCAATTGCCTTCCCAAATCCCTAGGGAAGAAGACAATTCGGGCTGTCAGGTATTTGAAATCCTTCAGCTCCGCACCATAACCCCCATGGAATAACAGAATTCCAGGCGTTAGGAATTGAGCATCCTCCAGTTCCCCTTCGAATTTCCCATGGAATCCTGGCATTCTGGATGTCGGCACTTTAGAATCGCCCATACACTGTCCCAAATAGCCAAAAATTCACAAGGAATAACAGAATTCATGATATCAGGAATATATCATCCGCCAGCTCTCCGCACAATTTCCCACGCAATAACAGCATTCCGTGTGGTGGGAATCTTGACTCCTCCACTTACCCTCCCAAATCTGCATGGAATCATGGCATTCTGGGTGTTGGGAATTTTCAATCCCCCATAAACCCACCCCAAATCCCACCACATTCCCAAAGAAGAGCAACTTTCCAGATGTCAGGAATTTGGAATATCCCAGTTCCCCACCCAAATTCCCATGGAACAACAGCATTCCAAGTGACAGAAATCGAGAATCTTCCGGCAACGTGAAAATATTGCCATGGAATAATGGGATTCCAGGTGTGAGGAATTGAGAATGCCCTGTACAGCCTCCCAGATACCCACCACATTCCCATGGAATAACAACATTCCAGATTTCAGGAACTGAGAATCATCCTCTTCCCCTCCCAAATTCCCATGGAAACACGGCATTCTCTTATTCCCTAATTTGGAACCCCCCATAAGCGTTCCCAAAATCCCACCAAATTCCCATGGAATAACCATTTTAGTGTGTTGGGAATTTCCAATGCTCCACTTCCTCTCCCAAATTCCAATCAAACCCTAATGAAGTAATGACACTTTGCGTGTTGAGAATTTAGAATCCGCCATTTCTCCTTCCAAATTCCCAATAAAACCATGGAATACGAGCAGTTCCATCATTGGCAATTTCAACTCCTCCAGTTCCTCTCCCAAATTTCCTCCAACCTCAAAAGGAATAATGACATTCTGTGTGTGGGAAACTTAGAATCCTCCACTTCCCCTTCCAAATTCCCATGGAAACACGGCATTCTCTTATTCCCTAATTTGGAACCCCCCATAAGCGTTCCCAAAATCCCACCAAATTCCCATGGAATAACCATTTTAGTGTGTTGGGAATTTCCAATGCTCCACTTCCTCTCCCAAATTCCAATCAAACCCTAATGAAGTAATGACACTTTGCGTGTTGAGAATTTACAATCCGCCACTTCCCCTTCCAAATTCCCAACAAAACCATGGAATACGAGCAGTTCCATCATTGGCAATTTCAACTCCTCCACTTCGTCTCCCAAATTTCCTCCAACCTCTAACGGAATAATGACATTCTGTGTGTGGGAAATTTAGAATCCTCCACTTCCCCTTCCAAATTCCCATCGAATAGCTGCATTCTGGGTTTATGGATTTTCAAAACATCCATACGTCCACTTAAACTCGCACGAAAACCTCGCAAAAACAGCATTCATGGTGTTGGGAATATGATATCCTCACGTTGCTCTATCCACTTTCCAGCAAAACCATGGAATGACAGCATTCTGGGCATTGGGAGTTCGGAATCCTCCACTTCTCTTCCCAAATGCCAATGGAATAACAGCCTTCCAGGCATGGGGATATTGGAATCCTCTAGTTCCCTTCCAAAAAGCCCATGGAATAACGACATTCTGGGCATTGAGAAGTGAAAGTTTGCCAATTGCCTTCCCAAATCCCTAGGGAAGAAGACAATTCCGGCTGTCAGGTATTTGAAATCCTTCAGCTCCGCACCATAACCCCCATGGAATAACAGAATTCCAGGCGTTAGGAATTGAGCATCCTCCAGTTCCCCTTCGAATTTCCCATGGAATCCTGGCATTCTGGATGTCGGCACTTTAGAATCGCCCATACACTGTCCCAAATAGCCAAAAATTCACAAGGAATAACAGAATTCATGATATCAGGAATATATCATCCGCCAGCTCTCCGCACAATTTCCCACGCAATAACAGCATTCCGTGTGGTGGGAATCTTGACTCCTCCACTTACCCTCCCAAATCTGCATGGAATCATGGCATTCTGGGTGTTGGGAATTTTCAATCCCCCATAAACCCACCTCAAATCCCACCACATTCCCAAAGAAGAGCAACTTTCCAGATGTCAGGAATTTGGAATATCCCAGTTCCCCACCCAAATTCCTAGGGAACAACAGCATTCCAAGTGACAGAAATCGAGAATCTTCCGGCAACGTGAAAAAGTTGTCATGGAATAATGGGATTTCAGGTGTGAGGACTTGAGAATGCCCTGTACAGCCTCCCAGATTCCCACCACATTCCCATGGAATAACAACATGCCAGATTTCAGGAACTGAGAATCATCCTCTTCCCCTCCCAAATTCCCATGGAAACACGGCATTCTCTTATTCCCTAATTTGGAACCCCCCATAAGCGTTCCCAAAATCCCACCAAATTCCCATGGAATAACCATTTTAGTGTGTTGGGAATTTCCAATGCTCCACTTCCTCTCCCAAATTCTAAGCAAACCCTAATGAAGTAATAACACTTTGCGTGTTGAGAATTTAGAATCCGCCACTTCTCCTTCCAAATTCCCAATAAAACCATGGAATACGAGCTGTTCCATCATTGGCAATTTCAACTCCTCCAGTTCCTCTCCCAAATTTCCTCCAACCTCAAAAGGAATAATGACATTCTGTGTGTGGGAAACTTAGAATCCTCCACTTCCCCTTCCAAATTCCCATGGAAACACGGCATTCTCTTATTCCCTAATTTGGAACCCCCCATAAGGGTTCCCAAAATCCCACCAAATTCCCATGGAATAACCATTTTAGTGTGTTGGGAATTTCCAATGCTCCACTTCCTCTCCCAAATTCCAATCAAACCCTAATGAAGTAATGACACTTTGCATGTTGAGAATTTAGAATCCTCCATTTCTCCTTCCAAATTCCCAATAAAACCATGGAATACGAGCAGTTCCATCATTGGCAATTTCAACTCCTCCAGTTCCTCTCCCAAATTTCCTCCAACCTCTAACGGAATAATGACATTCTGTGTGTGGGAAACTTAGAATCCTCCACTTCCCCTCCCAAATTCCCATGGAAACACGGCATTCTCTTATTCCCTAATTTGGAACCCCCCATAAGCGTTCCCAAAATCCCACCAAATTCCCATGGAATAACCATTTTAGTGTGTTGGGAATTTCCAATGCTCCACTTCCTCTCCCAAATTCCAATCAAACCCTAATGAAGTAATGACACTTTGCGTGTTGAGAATTTACAATCCGCCACTTCCCCTTCCAAATTCCCAACAAAACCGTGGAATACGAGCAGTTCCATCATTGGCAATTTCAACTCCTCCAGTTCCTCTCCCAAATTTCCTCCAACCTCTAACGGAATAATGACATTCTGTGTGTGGGAAATTTAGAATCCTCCACTTCCCCTTCCAAATTCCCATCGAATAGCTGCATTCTGGGTTTATGGATTTTCAAAACATCCATACGTCCACTTAAACTCGCACGAAAACCTGGCAAAAACAGCATTCATGGTGTTGGGAATATGATATCCTCACGTTGCTCTATCCACTTTCCAGCAAAACCATGGAATGACAGCATTCTGGGCATTGGGAGTTCGGAATCCTCCACTTCTCTTCCCAAATTCCAATGGAATAACAGCCTTCCAGGCATGGGGATATTGGAATCCTCTAGTTCCCTTCCAAAAAGCCCATGGAATAACGACATTCTGGGCATTGAGAAGTGAAAGTTTGCCAATTGCCTTCCCAAATCCCTAGGGAAGAAGACAATTCGGGCTGTCAGGTATTTGAAATCCTTCAGCTCCGCACCATAACCCCCATGGAATAACAGAATTCCAGGCGTTAGGAATTGAGCATCCTCCAGTTCCCCTTCGAATTTCCCATGGAATCCTGGCATTCTGGATGTCGGCACTTTAGAATCGCCCATACACTGTCCCAAATAGCCAAAAATTCACAAGGAATAACAGAATTCATGATATCAGGAATATATCATCCGCCAGCTCTCCGCACAATTTCCCACGCAATAACAGCATTCCGTGTGGTGGGAATCTTGACTCCTCCACTTACCCTCCCAAATCTGCATGGAATCATGGCATTCTGGGTGTTGGGAATTTTCAATCCCCCATAAACCCACCCCAAATCCCACCACATTCCCAAAGAAGAGCAACTTTCCAGATGTCAGGAATTTGGAATATCCCAGTTCCCCACCCAAATTCCCATGGACCAACAGCATTCCAAGTGACAGAAATCGAGAATCTTCCGGCAACGTGAAAATATTGCCATGGAATAATGGGATTCCAGGTGTGAGGAACTGAGAATGCCCCTTACAGCCTCCCAGATACCCACCACATTCCCATGGAATAACAACATTCCAGATTTCAGGAACTGAGAATCATCCTCTTCCCCTCCCAAATTCCCATGGAAACACGGCATTCTCTTATTCCCTAATTTGGAACCCCCCATAAGCGTTCCCAAAATCCCACCAAATTCCCATGGAATAACCATTTTAGTGTGTTGGGAATTTCCAATGCTCCACTTCCTCTCCCAAATTCCAATCAAACCCTAATGAAGTAATGACACTTTGCGTGTTGAGAATTTACAATCCGCCACTTCCCCTTCCAAATTCCCAACAAAACCATGGAATACGAGCACTTCCATCATTGGCAATTTCAACTCCTCCACTTCGTCTCCCAAATTTCCTCCAACCTCTAACGGAATAATGACATTCTGTGTGTGGGAAATTTAGAATCCTCCACTTCCCCTTCCAAATTCCCATCGAATAGCTGCATTCTGGGTTTATGGATTTTCAAAACATCCATACGTCCACTTAAACTCGCACGAAAACCTGGCAAAAACAGCATTCATGGTGTTGGGAATATGATATCCTCACGTTGCTCTATCCACTTTCCAGCAAAACCATGGAATGACAGCATTCTGGGCATTGGGAGTTCGGAATCCTCCAGTTCTCTTCCCAAATTCCAATGGAATAACAGCCTTCCAGGCATGGGGATATTGGAATCCTCTAGTTCCCTTCCAAAAAGCCCATGGAATAACGACATTCTGGGCATTGAGAAGTGAAAGTTTGCCAATTGCCTTCCCAAATCCCTAGGGAAGAAGACAATTCGGGCTGTCAGGTATTTGAAATCCTTCAGCTCCGCACCATAACCCCCATGGAATAACAGAATTCCAGGCGTTAGGAATTGAGCATCCTCCAGTTCCCCTTCGAATTTCCCATGGAATCCTGGCATTCTGGATGTCGGCACTTTAGAATCGCCCATACACTGTCCCAAATAGCCAAAAATTCACAAGGAATAACAGAATTCATGATATCAGGAATATATCATCCGCCAGCTCTCCGCACAATTTCCCACGCAATAACAGCATTCCGTGTGGTGGGAATCTTGACTCCTCCACTTACCCTCCCAAATCTGCATGGAATAATGGCATTCTGGGTGTTCGGAATTTTCAATCCCCCATAAACCCACCTCAAATCCCACCACATTCCCAAAGAAGAGCAACGTTCCAGATGTCAGGAATTTGGAATATCCCAGTTCCCCACCCAAATTCCTAGGGAACAACAGCATTCCAAGTGACAGAAATCGAGAATCTTCCAGCAACGTGAAAATATTGCCATGGAATAATGGGATTTCAGGTGTGAGGAATTGAGAATGCCCCGTACAGCCTCCCAGATTCCCACCACATTCCAATGGAATAACAACATTCCAGATTTCAGGAACTGAGAATCATCCTCTTCCGCTCCCAAATTCCCATGGAAACACGGCATTCTCTTCTTCCCTAATTTGGAACCCCCCATAAGCGTTCCCAAAATCCCACCAAATTCCCATGGAATAACCATTTTAGTGTGTTGGGAATTTCCAATGCTCCACTTCCTCTCCCAAATTCCAATCAAACCCTAATGAAGTAATGACACTTTGCGTGTTGAGAATTTACAATCCGCCACTTCCCCTTCCAAATTCCCAACAAAACCATGGAATACGAGCACTTCCATCATTGGCAATTTCAACTCCTCCAGTTCCTCTCCCAAATTTCCTCCAACCCCTAACGGAATAATGACATTCTGTGTGTGGGAAATTTAGAATCCTCCACTTCCCCTTCCAAATTCCCATCGAATAGCTGCATTCTGGGTTTATGGATTTTCAAAACATCCATACGTCCACTTAAACTCGCACGAAAACCTCGCAAAAACAGCATTCATGGTGTTGGGAATATGATATCCTCACGTTGCTCTATCCACTTTCCAGCAAAACCATGGAATGACAGCATTCTGGGCATTGGGAGTTCGGAATCCTCCACTTCTCTTGCAAAATTCCAATGGAATAACAGCCTTCCAGGCATGGGGATATTGGAATCCTCTAGTTCCCTTCCAAAAAGCCCATGGAATAACGACATTCTGGGCATTGAGAAGTGAAAGTTTGCCAATTGCCTTCCCAAATCCCTAGGGAAGAAGACAATTCGGGCTGTCAGGTATTTGAAATCCTTCAGCTCCGCACCATAACCCCCATGGAATAACAGAATTCCAGGCGTTAGGAATTGAGCATCCTCCAGTTCCCCTTCGAATTTCCCATGGAATCCTGGCATTCTGGATGTCGTCACTTTAGAATCGCCCATACACTGTCCCAAATAGCCAAAAAATTCACAAGGAATAACAGAATTCATGATATCAGGAATATATCATCCGCCAGCTCTCCGCACAATTTCCCACGCAATAACAGCATTCCGTGTGGTGGGAATCTTGACTCCTCCACTTACCCTCCCAAATCTGCATGGAATCATGGCATTCTGGGTGTTGGGAATTTTCAATCCCCCATAAACCCACCCCAAATCCCACCACATTCCCAAAGAAGAGCAACTTTCCAGATGTCAGGAATTTGGAATATCCCAGTTCCCCACCCAAATTCCTAGGGAACAACAGCATTCCAAGTGACAGAAATCGAGAATCTTCCGGCAACGTGAAAAAATTGTCATGGAATAATGGGATTTCAGGTGTGAGGAATTGAGAATGCCCCGTACAGCCTCCCAGATTCCCACCACATTCCCATGGAATAACAACATTCCAGATTTCAGGAACTGAGAATCATCCTCTTCCCCTCCCAAATTCCCATGGAAACACGGCATTCTCTTATTCCCTAATTTGGAACCCCCCATAAGCGTTCCCAAAATCCCACCAAATTCCCATGGAATAACCATTTTAGTGTGTTGGGAATTTCCAATGCTCCACTTCCTCTCCCAAATTCCAATCAAACCCTAATGAAGTAATGACACTTTGCGTGTTGAGAATTTACAATCCGCCACTTCCCCTTCCAAATTCCCAACAAAACCATGGAATACGAGCAGTTCCATCATTGGCAATTTCAACTCCTCCAGTTCCTCTCCCAAATTTCCTCCAACCTCAAAAGGAATAATGACATTCTGTGTGTGGGAAACTTAGAATCCTCCACTTCCCCTTCCAAATTCCCATGGAAACACGGCATTCTCTTATTCCCTAATTTGGAACCCCCCATAAGCGTTCCCAAAATCCCACCAAATTCCCATGGAATAACCATTTTAGTGTGTTGGGAATTTCCAATGCTCCACTTCCTCTCCCAAATTCCATTCAAACCCTAATGAAGTAATAACACTTTGCGTGTTGAGAATTTAGAATCCGCCATTTCTCCTTCCAAATTCCCAATAAAACCATGGAATACGAGCAGTTCCATCATTGGCAATTTCAACTCCTCCAGTTCCTCTCCCAAATTTCCTCCAACCTCTAACGGAATAATGACATTCTGTGTGTGGGAAACTTAGAATCCTCCACTTCCCCTTCCAAATTCCCATGGAAACACGGCATTCTCTTCTTCCCTAATTTGGAACCCCCCATAAGCGTTCCCAAAATCCCACCAAATTCCCATGGAATAACCATTTTAGTGTGTTGGGAATTTCCAATGCTCCACTTCCTCTCCCAAATTCCAATCAAACCCTAATGAAGTAATGACACTTTGCGTGTTGAGAATTTACAATCCGCCACTTCCCCTTCCAAATTCCCAACAAAACCATGGAATACGAGCACTTCCATCATTGGCAATTTCAACTCCTCCACTTCGTCTCCCAAATTTCCTCCAACCTCTAACGGAATAATGACATTCTGTGTGTGGGAAATTTAGAATCCTCCACTTCCCCTTCCAAATTCCCATCGAATAGCTGCATTCTGGGTTTATGGATTTTCAAAACATCCATACGTCCACTTAAACTCGCACGAAAACCTGGCAAAAACAGCATTCATGGTGTTGGGAATATGATATCCTCACGTTGCTCTATCCACTTTCCAGCAAAACCATGGAATGACAGCATTCTGGGCATTGGGAGTTCGGAATCCTCCAGTTCTCTTCCCAAATTCCAATGGAATAACAGCCTTCCAGGCATGGGGATATTGGAATCCTCTAGTTCCCTTCCAAAAAGCCCATGGAATAACGACATTCTGGGCATTGAGAAGTGAAAGTTTGCCAATTGCCTTCCCAAATCCCTAGGGAAGAAGACAATTCGGGCTGTCAGGTATTTGAAATCCTTCAGCTCCGCACCATAACCCCCATGGAATAACAGAATTCCAGGCGTTAGGAATTGAGCATCCTCCAGTTCCCCTTCGAATTTCCCATGGAATCCTGGCATTCTGGATGTCGGCACTTTAGAATCGCCCATACACTGTCCCAAATAGCCAAAAATTCACAAGGAATAACAGAATTCATGATATCAGGAATATATCATCCGCCAGCTCTCCGCACAATTTCCCACGCAATAACAGCATTCCGTGTGGTGGGAATCTTGACTCCTCCACTTACCCTCCCAAATCTGCATGGAATCATGGCATTCTGGGTGTTGGGAATTTTCAATCCCCCATAAACCCACCTCAAATCCCACCACATTCCCAAAGAAGAGCAACTTTCCAGATGTCAGGAATTTGGAATATCCCAGTTCCCCACCCAAATTCCTAGGGAACAACAGCATTCCAAGTGACAGAAATCGAGAATCTTCCGGCAACGTGAAAATATTGTCATGGAATAATGGGATTTCAGGTGTGAGGAATTGAGAATGCCCCGTAGAGCCTCCCAGATTCCCACCACATTCCAATGGAATAACAACATTCCAGATTTCAGGAACTGAGAATCATCCTCTTCCGCTCCCAAATTCCCATGGAAACACGGCATTCTCTTATTCCCTAATTTGGAACCCCCCATAAGCGTTCCCAAAATCCCACCAAATTCCCATGGAATAACCATTTTAGTGTGTTGGGAATTTCCAATGCTCCACTTCCTCTCCCAAATTCCAATCAAACCCTAATGAAGTAATGACACTTTGCGTGTTGAGAATTTACAATCCGCCACTTCCCCTTCCAAATTCCCAACAAAACCATGGAATACGAGCACTTCCATCATTGGCAATTTCAACTCCTCCACTTCGTCTCCCAAATTTCCTCCAACCTCTAACGGAATAATGACATTCTGTGTGTGGGAAATTTAGAATCCTCCACTTCCCCTTCCAAATTCCCATAGAATAGCTGCATTCTGGGTTTATGGATTTTCAAAACATCCATACGTCCACTTAAACTCGCACGAAAACCTGGCAAAAACAGCATTCATGGTGTTGGGAATATGATATCCTCACGTTGCTCTATCCACTTTCCAGCAAAACCATGGAATGACAGCATTCTGGGCATTGGGAGTTCGGAATCCTCCACTTCTCTTCCCAAATTCCAATGGAATAACAGCCTTCCAGGCATGGGGATATTGGAATCCTCTAGTTCCCTTCCAAAAAGCCCATGGAATAACGACATTCTGGGCATTGAGAAGTGAAAGTTTGCCAATTGCCTTCCCAAATCCCTAGGGAAGAAGACAATTCGGGCTGTCAGGTATTTGAAATCCTTCAGCTCCGCACCATAACCCCCATGGAATAACAGAATTCCAGGCGTTAGGAATTGAGCATCCTCCAGTTCCCCTTCGAATTTCCCATGGAATCCTGGCATTCTGGATGTCGGCACTTTAGAATCGCCCATACACTGTCCCAAATAGCCAAAAAATTCACAAGGAATAACAGAATTCATGATATCAGGAATATATCATCCGCCAGCTCTCCGCACAATTTCCCACGCAATAACAGCATTCCGTGTGGTGGGAATCTTGACTCCTCCACTTACCCTCCCAAATCTGCATGGAATCATGGCATTCTGGGTGTTGGGAATTTTCAATCCCCCATAAACCCACCCCAAATCCCACCACATTCCCAAAGAAGAGCAACTTTCCAGATGTCAGGAATTTGGAATATCCCAGTTCCCCACCCAAATTCCTAGGGAACAACAGCATTCCAAGTGACAGAAATCGAGAATCTTCCGGCAACGTGAAAAAATTGCCATGGAATAATGGGATTTCAGGTGTGAGGAATTGAGAATGCCCTGTACAGCCTCCCAGATTCCCACCACATTCCCATGGAATAAAAACATTCCAGATTTCAGGAACTGAGAATCATCCTCTTCCCCTCCCAAATTCCCATGGAAACACGGCATTCTCTTATTCCCTAATTTGGAACCCCCCATAAGCGTTCCCAAAATCCCACCAAATTCCCATGGAATAACCATTTTAGTGTGTTGGGAATTTCCAATGCTCCACTTCCTCTCCCAAATTCCAATCAAACCCTAATGAAGTAATGACACTTTGCGTGTTGAGAATTTACAATCCGCCACTTCCCCTTCCAAATTCCCAACAAAACCGTGGAATACGAGCAGTTCCATCATTGGCAATTTCAACTCCTCCAGTTCCTCTCCCAAATTTCCTCCAACCTCAAAAGGAATAATGACATTCTGTGTGTGGGAAACTTCGAATCCTCCACTTCCCCTTCCAAATTCCCATGGAAACACGGCATTCTCTTATTCCCTAATTTGGAACCCCCCATAAGCGTTCCCAAAATCCCACCAAATTCCCATGGAATAACCATTTTAGTGTGTTGGGAATTTCCAATGCTCCACTTCCTCTCCCAAATTCCAATCAAACCCTAATGAAGTAATGACACTTTGCGTGTTGAGAATTTACAATCCGCCACTTCTCCTTCCAAATTCCCAATAAAACCATGGAATACGAGCAGTTCCATCATTGGCAATTTCAACTCCTCCAGTTCCTCTCCCAAATTTCCTCCAACCTCTAACGGAATAATGACATTCTGTGTGTGGGAAACATAGAATCCTCCACTTCCCCTTCCAAATTCCCATGGAAACACGGCATTCTCTTATTCCCTAATTTGGAACCCCCCATAAGCGTTCCCAAAATCCCACCAAATTCCCATGGAATAACCATTTTAGTGTGTTGGGAATTTCCAATGCTCCACTTCCTCTCCCAAATTCCAATCAAACCCTAATGAAGTAATGACACTTTGCGTGTTGAGAATTTACAATCCGCCACTTCCCCTTCCAAATTCCCAACAAAACCATGGAATACGAGCAGTTCCATCGTTGGCAATTTCAACTCCTCCACTTCGTCTCCCAAATTTCCTCCAACCTCTAACGGAATAATGACATTCTGTGTGTGGGAAATTTAGAATCCTCCACTTCCCCTTCCAAATTCCCATAGAATAGCTGCATTCTGGGTTTATGGATTTTCAAAACATCCATACGTCCACTTAAACTCGCACGAAAACCTGGCAAAAACAGCATTCATGGTGTTGGGAATATGATATCCTCACGTTGCTCTATCCACTTTCCAGCAAAACCATGGAATGACAGCATTCTGGGCATTGGGAGTTCGGAATCCTCCACTTCTCTTCCCAAATTCCAATGGAATAACAGCCTTCCAGGCATGGGGATATTGGAATCCTCTAGTTCCCTTCCTAAAAGCCCATGGAATAACGACATTCTGGGCATTGAGAAGTGAAAGTTTGCCAATTGCCTTCCCAAATCCCTAGGGAAGAAGACAATTCCGGTTGTCAGGTATTTGAAATCCTTCAGCTCCGCACCATAACCCCCATGGAATAACAGAATTCCAGGCGTTAGGAATTGAGCATCCTCCAGTTCCCCTTCGAATTTCCCATGGAATCCTGGCATTCTGGATGTCGGCACTTTAGAATCGCCCATACACTGTCCCAAATAGCCAAAAATTCACAAGGAATAACAGAATTCATGATATCAGGAATATATCATCCGCCAGCTCTCCGCACAATTTCCCACGCAATAACAGCATTCCGTGTGGTGGGAATCTTGACTCCTCCACTTACCCTCCCAAATCTGCATGGAATCATGGCATTCTGGGTGTTGGGAATTTTCAATCCCCCATAAACCCACCCCAAATCCCACCACATTCCCAAAGAAGAGCAACTTTCCAGATGTCAGGAATTTGGAATATCCCAGTTCCCCACCCAAATTCCTAGGGAACAACAGCATTCCAAGTGACAGAAATCGAGAATCTTCCGGCAACGTGAAAAAATTGTCATGGAATAATGGGATTTCAGGTGTGAGGACTTGAGAATGCCCTGTACAGCCTCCCAGATTCCCACCACATTCCAATGGAATAACAGCATTCCAGATTTCAGGAACTGAGAATCATCCTCTTCCCCTCCCAAATTCCCATGGAAACACGGCATTCTCTTATTCCCTAATTTGGAACCCCCCATAAGCGTTCCCAAAATCCCACCAAATTCCCATGGAATAACCATTTTAGTGTGTTGGGAATTTCCAATGCTCCACTTCCTCTCCCAAATTCTAATCAAACCCTAATGAAGTAATAACACTTTGCGTGTTGAGAATTTACAATCCGCCACTTCCCCTTCCAAATTCCCAACAAAACCATGGAATACGAGCACTTCCATCATTGGCAATTTCAACTCCTCCACTTCGTCTCCCAAATTTCCTCCAACCTCTAACGGAATAATGACATTCTGTGTGTGGGAAATTTAGAATCCTCCACTTCCCCTTCCAAATTCCCATAGAATAGCTGCATTCTGGGTTTATGGATTTTCAAAACATCCATACGTCCACTTAAACTCGCACGAAAACCTGGCAAAAACAGCATTCATGGTGTTGGGAATATGATATCCTCACGTTGCTCTATCCACTTTCCAGCAAAACCATGGAATGACAGCATTCTGGGCATTGGGAGTTCGGAATCCTCCACTTCTCTTCCCAAATGCCAATGGAATAACAGCCTTCCAGGCATGGGGATATTGGAATCCTCTAGTTCCCTTCCAAAAAGCCCATGGAATAACGACATTCTGGGCATTGAGAAGTGAAAGTTTGCCAATTGCCTTCCCAAATCCCTAGGGAAGAAGACAATTCGGGCTGTCAGGTATTTGAAATCCTTCAGCTCCGCACCATAACCCCCATGGAATAAGAGAATTCCAGGTGTTAGGAATTGAGCATCCTCCAGTTCCCCTTCGAATTTCCCATGGAATCCTGGCATTCTGGATGTCGGCACTTTAGAATCGCCCATACACTGTCCCAAATAGCCAAAAATTCACAAGGAATAACAGAATTCATGATATCAGGAATATATCATCTGCCAGCTCTCCGCACAATTTCCCACGCAATAACAGCATTCCGTGTGGTGGGAATCTTGACTCCTCCACTTACCCTCCCAAATCTGCATGGAATCATGGCATTCTGGGTGTTGGGAATTTTCAATCCCCCATAAACCCACCCCAAATCCCACCACATTCCCAAAGAAGAGCAACTTTCCAGATGTCAGGAATTTGGAATATCCCAGTTCCCCACCCAAATTCCCATGGAACAACAGCATTCCAAGTGACAGAAATCGAGAATCTTCCGGCAACGTGAAAATATTGCCATGGAATAATGGGATTCCAGGTGTGAGGAATTGAGAATGCCCCGTACAGCCTCCCAGATTCCCACCACATTCCCATGGAATAACAACATGCCAGATTTCAGGAACTGAGAATCATCCTCTTCCCCTCCCAAATTCCCATGGAAACACGGCATTCTCTTATTCCCTAATTTGGAACCCCCCATAAGCGTTCCCAAAATCCCACCAAATTCCCATGGAATAACCATTTTAGTGTGTTGGGAATTTCCAATGCTCCACTTCCTCTCCCAAATTCCAATCAAACCCTAATGAAGTAATGACACTTTGCGTGTTGAGAATTTACAATCCGCCACTTCCCCTTCCAAATTCCCAACAAAACCAAGGAATACGAGCAGTTCCATCATTGGCAATTTCAATTCCTCCAGTTCCTCTCCCAAATTTCCTCCAACCTCAAAAGGAATAATGACATTCTGTGTGTGGGAAACTTAGAATCCTCCACTTCCCCTTCCAAATTCCCATGGAAACACGGCATTCTCTTATTCCCTAATTTGGAACCCCCCATAAGCGTTCCCAAAATCCCACCAAATTCCCATGGAATAACCATTTTAGTGTGTTGGGAATTTCCAATGCTCCACTTCCTCTCCCAAATTCCAATCAAACCCTAATGAAGTAATGACACTTTGCGTGTTGAGAATTTACAATCCGCCACTTCTCCTTCCAAATTCCCAATAAAACCATGGAATACGAGCAGTTCCATCATTGGCAATTTCAACTCCTCCAGTTCCTCTCCCAAATTTCCTCCAACCTCTAACGGAATAATGACATTCTGTGTGTGGGAAACTTAGAATCCTCCACTTCCCCTTCCAAATTCCCATGGAAACACGGCATTCTCTTATTCCCTAATTTGGAACCCCCCATAAGCGTTCCCAAAATCCCACCAAATTCCCATGGAATAACCATTTTAGTGTGTTGGGAATTTCCAATGCTCCACTTCCTCTCCCAAATTCCAATCAAACCCTAATGAAGTAATGACACTTTGCGTGTTGAGAATTTACAATCCGCCACTTCCCCTTCCAAATTCCCAACAAAACCATGGAATACGAGCAGTTCCATCGTTGGCAATTTCAACTCCTCCACTTCGTCTCCCAAATTTCCTCCAACCTCTAACGGAATAATGACATTCTGTGTGTGGGAAATTTAGAATCCTCCACTTCCCCTTCCAAATTCCCATAGAATAGCTGCATTCTGGGTTTATGGATTTTCAAAACATCCATACGTCCACTTAAACTCGCACGAAAACCTGGCAAAAACAGCATTCATGGTGTTGGGAATATGATATCCTCACGTTGCTCTATCCACTTTCCAGCAAAACCATGGAATGACAGCATTCTGGGCATTGGGAGTTCGGAATCCTCCACTTCTCTTCCCAAATTCCAATGGAATAACAGCCTTCCAGGCATGGGGATATTGGAATCCTCTAGTTCCCTTCCTAAAAGCCCATGGAATAACGACATTCTGGGCATTGAGAAGTGAAAGTTTGCCAATTGCCTTCCCAAATCCCTAGGGAAGAAGACAATTCCGGTTGTCAGGTATTTGAAATCCTTCAGCTCCGCACCATAACCCCCATGGAATAACAGAATTCCAGGCGTTAGGAATTGAGCATCCTCCAGTTCCCCTTCGAATTTCCCATGGAATCCTGGCATTCTGGATGTCGGCACTTTAGAATCGCCCATACACTGTCCCAAATAGCCAAAAATTCACAAGGAATAACAGAATTCATGATATCAGGAATATATCATCCGCCAGCTCTCCACACAATTTCCCACGCAATAACAGCATTCCGTGTGGTGGGAATCTTGACTCCTCCACTTACCCTCCCAAATCTGCATGGAATCATGGCATTCTGGGTGTTGGGAATTTTCAATCCCCCATAAACCCACCCCAAATCCCACCACATTCCCAAAGAAGAGCAACTTTCCAGATGTCAGGAATTTGGAATATCCCAGTTCCCCACCCAAATTCCCATGGAACAACAGCATTCCAAGTGACAGAAATCGAGAATCTTCCGGCAACGTGAAAAAATTGTCATGGAATAATGGGATTTCAGGTGTGAGGAATTGAGAATGCCCCGTACAGCCTCCCAGATTCCCACCACATTCCAATGGAATAACAACATTCCAGATTTCAGGAACTGAGAATCATCCTCTTCCGCTCCCAAATTCCCATGGAAACACGGCATTCTCTTATTCCCTAATTTGGAACCCCCCATAAGCGTTCCCAAAATCCCACCAAATTCCCATGGAATAACCATTTTAGTGTGTTGGGAATTTCCAATGCTCCACTTCCTCTCCCAAATTCCAATCAAACCTTAATGAAGTAACGACACTTTGCGTGTTGAGAATTTACAATCCGCCACTTCCCCTTCCAAATTCCCAACAAAACCATGGAATACGAGCAGTTCCATCATTGGCAATTTCAACTCCTCCAGTTCCTCTCCCAAATTTCCTCCAACCTCTAACGGAATAATGACATTCTGTGTGTGGGAAATTTAGAATCCTCCACTTCCCCTTCCAAATTCCCATCGAATAGCTGCATTCTGGGTTTATGGATTTTCAAAACATCCATACGTCCACTTAAACTCGCACGAAAACCTCGCAAAAACAGCATTCATGGTGTTGGGAATATGATATCCTCACGTTGCTCTATCCACTTTCCAGCAAAACCATGGAATGACAGCATTCTGGGCATTGGGAGTTCGGAATCCTCCACTTCTCTTCCCAAATTCCAATGGAATAACAGCCTTCCAGGCATGGGGATATTGGAATCCTCTAGTTCCCTTCCAAAAAGCCCATGGAATAACGACATTCTGGGCATTGAGAAGTGAAAGTTTGCCAATTGCCTTCCCAAATCCCTAGGGAAGAAGACAATTCCGGCTGTCAGGTATTTGAAATCCTTCAGCTCCGCACCATAACCCCCATGGAATAACAGAATTCCAGGCGTTAGGAATTGAGCATCCTCCAGTTCCCCTTCGAATTTCCCATGGAATCCTGGCATTCTGGATGTCGGCACTTTAGAATCGCCCATACACTCTCCCAAATAGCCAAAAATTCACAAGGAATAACAGAATTCATGATATCAGGAATATATCCTCCGCCAGATCTCCGCACAATTTCCCACGCAATAACAGCATTCCGTGTGGTGGGAATCTTGACTCCTCCACTTACCCTCCCAAATCTGCATGGAATAATGGCATTCTGGGTGTTGGGAATTTTCAATCCCCCATAAACCCACCCCAAATCCCACCACATTCCCAAAGAAGAGCAACTTTCCAGATGTCAGGAATTTGGAATATCCCAGTTCCCCACCCAAATTCCCATGGAACAACAGCATTCCAAGTGACAGAAATCGAGAATCTTCCGGCAACGTGAAAAAATTGTCATGGAATAATGGGATTTCAGGTGTGAGGAATTGAGAATGCCCCGTACAGCCTCCCAGATTCCCACCACATTCCAATGGAATAACAACATTCCAGATTTCAGGAACTGAGAATCATCCTCTTCCCCTCCCAAATTCCCATGGAAACACGGCATTCTCTTATTCCCTAATTTGGAACCCCCCATAAGCGTTCCCAAAATCCCACCAAATTCCCATGGAATAACCATTTTAGTGTGTTGGGAATTTCCAATGCTCCACTTCCTCTCCCAAATTCCAATCAAACCCTAATGAAGTAACGACACTTTGCGTGTTGAGAATTTACAATCCGCCACTTCCCCTTCCAAATTCCCAACAAAACCATGGAATACGAGCAGTTCCATCATTGGCAATTTCAACTCCTCCAGTTCCTCTCCCAAATTTCCTCCAACCTCTAACGGAATAATGACATTCTGTGTGTGGGAAATTTAGAATCCTCCACTTCCCCTTCCAAATTCCCATCGAATAGCTGCATTCTGGGTTTATGGATTTTCAAAACATCCATACGTCCACTTAAACTCGCACGAAAACCTGGCAAAAACAGCATTCATGGTGTTGGGAATATGATATCCTCACGTTGCTCTATCCACTTTCCAGCAAAACCATGGAATGACAGCATTCTGGGCATTGGGAGTTCGGAATCCTCCACTTCTCTTCCCAAATTCCAATGGAATAACAGCCTTCCAGGCATGGGGATATTGGAATCCTCTAGTTCCCTTCCAAAAAGCCCATGGAATAACGACATTCTGGGCATTGAGAAGTGAAAGTTTGCCAATTGCCTTCCCAAATCCCTAGGGAAGAAGACAATTCCGGTTGTCAGGTATTTGAAATCCTTCAGCTCCGCACCATAACCCCCATGGAATAACAGAATTCCAGGCGTTAGGAATTGAGCATCCTCCAGTTCCCCTTCGAATTTCCCATGGAATCCTGGCATTCTGGATGTCGGCACTTTAGAATCGCCCATACACTGTCCCAAATAGCCAAAAAATTCACAAGGAATAACAGAATTCATGATATCAGGAATATATCCTCCGCCAGCTCTCCGCACAATTTCCCACGCAATAACAGCATTCCGTGTGGTGGGAATCTTGACTCCTCCACTTACCCTCCCAAATCTGCATGGAATCATGGCATTCTGGGTGTTGGGAATTTTCAATCCCCCATAAACCCACCCCAAATCCCACCACATTCCCAAAGAAGAGCAACTTTCCAGATGTCAGGAATTTGGAATATCCCAGTTCCCCACCCAAATTCCCATGGAACAACAGCATTCCAAGTGACAGAAATCGAGAATCTTCCGGCAACGTGAAAAAATTGCCATGGAATAATGGGATTTCAGGTGTGAGGACTTGAGAATGCCCCGTACAGCCTCCCAGATTCCCACCACATTCCAATGGAATAACAACATTCCAGATTTCAGGAACTGAGAATCATCCTCTTCCCCTCCCAAATTCCCATGGAAACACGGCATTCTCTTATTCCCTAATTTGGAACCCCCCATAAGCGTTCCCAAAATCCCACCAAATTCCCATGGAATAACCATTTTAGTGTGTTGGGAATTTCCAATGCTCCACTTCCTCTCCCAAATTCCAGTCAAACCCTAATGAAGTAATGACACTTTGCGTGTTGAGAATTTACAATCCGCCACTTCCCCTTCCAAATTCCCAACAAAACCATGGAATACGAGCAGTTCCATCATTGGCAATTTCAACTCCTCCAGTTCCTCTCCCAAATTTCCTCCAACCTCTAACGGAATAATGACATTCTGTGTGTGGGAAATTTAGAATCCTCCACTTCCCCTTCCAAATTCCCATCGAATAGCTGCATTCTGGGTTTATGGATTTTCAAAACATCCATACGTCCACTTAAACTCGCACGAAAACCTGGCAAAAACAGCATTCATGGTGTTGGGAATATGATATCCTCACGTTGCTCTATCCACTTTCCAGCAAAACCATGGAATGACAGCATTCTGGGCATTGGGAGTTCGGAATCCTCCACTTCTCTTCCCAAATTCCAATGGAATAACAGCCTTCCAGGCATGGGGATATTGGAATCCTCTAGTTCCCTTCCAAAAAGCCCATGGAATAACGACATTCTGGGCATTGAGAAGTGAAAGTTTGCCAATTGCCTTCCCAAATCCCTAGGGAAGAAGACAATTCGGGCTGTCAGGTATTTGAAATCCTTCAGCTCCGCACCATAACCCCCATGGAATAACAGAATTCCAGGCGTTAGGAATTGAGCATCCTCCAGTTCCCCTTCGAATTTCCCATGGAATCCTGGCATTCTGGATGTCGGCACTTTAGAATCGCCCATACACTGTCCCAAATAGCCAAAAATTCACAAGGAATAACAGAATTCATGATATCAGGAATATATCATCCGCCAGCTCTCCGCACAATTTCCCACGCAATAACAGCATTCCGTGTGGTGGGAATCTTGACTCCTCCACTTACCCTCCCAAATCTGCATGGAATAATGGCATTCTGGGTGTTGGGAATTTTCAATCCCCCATAAACCCACCCCAAATCCCACCACATTCCCAAAGAAGAGCAACTTTCCAGATGTCAGGAATTTGGAATATCCCAGTTCCCCACCCAAATTCCCATGGAACAACAGCATTCCAAGTGACAGAAATCGAGAATCTTCCGGCAACGTGAAAAAATTGTCATGGAATAATGGGATTTCAGGTGTGAGGAATTGAGAATGCCCTGTACAGCCTCCCAGATTCCCCCCACATTCCAATGGAATAACAACATTCCAGATTTCAGGAACTGAGAATCATCCTCTTCCCCTCCCAAATTCCCATGGAAACACGGCATTCTCTTATTCCCTAATTTGGAACCCCCCATAAGCGTTCCCAAAATCCCACCAAATTCCCATGGAATAACCATTTTAGTGTGTTGGGAATTTCCAATGCTCCACTTCCTCTCCCAAATTCCAATCAAACCCGAATGAAGTAATGACACTTTGCGTGTTGAGAATTTAGAATCCGCCATTTCTCCTTCCAAATTCCCAATAAAACCATGGAATACGAGCAGTTCCATCATTGGCAATTTCAACTCCTCCAGTTCCTCTCCCAAATTTCCTCCAACCTCTAACGGAATAATGACATTCTGTGTGTGGGAAACTTAGAATCCTCCACTTCCCCTTCCAAATTCCCATGGAAACACGGCATTCTCTTATTCCCTAATTTGGAACCCCCCATAAGCGTTCCCAAAATCCCACCAAATTCCCATGGAATAACCATTTTAGTGTTTTGGGAATTTCCAATGCTCCACTTCCTCTCCCAAATTCCAATCAAACCCTAATGAAGTAATGACACTTTGCGTGTTGAGAATTTACAATCCGCCACTTCCCCTTCCAAATTCCCAACAAAACCATGGAATACGAGCAGTTCCATCATTGGCAATTTCAACTCCTCCAGTTCCTCTCCCAAATTTCCTCCAACCTCTAACGGAATAATGACATTCTGTGTGTGGGAAATTTAGAATCCTCCACTTCCCCTTCCAAATTCCCATCGAATAGCTGCATTCTGGGTTTATGGATTTTCAAAACATCCATACGTCCACTTAAACTCGCACGAAAACCTGGCAAAAACAGCATTCATGGTGTTGGGAATATGATATCCTCACGTTGCTCTATCCACTTTCCAGCAAAACCATGGAATGACAGCATTCTGGGCATTGGGAGTTCGGAATCCTCCACTTCTCTTCCCAAATTCCAATGGAATAACAGCCTTCCAGGCATGGGGATATTGGAATCCTCTAGTTCCCTTCCTAAAAGCCCATGGAATAACGACATTCTGGGCATTGAGAAGTGAAAGTTTGCCAATTGCCTTCCCAAATCCCTAGGGAAGAAGACAATTCGGGCTGTCAGGTATTTGAAATCCTTCAGCTCCGCACCATAACCCCCATGGAATAACAGAATTCCAGGCGTTAGGAATTGAGCATCCTCCAGTTCCCCTTCGAATTTCCCATGGAATCCTGGCATTCTGGATGTCGGCACTTTAGAATCGCCCATACACTCTCCCAAATAGCCAAAAATTCACAAGGAATAACAGAATTCATGATATCAGGAATATATCTTCCGCCAGCTCTCCACACAATTTCCCACGCAATAACAGCATTCCGTGTGGTGGGAATCTTGACTCCTCCACTTACCCTCCCAAATCTGCATGGAATAATGGCATTCTGGGTGTTGGGAATTTTCAATCCCCCATAAACCCACCCCAAATCCCACCACATTCCCAAAGAAGAGCAACTTTCCAGATGTCAGGAATTTGGAATATCCCAGTTCCCCACCCAAATTCCCATGGAACAACAGCATTCCAAGTGACAGAAATCGAGAATCTTCCGGCAACGTGAAAAAATTGTCATGGAATAATGGGATTTCAGGTGTGAGGAATTGAGAATGCCCTGTACAGCCTCCCAGATTCTCCCCACATTCCAATGGAATAACAACATTCCAGATTTCAGGAACTGAGAATCATCCTCTTCCGCTCCCAAATTCCCATGGAAACACGGCATTCTCTTATTCCCTAATTTGGAACCCCCCATAAGCATTCCCAAAATCCCACCAAATTCCCATGGAATAACCATTTTAGTGTGTTGGGAATTTCCAATGCTCCACTTCCTCTCCCAAATTCCAATCAAACCCTAATGAAGTAATGACACTTTGCGTGTTGAGAATTTAGAATCCGCCATTTCTCCTTCCAAATTCCCAATAAAACCATGGAATACGAGCAGTTCCATCATTGGCAATTTCAACTCCTCCAGTTCCTCTCCCAAATTTCCTCCAACCTCTAACGGAATAATGACATTCTGTGTGTGGGAAACTTAGAATCCTCCACTTCCCCTTCCAAATTCCCATGGAAACACGGCATTCTCTTATTCCCTAATTTGGAACCCCCCATAAGGGTTCCCAAAATCCCACCAAATTCCCATGGAATAACCATTTTAGTGTGTTGGGAATTTCCAATGCTCCACTTCCTCTCCCAAATTCCAATCAAACCCTAATGAAGTAATGACACTTTGCGTGTTGAGAATTTAGAATCCGCCTTTTCTCCTTCCAAATTCCCAATAAAACCATGGAATACGAGCAGTTCCATCATTGGCAATTTCAACTCCTCCAGTTCCTCTCCCAAATTTCCTCCAACCTCTAACGGAATAATGACATTCTGTGTGTGGGAAATTTAGAATCATCCACTTCCCCTTCCAAATTCCCATCGAATAGCTGCATTCTGGGTTTATGGATTTTCAAAACATCCATACGTCCACTTAAACTCGCACGAAAACCTGGCAAAAACAGCATTCATGGTGTTGGGAATATGATATCCTCACGTTGCTCTATCCACTTTCCAGCAAAACCATGGAATGACAGCATTCTGGGCATTGGGAGTTCGGAATCCTCCACTTCTCTTCCCAAATGCCAATGGAATAACAGCCTTCCAGGCATGGGGATATTGGAATCCTCTAGTTCCCTTCCAAAAAGCCCATGGAATAACGACATTCTGGGCATTGAGAAGTGAAAGTTTGCCAATTGCCTTCCCAAATCCCTAGGGAAGAAGACAATTCGGGCTGTCAGGTATTTGAAATCCTTCAGCTCCGCACCATAACCCCCATGGAATAACAGAATTCCAGGCGTTAGGAATTGAGCATCCTCCAGTTCCCCTTCGAATTTCCCATGGAATCCTGGCATTCTGGATGTCGGCACTTTAGAATCGCCCATACACTGTCCCAAATAGCCAAAAAATTCACAAGGAATAACAGAATTCATGATATCAGGAATATATCATCCGCCAGCTCTCCGCACAATTTCCCACGCAATAACAGCATTCCGTGTGGTGGGAATCTTGACTCCTCCACTTACCCTCCCAAATCTGCATGGAATAATGGCATTCTGGGTGTTGGGAATTTTCAATCCCCCATAAACCCACCTCAAATCCCACCACATTCCCAAAGAAGAGCAACTTTCCAGATGTCAGGAATTTGGAATATCCCAGTTCCCCACCCAAATTCCCATGGAACAACAGCATTCCAAGTGACAGAAATCGAGAATCTTCCGGCAACGTGAAAAAATTGTCATGGAATAATGGGATTTCAGGTGTGAGGAATTGAGAATGCCCCGTACAGCCTCCCAGATTCCCACCACATTCCAATGGAATAACAACATTCCAGATTTCAGGAACTGAGAATCATCCTCTTCCCCTCCCAAATTCCCATGGAAACACGGCATTCTCTTATTCCCTAATTTGGAACCCCCCATAAGCGTTCCCAAAATCCCACCAAATTCCCATGGAATAACCATTTTAGTGTGTTGGGAATTTCCAATGCTCCACTTCCTCTCCCAAATTCCAATCAAACCCTAATGAAGTAATGACACTTTGCGTGTTGAGAATTTAGAATCCGCCACTTCCCCTTCCAAATTCCCAACAAAACCATGGAATACGAGCAGTTCCATCATTGGCAATTTCAACTCCTCCACTTCGTCTCCCAAATTTCCTCCAACCTCTAACGGAATAATGACATTCTGTGTGTGGGAAATTTAGAATCCTCCACTTCCCCTTCCAAATTCCCATAGAATAGCTGCATTCTGGGTTTATGGATTTTCAAAACATCCATACGTCCACTTAAACTCGCACGAAAACCTCGCAAAAACAGCATTCATGGTGTTGGGAATATGATATCCTCACGTTGCTCTATCCACTTTCCAGCAAAACCATGGAATGACAGCATTCTGGGCATTGGGAGTTCGGAATCCTCCACTTCTCTTCCCAAATGCCAATGGAATAACAGCCTTCCAGGCATGGGGATATTGGAATCCTCTAGTTCCCTTCCAAAAAGCCCATGGAATAACGACATTCTGGGCATTGAGAAGTGAAAGTTTGCCAATTGCCTTCCCAAATCCCTAGGGAAGAAGACAATTCGGGCTGTCAGGTATTTGAAATCCTTCAGCTCCGCACCATAACCCCCATGGAATAACAGAATTCCAGGCGTTAGGAATTGAGCATCCTCCAGTTCCCCTTCGAATTTCCCATGGAATCCTGGCATTCTGGATGTCGGCACTTTAGAATCGCCCATACACTGTCCCAAATAGCCAAAAATTCACAAGGAATAACAGAATTCATGATATCAGGAATATATCTTCCGCCAGCTCTCCACACAATTTCCCACGCAATAACAGCATTCCGTGTGGTGGGAATCTTGACTCCTCCACTTACCCTCCCAAATCTGCATGGAATAATGGCATTCTGGGTGTTGGGAATTTTCAATCCCCCATAAACCCACCCCAAATCCCACCACATTCCCAAAGAAGAGCAACTTTCCAGATGTCAGGAATTTGGAATATCCCAGTTCCCCACCCAAATTCCCATGGAACAACAGCATTCCAAGTGACAGAAATCGAGAATCTTCCGGCAACGTGAAAAAATTGTCATGGAATAATGGGATTTCAGGTGTGAGGAATTGAGAATGCCCTGTACAGCCTCCCAGATTCCCCCCACATTCCAATGGAATAACAACATTCCAGATTTCAGGAACTGAGAATCATCCTCTTCCCCTCCCAAATTCCCATGGAAACACGGCATTCTCTTATTCCCTAATTTGGAACCCCCCATAAGCATTCCCAAAATCCCACCAAATTCCCATGGAATAACCATTTTAGTGTGTTGGGAATTTCCAATGCTCCACTTCCTCTCCCAAATTCCAATCAAACCCTAATGAAGTAATGACACTTTGCGTGTTGAGAATTTAGAATCCGCCATTTCTCCTTCCAAATTCCCAATAAAACCATGGAATACGAGCAGTTCCATCATTGGCAATTTCAACTCCTCCAGTTCCTCTCCCAAATTTCCTCCAACCTCTAACGGAATAATGACATTCTGTGTGTGGGAAACTTAGAATCCTCCACTTCCCCTTCCAAATTCCCATGGAAACACGGCATTCTCTTATTCCCTAATTTGGAACCCCCCATAAGGGTTCCCAAAATCCCACCAAATTCCCATGGAATAACCATTTTAGTGTGTTGGGAATTTCCAATGCTCCACTTCCTCTCCCAAATTCCAATCAAACCCGAATGAAGTAATGACACTTTGCGTGTTGAGAATTTAGAATCCGCCTTTTCTCCTTCCAAATTCCCAATAAAACCATGGAATACGAGCAGTTCCATCATTGGCAATTTCAACTCCTCCAGTTCCTCTCCCAAATTTCCTCCAACCTCTAACGGAATAATGACATTCTGTGTGTGGGAAACTTAGAATCCTCCACTTCCCCTCCCAAATTCCCATGGAAACACGGCATTCTCTTATTCCCTAATTTGGAACCCCCCATAAGCGTTCCCAAAATCCCACCAAATTCCCATGGAATAACCATTTTAGTGTGTTGGGAATTTCCAATGCTCCACTTCCTCTCCCAAATTCCAATCAAACCCTAATGAAGTAACGACACTTTGCGTGTTGAGAATTTACAATCCGCCACTTCCCCTTCCAAATTCCCAACAAAACCATGGAATACGAGCAGTTCCATCATTGGCAATTTCAACTCCTCCAGTTCCTCTCCCAAATTTCCTCCAACCTCTAACGGAATAATGACATTCTGTGTGTGGGAAATTTAGAATCCTCCACTTCCCCTTCCAAATTCCCATCGAATAGCTGCATTCTGGGTTTATGGATTTTCAAAACATCCATACGTCCACTTAAACTCGCACGAAAACCTCGCAAAAACAGCATTCATGGTGTTGGGAATATGATATCCTCACGTTGCTCTATCCACTTTCCAGCAAAACCATGGAATGACAGCATTCTGGGCATTGGGAGTTCGGAATCCTCCAGTTCTCTTCCCAAATTCCAATGGAATAACAGCCTTCCAGGCATGGGGATATTGGAATCCTCTAGTTCCCTTCCAAAAAGCCCATGGAATAACGACATTCTGGGCATTGAGAAGTGAAAGTTTGCCAATTGCCTTCCCAAATCCCTAGGGAAGAAGACAATTCCGGTTGTCAGGTATTTGAAATCCTTCAGCTCCGCACCATAACCCCCATGGAATAACAGAATTCCAGGCGTTAGGAATTGAGCATCCTCCAGTTCCCCTTCGAATTTCCCATGGAATCCTGGCATTCTGGATGTCGGCACTTTAGAATCGCCCATACACTGTCCCAAATAGCCAAAAAATTCACAAGGAATAACAGAATTCATGATATCAGGAATATATCCTCCGCCAGCTCTCCGCACAATTTCCCACGCAATAACAGCATTCCGTGTGGTGGGAATCTTGACTCCTCCACTTACCCTCCCAAATCTGCATGGAATCATGGCATTCTGGGTGTTGGGAATTTTCAATCCCCCATAAACCCACCCCAAATCCCACCACATTCCCAAAGAAGAGCAACTTTCCAGATGTCAGGAATTTGGAATATCCCAGTTCCCCACCCAAATTCCCATGGAACAACAGCATTCCAAGTGACAGAAATCGAGAATCTTCCGGCAACGTGAAAAAATTGCCATGGAATAATGGGATTTCAGGTGTGAGGACTTGAGAATGCCCCGTACAGCCTCCCAGATTCCCACCACATTCCAATGGAATAACAACATTCCAGATTTCAGGAACTGAGAATCATCCTCTTCCCCTCCCAAATTCCCATGGAAACACGGCATTCTCTTATTCCCTAATTTGGAACCCCCCATAAGCGTTCCCAAAATCCCACCAAATTCCCATGGAATAACCATTTTAGTGTGTTGGGAATTTCCAATGCTCCACTTCCTCTCCCAAATTCCAGTCAAACCCTAATGAAGTAATGACACTTTGCGTGTTGAGAATTTACAATCCGCCACTTCCCCTTCCAAATTCCCAACAAAACCATGGAATACGAGCAGTTCCATCATTGGCAATTTCAACTCCTCCAGTTCCTCTCCCAAATTTCCTCCAACCTCTAACGGAATAATGACATTCTGTGTGTGGGAAATTTAGAATCCTCCACTTCCCCTTCCAAATTCCCATCGAATAGCTGCATTCTGGGTTTATGGATTTTCAAAACATCCATACGTCCACTTAAACTCGCACGAAAACCTGGCAAAAACAGCATTCATGGTGTTGGGAATATGATATCCTCACGTTGCTCTATCCACTTTCCAGCAAAACCATGGAATGACAGCATTCTGGGCATTGGGAGTTCGGAATCCTCCACTTCTCTTCCCAAATTCCAATGGAATAACAGCCTTCCAGGCATGGGGATATTGGAATCCTCTAGTTCCCTTCCAAAAAGACCATGGAATAACGACATTCTGGGCATTGAGAAGTGAAAGTTTGCCAATTGCCTTCCCAAATCCCTAGGGAAGAAGACAATTCGGGCTGTCAGGTATTTGAAATCCTTCAGCTCCGCACCATAACCCCCATGGAATAACAGAATTCCAGGCGTTAGGAATTGAGCATCCTCCAGTTCCCCTTCGAATTTCCCATGGAATCCTGGCATTCTGGATGTCGGCACTTTAGAATCGCCCATACACTGTCCCAAATAGCCAAAAATTCACAAGGAATAACAGAATTCATGATATCAGGAATATATCATCCGCCAGCTCTCCGCACAATTTCCCACGCAATAACAGCATTCCGTGTGGTGGGAATCTTGACTCCTCCACTTACCCTCCCAAATCTGCATGGAATAATGGCATTCTGGGTGTTGGGAATTTTCAATCCCCCATAAACCCACCCCAAATCCCACCACATTCCCAAAGAAGAGCAACTTTCCAGATGTCAGGAATTTGGAATATCCCAGTTCCCCACCCAAATTCCCATGGAACAACAGCATTCCAAGTGACAGAAATCGAGAATCTTCCGGCAACGTGAAAAAATTGTCATGGAATAATGGGATTTCAGGTGTGAGGAATTGAGAATGCCCTGTACAGCCTCCCAGATTCCCCCCACATTCCAATGGAATAACAACATTCCAGATTTCAGGAACTGAGAATCATCCTCTTCCCCTCCCAAATTCCCATGGAAACACGGCATTCTCTTATTCCCTAATTTGGAACCCCCCATAAGCGTTCCCAAAATCCCACCAAATTCCCATGGAATAACCATTTTAGTGTGTTGGGAATTTCCAATGCTCCACTTCCTCTCCCAAATTCCAATCAAACCCGAATGAAGTAATGACACTTTGCGTGTTGAGAATTTAGAATCCGCCATTTCTCCTTCCAAATTCCCAATAAAACCATGGAATACGAGCAGTTCCATCATTGGCAATTTCAACTCCTCCAGTTCCTCTCCCAAATTTCCTCCAACCTCTAACGGAATAATGACATTCTGTGTGTGGGAAACTTAGAATCCTCCACTTCCCCTTCCAAATTCCCATGGAAACACGGCATTCTCTTATTCCCTAATTTGGAACCCCCCATAAGCGTTCCCAAAATCCCACCAAATTCCCATGGAATAACCATTTTAGTGTTTTGGGAATTTCCAATGCTCCACTTCCTCTCCCAAATTCCAATCAAACCCTAATGAAGTAATGACACTTTGCGTGTTGAGAATTTACAATCCGCCACTTCCCCTTCCAAATTCCCAACAAAACCATGGAATACGAGCAGTTCCATCATTGGCAATTTCAACTCCTCCAGTTCCTCTCCCAAATTTCCTCCAACCTCTAACGGAATAATGACATTCTGTGTGTGGGAAATTTAGAATCCTCCACTTCCCCTTCCAAATTCCCATCGAATAGCTGCATTCTGGGTTTATGGATTTTCAAAACATCCATACGTCCACTTAAACTCGCACGAAAACCTGGCAAAAACAGCATTCATGGTGTTGGGAATATGATATCCTCACGTTGCTCTATCCACTTTCCAGCAAAACCATGGAATGACAGCATTCTGGGCATTGGGAGTTCGGAATCCTCCACTTCTCTTCCCAAATGCCAATGGAATAACAGCCTTCCAGGCATGGGGATATTGGAATCCTCTAGTTCCCTTCCAAAAAGCCCATGGAATAACGACATTCTGGGCATTGAGAAGTGAAAGTTTGCCAATTGCCTTCCCAAATCCCTAGGGAAGAAGACAATTCGGGCTGTCAGGTATTTGAAATCCTTCAGCTCCGCACCATAACCCCCATGGAATAACAGAATTCCAGGCGTTAGGAATTGAGCATCCTCCAGTTCCCCTTCGAATTTCCCATGGAATCCTGGCATTCTGGATGTCGGCACTTTAGAATCGCCCATACACTGTCCCAAATAGCCAAAAAATTCACAAGGAATAACAGAATTCATGATATCAGGAATATATCATCCGCCAGCTCTCCGCACAATTTCCCACGCAATAACAGCATTCCGTGTGGTGGGAATCTTGACTCCTCCACTTACCCTCCCAAATCTGCATGGAATAATGGCATTCTGGGTGTTGGGAATTTTCAATCCCCCATAAACCCACCTCAAATCCCACCACATTCCCAAAGAAGAGCAACTTTCCAGATGTCAGGAATTTGGAATATCCCAGTTCCCCACCCAAATTCCCATGGAACAACAGCATTCCAAGTGACAGAAATCGAGAATCTTCCGGCAACGTGAAAAAATTGTCATGGAATAATGGGATTTCAGGTGTGAGGAATTGAGAATGCCCCGTACAGCCTCCCAGATTCCCACCACATTCCAATGGAATAACAACATTCCAGATTTCAGGAACTGAGAATCATCCTCTTCCCCTCCCAAATTCCCATGGAAACACGGCATTCTCTTATTCCCTAATTTGGAACCCCCCATAAGCGTTCCCAAAATCCCACCAAATTCCCATGGAATAACCATTTTAGTGTGTTGGGAATTTCCAATGCTCCACTTCCTCTCCCAAATTCCAATCAAACCCTAATGAAGTAATGACACTTTGCGTGTTGAGAATTTACAATCCGCCACTTCCCCTTCCAAATTCCCAACAAAACCATGGAATACGAGCAGTTCCATCATTGGCAATTTCAACTCCTCCACTTCGTCTCCCAAATTTCCTCCAACCTCTAACGGAATAATGACATTCTGTGTGTGGGAAATTTAGAATCCTCCACTTCCCCTTCCAAATTCCCATAGAATAGCTGCATTCTGGGTTTATGGATTTTCAAAACATCCATACGTCCACTTAAACTCGCACGAAAACCTCGCAAAAACAGCATTCATGGTGTTGGGAATATGATATCCTCACGTTGCTCTATCCACTTTCCAGCAAAACCATGGAATGACAGCATTCTGGGCATTGGGAGTTCGGAATCCTCCACTTCTCTTCCCAAATGCCAATGGAATAACAGCCTTCCAGGCATGGGGATATTGGAATCCTCTAGTTCCCTTCCAAAAAGCCCATGGAATAACGACATTCTGGGCATTGAGAAGTGAAAGTTTGCCAATTGCCTTCCCAAATCCCTAGGGAAGAAGACAATTCGGGCTGTCAGGTATTTGAAATCCTTCAGCTCCGCACCATAACCCCCATGGAATAACAGAATTCCAGGCGTTAGGAATTGAGCATCCTCCAGTTCCCCTTCGAATTTCCCATGGAATCCTGGCATTCTGGATGTCGGCACTTTAGAATCGCCCATACACTGTCCCAAATAGCCAAAAATTCACAAGGAATAACAGAATTCATGATATCAGGAATATATCTTCCGCCAGCTCTCCACACAATTTCCCACGCAATAACAGCATTCCGTGTGGTGGGAATCTTGACTCCTCCACTTACCCTCCCAAATCTGCATGGAATAATGGCATTCTGGGTGTTGGGAATTTTCAATCCCCCATAAACCCACCCCAAATCCCACCACATTCCCAAAGAAGAGCAACTTTCCAGATGTCAGGAATTTGGAATATCCCAGTTCCCCACCCAAATTCCCATGGAACAACAGCATTCCAAGTGACAGAAATCGAGAATCTTCCGGCAACGTGAAAAAATTGTCATGGAATAATGGGATTTCAGGTGTGAGGAATTGAGAATGCCCTGTACAGCCTCCCAGATTCCCCCCACATTCCAATGGAATAACAACATTCCAGATTTCAGGAACTGAGAATCATCCTCTTCCCCTCCCAAATTCCCATGGAAACACGGCATTCTCTTATTCCCTAATTTGGAACCCCCCATAAGCATTCCCAAAATCCCACCAAATTCCCATGGAATAACCATTTTAGTGTGTTGGGAATTTCCAATGCTCCACTTCCTCTCCCAAATTCCAATCAAACCCTAATGAAGTAATGACACTTTGCGTGTTGAGAATTTAGAATCCGCCATTTCTCCTTCCAAATTCCCAATAAAACCATGGAATACGAGCAGTTCCATCATTGGCAATTTCAACTCCTCCAGTTCCTCTCCCAAATTTCCTCCAACCTCTAACGGAATAATGACATTCTGTGTGTGGGAAACTTAGAATCCTCCACTTCCCCTTCCAAATTCCCATGGAAACACGGCATTCTCTTATTCCCTAATTTGGAACCCCCCATAAGGGTTCCCAAAATCCCACCAAATTCCCATGGAATAACCATTTTAGTGTGTTGGGAATTTCCAATGCTCCACTTCCTCTCCCAAATTCCAATCAAACCCTAATGAAGTAATGACACTTTGCGTGTTGAGAATTTAGAATCCGCCTTTTCTCCTTCCAAATTCCCAATAAAACCATGGAATACGAGCAGTTCCATCATTGGCAATTTCAACTCCTCCAGTTCCTCTCCCAAATTTCCTCCAACCTCTAACGGAATAATGACATTCTGTGTGTGGGAAACTTAGAATCCTCCACTTCCCCTCCCAAATTCCCATGGAAACACGGCATTCTCTTATTCCCTAATTTGGAACCCCCCATAAGCGTTCCCAAAATCCCACCAAATTCCCATGGAATAACCATTTTAGTGTGTTGGGAATTTCCAATGCTCCACTTCCTCTCCCAAATTCCAATCAAACCCTAATGAAGTAACGACACTTTGCGTGTTGAGAATTTACAATCCGCCACTTCCCCTTCCAAATTCCCAACAAAACCATGGAATACGAGCAGTTCCATCATTGGCAATTTCAACTCCTCCAGTTCCTCTCCCAAATTTCCTCCAACCTCTAACGGAATAATGACATTCTGTGTGTGGGAAATTTAGAATCCTCCACTTCCCCTTCCAAATTCCCATCGAATAGCTGCATTCTGGGTTTATGGATTTTCAAAACATCCATACGTCCACTTAAACTCGCACGAAAACCTCGCAAAAACAGCATTCATGGTGTTGGGAATATGATATCCTCACGTTGCTCTATCCACTTTCCAGCAAAACCATGGAATGACAGCATTCTGGGCATTGGGAGTTCGGAATCCTCCACTTCTCTTCCCAAATTCCAATGGAATAACAGCCTTCCAGGCATGGGGATATTGGAATCCTCTAGTTCCCTTCCAAAAAGCCCATGGAAGAACGACATTCTGGGCATTGAGAAGTGAAAGTTTGCCAATTGCCTTCCCAAATCCCTAGGGAAGAAGACAATTCCGGTTGTCAGGTATTTGAAATCCTTCAGCTCCGCACCATAACCCCCATGGAATAACAGAATTCCAGGCGTTAGGAATTGAGCATCCTCCAGTTCCCCTTCGAATTTCCCATGGAATCCTGGCATTCTGGATGTCGGCACTTTAGAATCGCCCATACACTGTCCCAAATAGCCAAAAAATTCACAAGGAATAACAGAATTCATGATATCAGGAATATATCCTCCGCCAGCTCTCCGCACAATTTCCCACGCAATAACAGCATTCCGTGTGGTGGGAATCTTGACTCCTCCACTTACCCTCCCAAATCTGCATGGAATCATGGCATTCTGGGTGTTGGGAATTTTCAATCCCCCATAAACCCACCCCAAATCCCACCACATTCCCAAAGAAGAGCAACTTTCCAGATGTCAGGAATTTGGAATATCCCAGTTCCCCACCCAAATTCCCATGGAACAACAGCATTCCAAGTGACAGAAATCGAGAATCTTCCGGCAACGTGAAAAAATTGCCATGGAATAATGGGATTTCAGGTGTGAGGACTTGAGAATGCCCCGTACAGCCTCCCAGATTCCCACCACATTCCAATGGAATAACAACATTCCAGATTTCAGGAACTGAGAATCATCCTCTTCCCCTCCCAAATTCCCATGGAAACACGGCATTCTCTTATTCCCTAATTTGGAACCCCCCATAAGCGTTCCCAAAATCCCACCAAATTCCCATGGAATAACCATTTTAGTGTTTTGGGAATTTCCAATGCTCCACTTCCTCTCCCAAATTCCAATCAAACCCTAATGAAGTAATGACACTTTGCGTGTTGAGAATTTACAATCCGCCACTTCCCCTTCCAAATTCCCAACAAAACCATGGAATACGAGCAGTTCCATCATTGGCAATTTCAACTCCTCCAGTTCCTCTCCCAAATTTCCTCCAACCTCTAACGGAATAATGACATTCTGTGTGTGGGAAATTTAGAATCATCCACTTCCCCTTCCAAATTCCCATCGAATAGCTGCATTCTGGGTTTATGGATTTTCAAAACATCCATACGTCCACTTAAACTCGCACGAAAACCTGGCAAAAACAGCATTCATGGTGTTGGGAATATGATATCCTCACGTTGCTCTATCCACTTTCCAGCAAAACCATGGAATGACAGCATTCTGGGCATTGGGAGTTCGGAATCCTCCACTTCTCTTCCCAAATTCCAATGGAATAACAGCCTTCCAGGCATGGGGATATTGGAATCCTCTAGTTCCCTTCCAAAAAGCCCATGAAATAACGACATTCTGGGCATTGAGAAGTGAAAGTTTGCCAATTGCCTTCCCAAATCCCTAGGGAAGAAGACAATTCGGGCTGTCAGGTATTTGAAATCCTTCAGCTCCGCACCATAACCCCCATGGAATAACAGAATTCCAGGCGTTAGGAATTGAGCATCCTCCAGTTCCCCTTCGAATTTCCCATGGAATCCTGGCATTCTGGATGTCGGCACTTTAGAATCGCCCATACACTGTCCCAAATAGCCAAAAAATTCACAAGGAATAACAGAATTCATGATATCAGGAATATATCATCCGCCAGCTCTCCGCACAATTTCCCACGCAATAACAGCATTCCGTGTGGTGGGAATCTTGACTCCTCCACTTACCCTCCCAAATCTGCATGGAATAATGGCATTCTGGGTGTTGGGAATTTTCAATCCCCCATAAACCCACCTCAAATCCCACCACATTCCCAAAGAAGAGCAACTTTCCAGATGTCAGGAATTTGGAATATCCCAGTTCCCCACCCAAATTCCCATGGAACAACAGCATTCCAAGTGACAGAAATCGAGAATCTTCCGGCAACGTGAAAAAATTGTCATGGAATAATGGGATTTCAGGTGTGAGGAATTGAGAATGCCCCGTACAGCCTCCCAGATTCCCACCACATTCCAATGGAATAACAACATTCCAGATTTCAGGAACTGAGAATCATCCTCTTCCCCTCCCAAATTCCCATGGAAACACGGCATTCTCTTATTCCCTAATTTGGAACCCCCCATAAGCGTTCCCAAAATCCCACCAAATTCCCATGGAATAACCATTTTAGTGTGTTGGGAATTTCCAATGCTCCACTTCCTCTCCCAAATTCCAATCAAACCCTAATGAAGTAATGACACTTTGCGTGTTGAGAATTTAGAATCCGCCACTTCCCCTTCCAAATTCCCAACAAAACCATGGAATACGAGCAGTTCCATCATTGGCAATTTCAACTCCTCCACTTCGTCTCCCAAATTTCCTCCAACCTCTAACGGAATAATGACATTCTGTGTGTGGGAAATTTAGAATCCTCCACTTCCCCTTCCAAATTCCCATCGAATAGCTGCATTCTGGGTTTATGGATTTTCAAAACATCCATACGTCCACTTAAACTCGCACGAAAACCTGGCAAAAACAGCATTCATGGTGTTGGGAATATGATATCCTCCAGTTGCTCTATCCACTTTCCAGCAAAACCATGGAATGACAGCATTCTGGGCATTGGGAGTTCGGAATCCTCCACTTCTCTTCCCAAATGCCAATGGAATAACAGCCTTCCAGGCATGGGGATATTGGAATCCTCTAGTTCCCTTCCAAAAAGCCCATGGAATAACGACATTCTGGGCATTGAGAAGTGAAAGTTTGCCAATTGCCTTCCCAAATCCCTAGGGAAGAAGACAATTCGGGCTGTCAGGTATTTGAAATCCTTCAGCTCCGCACCATAACCCCCATGGAATAACAGAATTCCAGGCGTTAGGAATTGAGCATCCTCCAGTTCCCCTTCGAATTTCCCATGGAATCCTGGCATTCTGGATGTCGGCACTTTAGAATCGCCCATACACTCTCCCAAATAGCCAAAAATTCACAAGGAATAACAGAATTCATGATATCAGGAATATATCTTCCGCCAGCTCTCCACACAATTTCCCACGCAATAACAGCATTCCGTGTGGTGGGAATCTTGACTCCTCCACTTACCCTCCCAAATCTGCATGGAATAATGGCATTCTGGGTGTTGGGAATTTTCAATCCCCCATAAACCCACCCCAAATCCCACCACATTCCCAAAGAAGAGCAACTTTCCAGATGTCAGGAATTTGGAATATCCCAGTTCCCCACCCAAATTCCCATGGAACAACAGCATTCCAAGTGACAGAAATCGAGAATCTTCCGGCAACGTGAAAAAATTGTCATGGAATAATGGGATTTCAGGTGTGAGGAATTGAGAATGCCCTGTACAGCCTCCCAGATTCCCCCCACATTCCAATGGAATAACAACATTCCAGATTTCAGGAACTGAGAATCATCCTCTTCCCCTCCCAAATTCCCATGGAAACACGGCATTCTCTTATTCCCTAATTTGGAACCCCCCATAAGCGTTCCCAAAATCCCACCAAATTCCCATGGAATAACCATTTTAGTGTGTTGGGAATTTCCAATGCTCCACTTCCTCTCCCAAATTCCAATCAAACCCGAATGAAGTAATGACACTTTGCGTGTTGAGAATTTAGAATCCGCCATTTCTCCTTCCAAATTCCCAATAAAACCATGGAATACGAGCAGTTCCATCATTGGCAATTTCAACTCCTCCAGTTCCTCTCCCAAATTTCCTCCAACCTCTAACGGAATAATGACATTCTGTGTGTGGGAAACTTAGAATCCTCCACTTCCCCTTCCAAATTCCCATGGAAACACGGCATTCTCTTATTCCCTAATTTGGAACCCCCCATAAGCGTTCCCAAAATCCCACCAAATTCCCATGGAATAACCATTTTAGTGTTTTGGGAATTTCCAATGCTCCACTTCCTCTCCCAAATTCCAATCAAACCCTAATGAAGTAATGACACTTTGCGTGTTGAGAATTTACAATCCGCCACTTCCCCTTCCAAATTCCCAACAAAACCATGGAATACGAGCAGTTCCATCATTGGCAATTTCAACTCCTCCAGTTCCTCTCCCAAATTTCCTCCAACCTCTAACGGAATAATGACATTCTGTGTGTGGGAAATTTAGAATCCTCCACTTCCCCTTCCAAATTCCCATCGAATAGCTGCATTCTGGGTTTATGGATTTTCAAAACATCCATACGTCCACTTAAACTCGCACGAAAACCTGGCAAAAACAGCATTCATGGTGTTGGGAATATGATATCCTCACGTTGCTCTATCCACTTTCCAGCAAAACCATGGAATGACAGCATTCTGGGCATTGGGAGTTCGGAATCCTCCACTTCTCTTCCCAAATGCCAATGGAATAACAGCCTTCCAGGCATGGGGATATTGGAATCCTCTAGTTCCCTTCCAAAAAGCCCATGGAATAACGACATTCTGGGCATTGAGAAGTGAAAGTTTGCCAATTGCCTTCCCAAATCCCTAGGGAAGAAGACAATTCGGGCTGTCAGGTATTTGAAATCCTTCAGCTCCGCACCATAACCCCCATGGAATAACAGAATTCCAGGCGTTAGGAATTGAGCATCCTCCAGTTCCCCTTCGAATTTCCCATGGAATCCTGGCATTCTGGATGTCGGCACTTTAGAATCGCCCATACACTGTCCCAAATAGCCAAAAAATTCACAAGGAATAACAGAATTCATGATATCAGGAATATATCATCCGCCAGCTCTCCGCACAATTTCCCACGCAATAACAGCATTCCGTGTGGTGGGAATCTTGACTCCTCCACTTACCCTCCCAAATCTGCATGGAATAATGGCATTCTGGGTGTTGGGAATTTTCAATCCCCCATAAACCCACCTCAAATCCCACCACATTCCCAAAGAAGAGCAACTTTCCAGATGTCAGGAATTTGGAATATCCCAGTTCCCCACCCAAATTCCCATGGAACAACAGCATTCCAAGTGACAGAAATCGAGAATCTTCCGGCAACGTGAAAAAATTGTCATGGAATAATGGGATTTCAGGTGTGAGGAATTGAGAATGCCCCGTACAGCCTCCCAGATTCCCACCACATTCCAATGGAATAACAACATTCCAGATTTCAGGAACTGAGAATCATCCTCTTCCCCTCCCAAATTCCCATGGAAACACGGCATTCTCTTATTCCCTAATTTGGAACCCCCCATAAGCGTTCCCAAAATCCCACCAAATTCCCATGGAATAACCATTTTAGTGTGTTGGGAATTTCCAATGCTCCACTTCCTCTCCCAAATTCCAATCAAACCCTAATGAAGTAATGACACTTTGCGTGTTGAGAATTTACAATCCGCCACTTCCCCTTCCAAATTCCCAACAAAACCATGGAATACGAGCAGTTCCATCATTGGCAATTTCAACTCCTCCACTTCGTCTCCCAAATTTCCTCCAACCTCTAACGGAATAATGACATTCTGTGTGTGGGAAATTTAGAATCCTCCACTTCCCCTTCCAAATTCCCATAGAATAGCTGCATTCTGGGTTTATGGATTTTCAAAACATCCATACGTCCACTTAAACTCGCACGAAAACCTCGCAAAAACAGCATTCATGGTGTTGGGAATATGATATCCTCACGTTGCTCTATCCACTTTCCAGCAAAACCATGGAATGACAGCATTCTGGGCATTGGGAGTTCGGAATCCTCCACTTCTCTTCCCAAATGCCAATGGAATAACAGCCTTCCAGGCATGGGGATATTGGAATCCTCTAGTTCCCTTCCAAAAAGCCCATGGAATAACGACATTCTGGGCATTGAGAAGTGAAAGTTTGCCAATTGCCTTCCCAAATCCCTAGGGAAGAAGACAATTCGGGCTGTCAGGTATTTGAAATCCTTCAGCTCCGCACCATAACCCCCATGGAATAACAGAATTCCAGGCGTTAGGAATTGAGCATCCTCCAGTTCCCCTTCGAATTTCCCATGGAATCCTGGCATTCTGGATGTCGGCACTTTAGAATCGCCCATACACTGTCCCAAATAGCCAAAAATTCACAAGGAATAACAGAATTCATGATATCAGGAATATATCTTCCGCCAGCTCTCCACACAATTTCCCACGCAATAACAGCATTCCGTGTGGTGGGAATCTTGACTCCTCCACTTACCCTCCCAAATCTGCATGGAATAATGGCATTCTGGGTGTTGGGAATTTTCAATCCCCCATAAACCCACCCCAAATCCCACCACATTCCCAAAGAAGAGCAACTTTCCAGATGTCAGGAATTTGGAATATCCCAGTTCCCCACCCAAATTCCCATGGAACAACAGCATTCCAAGTGACAGAAATCGAGAATCTTCCGGCAACGTGAAAAAATTGTCATGGAATAATGGGATTTCAGGTGTGAGGAATTGAGAATGCCCTGTACAGCCTCCCAGATTCCCCCCACATTCCAATGGAATAACAACATTCCAGATTTCAGGAACTGAGAATCATCCTCTTCCCCTCCCAAATTCCCATGGAAACACGGCATTCTCTTATTCCCTAATTTGGAACCCCCCATAAGCATTCCCAAAATCCCACCAAATTCCCATGGAATAACCATTTTAGTGTGTTGGGAATTTCCAATGCTCCACTTCCTCTCCCAAATTCCAATCAAACCCTAATGAAGTAATGACACTTTGCGTGTTGAGAATTTAGAATCCGCCATTTCTCCTTCCAAATTCCCAATAAAACCATGGAATACGAGCAGTTCCATCATTGGCAATTTCAACTCCTCCAGTTCCTCTCCCAAATTTCCTCCAACCTCTAACGGAATAATGACATTCTGTGTGTGGGAAACTTAGAATCCTCCACTTCCCCTTCCAAATTCCCATGGAAACACGGCATTCTCTTATTCCCTAATTTGGAACCCCCCATAAGGGTTCCCAAAATCCCACCAAATTCCCATGGAATAACCATTTTAGTGTGTTGGGAATTTCCAATGCTCCACTTCCTCTCCCAAATTCCAATCAAACCCTAATGAAGTAATGACACTTTGCGTGTTGAGAATTTAGAATCCGCCTTTTCTCCTTCCAAATTCCCAATAAAACCATGGAATACGAGCAGTTCCATCATTGGCAATTTCAACTCCTCCAGTTCCTCTCCCAAATTTCCTCCAACCTCTAACGGAATAATGACATTCTGTGTGTGGGAAACTTAGAATCCTCCACTTCCCCTCCCAAATTCCCATGGAAACACGGCATTCTCTTATTCCCTAATTTGGAACCCCCCATAAGCGTTCCCAAAATCCCACCAAATTCCCATGGAATAACCATTTTAGTGTGTTGGGAATTTCCAATGCTCCACTTCCTCTCCCAAATTCCAATCAAACCCTAATGAAGTAACGACACTTTGCGTGTTGAGAATTTACAATCCGCCACTTCCCCTTCCAAATTCCCAACAAAACCATGGAATACGAGCAGTTCCATCATTGGCAATTTCAACTCCTCCAGTTCCTCTCCCAAATTTCCTCCAACCTCTAACGGAATAATGACATTCTGTGTGTGGGAAATTTAGAATCCTCCACTTCCCCTTCCAAATTCCCATCGAATAGCTGCATTCTGGGTTTATGGATTTTCAAAACATCCATACGTCCACTTAAACTCGCACGAAAACCTCGCAAAAACAGCATTCATGGTGTTGGGAATATGATATCCTCACGTTGCTCTATCCACTTTCCAGCAAAACCATGGAATGACAGCATTCTGGGCATTGGGAGTTCGGAATCCTCCACTTCTCTTCCCAAATTCCAATGGAATAACAGCCTTCCAGGCATGGGGATATTGGAATCCTCTAGTTCCCTTCCAAAAAGCCCATGGAAGAACGACATTCTGGGCATTGAGAAGTGAAAGTTTGCCAATTGCCTTCCCAAATCCCTAGGGAAGAAGACAATTCCGGTTGTCAGGTATTTGAAATCCTTCAGCTCCGCACCATAACCCCCATGGAATAACAGAATTCCAGGCGTTAGGAATTGAGCATCCTCCAGTTCCCCTTCGAATTTCCCATGGAATCCTGGCATTCTGGATGTCGGCACTTTAGAATCGCCCATACACTGTCCCAAATAGCCAAAAAATTCACAAGGAATAACAGAATTCATGATATCAGGAATATATCCTCCGCCAGCTCTCCGCACAATTTCCCACGCAATAACAGCATTCCGTGTGGTGGGAATCTTGACTCCTCCACTTACCCTCCCAAATCTGCATGGAATCATGGCATTCTGGGTGTTGGGAATTTTCAATCCCCCATAAACCCACCCCAAATCCCACCACATTCCCAAAGAAGAGCAACTTTCCAGATGTCAGGAATTTGGAATATCCCAGTTCCCCACCCAAATTCCCATGGAACAACAGCATTCCAAGTGACAGAAATCGAGAATCTTCCGGCAACGTGAAAAAATTGCCATGGAATAATGGGATTTCAGGTGTGAGGACTTGAGAATGCCCCGTACAGCCTCCCAGATTCCCACCACATTCCAATGGAATAACAACATTCCAGATTTCAGGAACTGAGAATCATCCTCTTCCCCTCCCAAATTCCCATGGAAACACGGCATTCTCTTATTCCCTAATTTGGAACCCCCCATAAGCGTTCCCAAAATCCCACCAAATTCCCATGGAATAACCATTTTAGTGTTTTGGGAATTTCCAATGCTCCACTTCCTCTCCCAAATTCCAATCAAACCCTAATGAAGTAATGACACTTTGCGTGTTGAGAATTTACAATCCGCCACTTCCCCTTCCAAATTCCCAACAAAACCATGGAATACGAGCAGTTCCATCATTGGCAATTTCAACTCCTCCAGTTCCTCTCCCAAATTTCCTCCAACCTCTAACGGAATAATGACATTCTGTGTGTGGGAAATTTAGAATCATCCACTTCCCCTTCCAAATTCCCATCGAATAGCTGCATTCTGGGTTTATGGATTTTCAAAACATCCATACGTCCACTTAAACTCGCACGAAAACCTGGCAAAAACAGCATTCATGGTGTTGGGAATATGATATCCTCACGTTGCTCTATCCACTTTCCAGCAAAACCATGGAATGACAGCATTCTGGGCATTGGGAGTTCGGAATCCTCCACTTCTCTTCCCAAATTCCAATGGAATAACAGCCTTCCAGGCATGGGGATATTGGAATCCTCTAGTTCCCTTCCAAAAAGCCCATGAAATAACGACATTCTGGGCATTGAGAAGTGAAAGTTTGCCAATTGCCTTCCCAAATCCCTAGGGAAGAAGACAATTCGGGCTGTCAGGTATTTGAAATCCTTCAGCTCCGCACCATAACCCCCATGGAATAACAGAATTCCAGGCGTTAGGAATTGAGCATCCTCCAGTTCCCCTTCGAATTTCCCATGGAATCCTGGCATTCTGGATGTCGGCACTTTAGAATCGCCCATACACTGTCCCAAATAGCCAAAAAATTCACAAGGAATAACAGAATTCATGATATCAGGAATATATCATCCGCCAGCTCTCCGCACAATTTCCCACGCAATAACAGCATTCCGTGTGGTGGGAATCTTGACTCCTCCACTTACCCTCCCAAATCTGCATGGAATAATGGCATTCTGGGTGTTGGGAATTTTCAATCCCCCATAAACCCACCTCAAATCCCACCACATTCCCAAAGAAGAGCAACTTTCCAGATGTCAGGAATTTGGAATATCCCAGTTCCCCACCCAAATTCCCATGGAACAACAGCATTCCAAGTGACAGAAATCGAGAATCTTCCGGCAACGTGAAAAAATTGTCATGGAATAATGGGATTTCAGGTGTGAGGAATTGAGAATGCCCCGTACAGCCTCCCAGATTCCCACCACATTCCAATGGAATAACAACATTCCAGATTTCAGGAACTGAGAATCATCCTCTTCCCCTCCCAAATTCCCATGGAAACACGGCATTCTCTTATTCCCTAATTTGGAACCCCCCATAAGCGTTCCCAAAATCCCACCAAATTCCCATGGAATAACCATTTTAGTGTGTTGGGAATTTCCAATGCTCCACTTCCTCTCCCAAATTCCAATCAAACCCTAATGAAGTAATGACACTTTGCGTGTTGAGAATTTAGAATCCGCCACTTCCCCTTCCAAATTCCCAACAAAACCATGGAATACGAGCAGTTCCATCATTGGCAATTTCAACTCCTCCACTTCGTCTCCCAAATTTCCTCCAACCTCTAACGGAATAATGACATTCTGTGTGTGGGAAATTTAGAATCCTCCACTTCCCCTTCCAAATTCCCATCGAATAGCTGCATTCTGGGTTTATGGATTTTCAAAACATCCATACGTCCACTTAAACTCGCACGAAAACCTGGCAAAAACAGCATTCATGGTGTTGGGAATATGATATCCTCCAGTTGCTCTATCCACTTTCCAGCAAAACCATGGAATGACAGCATTCTGGGCATTGGGAGTTCGGAATCCTCCACTTCTCTTCCCAAATGCCAATGGAATAACAGCCTTCCAGGCATGGGGATATTGGAATCCTCTAGTTCCCTTCCAAAAAGCCCATGGAATAACGACATTCTGGGCATTGAGAAGTGAAAGTTTGCCAATTGCCTTCCCAAATCCCTAGGGAAGAAGACAATTCGGGCTGTCAGGTATTTGAAATCCTTCAGCTCCGCACCATAACCCCCATGGAATAACAGAATTCCAGGCGTTAGGAATTGAGCATCCTCCAGTTCCCCTTCGAATTTCCCATGGAATCCTGGCATTCTGGATGTCGGCACTTTAGAATCGCCCATACACTCTCCCAAATAGCCAAAAATTCACAAGGAATAACAGAATTCATGATATCAGGAATATATCTTCCGCCAGCTCTCCACACAATTTCCCACGCAATAACAGCATTCCGTGTGGTGGGAATCTTGACTCCTCCACTTACCCTCCCAAATCTGCATGGAATAATGGCATTCTGGGTGTTGGGAATTTTCAATCCCCCATAAACCCACCCCAAATCCCACCACATTCCCAAAGAAGAGCAACTTTCCAGATGTCAGGAATTTGGAATATCCCAGTTCCCCACCCAAATTCCCATGGAACAACAGCATTCCAAGTGACAGAAATCGAGAATCTTCCGGCAACGTGAAAAAATTGTCATGGAATAATGGGATTTCAGGTGTGAGGAATTGAGAATGCCCTGTACAGCCTCCCAGATTCTCCCCACATTCCAATGGAATAACAACATTCCAGATTTCAGGAACTGAGAATCATCCTCTTCCGCTCCCAAATTCCCATGGAAACACGGCATTCTCTTATTCCCTAATTTGGAACCCCCCATAAGCATTCCCAAAATCCCACCAAATTCCCATGGAATAACCATTTTAGTGTGTTGGGAATTTCCAATGCTCCACTTCCTCTCCCAAATTCCAATCAAACCCTAATGAAGTAATGACACTTTGCGTGTTGAGAATTTAGAATCCGCCATTTCTCCTTCCAAATTCCCAATAAAACCATGGAATACGAGCAGTTCCATCATTGGCAATTTCAACTCCTCCAGTTCCTCTCCCAAATTTCCTCCAACCTCTAACGGAATAATGACATTCTGTGTGTGGGAAACTTAGAATCCTCCACTTCCCCTTCCAAATTCCCATGGAAACACGGCATTCTCTTATTCCCTAATTTGGAACCCCCCATAAGGGTTCCCAAAATCCCACCAAATTCCCATGGAATAACCATTTTAGTGTGTTGGGAATTTCCAATGCTCCACTTCCTCTCCCAAATTCCAATCAAACCCTAATGAAGTAATGACACTTTGCGTGTTGAGAATTTAGAATCCGCCTTTTCTCCTTCCAAATTCCCAATAAAACCATGGAATACGAGCAGTTCCATCATTGGCAATTTCAACTCCTCCAGTTCCTCTCCCAAATTTCCTCCAACCTCTAACGGAATAATGACATTCTGTGTGTGGGAAATTTAGAATCATCCACTTCCCCTTCCAAATTCCCATCGAATAGCTGCATTCTGGGTTTATGGATTTTCAAAACATCCATACGTCCACTTAAACTCGCACGAAAACCTGGCAAAAACAGCATTCATGGTGTTGGGAATATGATATCCTCACGTTGCTCTATCCACTTTCCAGCAAAACCATGGAATGACAGCATTCTGGGCATTGGGAGTTCGGAATCCTCCACTTCTCTTCCCAAATGCCAATGGAATAACAGCCTTCCAGGCATGGGGATATTGGAATCCTCTAGTTCCCTTCCAAAAAGCCCATGGAATAACGACATTCTGGGCATTGAGAAGTGAAAGTTTGCCAATTGCCTTCCCAAATCCCTAGGGAAGAAGACAATTCGGGCTGTCAGGTATTTGAAATCCTTCAGCTCCGCACCATAACCCCCATGGAATAACAGAATTCCAGGCGTTAGGAATTGAGCATCCTCCAGTTCCCCTTCGAATTTCCCATGGAATCCTGGCATTCTGGATGTCGGCACTTTAGAATCGCCCATACACTGTCCCAAATAGCCAAAAAATTCACAAGGAATAACAGAATTCATGATATCAGGAATATATCATCCGCCAGCTCTCCGCACAATTTCCCACGCAATAACAGCATTCCGTGTGGTGGGAATCTTGACTCCTCCACTTACCCTCCCAAATCTGCATGGAATAATGGCATTCTGGGTGTTGGGAATTTTCAATCCCCCATAAACCCACCTCAAATCCCACCACATTCCCAAAGAAGAGCAACTTTCCAGATGTCAGGAATTTGGAATATCCCAGTTCCCCACCCAAATTCCCATGGAACAACAGCATTCCAAGTGACAGAAATCGAGAATCTTCCGGCAACGTGAAAAAATTGTCATGGAATAATGGGATTTCAGGTGTGAGGAATTGAGAATGCCCCGTACAGCCTCCCAGATTCCCACCACATTCCAATGGAATAACAACATTCCAGATTTCAGGAACTGAGAATCATCCTCTTCCCCTCCCAAATTCCCATGGAAACACGGCATTCTCTTATTCCCTAATTTGGAACCCCCCATAAGCGTTCCCAAAATCCCACCAAATTCCCATGGAATAACCATTTTAGTGTGTTGGGAATTTCCAATGCTCCACTTCCTCTCCCAAATTCCAATCAAACCCTAATGAAGTAATGACACTTTGCGTGTTGAGAATTTAGAATCCGCCACTTCCCCTTCCAAATTCCCAACAAAACCATGGAATACGAGCAGTTCCATCATTGGCAATTTCAACTCCTCCACTTCGTCTCCCAAATTTCCTCCAACCTCTAACGGAATAATGACATTCTGTGTGTGGGAAATTTAGAATCCTCCACTTCCCCTTCCAAATTCCCATAGAATAGCTGCATTCTGGGTTTATGGATTTTCAAAACATCCATACGTCCACTTAAACTCGCACGAAAACCTCGCAAAAACAGCATTCATGGTGTTGGGAATATGATATCCTCACGTTGCTCTATCCACTTTCCAGCAAAACCATGGAATGACAGCATTCTGGGCATTGGGAGTTCGGAATCCTCCACTTCTCTTCCCAAATGCCAATGGAATAACAGCCTTCCAGGCATGGGGATATTGGAATCCTCTAGTTCCCTTCCAAAAAGCCCATGGAATAACGACATTCTGGGCATTGAGAAGTGAAAGTTTGCCAATTGCCTTCCCAAATCCCTAGGGAAGAAGACAATTCGGGCTGTCAGGTATTTGAAATCCTTCAGCTCCGCACCATAACCCCCATGGAATAACAGAATTCCAGGCGTTAGGAATTGAGCATCCTCCAGTTCCCCTTCGAATTTCCCATGGAATCCTGGCATTCTGGATGTCGGCACTTTAGAATCGCCCATACACTGTCCCAAATAGCCAAAAATTCACAAGGAATAACAGAATTCATGATATCAGGAATATATCTTCCGCCAGCTCTCCACACAATTTCCCACGCAATAACAGCATTCCGTGTGGTGGGAATCTTGACTCCTCCACTTACCCTCCCAAATCTGCATGGAATAATGGCATTCTGGGTGTTGGGAATTTTCAATCCCCCATAAACCCACCCCAAATCCCACCACATTCCCAAAGAAGAGCAACTTTCCAGATGTCAGGAATTTGGAATATCCCAGTTCCCCACCCAAATTCCCATGGAACAACAGCATTCCAAGTGACAGAAATCGAGAATCATCCGGCAACGTGAAAAAATTGTCATGGAATAATGGGATTTCAGGTGTGAGGAATTGAGAATGCCCTGTACAGCCTCCCAGATTCCCCCCACATTCCAATGGAATAACAACATTCCAGATTTCAGGAACTGAGAATCATCCTCTTCCCCTCCCAAATTCCCATGGAAACACGGCATTCTCTTATTCCCTAATTTGGAACCCCCCATAAGCATTCCCAAAATCCCACCAAATTCCCATGGAATAACCATTTTAGTGTGTTGGGAATTTCCAATGCTCCACTTCCTCTCCCAAATTCCAATCAAACCCTAATGAAGTAATGACACTTTGCGTGTTGAGAATTTAGAATCCGCCATTTCTCCTTCCAAATTCCCAATAAAACCATGGAATACGAGCAGTTCCATCATTGGCAATTTCAACTCCTCCAGTTCCTCTCCCAAATTTCCTCCAACCTCTAACGGAATAATGACATTCTGTGTGTGGGAAACTTAGAATCCTCCACTTCCCCTTCCAAATTCCCATGGAAACACGGCATTCTCTTATTCCCTAATTTGGAACCCCCCATAAGGGTTCCCAAAATCCCACCAAATTCCCATGGAATAACCATTTTAGTGTGTTGGGAATTTCCAATGCTCCACTTCCTCTCCCAAATTCCAATCAAACCCTAATGAAGTAATGACACTTTGCGTGTTGAGAATTTAGAATCCGCCTTTTCTCCTTCCAAATTCCCAATAAAACCATGGAATACGAGCAGTTCCATCATTGGCAATTTCAACTCCTCCAGTTCCTCTCCCAAATTTCCTCCAACCTCTAACGGAATAATGACATTCTGTGTGTGGGAAACTTAGAATCCTCCACTTCCCCTTCCAAATTCCCATGGAAACACGGCATTCTCTTATTCCCTAATTTGGAACCCCCCATAAGCGTTCCCAAAATCCCACCAAATTCCCATGGAATAACCATTTTAGTGTGTTGGGAATTTCCAATGCTCCACTTCCTCTCCCAAATTCCAATCAAACCCTAATGAAGTAATGACACTTTGCGTGTTGAGAATTTACAATCCGCCACTTCCCCTTCCAAATTCCCAACAAAACCATGGAATACGAGCAGTTCCATCATTGGCAATTTCAACTCCTCCAGTTCCTCTCCCAAATTTCCTCCAACCTCTAACGGAATAATGACATTCCGTGTGTGGGAAATTTAGAATCCTCCACTTCCCCTTCCAAATTCCCATCGAATAGCTGCATTCTGGGTTTATGGATTTTCAAAACATCCATACGTCCACTTAAACTCGCACGAAAACCTGGCAAAAACAGCATTCATGGTGTTGGGAATATGATATCCTCACGTTGCTCTATCCACTTTCCAGCAAAACCATGGAATGACAGCATTCTGGGCATTGGGAGTTCGGAATCCTCCACTTCTCTTCCCAAATGCCAATGGAATAACAGCCTTCCAGGCATGGGGATATTGGAATCCTCTAGTTCCCTTCCAAAAAGCCCATGGAATAACGACATTCTGGGCATTGAGAAGTGAAAGTTTGCCAATTGCCTTCCCAAATCCCTAGGGAAGAAGACAATTCCGGTTGTCAGGTATTTGAAATCCTTCAGCTCTGCACCATAACCCCCATGGAATAACAGAATTCCAGGCGTTAGGAATTGAGCATCCTCCAGTTCCCCTTCGAATTTCCCATGGAATCCTGGCATTCTGGATGTCGGCACTTTAGAATCGCCCATACACTGTCCCAAATAGCCAAAAATTCACAAGGAATAACAGAATTCATGATATCAGGAATATATCATCCGCCAGCTCTCCGCACAATTTCCCACGCAATAACAGCATTCCGTGTGGTGGGAATCTTGACTCCTCCACTTACCCTCCCAAATCTGCATGGAATCATGGCATTCTGGGTGTTGGGAGTTTTCAATCCCCCATAAACCCACCCCAAATCCCACCACATTCCCAAAGAAGAGCAACTTTCCAGATGTCAGGAATTTGGAATATCCCAGTTCCCCACCCAAATTCCCATGGAACAACAGCATTCCAAGTGACAGAAATCGAGAATCTTCCGGCAACGTGAAAATATTGCCATGGAATAATGGGATTCCAGGTGTGAGGAATTGAGAATGCCCCTTACAGCCTCCCAGATACCCACCACATTCCCATGGAATAACAACATTCCAGATTTCAGGAACTGAGAATCATCCTCTTCCCCTTCCAAATTCCCATGGAAACACGGCATTCTCTTATTCCCTAATTTGGAACCCCCCATAAGCGTTCCCAAAATCCCACCAAATTCCCATGGAATAACCATTTTAGTGTGTTGGGAATTTCCAATGCTCCACTTCCTCTCCCAAATTCCAATCAAACCCGAATGAAGTAATGACACTTTGCGTGTTGAGAATTTAGAATCCGCCATTTCTCCTTCCAAATTCCCAATAAAACCATGGAATACGAGCAGTTCCATCATTGGCAATTTCAACTCCTCCAGTTCCTCTCCCAAATTTCCTCCAACCTCTAAGGGAATAATGACATTCTGTGTGTGGGAAACTTAGAATCCTCCACTTCCCCTTCCAAATTCCCATGGAAACACGGCATTCTCTTATTCCCTAATTTGGAACCCCCCATAAGCGTTCCCAAAATCCCACCAAATTCCCATGGAATAACCATTTTAGTGTGTTGGGAATTTCCAATGCTCCACTTCCTCTCCCAAATTCCAATCAAACCCTAATGAAGTAATGACACTTTGCGTGTTGAGAATTTACAATCCGCCACTTCCCCTTCCAAATTCCCAACAAAACCATGGAATACGAGCAGTTCCATCGTTGGCAATTTCAACTCCTCCACTTCGTCTCCCAAATTTCCTCCAACCTCTAACGGAATAATGACATTCTGTGTGTGGGAAATTTAGAATCCTCCACTTCCCCTTCCAAATTCCCATCGAATAGCTGCATTCTGGGTTTATGGATTTTCAAAACATCCATACGTCCACTTAAACTCGCACGAAAACCTGGCAAAAACAGCATTCATGGTGTTGGGAATATGATATCCTCACGTTGCTCTATCCACTTTCCAGCAAAACCATGGAATGACAGCATTCTGGGCATTGGGAGTTCGGAATCCTCCACTTCTCTTCCCAAATTCCAATGGAATAACAGCCTTCCAGGCATGGGGATATTGGAATCCTCTAGTTCCCTTCCAAAAAGCCCATGGAATAACGACATTCTGGGCATTGAGAAGTGAAAGTTTGCCAATTGCCTTCCCAAATCCCTAGGGAAGAAGACAATTCCGGTTGTCAGGTATTTGAAATCCTTCAGCTCCGCACCATAACCCCCATGGAATAACAGAATTCCAGGCGTTAGGAATTGAGCATCCTCCAGTTCCCCTTCGAATTTCCCATGGAATCCTGGCATTCTGGATGTCGGCACTTTAGAATCGCCCATACACTGTCCCAAATAGCCAAAAATTCACAAGGAATAACAGAATTCATGATATCAGGAATATATCATCCGCCAGCTCTCCGCACAATTTCCCACGCAATAACAGCATTCCGTGTGGTGGGAATCTTGACTCCTCCACTTACCCTCCCAAATCTGCATGGAATCATGGCATTCTGGGTGTTGGGAATTTTCAATCCCCCATAAACCCACCCCAAATCCCACCACATTCCCAAAGAAGAGCAACTTTCCAGATGTCAGGAATTTGGAATATCCCAGTTCCCCACCCAAATTCCCATGGAACAACAGCATTCCAAGTGACAGAAATCGAGAATCTTCCGGCAACGTGAAAATATTGCCATGGAATAATGGGATTTCAGGTGTGAGGAATTGAGAATGCCCCGTACAGCCTCCCAGATTCCCACCACATTCCAATGGAATAACAACATTCCAGATTTCAGGAACTGAGAATCATCCTCTTCCGCTCCCAAATTCCCATGGAAACACGGCATTCTCTTATTCCCTAATTTGGAACCCCCCATAAGCGTTCCCAAAATCCCACCAAATTCCCATGGAATAACCATTTTAGTGTGTTGGGAATTTCCAATGCTCCACTTCCTCTCCCAAATTCCAGTCAAACCTTAATGAAGTAACGACACTTTGCGTGTTGAGAATTTACAATCCGCCACTTCCCCTTCCAAATTCCCAACAAAACCGTGGAATACGAGCAGTTCCATCATTGGCAATTTCAACTCCTCCAGTTCCTCTCCCAAATTTCCTCCAACCTCTAACGGAATAATGACATTCTGTGTGTGGGAAATTTAGAATCCTCCACTTCCCCTTCCAAATTCCCATCGAATAGCTGCATTCTGGGTTTATGGATTTTCAAAACATCCATACGTCCACTTAAACTCGCACGAAAACCTCGCAAAAACAGCATTCATGGTGTTGGGAATATGATATCCTCACGTTGCTCTATCCACTTTCCAGCAAAACCATGGAATGACAGCATTCTGGGCATTGGGAGTTCGGAATCCTCCACTTCTCTTCCCAAATTCCAATGGAATAACAGCCTTCCAGGCATGGGGATATTGGAATCCTCTAGTTCCCTTCCAAAAAGACCATGGAATAACGACATTCTGGGCATTGAGAAGTGAAAGTTTGCCAATTGCCTTCCCAAATCCCTAGGGAAGAAGACAATTCCGGCTGTCAGGTATTTGAAATCCTTCAGCTCCGCACCATAACCCCCATGGAATAACAGAATTCCAGGCGTTAGGAATTGAGCATCCTCCAGTTCCCCTTCGAATTTCCCATGGAATCCTGGCATTCTGGATGTCGGCACTTTAGAATCGCCCATACACTCTCCCAAATAGCCAAAAATTCACAAGGAATAACAGAATTCATGATATCAGGAATATATCCTCCGCCAGATCTCCGCACAATTTCCCACGCAATAACAGCATTCCGTGTGGTGGGAATCTTGACTCCTCCACTTACCCTCCCAAATCTGCATGGAATAATGGCATTCTGGGTGTTGGGAATTTTCAATCCCCCATAAACCCACCCCAAATCCCACCACATTCCCAAAGAAGAGCAACTTTCCAGATGTCAGGAATTTGGAATATCCCAGTTCCCCACCCAAATTCCCATGGAACAACAGCATTCCAAGTGACAGAAATCGAGAATCTTCCGGCAACGTGAAAAAATTGTCATGGAATAATGGGATTTCAGGTGTGAGGAATTGAGAATGCCCCGTACAGCCTCCCAGATTCCCACCACATTCCAATGGAATAACAACATTCCAGATTTCAGGAACTGAGAATCATCCTCTTCCCCTCCCAAATTCCCATGGAAACACGGCATTCTCTTATTCCCTAATTTGGAACCCCCCATAAGCGTTCCCAAAATCCCACCAAATTCCCATGGAATAACCATTTTAGTGTGTTGGGAATTTCCAATGCTCCACTTCCTCTCCCAAATTCCAATCAAACCCTAATGAAGTAACGACACTTTGCGTGTTGAGAATTTACAATCCGCCACTTCCCCTTCCAAATTCCCAACAAAACCATGGAATACGAGCAGTTCCATCATTGGCAATTTCAACTCCTCCACTTCGTCTCCCAAATTTCCTCCAACCTCTAACGGAATAATGACATTCTGTGTGTGGGAAATTTAGAATCCTCCACTTCCCCTTCCAAATTCCCATCGAATAGCTGCATTCTGGGTTTATGGATTTTCAAAACATCCATACGTCCACTTAAACTCGCACGAAAACCTGGCAAAAACAGCATTCATGGTGTTGGGAATATGATATCCTCACGTTGCTCTATCCACTTTCCAGCAAAACCATGGAATGACAGCATTCTGGGCATTGGGAGTTCGGAATCCTCCACTTCTCTTCCCAAATTCCAATGGAATAACAGCCTTCCAGGCATGGGGATATTGGAATCCTCTAGTTCCCTTCCAAAAAGCCCATGGAATAACGACATTCTGGGCATTGACAAGTGAAAGTTTGCCAATTGCCTTCCCAAATCCCTAGGGAAGAAGACAATTCGGGCTGTCAGGTATTTGAAATCCTTCAGCTCCGCACCATAACCCCCATGGAATAACAGAATTCCAGGCGTTAGGAATTGAGCATCCTCCAGTTCCCCTTCGAATTTCCCATGGAATCCTGGCATTCTGGATGTCGGCACTTTAGAATCGCCCATACACTGTCCCAAATAGCCAAAAATTCACAAGGAATAACAGAATTCATGATATCAGGAATATATCATCCGCCAGCTCTCCGCACAATTTCCCACGCAATAACAGCATTCCGTGTGGTGGGAATCTTGACTCCTCCACTTACCCTCCCAAATCTGCATGGAATCATGGCATTCTGGGTGTTGGGAATTTTCAATCCCCCATAAACCCACCCCAAATCCCACCACATTCCCAAAGAAGAGCAACTTTCCAGATGTCAGGAATTTGGAATATCCCAGTTCCCCACCCAAATTCCCATGGAACAACAGCATTCCAAGTGACAGAAATCGAGAATCTTCCGGCAACGTGAAAAAATTGTCATGGAATAATGGGATTTCAGGTGTGAGGAATTGAGAATGCCCTGTACAGCCTCCCAGATTCCCCCCACATTCCAATGGAATAACAACATTCCAGATTTCAGGAACTGAGAATCATCCTCTTCCCCTCCCAAATTCCCATGGAAACACGGCATTCTCTTATTCCCTAATTTGGAACCCCCCATAAGCGTTCCCAAAATCCCACCAAATTCCCATGGAATAACCATTTTAGTGTGTTGGGAATTTCCAATGCTCCACTTCCTCTCCCAAATTCCAATCAAACCCGAATGAAGTAATGACACTTTGCGTGTTGAGAATTTAGAATCCGCCATTTCTCCTTCCAAATTCCCAATAAAACCATGGAATACGAGCACTTCCATCATTGGCAATTTCAACTCCTCCAGTTCCTCTCCCAAATTTCCTCCAACCTCTAAGGGAATAATGACATTCTGTGTGTGGGAAACTTAGAATCCTCCACTTCCCCTTCCAAATTCCCATGGAAACACGGCATTCTCTTATTCCCTAATTTGGAACCCCCCATAAGCGTTCCCAAAATCCCACCAAATTCCCATGGAATAACCATTTTAGTGTGTTGGGAATTTCCAATGCTCCACTTCCTCTCCCAAATTCCAATCAAACCCTAATGAAGTAATGACACTTTGCGTGTTGAGAATTTACAATCCGCCACTTCCCCTTCCAAATTCCCAACAAAACCATGGAATACGAGCAGTTCCATCATTGGCAATTTCAACTCCTCCACTTCGTCTCCCAAATTTCCTCCAACCTCTAACGGAATAATGACATTCTGTGTGTGGGAAATTTAGAATCCTCCACTTCCCCTTCCAAATTCCCATCGAATAGCTGCATTCTGGGTTTATGGATTTTCAAAACATCCATACGTCCACTTAAACTCGCACGAAAACCTGGCAAAAACAGCATTCATGGTGTTGGGAATATGATATCCTCACGTTGCTCTATCCACTTTCCAGCAAAACCATGGAATGACAGCATTCTGGGCATTGGGAGTTCGGAATCCTCCACTTCTCTTCCCAAATTCCAATGGAATAACAGCCTTCCAGGCATGGGGATATTGGAATCCTCTAGTTCCCTTCCAAAAAGCCCATGGAATAACGACATTCTGGGCATTGAGAAGTGAAAGTTTGCCAATTGCCTTCCCAAATCCCTAGGGAAGAAGACAATTCCGGTTGTCAGGTATTTGAAATCCTTCAGCTCCGCACCATAACCCCCATGGAATAACAGAATTCCAGGCGTTAGGAATTGAGCATCCTCCAGTTCCCCTTCGAATTTCCCATGGAATCCTGGCATTCTGGATGTCGGCACTTTAGAATCGCCCATACACTGTCCCAAATAGCCAAAAATTCACAAGGAATAACAGAATTCATGATATCAGGAATATATCATCCGCCAGCTCTCCGCACAATTTCCCACGCAATAACAGCATTCCGTGTGGTGGGAATCTTGACTCCTCCACTTACCCTCCCAAATCTGCATGGAATCATGGCATTCTGGGTGTTGGGAATTTTCAATCCCCCATAAACCCACCCCAAATCCCACCACATTCCCAAAGAAGAGCAACTTTCCAGATGTCAGGAATTTGGAATATCCCAGTTCCCCACCCAAATTCCCATGGAACAACAGCATTCCAAGTGACAGAAATCGAGAATCTTCCGGCAACGTGAAAATATTGCCATGGAATAATGGGATTTCAGGTGTGAGGAATTGAGAATGCCCCGTACAGCCTCCCAGATTCCCACCACATTCCAATGGAATAACAACATTCCAGATTTCAGGAACTGAGAATCATCCTCTTCCGCTCCCAAATTCCCATGGAAACACGGCATTCTCTTATTCCCTAATTTGGAACCCCCCATAAGCGTTCCCAAAATCCCACCAAATTCCCATGGAATAACCATTTTAGTGTGTTGGGAATTTCCAATGCTCCACTTCCTCTCCCAAATTCCAGTCAAACCTTAATGAAGTAACGACACTTTGCGTGTTGAGAATTTACAATCCGCCACTTCCCCTTCCAAATTCCCAACAAAACCGTGGAATACGAGCAGTTCCATCATTGGCAATTTCAACTCCTCCAGTTCCTCTCCCAAATTTCCTCCAACCTCTAACGGAATAATGACATTCTGTGTGTGGGAAATTTAGAATCCTCCACTTCCCCTTCCAAATTCCCATCGAATAGCTGCATTCTGGGTTTATGGATTTTCAAAACATCCATACGTCCACTTAAACTCGCACGAAAACCTCGCAAAAACAGCATTCATGGTGTTGGGAATATGATATCCTCACGTTGCTCTATCCACTTTCCAGCAAAACCATGGAATGACAGCATTCTGGGCATTGGGAGTTCGGAATCCTCCACTTCTCTTCCCAAATTCCAATGGAATAACAGCCTTCCAGGCATGGGGATATTGGAATCCTCTAGTTCCCTTCCAAAAAGCCCATGGAATAACGACATTCTGGGCATTGAGAAGTGAAAGTTTGCCAATTGCCTTCCCAAATCCCTAGGGAAGAAGACAATTCCGGCTGTCAGGTATTTGAAATCCTTCAGCTCCGCACCATAACCCCCATGGAATAACAGAATTCCAGGCGTTAGGAATTGAGCATCCTCCAGTTCCCCTTCGAATTTCCCATGGAATCCTGGCATTCTGGATGTCGGCACTTTAGAATCGCCCATACACTGTCCCAAATAGCCAAAAATTCACAAGGAATAACAGAATTCATGATATCAGGAATATATCCTCCGCCAGATCTCCGCACAATTTCCCACGCAATAACAGCATTCCGTGTGGTGGGAATCTTGACTCCTCCACTTACCCTCCCAAATCTGCATGGAATCATGGCATTCTGGGTGTTGGGAATTTTCAATCCCCCATAAACCCACCCCAAATCCCACCACATTCCCAAAGAAGAGCAACTTTCCAGATGTCAGGAATTTGGAATATCCCAGTTCCCCACCCAAATTCCCATGGAACAACAGCATTCCAAGTGACAGAAATCGAGAATCTTCCGGCAACGTGAAAAAATTGTCATGGAATAATGGGATTTCAGGTGTGAGGAATTGAGAATGCCCCGTACAGCCTCCCAGATTCCCACCACATTCCAATGGAATAACAACATTCCAGATTTCAGGAACTGAGAATCATCCTCTTCCCCTCCCAAATTCCCATGGAAACACGGCATTCTCTTATTCCCTAATTTGGAACCCCCCATAAGCGTTCCCAAAATCCCACCAAATTCCCATGGAATAACCATTTTAGTGTGTTGGGAATTTCCAATGCTCCACTTCCTCTCCCAAATTCCAATCAAACCCTAATGAAGTAATGACACTTTGCGTGTTGAGAATTTACAATCCGCCACTTCCCCTTCCAAATTCCCAACAAAACCATGCAATACGAGCAGTTCCATCATTGGCAATTTCAACTCCTCCAGTTCCTCTCCCAAATTTCCTCCAACCTCTAACGGAATAATGACATTCCGTGTGTGGGAAATTTAGAATCCTCCACTTCCCCTTCCAAATTCCCATCGAATAGCTGCATTCTGGGTTTATGGATTTTCAAAACATCCATACGTCCACTTAAACTCGCACGAAAACCTGGCAAAAACAGCATTCATGGTGTTGGGAATATGATATCCTCACGTTGCTCTATCCACTTTCCAGCAAAACCATGGAATGACAGCATTCTGGGCATTGGGAGTTCGGAATCCTCCACTTCTCTTCCCAAATTCCAATGGAATAACAGCCTTCCAGGCATGGGGATATTGGAATCCTCTAGTTCCCTTCCAAAAAGCCCATGGAATAACGACATTCTGGGCATTGAGAAGTGAAAGTTTGCCAATTGCCTTCCCAAATCCCTAGGGAAGAAGACAATTCGGGCTGTCAGGTATTTGAAATCCTTCAGCTCCGCACCATAACCCCCATGGAATAACAGAATTCCAGGCGTTAGGAATTGAGCATCCTCCAGTTCCCCTTCGAATTTCCCATGGAATCCTGGCATTCTGGATGTCGGCACTTTAGAATCGCCCATACACTGTCCCAAATAGCCAAAAATTCACAAGGAATAACAGAATTCATGATATCAGGAATATATCATCCGCCAGCTCTCCGCACAATTTCCCACGCAATAACAGCATTCCGTGTGGTGGGAATCTTGACTCCTCCACTTACCCTCCCAAATCTGCATGGAATAATGGCATTCTGGGTGTTGGGAATTTTCAATCCCCCATAAACCCACCCCAAATCCCACCACATTCCCAAAGAAGAGCAACTTTCCAGATGTCAGGAATTTGGAATATCCCAGTTCCCCACCCAAATTCCCATGGAACAACAGCATTCCAAGTGACAGAAATCGAGAATCTTCCGGCAACGTGAAAAAATTGTCATGGAATAATGGGATTTCAGGTGTGAGGAATTGAGAATGCCCTGTACAGCCTCCCAGATTCCCCCCACATTCCAATGGAATAACAACATTCCAGATTTCAGGAACTGAGAATCATCCTCTTCCCCTCCCAAATTCCCATGGAAACACGGCATTCTCTTATTCCCTAATTTGGAACCCCCCATAAGCGTTCCCAAAATCCCACCAAATTCCCATGGAATAACCATTTTAGTGTGTTGGGAATTTCCAATGCTCCACTTCCTCTCCCAAATTCCAATCAAACCCGAATGAAGTAATGACACTTTGCGTGTTGAGAATTTAGAATCCGCCATTTCTCCTTCCAAATTCCCAATAAAACCATGGAATACGAGAACTTCCATCATTGGCAATTTCAACTCCTCCAGTTCCTCTCCCAAATTTCCTCCAACCTCTAACGGAATAATGACATTCTGTGTGTGGGAAACTTAGAATCCTCCACTTCCCCTTCCAAATTCCCATGGAAACACGGCATTCTCTTATTCCCTAATTTGGAACCCCCCATAAGCGTTCCCAAAATCCCACCAAATTCCCATGGAATAACCATTTTAGTGTGTTGGGAATTTCCAATGCTCCACTTCCTCTCCCAAATTCCAATCAAACCCTAATGAAGTAATGACACTTTGCGTGTTGAGAATTTACAATCCGCCACTTCCCCTTCCAAATTCCCAACAAAACCATGGAATACGAGCAGTTCCATCATTGGCAATTTCAACTCCTCCAGTTCCTCTCCCAAATTTCCTCCAACCTCTAACGGAATAATGACATTCTGTGTGTGGGAAATTTAGAATCCTCCACTTCCCCTTCCAAATTCCCATCGAATAGCTGCATTCTGGGTTTATGGATTTTCAAAACATCCATACGTCCACTTAAACTCGCACGAAAACCTGGCAAAAACAGCATTCATGGTGTTGGGAATATGATATCCTCACGTTGCTCTATCCACTTTCCAGCAAAACCATGGAATGACAGCATTCTGGGCATTGGGAGTTCGGAATCCTCCACTTCTCTTCCCAAATGCCAATGGAATAACAGCCTTCCAGGCATGGGGATATTGGAATCCTCTAGTTCCCTTCCTAAAAGCCCATGGAATAACGACATTCTGGGCATTGAGAAGTGAAAGTTTGCCAATTGCCTTCCCAAATCCCTAGGGAAGAAGACAATTCGGGCTGTCAGGTATTTGAAATCCTTCAGCTCCGCACCATAACCCCCATGGAATAACAGAATTCCAGGCGTTAGGAATTGAGCATCCTCCAGTTCCCCTTCGAATTTCCCATGGAATCCTGGCATTCTGGATGTCGGCACTTTAGAATCTCCCATACACTGTCCCAAATAGCCAAAAATTCACAAGGAATAACAGAATTCATGATATCAGGAATATATCTTCCGCCAGCTCTCCACACAATTTCCCACGCAATAACAGCATTCCGTGTGGTGGGAATCTTGACTCCTCCACTTACCCTCCCAAATCTGCATGGAATAATGGCATTCTGGGTGTTGGGAATTTTCAATCCCCCATAAACCCACCCCAAATCCCACCACATTCCCAAAGAAGAGCAACTTTCCAGATGTCAGGAATTTGGAATATCCCAGTTCCCCACCCAAATTCCCATGGAACAACAGCATTCCAAGTGACAGAAATCGAGAATCTTCCGGCAACGTGAAAAAATTGTCATGGAATAATGGGATTTCAGGTGTGAGGAATTGAGAATGCCCTGTACAGCCTCCCAGATTCCCCCCACATTCCAATGGAATAACAACATTCCAGATTTCAGGAACTGAGAATCATCCTCTTCCCCTCCCAAATTCCCATGGAAACACGGCATTCTCTTATTCCCTAATTTGGAACCCCCCATAAGCATTCCCAAAATCCCACCAAATTCCCATGGAATAACCATTTTAGTGTGTTGGGAATTTCCAATGCTCCACTTCCTCTCCCAAATTCCAATCAAACCCTAATGAAGTAATGACACTTTGCGTGTTGAGAATTTAGAATCCGCCATTTCTCCTTCCAAATTCCCAATAAAACCATGGAATACGAGCAGTTCCATCATTGGCAATTTCAACTCCTCCAGTTCCTCTCCCAAATTTCCTCCAACCTCTAACGGAATAATGACATTCTGTGTGTGGGAAACTTAGAATCCTCCACTTCCCCTTCCAAATTCCCATGGAAACACGGCATTCTCTTATTCCCTAATTTGGAACCCCCCATAAGCGTTCCCAAAATCCCACCAAATTCCCATGGAATAACCATTTTAGTGTGTTGGGAATTTCCAATGCTCCACTTCCTCTCCCAAATTCCAATCAAACCCTAATGAAGTAATGACACTTTGCGTGTTGAGAATTTAGAATCCGCCTTTTCTCCTTCCAAATTCCCAATAAAACCATGGAATACGAGCAGTTCCATCATTGGCAATTTCAACTCCTCCAGTTCCTCTCCCAAATTTCCTCCAACCTCTAACGGAATAATGACATTCTGTGTGTGGGAAACTTAGAATCCTCCACTTCCCCTTCCAAATTCCCATGGAAACACGGCATTCTCTTATTCCCTAATTTGGAACCCCCCATAAGCGTTCCCAAAATCCCACCAAATTCCCATGGAATAACCATTTTAGTGTGTTGGGAATTTCCAATGCTCCACTTCCTCTCCCAAATTCCAATCAAACCCTAATGAAGTAATGACACTTTGCGTGTTGAGAATTTACAATCCGCCACTTCCCCTTCCAAATTCCCAACAAAACCATGGAATACGAGCAGTTCCATCATTGGCAATTTCAACTCCTCCACTTCGTCTCCCAAATTTCCTCCAACCTCTAACGGAATAATGACATTCCGTGTGTGGGAAATTTAGAATCCTCCACTTCCCCTTCCAAATTCCCATCGAATAGCTGCATTCTGGGTTTATGGATTTTCAAAACATCCATACGTCCACTTAAACTCGCACGAAAACCTGGCAAAAACAGCATTCATGGTGTTGGGAATATGATATCCTCACGTTGCTCTATCCACTTTCCAGCAAAACCATGGAATGACAGCATTCTGGGCATTGGGAGTTCGGAATCCTCCACTTCTCTTCCCAAATGCCAATGGAATAACAGCCTTCCAGGCATGGGGATATTGGAATCCTCTAGTTCCCTTCCAAAAAGCCCATGGAATAACGACATTCTGGGCATTGAGAAGTGAAAGTTTGCCAATTGCCTTCCCAAATCCCTAGGGAAGAAGACAATTCGGGCTGTCAGGTATTTGAAATCCTTCAGCTCTGCACCATAACCCCCATGGAATAACAGAATTCCAGGCGTTAGGAATTGAGCATCCTCCAGTTCCCCTTCGAATTTCCCATGGAATCCTGGCATTCTGGATGTCGGCACTTTAGAATCGCCCATACACTGTCCCAAATAGCCAAAAATTCACAAGGAATAACAGAATTCATGATATCAGGAATATATCATCCGCCAGCTCTCCGCACAATTTCCCACGCAATAACAGCATTCCGTGTGGTGGGAATCTTGACTCCTCCACTTACCCTCCCAAATCTGCATGGAATCATGGCATTCTGGGTGTTGGGAGTTTTCAATCCCCCATAAACCCACCCCAAATCCCACCACATTCCCAAAGAAGAGCAACTTTCCAGATGTCAGGAATTTGGAATATCCCAGTTCCCCACCCAAATTCCCATGGAACAACAGCATTCCAAGTGACAGAAATCGAGAATCTTCCGGCAACGTGAAAATATTGCCATGGAATAATGGGATTCCAGGTGTGAGGAATTGAGAATGCCCCTTACAGCCTCCCAGATACCCACCACATTCCCATGGAATAACAACATTCCAGATTTCAGGAACTGAGAATCATCCTCTTCCCCTTCCAAATTCCCATGGAAACACGGCATTCTCTTATTCCCTAATTTGGAACCCCCCATAAGCGTTCCCAAAATCCCACCAAATTCCCATGGAATAACCATTTTAGTGTGTTGGGAATTTCCAATGCTCCACTTCCTCTCCCAAATTCCAATCAAACCCTAATGAAGTAATGACACTTTGCGTGTTGAGAATTTACAATCCGCCATTTCTCCTTCCAAATTCCCAATAAAACCATGGAATACGAGCAGTTCCATCATTGGCAATTTCAACTCCTCCAGTTCCTCTCCCAAATTTCCTCCAACCTCTAACGGAATAATGACATTCTGTGTGTGGGAAACTTAGAATCCTCCACTTCCCCTTCCAAATTCCCATGGAAACACGGCATTCTCTTATTCCCTAATTTGGAACCCCCCATAAGCGTTCCCAAAATCCCACCAAATTCCCATGGAATAACCATTTTAGTGTGTTGGGAATTTCCAATGCTCCACTTCCTCTCCCAAATTCCAATCAAACCCTAATGAAGTAATGACACTTTGCGTGTTGAGAATTTAGAATCCGCCACTTCCCCTTCCAAATTCCCAACAAAACCGTGGAATACGAGCAGTTCCATTATTGGCAATTTCAACTCCTCCACTTCGTCTCCCAAATTTCCTCCAACCTCTAACAGAATAATGACATTCTGTGTGTGGGAAATTTAGAATCCTCCACTTCCCCTTCCAAATTCCCATCGAATAGCTGCATTCTGGGTTTATGGATTTTCAAAACATCCATACGTCCACTTAAACTCGCACGAAAACCTGGCAAAAACAGCATTCATGGTGTTGGGAATATGATATCCTCACGTTGCTCTATCCACTTTCCAGCAAAACCATGGAATGACAGCATTCTGGGCATTGGGAGTTCGGAATCCTCCACTTCTCTTCCCAAATGCCAATGGAATAACAGCCTTCCAGGCATGGGGATATTGGAATCCTCTAGTTCCCTTCCAAAAAGCCCATGGAATAACGACATTCTGGGCATTGAGAAGTGAAAGTTTGCCAATTGCCTTCCCAAATCCCTAGGGAAGAAGACAATTCGGGCTGTCAGGTATTTGAAATCCTTCAGCTCCGCACCATAACCCCCATGGAATAACAGAATTCCAGGCGTTAGGAATTGAGCATCCTCCAGTTCCCCTTCGAATTTCCCATGGAATCCTGGCATTCTGGATGTCGGCACTTTAGAATCGCCCATACACTGTCCCAAATAGCCAAAAATTCACAAGGAATAACAGAATTCATGATATCAGGAATATATCATCCGCCAGATCTCCGCACAATTTCCCACGCAATAACAGCATTCCGTGTGGTGGGAAGTTGACTCCTCCACTTACCCTCCCAAATCTGCATGGAATAATGGCATTCTGGGTGTTGGGAATTTTCAATCCCCCATAAACCCACCTCAAATCCCACCACATTCCCAAAGAAGAGCAACTTTCCAGATGTCAGGAATTTGGAATATCCCAGTTCCCCACCCAAATTCCCATGGAACAACAGCATTCCAAGTGACAGAAATCGAGAATCTTCCGGCAACCTGAAAATATTGTCATGGAATAATGGGATTTCAGGTGTGAGGAATTGAGAATGCCCCGTACAGCCTCCCAGATTCCCACCACATTCCAATGGAATAACAACATTCCAGATTTCAGGAACTGAGAATCATCCTCTTCCCCTCCAAAATTCCCATGGAAACACGGCATTCTCTTATTCCCTAATTTGGAACCCCCCATAAGCGTTCCCAAAATCCCACCAAATTCCCATGGAATAACCATTTTAGTGTGTTGGGAATTTCCAATGCTCCACTTCCTCTCCCAAATTCCAATCAAACCCTAATGAAGTAATGACACTTTGCGTGTTGAGAATTTAGAATCCGCCATTTCTCCTACCAAATTCCCAATAAAACCATGGAATACGAGCAGTTCCATCATTGGCAATTTCAATTCCTCCAGTTCCTCTCCCAAATTTCCTCCAACCTCAAAAGGAATAATGACATTCTGTGTGTGGGAAACTTAGAATCCTCCACTTCCCCTTCCAAATTCCCATGGAAACACGGCATTCTCTTATTCCCTAATTTGGAACCCCCCATAAGCGTTCCCAAAATCCCACCAAATTCCCATGGAATAACCATTTTAGTGTGTTGGGAATTTCCAATGCTCCACTTCCTCTCCCAAATTCCAATCAAACCCTAATGAAGTAATGACACTTTGCGTGTTGAGAATTTACAATCCGCCACTTCTCCTTCCAAATTCCCAATAAAACCATGCAATACGAGCAGTTCCATCATTGGCAATTTCAACTCCTCCAGTTCCTCTCCCAAATTTCCTCCAACCTCTAAGGGAATAATGACATTCTGTGTGTGGGAAACTTAGAATCCTCCACTTCCCCTTCCAAATTCCCATGGAAACACGGCATTCTCTTATTCCCTAATTTGGAACCCCCCATAAGCGTTCCCAAAATCCCACCAAATTCCCATGGAATAACCATTTTAGTGTGTTGGGAATTTCCAATGCTCCACTTCCTCTCCCAAATTCCAATCAAACCCTAATGAAGTAATGACACTTTGCGTGTTGAGAATTTAGAATCCGCCACTTCCCCTTCCAAATTCCCAACAAAACCATGGAATACGAGCAGTTCCATCATTGGCAATTTCAACTCCTCCAGTTCCTCTCCCAAATTTCCTCCAACCTCTAACGGAATAATGACATTCTGTGTGTGGGAAATTTAGAATCCTCCACTTCCCCTTCCAAATTCCCATCGAATAGCTGCATTCTGGGTTTATGGATTTTCAAAACATCCATACGTCCACTTAAACTCGCACGAAAACCTCGCAAAAACAGCATTCATGGTGTTGGGAATATGATATCCTCACGTTGCTCTATCCACTTTCCAGCAAAACCATGGAATGACAGCATTCTGGGCATTGGGAGTTCGGAATCCTCCACTTCTCTTCCCAAATGCCAATGGAATAACAGCCTTCCAGGCATGGGGATATTGGAATCCTCTAGTTCCCTTCCAAAAAGCCCATGGAATAACGACATTCTGGGCATTGAGAAGTGAAAGTTTGCCAATTGCCTTCCCAAATCCCTAGGGAAGAAGACAATTCGGGCTGTCAGGTATTTGAAATCCTTCAGCTCCGCACCATAACCCCCATGGAATAACAGAATTCCAGGCGTTAGGAATTGAGCATCCTCCAGTTCCCCTTCGAATTTCCCATGGAATCCTGGCATTCTGGATGTCGGCACTTTAGAATCGCCCATACACTGTCCCAAATAGCCAAAAATTCACAAGGAATAACAGAATTCATGATATCAGGAATATATCATCCGCCAGCTCTCCGCACAATTTCCCACGCAATAACAGCATTCCGTGTGGTGGGAATCTTGACTCCTCCACTTACCCTCCCAAATCTGCATGGAATCATGGCATTCTGGGTGTTGGGAATTTTCAATCCCCCATAAACCCACCTCAAATCCCACCACATTCCCAAAGAAGAGCAACTTTCCAGATGTCAGGAATTTGGAATATCCCAGTTCCCCACCCAAATTCCCATGGAACAACAGCATTCCAAGTGACAGAAATCGAGAATCTTCCGGCAACGTGAAAAAATTGCCATGGAATAATGGGATTTCAGGTGTGAGGAATTGAGAATGCCCCGTACAGCCTCCCAGATTCCCACCACATTCCAATGGAATAACAACATGCCAGATTTCAGGAACTGAGAATCATCCTCTTCCCCTCCCAAATTCCCATGGAAACACGGCATTCTCTTATTCCCTAATTTGGAACCCCCCATAAGCGTTCCCAAAATCCCACCAAATTCCCATGGAATAACCATTTTAGTGTGTTGGGAATTTCCAATGCTCCACTTCCTCTCCCAAATTCCAATCAAACCCGAATGAAGTAATGACACTTTGCGTGTTGAGAATTTAGAATCCGCCACTTCTCCTTCCAAATTCCCAATAAAACCATGGAATACGAGCACTTCCATCATTGGCAATTTCAACTCCTCCAGTTCCTCTCCCAAATTTCCTCCAACCTCTAACGGAATAATGACATTCTGTGTGTGGGAAACTTAGAATCCTCCACTTCCCCTTCCAAATTCCCATGGAAACACGGCATTCTCTTATTCCCTAATTTGGAACCCCCCATAAGCGTTCCCAAAATCCCACCAAATTCCCATGGAATAACCATTTTAGTGTGTTGGGAATTTCCAATGCTCCACTTCCTCTCCCAAATTCCAATCAAACCCTAATGAAGTAATGACACTTTGCGTGTTGAGAATTTACAATCCGCCACTTCCCCTTCCAAATTCCCAACAAAACCATGGAATACGAGCAGTTCCATCATTGGCAATTTCAACTCCTCCAGTTCCTCTCCCAAATTTCCTCCAACCTCTAACGGAATAATGACATTCTGTGTGTGGGAAATTTAGAATCCTCCACTTCCCCTTCCAAATTCCCATCGAATAGCTGCATTCTGGGTTTATGGATTTTCAAAACATCCATACGTCCACTTAAACTCGCACGAAAACCTCGCAAAAACAGCATTCATGGTGTTGGGAATATGATATCCTCACGTTGCTCTATCCACTTTCCAGCAAAACCATGGAATGACAGCATTCTGGGCATTGGGAGTTCGGAATCCTCCACTTCTCTTCCCAAATGCCAATGGAATAACAGCCTTCCAGGCATGGGGATATTGGAATCCTCTAGTTCCCTTCCAAAAAGCCCATGGAATAACGACATTCTGGGCATTGAGAAGTGAAAGTTTGCCAATTGCCTTCCCAAATCCCTAGGGAAGAAGACAATTCGGGCTGTCAGGTATTTGAAATCCTTCAGCTCCGCACCATAACCCCCATGGAATAACAGAATTCCAGGCGTTAGGAATTGAGCATCCTCCAGTTCCCCTTCGAATTTCCCATGGAATCCTGGCATTCTGGATGTCGGCACTTTAGAATCGCCCATACACTGTCCCAAATAGCCAAAAATTCACAAGGAATAACAGAATTCATGATATCAGGAATATATCATCCGCCAGCTCTCCGCACAATTTCCCACGCAATAACAGCATTCCGTGTGGTGGGAATCTTGACTCCTCCACTTACCCTCCCAAATCTGCATGGAATAATGGCATTCTGGGTGTTGGGAATTTTCAATCCCCCATAAACCCACCTCAAATCCCACCACATTCCCAAAGAAGAGCAACTTTCCAGATGTCAGGAATTTGGAATATCACAGTTCCCCACCCAAATTCCTAGGGAACAACAGCATTCCAAGTGACAGAAATCGAGAATCTTCCGGCAACGTGAAAAAATTGTCATGGAATAATGGGATTTCAGGTGTGAGGAATTGAGAATGCCCCGTACAGCCTCCCAGATTCCCACCACATTCCAATGGAATAACAACATTCCAGATTTCAGGAACTGAGAATCATCCTCTTCCCCTCCCAAATTCCCATGGAAACACGGCATTCTCTTATTCCCTAATTTGGAACCCCCCATAAGCGTTCCCAAAATCCCACCAAATTCCCATGGAATAACCATTTTAGTGTGTTGGGAATTTCCAATGCTCCACTTCCTCTCCCAAATTCCAATCAAACCCTAATGAAGTAATAACACTTTGCGTGTTGAGAATTTAGAATCCGCCATTTCTCCTTCCAAATTCCCAATAAAACCATGGAATACGAGCAGTTCCATCATTGGCAATTTCAACTCCTCCAGTTCCTCTCCCAAATTTCCTCCAACCTCTAACGGAATAATGACATTCTGTGTGTGGGAAATTTAGAATCCTCCACTTCCCCTTCCAAATTCCCATCGAATAGCTGCATTCTGGGTTTATGGATTTTCAAAACATCCTTACGTCCACTTAAACTCGCACGAAAACCTGGCAAAAACAGCATTCATGGTGTTGGGAATATGATATCCTCACGTTGCTCTATCCACTTTCCAGCAAAACCATGGAATGACAGCATTCTGGGCATTGGGAGTTCGGAATCCTCCAGTTCTCTTCCCAAATTCCAATGGAATAACAGCCTTCCAGGCATGGGGATATTGGAATCCTCTAGTTCCCTTCCTAAAAGCCCATGGAATAACGACATTCTGGGCATTGAGAAGTGAAAGTTTGCCAATTGCCTTCCCAAATCCCTAGGGAAGAAGACAATTCGGGCTGTCAGGTATTTGAAATCCTTCAGCTCCGCACCATAACCCCCATGGAATAACAGAATTCCAGGCGTTAGGAATTGAGCATCCTCCAGTTCCCCTTCGAATTTCCCATGGAATCCTGGCATTCTGGATGTCGGCACTTTAGAATCGCCCATACACTGTCCCAAATAGCCAAAAATTCACAAGGAATAACAGAATTCATGATATCAGGAATATATCATCCGCCAGCTCTCCGCACAATTTCCCACGCAATAACAGCATTCCGTGTGGTGGGAATCTTGACTCCTCCACTTACCCTCCCAAATCTGCATGGAATCATGGCATTCTGGGTGTTGGGAATTTTCAATCCCCCATAAACCCACCCCAAATCCCACCACATTCCCAAAGAAGAGCAACTTTCCAGATGTCAGGAATTTGGAATATCCCAGTTCCCCACCCAAATTCCCATGGAACAACAGCATTCCAAGTGACAGAAATCGAGAATCTTCCGGCAACGTGAAAATATTGCCATGGAATAATGGGATTTCAGGTGTGAGGAATTGAGAATGCCCCGTACAGCCTCCCAGATTCCCACCACATTCCCATGGAATAACAACATGCCAGATTCCAGGAACTGAGAATCATCCTCTTCCCCTCCCAAATTCCCATGGAAACACGGCATTCTCTTATTCCCTAATTTGGAACCCCCCATAAGCGTTCCCAAAATCCCACCAAATTCCCATGGAATAACCATTTTAGTGTGTTGGGAATTTCCAATGCTCCACTTCCTCTCCCAAATTCCAATCAAACCCTAATGAAGTAATGACACTTTGCGTGTTGAGAATTTACAATCCGCCACTTCTCCTTCCAAATTCCCAATAAAACCATGCAATACGAGCAGTTCCATCATTGGCAATTTCAACTCCTCCAGTTCCTCTCCCAAATTTCCTCCAACCTCTAAGGGAATAATGACATTCTGTGTGTGGGAAACTTAGAATCCTCCACTTCCCCTTCCAAATTCCCATGGAAACACGGCATTCTCTTATTCCCTAATTTGGAACCCCCCATAAGCGTTCCCAAAATCCCACCAAATTCCCATGGAATAACCATTTTAGTGTGTTGGGAATTTCCAATGCTCCACTTCCTCTCCCAAATTCCAATCAAACCCTAATGAAGTAATGACACTTTGCGTGTTGAGAATTTACAATCCGCCACTTCCCCTTCCAAATTCCCAACAAAACCATGGAATACGAGCAGTTCCATCATTGGCAATTTCAACTCCTCCAGTTCCTCTCCCAAATTTCCTCCAACCTCTAACGGAATAATGTCATTCTGTGTGTGGGAAATTTAGAATCCTCCACTTCCCCTTCCAAATTCCCATCGAATAGCTGCATTCTGGGTTTATGGATTTTCAAAACATCCATACGTCCACTTAAACTCGCACGAAAACCTGGCAAAAACAGCATTCATGGTGTTGGGAATATGATATCCTCACGTTGCTCTATCCACTTTCCAGCAAAACCATGGAATGACAGCATTCTGGGCATTGGGAGTTCGGAATCCTCCACTTCTCTTCCCAAATGCCAATGGAATAACAGCCTTCCAGGCATGGGGATATTGGAATCCTCTAGTTCCCTTCCAAAAAGCCCATGGAATAACGACATTCTGGGCATTGAGAAGTGAAAGTTTGCCAATTGCCTTCCCAAATCCCTAGGGAAGAAGACAATTCGGGCTGTCAGGTATTTGAAATCCTTCAGCTCCGCACCATAACCCCCATGGAATAAGAGAATTCCAGGCGTTAGGAATTGAGCATCCTCCAGTTCCCCTTCGAATTTCCCATGGAATCCTGGCATTCTGGATGTCGGCACTTTAGAATCGCCCATACACTGTCCCAAATAGCCAAAAATTCACAAGGAATAACAGAATTCATGATATCAGGAATATATCATCCGCCAGCTCTCCGCACAATTTCCCACGCAATAACAGCATTCCGTGTGGTGGGAATCTTGACTCCTCCACTTACCCTCCCAAATCTGCATGGAATAATGGCATTCTGGGTGTTGGGAATTTTCAATCCCCCATAAACCCACCTCAAATCCCACCACATTCCCAAAGAAGAGCAACTTTCCAGATGTCAGGAATTTGGAATATCACAGTTCCCCACCCAAATTCCTAGGGAACAACAGCATTCCAAGTGACAGAAATCGAGAATCTTCCGGCAACGTGAAAAAATTGTCATGGAATAATGGGATTTCAGGTGTGAGGAATTGAGAATGCCCCGTACAGCCTCCCAGATTCCCACCACATTCCAATGGAATAACAACATTCCAGATTTCAGGAACTGAGAATCATCCTCTTCCCCTCCCAAATTCCCATGGAAACACGGCATTCTCTTATTCCCTAATTTGGAACCCCCCATAAGCGTTCCCAAAATCCCACCAAATTCCCATGGAATAACCATTTTAGTGTGTTGGGAATTTCCAATGCTCCACTTCCTCTCCCAAATTCCAATCAAACCCTAATGAAGTAATAACACTTTGCGTGTTGAGAATTTAGAATCCGCCATTTCTCCTTCCAAATTCCCAATAAAACCATGGAATACGAGCAGTTCCATCATTGGCAATTTCAACTCCTCCAGTTCCTCTCCCAAATTTCCTCCAACCTCTAACGGAATAATGACATTCTGTGTGTGGGAAATTTAGAATCCTCCACTTCCCCTTCCAAATTCCCATCGAATAGCTGCATTCTGGGTTTATGGATTTTCAAAACATCCTTACGTCCACTTAAACTCGCACGAAAACCTGGCAAAAACAGCATTCATGGTGTTGGGAATATGATATCCTCACGTTGCTCTATCCACTTTCCAGCAAAACCATGGAATGACAGCATTCTGGGCATTGGGAGTTCGGAATCCTCCAGTTCTCTTCCCAAATTCCAATGGAATAACAGCCTTCCAGGCATGGGGATATTGGAATCCTCTAGTTCCCTTCCAAAAAGCCCATGGAATAACGACATTCTGGGCATTGAGAAGTGAAAGTTTGCCAATTGCCTTCCCAAATCCCTAGGGAAGAAGACAATTCGGGCTGTCAGGTATTTGAAATCCTTCAGCTCCGCACCATAACCCCCATGGAATAACAGAATTCCAGGCGTTAGGAATTGAGCATCCTCCAGTTCCCCTTCGAATTTCCCATGGAATCCTGGCATTCTGGATGTCGGCACTTTAGAATCGCCCATACACTGTCCCAAATAGCCAAAAATTCACAAGGAATAACAGAATTCATGATATCAGGAATATATCATCCGCCAGCTCTCCGCACAATTTCCCACGCAATAACAGCATTCCGTGTGGTGGGAATCTTGACTCCTCCACTTACCCTCCCAAATCTGCATGGAATCATGGCATTCTGGGTGTTGGGAATTTTCAATCCCCCATAAACCCACCCCAAATCCCACCACATTCCCAAAGAAGAGCAACTTTCCAGATGTCAGGAATTTGGAATATCCCAGTTCCCCACCCAAATTCCCATGGAACAACAGCATTCCAAGTGACAGAAATCGAGAATCTTCCGGCAACGTGAAAATATTGCCATGGAATAATGGGATTTCAGGTGTGAGGAATTGAGAATGCCCCGTACAGCCTCCCAGATTCCCACCACATTCCCATGGAATAACAACATGCCAGATTCCAGGAACTGAGAATCATCCTCTTCCCCTCCCAAATTCCCATGGAAACACGGCATTCTCTTATTCCCTAATTTGGAACCCCCCATAAGCGTTCCCAAAATCCCACCAAATTCCCATGGAATAACCATTTTAGTGTGTTGGGAATTTCCAATGCTCCACTTCCTCTCCCAAATTCCAATCAAACCCTAATGAAGTAATGACACTTTGCGTGTTGAGAATTTACAATCCGCCACTTCCCCTTCCAAATTCCCAACAAAACCATGGAATACGAGCAGTTCCATCATTGGCAATTTCAACTCCTCCAGTTCCTCTCCCAAATTTCCTCCAACCTCAAAAGGAATAATGACATTCTGTGTGTGGGAAACTTAGAATCCTCCACTTCCCCTTCCAAATTCCCATGGAAACACGGCATTCTCTTATTCCCTAATTTGGAACCCCCCATAAGCGTTCCCAAAATCCCACCAAATTCCCATGGAATAACCATTTTAGTGTGTTGGGAATTTCCAATGCTCCACTTCCTCTCCCAAATTCCAATCAAACCCTAATGAAGTAATGACACTTTGCGTGTTGAGAATTTACAATCCGCCACTTCCCCTTCCAAATTCCCAACAAAACCATGGAATACGAGCAGTTCCATCATTGGCAATTTCAACTCCTCCAGTTCCTCTCCCAAATTTCCTCCAACCTCTAACGGAATAATGTCATTCTGTGTGTGGGAAATTTAGAATCCTCCACTTCCCCTTCCAAATTCCCATCGAATAGCTGCATTCTGGGTTTATGGATTTTCAAAACATCCATACGTCCACTTAAACTCGCACGAAAACCTGGCAAAAACAGCATTCATGGTGTTGGGAATATGATATCCTCACGTTGCTCTATCCACTTTCCAGCAAAACCATGGAATGACAGCATTCTGGGCATTGGGAGTTCGGAATCCTCCACTTCTCTTCCCAAATGCCAATGGAATAACAGCCTTCCAGGCATGGGGATATTGGAATCCTCTAGTTCCCTTCCAAAAAGCCCATGGAATAACGACATTCTGGGCATTGAGAAGTGAAAGTTTGCCAATTGCCTTCCCAAATCCCTAGGGAAGAAGACAATTCGGGCTGTCAGGTATTTGAAATCCTTCAGCTCCGCACCATAACCCCCATGGAATAAGAGAATTCCAGGCGTTAGGAATTGAGCATCGTCCAGTTCCCCTTCGAATTTCCCATGGAATCCTGGCATTCTGGATGTCGGCACTTTAGAATCGCCCATACACTGTCCCAAATAGCCAAAAATTCACAAGGAATAACAGAATTCATGATATCAGGAATATATCATCCGCCAGCTCTCCGCACAATTTCCCACGCAATAACAGCATTCCGTGTGGTGGGAATCTTGACTCCTCCACTTACCCTCCCAAATCTGCATGGAATAATGGCATTCTGGGTGTTGGGAATTTTCAATCCCCCATAAACCCACCCCAAATCCCACCACATTCCCAAAGAAGAGCAACTTTCCAGATGTCAGGAATTTGGAATATCCCAGTTCCCCACCCAAATTCCCATGGAACAACAGCATTCCAAGTGACAGAAATCGAGAATCTTCCGGCAACGTGAAAATATTGTCATGGAATAATGGGATTCCAGGTGTGAGGAATTGAGAATGCCCCGTACAGCCTCCCAGATTCCCACCACATTCCAATGGAATAACAACATTCCAGATTTCAGGAACTGAGAATCATCCTCTTCCCCTCCCAAATTCCCATGGAAACACGGCATTCTCTTATTCCCTAATTTGGAACCCCCCATAAGCGTTCCCAAAATCCCACCAAATTCCCATGGAATAACCATTTTAGTGTGTTGGGAATTTCCAATGCTCCACTTCCTCTCCCAAATTCCAATCAAACCCTAATGAAGTAATGACACTTTGCGTGTTGAGAATTTACAATCCGCCACTTCCCCTTCCAAATTCCCAACAAAACCATGGAATACGAGCAGTTCCATCATTGGCAATTTCAACTCCTCCAGTTCCTCTCCCAAATTTCCTCCAACCTCAAAAGGAATAATGACATTCTGTGTGTGGGAAACTTAGAATCCTCCACTTCCCCTTCCAAATTCCCATGGAAACACGGCATTCTCTTATTCCCTAATTTGGAACCCCCCATAAGCGTTCCCAAAATCCCACCAAATTCCCATGGAATAACCATTTTAGTGTGTTGGGAATTTCCAATGCTCCACTTCCTCTCCCAAATTCCAATCAAACCCTAATGAAGTAATGACACTTTGCGTGTTGAGAATTTACAATCCGCCACTTCCCCTTCCAAATTCCCAACAAAACCATGGAATACGAGCAGTTCCATCATTGGCAATTTCAACTCCTCCAGTTCCTCTCCCAAATTTCCTCCAACCTCTAACGGAATAATGTCATTCTGTGTGTGGGAAATTTAGAATCCTCCACTTCCCCTTCCAAATTCCCATCGAATAGCTGCATTCTGGGTTTATGGATTTTCAAAACATCCATACGTCCACTTAAACTCGCACGAAAACCTCGCAAAAACAGCATTCATGGTGTTGGGAATATGATATCCTCACGTTGCTCTATCCACTTTCCAGCAAAACCATGGAATGACAGCATTCTGGGCATTGGGAGTTCGGAATCCTCCACTTCTCTTCCCAAATTCCAATGGAATAACAGCCTTCCAGGCATGGGGATATTGGAATCCTCTAGTTCCCTTCCAAAAAGCCCATGGAATAACGACATTCTGGGCATTGAGAAGTGAAAGTTTGCCAATTGCCTTCCCAAATCCCTAGGGAAGAAGACAATTCCGGCTGTCAGGTATTTGAAATCCTTCAGCTCCGCACCATAACCCCCATGGAATAACAGAATTCCAGGCGTTAGGAATTGAGCATCCTCCAGTTCCCCTTCGAATTTCCCATGGAATCCTGGCATTCTGGATGTCGGCACTTTAGAATCGCCCATACACTCTCCCAAATAGCCAAAAATTCACAAGGAATAACAGAATTCATGATATCAGGAATATATCCTCCGCCAGCTCTCCGCACAATTTCCCACGCAATAACAGCATTCCGTGTGGTGGGAATCTTGACTCCTCCACTTACCCTCCCAAATCTGCATGGAATAATGGCATTCTGGGTGTTGGGAATTTTCAATCCCCCATAAACCCACCCCAAATCCCACCACATTCCCAAAGAAGAGCAACTTTCCAGATGTCAGGAATTTGGAATATCCCAGTTCCCCACCCAAATTCCCATGGAACAACAGCATTCCAAGTGACAGAAATCGAGAATCTTCCGGCAACGTGAAAATATTGTCATGGAATAATGGGATTCCAGGTGTGAGGAATTGAGAATGCCCCGTACAGCCTCCCAGATTCCCACCACATTCCCATGGAAAAACAACATTCCAGATTTCAGGAACTGAGAATCATCCTCTTCCCCTCCCAAATTCCCATGGAAACACGGCATTCTCTTATTCCCTAATTTGGAACCCCCCATAAGCGTTCCCAAAATCCCACCAAATTCCCATGGAATAACCATTTTAGTGTGTTGGGAATTTCCAATGCTCCACTTCCTCTCCCAAATTCCAATCAAACCCTAATGAAGTAATGACACTTTGCGTGTTGAGAATTTACAATCCGCCACTTCCCCTTCCAAATTCCCAACAAAACCATGGAATACGAGCAGTTCCATCATTGGCAATTTCAACTCCTCCAGTTCCTCTCCCAAATTTCCTCCAACCTCAAAAGGAATAATGACATTCTGTGTGTGGGAAACTTAGAATCCTCCACTTCCCCTTCCAAATTCCCATGGAAACACGGCATTCTCTTATTCCCTAATTTGGAACCCCCCATAAGCGTTCCCAAAATCCCACCAAATTCCCATGGAATAACCATTTTAGTGTGTTGGGAATTTCCAATGCTCCACTTCCTCTCCCAAATTCCAATCAAACCCTAATGAAGTAATGACACTTTGCGTGTTGAGAATTTACAATCCGCCACTTCCCCTTCCAAATTCCCAACAAAACCATGGAATACGAGCAGTTCCATCATTGGCAATTTCAACTCCTCCAGTTCCTCTCCCAAATTTCCTCCAACCTCTAACGGAATAATGACATTCTGTGTGTGGGAAATTTAGAATCCTCCACTTCCCCTTCCAAATTCCCATCGAATAGCTGCATTCTGGGTTTATGGATTTTCAAAACATCCATACGTCCACTTAAACTCGCACGAAAACCTGGCAAAAACAGCATTCATGGTGTTGGGAATATGATATCCTCACGTTGCTCTATCCACTTTCCAGCAAAACCATGGAATGACAGCATTCTGGGCATTGGGAGTTCGGAATCCTCCACTTCTCTTCCCAAATTCCAATGGAATAACAGCCTTCCAGGCATGGGGATATTGGAATCCTCTAGTTCCCTTCCTAAAAGCCCATGGAATAACGACATTCTGGGCATTGAGAAGTGAAAGTTTGCCAATTGCCTTCCCAAATCCCTAGGGAAGAAGACAATTCCGGCTGTCAGGTATTTGAAATCCTTCAGCTCCGCACCATAACCCCCATGGAATAACAGAATTCCAGGCGTTAGGAATTGAGCATCCTCCAGTTCCCCTTCGAATTTCCCATGGAATCCTGGCATTCTGGATGTCGGCACTTTAGAATCGCCCATACACTGTCCCAAATAGCCAAAAATTCACAAGGAATAACAGAATTCATGATATCAGGAATATATCATCCGCCAGCTCTCCACACAATTTCCCACGCAATAACAGCATTCCGTGTGGTGGGAATCTTGACTCCTCCACTTACCCTCCCAAATCTGCATGGAATAATGGCATTCTGGGTGTTGGGAATTTTCAATCCCCCATAAACCCACCCCAAATCCCACCACATTCCCAAAGAAGAGCAACTTTCCAGATGTCAGGAATTTGGAATATCCCAGTTCCCCACCCAAATTCCCATGGAACAACAGCATTCCAAGTGACAGAAATCGAGAATCTTCCGGCAACGTGAAAATATTGTCATGGAATAATGGGATTCCAGGTGTGAGGAATTGAGAATGCCCCGTACAGCCTCCCAGATTCCCACCACATTCCCATGGAAAAACAACATTCCAGATTTCAGGAACTGAGAATCATCCTCTTCCCCTCCCAAATTCCCATGGAAACACGGCATTCTCTTATTCCCTAATTTGGAACCCCCCATAAGCGTTCCCAAAATCCCACCAAATTCCCATGGAATAACCATTTTAGTGTGTTGGGAATTTCCAATGCTCCACTTCCTCTCCCAAATTCCAATCAAACCCTAATGAAGTAATGACACTTTGCGTGTTGAGAATTTACAATCCGCCACTTCCCCTTCCAAATTCCCAACAAAACCATGGAATACGAGCAGTTCCATCATTGGCAATTTCAACTCCTCCAGTTCCTCTCCCAAATTTCCTCCAACCTCTAACGGAATAATGACATTCTGTGTGTGGGAAATTTAGAATCCTCCACTTCCCCTTCCAAATTCCCATCGAATAGCTGCATTCTGGGTTTATGGATTTTCAAAACATCCATACGTCCACTTAAACTCGCACGAAAACCTGGCAAAAACAGCATTCATGGTGTTGGGAATATGATATCCTCCAGTTGCTCTATCCACTTTCCAGCAAAACCATGGAATGACAGCATTCTGGGCATTGGGAGTTCGGAATCCTCCAGTTCTCTTCCCAAATTCCAATGGAATAACAGCCTTCCAGGCATGGGGATATTGGAATCCTCTAGTTCCCTTCCAAAAAGCCCATGGAATAACGACATTCTGGGCATTGAGAAGTGAAAGTTTGCCAATTGCCTTCCCAAATCCCTAGGGAAGAAGACAATTCCGGCTGTCAGGTATTTGAAATCCTTCAGCTCCGCACCATAACCCCCATGGAATAACAGAATTCCAGGCGTTAGGAATTGAGCATCCTCCAGTTCCCCTTCGAATTTCCCATGGAATCCTGGCATTCTGGATGTCGGCACTTTAGAATCGCCCATACACTGTCCCAAATAGCCAAAAATTCACAAGGAATAACAGAATTCATGATCTCAGGAATATATCATCCGCCAGCTCTCCGCACAATTTCCCACGCAATAACAGCATTCCGTGTGGTGGGAATCTTGACTCCTCCACTTACCCTCCCAAATCTGCATGGAATAATGGCATTCTGGGTGTTGGGAATTTTCAATCCCCCATAAACCCACCCCAAATCCCACCACATTCCCAAAGAAGAGCAACTTTCCAGATGTCAGGAATTTGGAATATCCCAGTTCCCCACCCAAATTCCCATGGAACAACAGCATTCCAAGTGACAGAAATCGAGAATCTTCCGGCAACGTGAAAATATTGTCATGGAATAATGGGATTCCAGGTGTGAGGAATTGAGAATGCCCCGTACAGCCTCCCAGATTCCCACCACATTCCCATGGAAAAACAACATTCCAGATTTCAGGAACTGAGAATCATCCTCTTCCCCTCCCAAATTCCCATGGAAACACGGCATTCTCTTATTCCCTAATTTGGAACCCCCCATAAGCGTTCCCAAAATCCCACCAAATTCCCATGGAATAACCATTTTAGTGTGTTGGGAATTTCCAATGCTCCACTTCCTCTCCCAAATTCCAATCAAACCCTAATGAAGTAATGACACTTTGCGTGTTGAGAATTTACAATCCGCCACTTCCCCTTCCAAATTCCCAACAAAACCATGGAATACGAGCAGTTCCATCATTGGCAATTCCAACTCTTCCAGTTCCTCTCCCAAATTTCCTCCAACCTCAAAAGGAATAATGACATTCTGTGTGTGGGAAACTTAGAATCCTCCACTTCCCCTTCCAAATTCCCATGGAAACACGGCATTCTCTTATTCCCTAATTTGGAACCCCCCATAAGCGTTCCCAAAATCCCACCAAATTCCCATGGAATAACCATTTTAGTGTGTTGGGAATTTCCAATGCTCCACTTCCTCTCCCAAATTCCAATCAAACCCTAATGAAGTAATGACACTTTGCGTGTTGAGAATTTACAATCCGCCACTTCCCCTTCCAAATTCCCAACAAAACCATGGAATACGAGCAGTTCCATCATTGGCAATTTCAACTCCTCCAGTTCCTCTCCCAAATTTCCTCCAACCTCTAACGGAATAATGACATTCTGTGTGTGGGAAATTTAGAATCCTCCACTTCCCCTTCCAAATTCCCATCGAATAGCTGCATTCTGGGTTTATGGATTTTCAAAACATCCATACGTCCACTTAAACTCGCACGAAAACCTGGCAAAAACAGCATTCATGGTGTTGGGAATATGATATCCTCACGTTGCTCTATCCACTTTCCAGCAAAACCATGGAATGACAGCATTCTGGGCATTGGGAGTTCGGAATCCTCCACTTCTCTTCCCAAATTCCAATGGAATAACAGCCTTCCAGGCATGGGGATATTGGAATCCTCTAGTTCCCTTCCTAAAAGCCCATGGAATAACGACATTCTGGGCATTGAGAAGTGAAAGTTTGCCAATTGCCTTCCCAAATCCCTAGGGAAGAAGACAATTCCGGCTGTCAGGTATTTGAAATCCTTCAGCTCCGCACCATAACCCCCATGGAATAACAGAATTCCAGGCGTTAGGAATTGAGCATCCTCCAGTTCCCCTTCGAATTTCCCATGGAATCCTGGCATTCTGGATGTCGGCACTTTAGAATCGCCCATACACTGTCCCAAATAGCCAAAAATTCACAAGGAATAACAGAATTCATGATATCAGGAATATATCATCCGCCAGCTCTCCGCACAATTTCCCACGCAATAACAGGATTCCGTGTGGTGGGAATCTTGACTCCTCCACTTACCCTCCCAAATCTGCATGGAATAATGGCATTCTGGGTGTTGGGAATTTTCAATCCCCCATAAACCCACCCCAAATCCCACCACATTCCCAAAGAAGAGCAACTTTCCAGATGTCAGGAATTTGGAATATCCCAGTTCCCCACCCAAATTCCCATGGAACAACAGCATTCCAAGTGACAGAAATCGAGAATCTTCCGGCAACGTGAAAATATTGTCATGGAATAATGGGATTCCAGGTGTGAGGAATTGAGAATGCCCCGTACAGCCTCCCAGATTCCCACCACATTCCCATGGAAAAACAACATTCCAGATTTCAGGAACTGAGAATCATCCTCTTCCCCTCCCAAATTCCCATGGAAACACGGCATTCTCTTATTCCCTAATTTGGAACCCCCCATAAGCGTTCCCAAAATCCCACCAAATTCCCATGGAATAACCATTTTAGTGTGTTGGGAATTTCCAATGCTCCACTTCCTCTCCCAAATTCCAATCAAACCCTAATGAAGTAATGACACTTTGCGTGTTGAGAATTTACAATCCGCCACTTCCCCTTCCAAATTCCCAACAAAACCATGGAATACGAGCAGTTCCATCATTGGCAATTTCAACTCCTCCAGTTCCTCTCCCAAATTTCCTCCAACCTCTAACGGAATAATGACATTCTGTGTGTGGGAAATTTAGAATCCTCCACTTCCCCTTCCAAATTCCCATCGAATAGCTGCATTCTGGGTTTATGGATTTTCAAAACATCCATACGTCCACTTAAACTCGCACGAAAACCTCGCAAAAACAGCATTCATGGTGTTGGGAATATGATATCCTCACGTTGCTCTATCCACTTTCCAGCAAAACCATGGAATGACAGCATTCTGGGCATTGGGAGTTCGGAATCCTCCAGTTCTCTTCCCAAATTCCAATGGAATAACAGCCTTCCAGGCATGGGGATATTGGAATCCTCTAGTTCCCTTCCAAAAAGCCCATGGAATAACGACATTCTGGGCATTGAGAAGTGAAAGTTTGCCAATTGCCTTCCCAAATCCCTAGGGAAGAAGACAATTCCGGCTGTCAGGTATTTGAAATCCTTCAGCTCCGCACCATAACCCCCATGGAATAACAGAATTCCAGGCGTTAGGAATTGAGCATCCTCCAGTTCCCCTTCGAATTTCCCATGGAATCCTGGCATTCTGGATGTCGGCACTTTAGAATCGCCCATACACTGTCCCAAATAGCCAAAAATTCACAAGGAATAACAGAATTCATGATATCAGGAATATATCCTCCGCCAGCTCTCCGCACAATTTCCCACGCAATAACAGCATTCCGTGTGGTGGGAATCTTGACTCCTCCACTTACCCTCCCAAATCTGCATGGAATAATGGCATTCTGGGTGTTGGGAATTTTCAATCCCCCATAAACCCACCCCAAATCCCACCACATTCCCAAAGAAGAGCAACTTTCCAGATGTCAGGAATTTGGAATATCCCAGTTCCCCACCCAAATTCCCATGGAACAACAGCATTCCAAGTGACAGAAATCGAGAATCTTCCGGCAACGTGAAAATATTGCCATGGAATAATGGGATTCCAGGTGTGAGGAATTGAGAATGCCCCGTACAGCCTCCCAGATTCCCACCACATTCCCATGGAATAACAACATTCCAGATTTCAGGAACTGAGAATCATCCTCTTCCCCTCCCAAATTCCCATGGAAACACGGCATTCTCTTATTCCCTAATTTGGAACCCCCCATAAGCGTTCCCAAAATCCCACCAAATTCCCATGGAATAACCATTTTAGTGTGTTGGGAATTTCCAATGCTCCACTTCCTCTCCCAAATTCCAATCAAACCCTAATGAAGTAATGACACTTTGCGTGTTGAGAATTTAGAATCCGCCATTTCTCCTTCCAAATTCCCAATAAAACCATGGAATACGAGCAGTTCCATCATTGGCAATTTCAACTCCTCCAGTTCCTCTCCCAAATTTCCTCCAACCTCTAACGGAATAATGACATTCTGTGTGTGGGAAACTTAGAATCCTCCACTTCCCCTTCCAAATTCCCATGGAAACACGGCATTCTCTTATTCCCTAATTTGGAACCCCCCATAAGCGTTCCCAAAATCCCACCAAATTCCCATGGAATAACCATTTTAGTGTGTTGGGAATTTCCAATGCTCCACTTCCTCTCCCAAATTCCAATCAAACCCTAATGAAGTAATGACACTTTGCGTGTTGAGAATTTAGAATCCGCCACTACCCCTTCCAAATTCCCAACAAAACCATGGAATACGAGCAGTTCCATCACTGGAAATTTCAACTCCTCCAGTTCCTCTCCCAAATTTCCTCCAACCTCTAACGGAATAATGACATTCCGTGTGTGGGAAATTTAGAATCCTCCACTTCCCCTTCCAAATTCCCATCGAATAGCTGCATTCTGGGTTTATGGATTTTCAAAACATCCATACGTCCACTTAAACTCGCACGAAAACCTGGCAAAAACAGCATTCATGGTGTTGGGAATATGATATCCTCACGTTGCTCTATCCACTTTCCAGCAAAACCATGGAATGACAGCATTCTGGGCATTGGGAGTTCGGAATCCTCCACTTCTCTTCCCAAATTCCAATGGAATAACAGCCTTCCAGGCATGGGGATATTGGAATCCTCTAGTTCCCTTCCAAAAAGCCCATGGAATAACGACATTCTGGGCATTGAGAAGTGAAAGTTTGCCAATTGCCTTCCCAAATCCCTAGGGAAGAAGACAATTCCGGCTGTCAGGTATTTGAAATCCTTCAGCTCCGCACCATAACCCCCATGGAATAACAGAATTCCAGGCGTTAGGAATTGAGCATCCTCCAGTTCCCCTTCGAATTTCCCATGGAATCCTGGCATTCTGGATGTCGGCACTTTAGAATCGCCCATACACTGTCCCAAATAGCCAAAAATTCACAAGGAATAACAGAATTCATGATATCAGGAATATATCATCCGCCAGCTCTCCGCACAATTTCCCACGCAATAACAGCATTCCGTGTGGTGGGAATCTTGACTCCTCCACTTACCCTCCCAAATCTGCATGGAATAATGGCATTCTGGGTGTTGGGAATTTTCAATCCCCCATAAACCCACCCCAAATCCCACCACATTCCCAAAGAAGAGCAACTTTCCAGATGTCAGGAATTTGGAATATCCCAGTTCCCCACCCAAATTCCCATGGAACAACAGCATTCCAAGTGACAGAAATCGAGAATCTTCCGGCAACGTGAAAATATTGCCATGGAATAATGGGATTTCAGGTGTGAGGAATTGAGAATGCCCCGTACAGCCTCCCAGATTCCCACCACATTCCAATGGAATAACAACATTCCAGATTTCAGGAACTGAGAATCATCCTCTTCCCCTCCCAAATTCCCATGGAAACACGGCATTCTCTTATTCCCTAATTTGGAACCCCCCATAAGCGTTCCCAAAATCCCACCAAATTCCCATGGAATAACCATTTTAGTGTGTTGGGAATTTCCAATGCTCCACTTCCTCTCCCAAATTCCAATCAAACCCTAATGAAGTAATGACACTCTGCGTGTTGAGAATTTACAATCCGCCACTTCCCCTTCCAAATTCCCAACAAAACCATGGAATACGAGCAGTTCCATCATTGGCAATTTCAACTCCTCCAGTTCCTCTCCCAAATTTCCTCCAACCTCTAACGGAATAATGACATTCTGTGTGTGGGAAATTTAGAATTCTCCACTTCCCCTTCCAAATTCCCATCTAATAGCTGCATTCTGGGTTTATGGATTTTCAAAACATCCTTACGTCCACTTAAACTCGCACGAAAACCTCGCAAAAACAGCATTCATGGTGTTGGGAATATGATATCCTCACGTTGCTCTATCCACTTTCCAGCAAAACCATGGAATGACAGCATTCTGGGCATTGGGAGTTCGGAATCCTCCACTTCTCTTCCCAAATTCCAATGGAATAACAGCCTTCCAGGCATGGGGATATTGGAATCCTCTAGTTCCCTTCCTAAAAGCCCATGGAATAACGACATTCTGGGCATTGAGAAGTGAAAGTTTGCCAATTGCCTTCCCAAATCCCTAGGGAAGAAGACAATTCCGGCTGTCAGGTATTTGAAATCCTTCAGCTCCGCACCATAACCCCCATGGAATAACAGAATTCCAGGCGTTAGGAATTGAGCATCCTCCAGTTCCCCTTCGAATTTCCCATGGAATCCTGGCATTCTGGATGTCGGCACTTTAGAATCGCCCATACACTGTCCCAAATAGCCAAAAATTCACAAGGAATAACAGAATTCATGATATCAGGAATATATCATCCGCCAGCTCTCCACACAATTTCCCACGCAATAACAGCATTCCGTGCGGTGGGAATCTTGACTCCTCCACTTACCCTCCCAAATCTGCATGGAATAATGGCATTCTGGGTGTTGGGAATTTTCAATCCCCCATAAACCCACCCCAAATCCCACCACATTCCCAAAGAAGAGCAACTTTCCAGATGTCAGGAATTTGGAATATCCCAGTTCCCCACCCAAATTCCCATGGAACAACAGCATTCCAAGTGACAGAAATCGAGAATCTTCCGGCAACGTGAAAATATTGTCATGGAATAATGGGATTCCAGGTGTGAGGAATTGAGAATGCCCCGTACAGCCTCCCAGATTCCCACCACATTCCCATGGAAAAACAACATTCCAGATTTCAGGAACTGAGAATCATCCTCTTCCCCTCCCAAATTCCCATGGAAACACGGCATTCTCTTATTCCCTAATTTGGAACCCCCCATAAGCGTTCCCAAAATCCCACCAAATTCCCATGGAATAACCATTTTAGTGTGTTGGGAATTTCCAATGCTCCACTTCCTCTCCCAAATTCCAATCAAACCCTAATGAAGTAATGACACTTTGCGTGTTGAGAATTTACAATCCGCCACTTCCCCTTCCAAATTCCCAACAAAACCATGGAATACGAGCAGTTCCATCATTGGCAATTTCAACTCCTCCAGTTCCTCTCCCAAATTTCCTCCAACCTCTAACGGAATAATGACATTCTGTGTGTGGGAAATTTAGAATCCTCCACTTCCCCTTCCAAATTCCCATCGAATAGCTGCATTCTGGGTTTATGGATTTTCAAAACATCCATACGTCCACTTAAACTCGCACGAAAACCTGGCAAAAACAGCATTCATGGTGTTGGGAATATGATATCCTCACGTTGCTCTATCCACTTTCCAGCAAAACCATGGAATGACAGCATTCTGGGCATTGGGAGTTCGGAATCCTCCACTTCTCTTCCCAAATTCCAATGGAATAACAGCCTTCCAGGCATGGGGATATTGGAATCCTCTAGTTCCCTTCCAAAAAGCCCATGGAATAACGACATTCTGGGCATTGAGAAGTGAAAGTTTGCCAATTGCCTTCCCAAATCCCTAGGGAAGAAGACAATTCCGGCTGTCAGGTATTTGAAATCCTTCAGCTCCGCACCATAACCCCCATGGAATAAGAGAATTCCAGGCGTTAGGAATTGAGCATCCTCCAGTTCCCCTTCGAATTTCCCATGGAATCCTGGCATTCTGGATGTCGGCACTTTAGAATCGCCCATACACTGTCCCAAATAGCCAAAAATTCACAAGGAATAACAGAATTCATGATATCAGGAATATATCATCCGCCAGCTCTCCGCACAATTTCCCACGCAATAACAGCATTCCGTGAGGTGGGAATCTTGACTCCTCCACTTACCCTCCCAAATCTGCATGGAATAATGGCATTCTGGGTGTTGGGAATTTTCAATCCCCCATAAACCCACCCCAAATCCCACCACATTCCCAAAGAAGAGCAACTTTCCAGATGTCAGGAATTTGGAATATCCCAGTTCCCCACCCAAATTCCCATGGAACAACAGCATTCCAAGTGACAGAAATCGAGAATCTTCCGGCAACGTGAAAATATTGCCATGGAATAATGGGATTCCAGGTGTGAGGAATTGAGAATGCCCCGTACAGCCTCCCAGATTCCCACCACATTCCCATGGAATAACAACATTCCAGATTTCAGGAACTGAGAATCATCCTCTTCCCCTCCCAAATTCCCATGGAAACACGGCATTCTCTTATTCCCTAATTTGGAACCCCCCATAAGCGTTCCCAAAATCCCACCAAATTCCCATGGAATAACCATTTTAGTGTGTTGGGAATTTCCAATGCTCCACTTCCTCTCCCAAATTCCAATCAAACCCTAATGAAGTAATGACACTTTGCGTGTTGAGAATTTACAATCCGCCACTTCCCCTTCCAAATTCCCAACAAAACCATGGAATACGAGCAGTTCCATCATTGGCAATTTCAACTCCCCCAGTTCCTCTCCCAAATTTCCTCCAACCTCTAACGGAATAATGACATTCTCTGTTTGGGAAACTCAGAATCCTCCACTTCCCCTTCCAAATTCCCATAGAATAGCTGCATTCTGGGTTTATGGATTTTCAAAACATCCATACGTCCACTTAAACTCGCACGAAAACCTGGCAAAAACAGCATTCATGGTGTTGGGAATATGATATCCTCACGTTGCTCTATCCACTTTCCAGCAAAACCATGGAATGACAGCATTCTGGGCATTGGGAGTTCGGAATCCTCCACTTCTCTTCCCAAATTCCAATGGAATAACAGCCTTCCAGGCATGGGGATATTGGAATCCTCTAGTTCCCTTCCAAAAAGCCCATGGAATAACGACATTCTGGGCATTGAGAAGTGAAAGTTTGCCAATTGCCTTCCCAAATCCCTAGGGAAGAAGACAATTCCGGCTGTCAGGTATTTGAAATCCTTCAGCTCCGCACCATAACCCCCATGGAATAACAGAATTCCAGGCGTTAGGAATTGAGCATCCTCCAGTTCCCCTTCGAATTTCCCATGGAATCCTGGCATTCTGGATGTCGGCACTTTAGAATCGCCCATACACTGTCCCAAATAGCCAAAAATTCACAAGGAATAACAGAATTCATGATATCAGGAATATATCATCCGCCAGCTCTCCGCACAATTTCCCACGCAATAACAGCATTCCGTGAGGTGGGAATCTTGACTCCTCCACTTACCCTCCCAAATCTGCATGGAATAATGGCATTCTGGGTGTTGGGAATTTTCAATCCCCCATAAACCCACCCCAAATCCCACCACATTCCCAAAGAAGAGCAACTTTCCAGATGTCAGGAATTTGGAATATCCCAGTTCCCCACCCAAATTCCCATGGAACAACAGCATTCCAAGTGACAGAAATCGAGAATCTTCCGGCAACGTGAAAATATTGTCATGGAATAATGGGATTCCAGGTGTGAGGAATTGAGAATGCCCCGTACAGCCTCCCAGATTCCCACCACATTCCCATGGAATAACAACATTCCAGATTTCAGGAACTGAGAATCATCCTCTTCCCCTCCCAAATTCCCATGGAAACACGGCATTCTCTTATTCCCTAATTTGGAACCCCCCATAAGCGTTCCCAAAATCCCACCAAATTCCCATGGAATAACCATTTTAGTGTGTTGGGAATTTCCAATGCTCCACTTCCTCTCCCAAATTCCAATCAAACCCTAATGAAGTAATGACACTCTGCGTGTTGAGAATTTACAATCCGCCACTTCCCCTTCCAAATTCCCAACAAAACCATGGAATACGAGCAGTTCCATCATTGGCAATTTCAACTCCTCCAGTTCCTCTCCCAAATTTCCTCCAACCTCTAACGGAATAATGACATTCTGTGTGTGGGAAATTTAGAATCCTCCACTTCCCCTTCCAAATTCCCATCGAATAGCTGCATTCTGGGTTTATGGATTTTCAAAACATCCATACGTCCACTTAAACTCGCACGAAAACCTGGCAAAAACAGCATTCATGGTGTTGGGAATATGATATCCTCACGTTGCTCTATCCACTTTCCAGCAAAACCATGGAATGACAGCATTCTGGGCATTGGGAGTTCGGAATCCTCCACTTCTCTTCCCAAATTCCAATGGAATAACAGCCTTCCAGGCATGGGGATATTGGAATCCTCTAGTTCCCTTCCAAAAAGCCCATGGAATAACGACATTCTGGGCATTGAGAAGTGAAAGTTTGCCAATTGCCTTCCCAAATCCCTAGGGAAGAAGACAATTCCGGCTGTCAGGTATTTGAAATCCTTCAGCTCCGCACCATAACCCCCATGGAATAAGAGAATTCCAGGCGTTAGGAATTGAGCATCCTCCAGTTCCCCTTCGAATTTCCCATGGAATCCTGGCATTCTGGATGTCGGCACTTTAGAATCGCCCATACACTGTCCCAAATAGCCAAAAATTCACAAGGAATAACAGAATTCATGATCTCAGGAATATATCATCCGCCAGCTCTCCGCACAATTTCCCACGCAATAACAGCATTCCGTGAGGTGGGAATCTTGACTCCTCCACTTACCCTCCCAAATCTGCATGGAATAATGGCATTCTGGGTGTTGGGAATTTTCAATCCCCCATAAACCCACCCCAAATCCCACCACATTCCCAAAGAAGAGCAACTTTCCAGATGTCAGGAATTTGGAATATCCCAGTTCCCCACCCAAATTCCCATGGAACAACAGCATTCCAAGTGACAGAAATCGAGAATCTTCCGGCAACGTGAAAAAATTTTCATGGAATAATGGGATTCCAGGTGTGAGGAATTGAGAATGCCCCGTACAGCCTCCCAGATTCCCACCACATTCCCATGGAATAACAACATTCCAGATTTCAGGAACTGAGAATCATCCTCTTCCCCTCCCAAATTCCCATGGAAACACGGCATTCTCTTATTCCCTAATTTGGAACCCCCCATAAGCGTTCCCAAAATCCCACCAAATTCCCATGGAATAACCATTTTAGTGTGTTGGGAATTTCCAATGCTCCACTTCCTCTCCCAAATTCCAATCAAACCCTAATGAAGTAATGACACTTTGCGTGTTGAGAATTTACAATCCGCCACTTCCCCTTCCAAATTCCCAACAAAACCATGGAATACGAGCAGTTCCATCATTGGCAATTTCAACTCCTCCACTTCGTCTCCCAAATTTCCTCCAACCTCTAACGGAATAATGACAATATGTGTGTGGGAAACTTAGAATCCTCCACTTCCCCTTCCAAATTCCCATGGAAACGTGGCATTCTCTTATTCCCTAATTTGGAATCCCCCCATAAGCGTTCCCAAAATCCCACCAAATTCCCATGGAATAACCATTTTAGTGTGTTGGGAATTTCCAATGCTCCACTTCCTCTCCCAAATTCCAATCAAACCCTAATGAAGTAATGACACTTTGCGTGTTGAGAATTTACAATCCGCCACTTCCCCTTCCAAATTCCCAACAAAACCATGGAATACGAGCAGTTCCATCATTGGCAATTTCAACTCCTCCACTTCGTCTCCCAAATTTCCTCCAACCTCAAAAGGAATAATGACATTCTGTGTGTGGGAAACTTAGAATCCTCCACTTCCCCTTCCAAATTCCCATGGAAACGTGGCATTCTCTTATTCCCTAATTTGGAATCCCCCCATAAGCGTTCCCAAAATCCCACCAAATTCCCATGGAATAACCATTTTAGTGTGTTGGGAATTTCCAATGCTCCACTTCCTCTCCCAAATTCCAATCAAACCCTAATGAAGTAATGACACGTTGCGTGTTGAGAATTTACAATCTGCCACTTCCCCTTCCAAATTCCCAACAAAACCATGGAATACGAGCAGTTCCATCATTGGCAATTTCAACTCCTCCACTTCGTCTCCCAAATTTCCTCCAACCTCTAACGGAATAATGACATTCTGTGTGTGGGAAATTTAGAATCCTCCACTTCCCCTTCCAAATTCCCATAGAATAGCTGCATTCTGGGTTTATGGATTTTCAAAACATCCATACGTCCCCTTAAACTCGCACGAAAACCTGGCAAAAACAGCATTCATGGTGTTGGGAATATGATAGCCTCACGTTGCTCTATCCACTTTCCAGCAAAACCATGGAATGACAGCATTCTGGGCATTGGGAGTTCGGAATCCTCCACTTCTCTTCCCAAATTCCAATGGAATAACAGCCTTCCAGGCATGGGGATATTGGAATCCTCTAGTTCCCTTCCAAAAAGCCCATGGAATAACGACATTCTGGGCATTGAGAAGTGAAAGTTTGCCAATTGCCTTCCCAAATCCCTAGGGAAGAAGACAATTCCGGCTGTCAGGTATTTGAAATCCTTCAGCTCAGCACCATAACCCCCATGGAATAACAGAATTCCAGGCGTTAGGAATTGAGCATCCTCCAGTTCCCCTTCGAATTTCCCATGGAATCCTGGCATTCTGGATGTCGGCACTTTAGAATCGCCCATACACTGTCCCAAATAGCCAAAAATTCACAAGGAATAACAGAATTCATGATATCAGGAATATATCATCCGCCAGCTCTCCGCACAATTTCCCACGCAATAACAGCATTCCGTGTGGTGGGAATCTTGACTCCTCCACTTACCCTCCCAAATCTGCATGGAATAATGGCATTCCGGGTGTTGGGAATTTTCAATCCCCCATAAACCCACCCCAAATCCCACCACATTCCCAAAGAAGAGCAACTTTCCAGATGTCAGGAATTTGGAATATCCCAGTTCCCCACCCAAATTCCCATGGAACAACAGCATTCCAAGTGACAGAAATCGAGAATCTTCCGGCAACGTGAAAATATTGCCATGGAATAATGGGATTCCAGGTGTGAGGAATTGAGAATGCCCCGTACAGCCTCCCAGATTCCCACCACATTCCAATGGAATAACAACATGCCAGATTTCAGGAACTGAGAATCATCCTCTTCCCCTCCCAAATTCCCATGGAAACACGGCATTCTCTTATTCCCTAATTTGGAACCCCCCATAAGCGTTCCCAAAATCCCACCAAATTCCCATGGAATAACCATTTTAGTGTGTTGGGAATTTCCAATGCTCCACTTCCTCTCCCAAATTCCAATCAAACCCTAATGAAGTAATGACACTTTGCGTGTTGAGAATTTAGAATCCGCCACTTCCCCTTCCAAATTCCCAACAAAACCATGGAATACGAGCAGTTCCATCATTGGCAATTTCAACTCCTCCACTTCGTCTCCCAAATTTCCTCCAACCTCTAACGGAATAATGACATTCTGTGTGTGGGAAACTTAGAATCCTCCACTTCCCCTTCCAAATTCCCATGGAAACGTGGCATTCTCTTATTCCCTAATTTGGAACCCCCCATAAGCGTTCCCAAAATCCCACCAAATTCCCATGGAATAACCATTTTAGTGTGTTGGGAATTTCCAATGCTCCACTTCCTCTCCCAAATTCCAATCAAACCCTAATGAAGTAATGACACTTTGCGTGTTGAGAATTTACAATCCGCCACTTCCCCTTCCAAATTCCCAACAAAACCATGGAATACGAGCAGTTCCATCATTGGCAATTTCAACTCCTCCAGTTCCTCTCCCAAATTTCCCCCAACCTCTAACGGAATAATGGCATTCTGTGTGTGGGAAATTTAGAATCCTCCACTTCCCCTTCCAAATTCCCATCGAATAGCTGCATTCTGGGTTTATGGATTTTCAAAACATCCATACGTCCACTTAAACTCGCACGAAAACCTGGCAAAAACAGCATTCATGGTGTTGGGAATATGATATCCTCACGTTGCTCTATCCACTTTCCAGCAAAACCATGGAATGACAGCATTCTGGGCATTGGGAGTTCGGAATCCTCCACTTCTCTTCCCAAATTCCAATGGAATAACAGCCTTCCAGGCATGGGGATATTGGAATCCTCTAGTTCCCTTCCAAAAAGCCCATGGAATAACGACATTCTGGGCATTGAGAAGTGAAAGTTTGCCAATTGCCTTCCCAAATCCCTAGGGAAGAAGACAATTCCGGCCGTCAGGTATTTGAAATCCTTCAGCTCCGCACCATAACCCCCATGGAATAACAGAATTCCAGGCGTTAGGAATTGAGCATCCTCCAGTTCCCCTTCGAATTTCCCATGGAATCCTGGCATTCTGGATGTCGGCACTTTAGAATCGCCCATACACTGTCCCAAATAGCCAAAAATTCACAAGGAATAACAGAATTCATGATATCAGGAATATATCATCCGCCAGCTCTCCGCACAATTTCCCACGCAATAACAGCATTCCGTGCGGTGGGAATCTTGACTCCTCCACTTACCCTCCCAAATCTGCATGGAATAATGGCATTCTGGGTGTTGGGAATTTTCAATCCCCCATAAACCCACCTCAAATCCCACCACATTCCCAAAGAAGAGCAACTTTCCAGATGTCAGGAATTTGGAATATCCCAGTTCCCCACCCAAATTCCTAGGGAACAACAGCATTCCAAGTGACAGAAATCGAGAATCTTCCGGCAACGTGAAAAAATTGTCATGGAATAATGGGATTTCAGGTGTGAGGACTTGAGAATGCCCCGTACAGCCTCCCAGATTCCCACCACATTCCAATGGAATAACAACATTCCAGATTTCAGGAACTGAGAATCATCCTCTTCCCCTCCCAAATTCCCATGGAAACACGGCATTCTCTTATTCCCTAATTTGGAACCCCCCATAAGCGTTCCCAAAATCCCACCAAATTCCCATGGAATAACCATTTTAGTGTGTTGGGAATTTCCAATGCTCCACTTCCTCTCCCAAATTCCAATCAAACCCTAATGAAGTAATGACACTTTGCGTGTTGAGAATTTAGAATCCGCCATTTCTCCTTCCAAATTCCCAATAAAACCATGGAATACGAGCAGTTCCATCATTGGCAATTTCAACTCCTCCAGTTCCTCTCCCAAATTTCCTCCAACCTCTAACGGAATAATGACATTCTGTGTGTGGGAAACTTAGAATCCTCCACTTCCCCTTCCAAATTCCCATGGAAACACGGCATTCTCTTATTCCCTAATTTGGAACCCCCCATAAGCGTTCCCAAAATCCCACCAAATTCCCATGGAATAACCATTTTAGTGTGTTGGGAATTTCCAATGCTCCACTTCCTCTCCCAAATTCCAATCAAACCCTAATGAAGTAATGACACTTTGCGTGTTGAGAATTTACAATCTGCCACTTCCCCTTCCAAATTCCCAACAAAACCATGGAATACGAGCAGTTCCATCATTGGCAATTTCAACTCCTCCAGTTCCTCTCCCAAATTTCCTCCAACCTCTAACGGAATAATGACATTCTCTGTGTGGGAAATTTAGAATCCTCCACTTCCCCTTCCAAATTCCCATCGAATAGCTGCATTCTGGGTTTATGGATTTTCAAAACATCCATACGTCCACTTAAACTCGCACGAAAACCTCGCAAAAACAGCATTCATGGTGTTGGGAATATGATATCCTCACGTTGCTCTATCCACTTTCCAGCAAAACCATGGAATGACAGCATTCTGGGCATTGGGAGTTCGGAATCCTCCACTTCTCTTCCCAAATTCCAATGGAATAACAGCCTTCCAGGCATGGGGATATTGGAATCCTCTAGTTCCCTTCCAAAAAGCCCATGGAATAACGACATTCTGGGCATTGAGAAGTGAAAGTTTGCCAATTGCCTTCCCAAATCCCTAGGGAAGAAGACAATTCCGGCTGTCAGGTATTTGAAATCCTTCAGCTCCGCACCATAACCCCCATGGAATAACAGAATTCCAGGCGTTAGGAATTGAGCATCCTCCAGTTCCCCTTCGAATTTCCCATGGAATCCTGGCATTCTGGATGTCGGCACTTTAGAATCGCCCATACACTGTCCCAAATAGCCAAAAATTCACAAGGAATAACAGAATTCATGATATCAGGAATATATCATCCGCCAGCTCTCCGCACAATTTCCCACGCAATAACAGCATTCCGTGTGGTGGGAATCTTGACTCCTCCACTTACCCTCCCAAATCTGCATGGAATAATGGCATTCCGGGTGTTGGGAATTTTCAATCCCCCATAAACCCACCCCAAATCCCACCACATTCCCAAAGAAGAGCAACTTTCCAGATGTCAGGAATTTGGAATATCCCAGTTCCCCACCCAAATTCCCATGGAACAACAGCATTCCAAGTGACAGAAATCGAGAATCTTCCGGCAACGTGAAAATATTGCCATGGAATAATGGGATTCCAGGTGTGAGGAATTGAGAATGCCCCGTACAGCCTCCCAGATTCCCACCACATTCCAATGGAATAACAACATGCCAGATTTCAGGAACTGAGAATCATCCTCTTCCCCTCCCAAATTCCCATGGAAACACGGCATTCTCTTATTCCCTAATTTGGAACCCCCCATAAGCGTTCCCAAAATCCCACCAAATTCCCATGGAATAACCATTTTAGTGTGTTGGGAATTTCCAATGCTCCACTTCCTCTCCCAAATTCCAATCAAACCCTAATGAAGTAATGACACTTTGCGTGTTGAGAATTTACAATCCGCCACTTCCCCTTCCAAATTCCCAACAAAACCATGGAATACGAGCAGTTCCATCATTGGCAATTTCAACTCCTCCACTTCGTCTCCCAAATTTCCTCCAACCTCTAACGGAATAATGACATTCTGTGTGTGGGAAACTTAGAATCCTCCACTTCCCCTTCCAAATTCCCATGGAAACGTGGCATTCTCTTATTCCCTAATTTGGAACCCCCCATAAGCGTTCCCAAAATCCCACCAAATTCCCATGGAATAACCATTTTAGTGTGTTGGGAATTTCCAATGCTCCACTTCCTCTCCCAAATTCCAATCAAACCCTAATGAAGTAATGACACTTTGCGTGTTGAGAATTTACAATCCGCCACTTCCCCTTCCAAATTCCCAACAAAACCATGGAATACGAGCAGTTCCATCATTGGCAATTTCAACTCCTCCAGTTCCTCTCCCAAATTTCCCCCAACCTCTAACGGAATAATGACATTCTGTGTGTGGGAAATTTAGAATCCTCCACTTCCCCTTCCAAATTCCCATCGAATAGCTGCATTCTGGGTTTATGGATTTTCAAAACATCCATACGTCCACTTAAACTCGCACGAAAACCTGGCAAAAACAGCATTCATGGTGTTGGGAATATGATATCCTCACGTTGCTCTATCCACTTTCCAGCAAAACCATGGAATGACAGCATTCTGGGCATTGGGAGTTCGGAATCCTCCACTTCTCTTCCCAAATTCCAATGGAATAACAGCCTTCCAGGCATGGGGATATTGGAATCCTCTAGTTCCCTTCCAAAAAGCCCATGGAATAACGACATTCTGGGCATTGAGAAGTGAAAGTTTGCCAATTGCCTTCCCAAATCCCTAGGGAAGAAGACAATTCCGGCCGTCAGGTATTTGAAATCCTTCAGCTCCGCACCATAACCCCCATGGAATAACAGAATTCCAGGCGTTAGGAATTGAGCATCCTCCAGTTCCCCTTCGAATTTCCCATGGAATCCTGGCATTCTGGATGTCGGCACTTTAGAATCGCCCATACACTGTCCCAAATAGCCAAAAATTCACAAGGAATAACAGAATTCATGATATCAGGAATATATCATCCGCCAGCTCTCCGCACAATTTCCCACGCAATAACAGCATTCCGTGCGGTGGGAATCTTGACTCCTCCACTTACCCTCCCAAATCTGCATGGAATAATGGCATTCTGGGTGTTGGGAATTTTCAATCCCCCATAAACCCACCTCAAATCCCACCACATTCCCAAAGAAGAGCAACTTTCCAGATGTCAGGAATTTGGAATATCCCAGTTCCCCACCCAAATTCCTAGGGAACAACAGCATTCCAAGTGACAGAAATCGAGAATCTTCCGGCAACGTGAAAAAATTGTCATGGAATAATGGGATTTCAGGTGTGAGGACTTGAGAATGCCCCGTACAGCCTCCCAGATTCCCACCACATTCCAATGGAATAACAACATGCCAGATTTCAGGAACTGAGAATCATCCTCTTCCCCTCCCAAATTCCCATGGAAACACGGCATTCTCTTATTCCCTAATTTGGAACCCCCCATAAGCGTTCCCAAAATCCCACCAAATTCCCATGGAATAACCATTTTAGTGTGTTGGGAATTTCCAATGCTCCACTTCCTCTCCCAAATTCCAATCAAACCCTAATGAAGTAATGACACTTTGCGTGTTGAGAATTTAGAATCCGCCATTTCTCCTTCCAAATTCCCAATAAAACCATGGAATACGAGCAGTTCCATCATTGGCAATTTCAACTCCTCCAGTTCCTCTCCCAAATTTCCTCCAACCTCTAACGGAATAATGACATTCTGTGTGTGGGAAACTTAGAATCCTCCACTTCCCCTTCCAAATTCCCATGGAAACACGGCATTCTCTTATTCCCTAATTTGGAACCCCCCATAAGCGTTCCCAAAATCCCACCAAATTCCCATGGAATAACCATTTTAGTGTGTTGGGAATTTCCAATGCTCCACTTCCTCTCCCAAATTCCAATCAAACCCTAATGAAGTAATGACACTTTGCGTGTTGAGAATTTACAATCTGCCACTTCCCCTTCCAAATTCCCAACAAAACCATGGAATACGAGCAGTTCCATCATTGGCAATTTCAACTCCTCCAGTTCCTCTCCCAAATTTCCTCCAACCTCTAACGGAATAATGACATTCTCTGTGTGGGAAATTTAGAATCCTCCACTTCCCCTTCCAAATTCCCATCGAATAGCTGCATTCTGGGTTTATGGATTTTCAAAACATCCATACGTCCACTTAAACTCGCACGAAAACCTCGCAAAAACAGCATTCATGGTGTTGGGAATATGATATCCTCACGTTGCTCTATCCACTTTCCAGCAAAACCATGGAATGACAGCATTCTGGGCATTGGGAGTTCGGAATCCTCCACTTCTCTTCCCAAATTCCAATGGAATAACAGCCTTCCAGGCATGGGGATATTGGAATCCTCTAGTTCCCTTCCAAAAAGCCCATGGAATAACGACATTCTGGGCATTGAGAAGTGAAAGTTTGCCAATTGCCTTCCCAAATCCCTAGGGAAGAAGACAATTCCGGCCGTCAGGTATTTGAAATCCTTCAGCTCCGCACCATAACCCCCATGGAATAACAGAATTCCAGGCGTTAGGAATTGAGCATCCTCCAGTTCCCCTTCGAATTTCCCATGGAATCCTGGCATTCTGGATGTCGGCACTTTAGAATCGCCCATACACTGTCCCAAATAGCCAAAAATTCACAAGGAATAACAGAATTCATGATATCAGGAATATATCATCCGCCAGCTCTCCGCACAATTTCCCACGCAATAACAGCATTCCGTGTGGTGGGAATCTTGACTCCTCCACTTACCCTCCCAAATCTGCATGGAATAATGGCATTCCGGGTGTTGGGAATTTTCAATCCCCCATAAACCCACCCCAAATCCCACCACATTCCCAAAGAAGAGCAACTTTCCAGATGTCAGGAATTTGGAATATCCCAGTTCCCCACCCAAATTCCCATGGAACAACAGCATTCCAAGTGACAGAAATCGAGAATCTTCCGGCAACGTGAAAATATTGTCATGGAATAATGGGATTCCAGGTGTGAGGACTTGAGAATGCCCCGTACAGCCTCCCAGATTCCCACCACATTCCAATGGAATAACAACATGCCAGATTTCAGGAACTGAGAATCATCCTCTTCCCCTCCCAAATTCCCATGGAAACACGGCATTCTCTTATTCCCTAATTTGGAACCCCCCATAAGCGTTCCCAAAATCCCACCAAATTCCCATGGAATAACCATTTTAGTGTGTTGGGAATTTCCAATGCTCCACTTCCTCTCCCAAATTCCAATCAAACCCTAATGAAGTAATGACACTTTGCGTGTTGAGAATTTAGAATCCGCCATTTCTCCTTCCAAATTCCCAATAAAACCATGGAATACGAGCAGTTCCATCATTGGCAATTTCAACTCCTCCAGTTCCTCTCCCAAATTTCCTCCAACCTCTAACGGAATAATGACATTCTGTGTGTGGGAAACTTAGAATCCTCCACTTCCCCTTCCAAATTCCCATGGAAACACGGCATTCTCTTATTCCCTAATTTGGAACCCCCCATAAGCGTTCCCAAAATCCCACCAAATTCCCATGGAATAACCATTTTAGTGTGTTGGGAATTTCCAATGCTCCACTTCCTCTCCCAAATTCCAATCAAACCCTAATGAAGTAATGACACTTTGCGTGTTGAGAATTTACAATCTGCCACTTCCCCTTCCAAATTCCCAACAAAACCATGGAATACGAGCAGTTCCATCATTGGCAATTTCAACTCCTCCAGTTCCTCTCCCAAATTTCCTCCAACCTCTAACGGAATAATGACATTCTGTGTGTGGGAAATTTAGAATCCTCCACTTCCCCTTCCAAATTCCCATCGAATAGCTGCATTCTGGGTTTATGGATTTTCAAAACATCCATACGTCCACTTAAACTCGCACGAAAACCTCGCAAAAACAGCATTCATGGTGTTGGGAATATGATATCCTCACGTTGCTCTATCCACTTTCCAGCAAAACCATGGAATGACAGCATTCTGGGCATTGGGAGTTCGGAATCCTCCACTTCTCTTCCCAAATTCCAATGGAATAACAGCCTTCCAGGCATGGGGATATTGGAATCCTCTAGTTCCCTTCCAAAAAGCCCATGGAATAACGACATTCTGGGCATTGAGAAGTGAAAGTTTGCCAATTGCCTTCCCAAATCCCTAGGGAAGAAGACAATTCCGGCCGTCAGGTATTTGAAATCCTTCAGCTCCGCACCATAACCCCCATGGAATAACAGAATTCCAGGCGTTAGGAATTGAGCATCCTCCAGTTCCCCTTCGAATTTCCCATGGAATCCTGGCATTCTGGATGTCGGCACTTTAGAATCGCCCATACACTGTCCCAAATAGCCAAAAATTCACAAGGAATAACAGAATTCATGATATCAGGAATATATCATCCGCCAGCTCTCCGCACAATTTCCCACGCAATAACAGCATTCCGTGCGGTGGGAATCTTGACTCCTCCACTTACCCTCCCAAATCTGCATGGAATAATGGCATTCTGGGTGTTGGGAATTTTCAATCCCCCATAAACCCACCTCAAATCCCACCACATTCCCAAAGAAGAGCAACTTTCCAGATGTCAGGAATTTGGAATATCCCAGTTCCCCACCCAAATTCCTAGGGAACAACAGCATTCCAAGTGACAGAAATCGAGAATCTTCCGGCAACGTGAAAAAATTGTCATGGAATAATGGGATTTCAGGTGTGAGGACTTGAGAATGCCCCGTACAGCCTCCCAGATTCCCACCACATTCCAATGGAATAACAACATTCCAGATTTCAGGAACTGAGAATCATCCTCTTCCCCTCCCAAATTCCCATGGAAACACGGCATTCTCTTATTCCCTAATTTGGAACCCCCCATAAGCGTTCCCAAAATCCCACCAAATTCCCATGGAATAACCATTTTAGTGTGTTGGGAATTTCCAATGCTCCACTTCCTCTCCCAAATTCCAATCAAACCCTAATGAAGTAATGACACTTTGCGTGTTGAGAATTTAGAATCCGCCATTTCTCCTTCCAAATTCCCAATAAAACCATGGAATACGAGCAGTTCCATCATTGGCAATTTCAACTCCTCCAGTTCCTCTCCCAAATTTCCTCCAACCTCTAACGGAATAATGACATTCTGTGTGTGGGAAACTTAGAATCCTCCACTTCCCCTTCCAAATTCCCATGGAAACACGGCATTCTCTTATTCCCTAATTTGGAACCCCCCATAAGCGTTCCCAAAATCCCACCAAATTCCCATGGAATAACCATTTTAGTGTGTTGGGAATTTCCAATGCTCCACTTCCTCTCCCAAATTCCAATCAAACCCTAATGAAGTAATGACACTTTGCGTGTTGAGAATTTACAATCTGCCACTTCCCCTTCCAAATTCCCAACAAAACCATGGAATACGAGCAGTTCCATCATTGGCAATTTCAACTCCTCCAGTTCCTCTCCCAAATTTCCTCCAACCTCTAACGGAATAATGACATTCTCTGTGTGGGAAATTTAGAATCCTCCACTTCCCCTTCCAAATTCCCATCGAATAGCTGCATTCTGGGTTTATGGATTTTCAAAACATCCATACGTCCACTTAAACTCGCACGAAAACCTCGCAAAAACAGCATTCATGGTGTTGGGAATATGATATCCTCACGTTGCTCTATCCACTTTCCAGCAAAACCATGGAATGACAGCATTCTGGGCATTGGGAGTTCGGAATCCTCCACTTCTCTTCCCAAATTCCAATGGAATAACAGCCTTCCAGGCATGGGGATATTGGAATCCTCTAGTTCCCTTCCAAAAAGCCCATGGAATAACGACATTCTGGGCATTGAGAAGTGAAAGTTTGCCAATTGCCTTCCCAAATCCCTAGGGAAGAAGACAATTCCGGCCGTCAGGTATTTGAAATCCTTCAGCTCCGCACCATAACCCCCATGGAATAACAGAATTCCAGGCGTTAGGAATTGAGCATCCTCCAGTTCCCCTTCGAATTTCCCATGGAATCCTGGCATTCTGGATGTCGGCACTTTAGAATCGCCCATACACTGTCCCAAATAGCCAAAAATTCACAAGGAATAACAGAATTCATGATCTCAGGAATATATCATCCGCCAGCTCTCCGCACAATTTCCCACGCAATAACAGCATTCCGTGTGGTGGGAATCTTGACTCCTCCACTTACCCTCCCAAATCTGCATGGAATAATGGCATTCCGGGTGTTGGGAATTTTCAATCCCCCATAAACCCACCCCAAATCCCACCACATTCCCAAAGAAGAGCAACTTTCCAGATGTCAGGAATTTGGAATATCCCAGTTCCCCACCCAAATTCCCATGGAACAACAGCATTCCAAGTGACAGAAATCGAGAATCTTCCGGCAACGTGAAAATATTGTCATGGAATAATGGGATTCCAGGTGTGAGGACTTGAGAATGCCCCGTACAGCCTCCCAGATTCCCACCACATTCCAATGGAATAACAACATGCCAGATTTCAGGAACTGAGAATCATCCTCTTCCCCTCCCAAATTCCCATGGAAACACGGCATTCTCTTATTCCCTAATTTGGAACCCCCCATAAGCGTTCCCAAAATCCCACCAAATTCCCATGGAATAACCATTTTAGTGTGTTGGGAATTTCCAATGCTCCACTTCCTCTCCCAAATTCCAATCAAACCCTAATGAAGTAATGACACTTTGCGTGTTGAGAATTTAGAATCCGCCATTTCTCCTTCCAAATTCCCAATAAAACCATGGAATACGAGCAGTTCCATCATTGGCAATTTCAACTCCTCCAGTTCCTCTCCCAAATTTCCTCCAACCTCTAACGGAATAATGACATTCTGTGTGTGGGAAACTTAGAATCCTCCACTTCCCCTTCCAAATTCCCATGGAAACACGGCATTCTCTTATTCCCTAATTTGGAACCCCCCATAAGCGTTCCCAAAATCCCACCAAATTCCCATGGAATAACCATTTTAGTGTGTTGGGAATTTCCAATGCTCCACTTCCTCTCCCAAATTCCAATCAAACCCTAATGAAGTAATGACACTTTGCGTGGTGAGAATTTACAATCCGCCACTTCCCCTTCCAAATTCCCAACAAAACCATGGAATACGAGCAGTTCCATCATTGGCAATTTCAACTCCTCCAGTTCCTCTCCCAAATTTCCTCCAACCTCTAACGGAATAATGACATTCTGTGTGTGGGAAATTTAGAATCCTCCACTTCCCCTTCCAAATTCCCATCGAATAGCTGCATTCTGGGTTTATGGATTTTCAAAACATCCATACGTCCACTTAAACTCGCACGAAAACCTCGCAAAAACAGCATTCATGGTGTTGGGAATATGATATCCTCACGTTGCTCTATCCACTTTCCAGCAAAACCATGGAATGACAGCATTCTGGGCATTGGGAGTTCGGAATCCTCCACTTCTCTTCCCAAATTCCAATGGAATAACAGCCTTCCAGGCATGGGGATATTGGAATCCTCTAGTTCCCTTCCAAAAAGCCCATGGAATAACGACATTCTGGGCATTGAGAAGTGAAAGTTTGCCAATTGCCTTCCCAAATCCCTAGGGAAGAAGACAATTCCGGCCGTCAGGTATTTGAAATCCTTCAGCTCCGCACCATAACCCCCATGGAATAACAGAATTCCAGGCGTTAGGAATTGAGCATCCTCCAGTTCCCCTTCGAATTTCCCATGGAATCCTGGCATTCTGGATGTCGGCACTTTAGAATCGCCCATACACTGTCCCAAATAGCCAAAAATTCACAAGGAATAACAGAATTCATGATATCAGGAATATATCATCCGCCAGCTCTCCGCACAATTTCCCACGCAATAACAGCATTCCGTGTGGTGGGAATCTTGACTCCTCCACTTACCCTCCCAAATCTGCATGGAATAATGGCATTCCGGGTGTTGGGAATTTTCAATCCCCCATAAACCCACCCCAAATCCCACCACATTCCCAAAGAAGAGCAACTTTCCAGATGTCAGGAATTTGGAATATCCCAGTTCCCCACCCAAATTCCCATGGAACAACAGCATTCCAAGTGACAGAAATCGAGAATCTTCCGGCAACGTGAAAATATTGCCATGGAATAATGGGATTCCAGGTGTGAGGAATTGAGAATGCCCCGTACAGCCTCCCAGATTCCCACCACATTCCCATGGAATAACAACATGCCAGATTTCAGGAACTGAGAATCATCCTCTTCCCCTCCCAAATTCCCATGGAAACACGGCATTCTCTTATTCCCTAATTTGGAACCCCCCATAAGCGTTCCCAAAATCCCACCAAATTCCCATGGAATAACCATTTTAGTGTGTTGGGAATTTCCAATGCTCCACTTCCTCTCCCAAATTCCAATCAAACCCTAATGAAGTAATGACACTTTGCGTGTTGAGATTTTACAATCCGCCACTTCCCCTTCCAAATTCCCAACAAAACCATGGAATACGAGCAGTTCCATCACTGGAAATTTCAACTCCTCCAGTTCCTCTCCCAAATTTCCTCCAACCTCTAATGGAATAATGACATTCCGTGTGTGGGAAATTTAGAATCCTCCACTTCCCCTTCCAAATTCCCATAGAACAGCTGCATTCTGGGTTTATGGATTTTCAAAACATCCATACGTCCACTTAAACTCGCACGAAAACCTCGCAAAAACAGCATTCATGGTGTTGGGAATATGATATCCTCACGTTGCTCTATCCACTTTCCAGCAAAACCATGGAATGACAGCATTCTGGGCATTGGGAGTTCGGAATCCTCCACTTCTCTTCCCAAATTCCAATGGAATAACAGCCTTCCAGGCATGGGGATATTGGAATCCTCTAGTTCCCTTCCAAAAAGCCCATGGAATAACGACATTCTGGGCATTGAGAAGTGAAAGTTTGCCAATTGCCTTCCCAAATCCCTAGGGAAGAAGACAATTCGGGCTGTCAGGTATTTGAAATCCTTCAGCTCCGCACCATAACCCCCATGGAATAACAGAATTCCAGGCGTTAGGAATTGAGCATCCTCCAGTTCCCCTTCGAATTTCCCATGGAATCCTGGCATTCTGGATGTCGGCACTTTAGAATCGCCCATACACTGTCCCAAATAGCCAAAAATTCACAAGGAATAACAGAATTCATGATATCAGGAATATATCATCCGCCAGCTCTCCGCACAATTTCCCACGCAATAACAGCATTCCGTGTGGTGGGAATCTTGACTCCTCCACTTACCCTCCCAAATCTGCATGGAATCATGGCATTCTGGGTGTTGGGAATTTTCAATCCCCCATAAACCCACCTCAAATCCCACCACATTCCCAAAGAAGAGCAACTTTCCAGATGTCAGGAATTTGGAATATCCCAGTTCCCCACCCAAATTCCTAGGGAACAACAGCATTCCAAGTGACAGAAATCGAGAATCTTCCGGCAACGTGAAAAAATTGTCATGGAATAATGGGATTCCAGGTGTGAGGAATTGAGAATGCCCCGTACAGCCTCCCAGATTCCCACCACATTCCAATGGAATAACAACATTCCAGATTTCAGGAACTGAGAATCATCCTCTTCCCCTCCCAAATTCCCATGGAAACACGGCATTCTCTTATTCCCTAATTTGGAACCCCCCATAAGCGTTCCCAAAATCCCACCAAATTCCCATGGAATAACCATTTTAGTGTGTTGGGAATTTCCAATGCTCCACTTCCTCTCCCAAATTCCAATCAAACCCTAATGAAGTAATGACACTTTGCGTGTTGAGAATTTAGAATCCGCCATTTCTCCTTCCAAATTCCCAATAAAACCATGGAATACGAGCAGTTCCATCATTGGCAATTTCAACTCCTCCAGTTCCTCTCCCAAATTTCCTCCAACCTCAAAAGGAATAATGACATTCTGTGTGTGGGAAACTTAGAATCCTCCACTTCCCCTTCCAAATTCCCATGGAAACACGGCATTCTCTTATTCCCTAATTTGGAACCCCCCATAAGCGTTCCCAAAATCCCACCAAATTCCCATGGAATAACCATTTTAGTGTGTTGGGAATTTCCAATGCTCCACTTCCTCTCCCAAATTCCAATCAAACCCTAATGAAGTAATGACACTTTGCGTGTTGAGATTTTACAATCCGCCACTTCCCCTTCCAAATTCCCAACAAAACCATGGAATACGAGCAGTTCCATCACTGGAAATTTCAACTCCTCCAGTTCCTCTCCCAAATTTCCTCCAACCTCTAATGGAATAATGACATTCCGTGTGTGGGAAATTTAGAATCCTCCACTTCCCCTTCCAAATTCCCATAGAATAGCTGCATTCTGGGTTTATGGATTTTCAAAACATCCATACGTCCACTTAAACTCGCACGCAAACCTCGCAAAAACAGCATTCATGGTGTTGGGAATATGATATCCTCACGTTGCTCTATCCACTTTCCAGCAAAACCATGGAATGACAGCATTCTGGGCATTGGGAGTTCGGAATCCTCCACTTCTCTTCCCAAATTCCAATGGAATAACAGCCTTCCAGGCATGGGGATATTGGAATCCTCTAGTTCCCTTCCAAAAAGCCCATGGAATAACGACATTCTGGGCATTGAGAAGTGAAAGTTTGCCAATTGCCTTCCCAAATCCCTAGGGAAGAAGACAATTCCGGCTGTCAGGTATTTGAAATCCTTCAGCTCCGCACCATAACCCCCATGGAATAACAGAATTCCAGGCGTTAGGAATTGAGCATCCTCCAGTTCCCCTTCGAATTTCCCATGGAATCCTGGCATTCTGGATGTCGGCACTTTAGAATCGCCCATACACTGTCCCAAATAGCCAAAAATTCACAAGGAATAACAGAATTCATGATATCAGGAATATATCATCCGCCAGCTCTCCGCACAATTTCCCACGCAATAACAGCATTCCGTGTGGTGGGAATCTTGACTCCTCCACTTACCCTCCCAAATCTGCATGGAATCATGGCATTCTGGGTGTTGGGAATTTTCAATCCCCCATAAACCCACCTCAAATCCCACCACATTCCCAAAGAAGAGCAACTTTCCAGATGTCAGGAATTTGGAATATCCCAGTTCCCCACCCAAATTCCTAGGGAACAACAGCATTCCAAGTGACAGAAATCGAGAATCTTCCGGCAACGTGAAAAAATTGTCATGGAATAATGGGATTTCAGGTGTGAGGAATTGAGAATGCCCCGTACAGCCTCCCAGATTCCCACCACATTCCAATGGAATAACAACATTCCAGATTTCAGGAACTGAGAATCATCCTCTTCCCCTCCCAAATTCCCATGGAAACACGGCATTCTCTTATTCCCTAATTTGGAACCCCCCATAAGCGTTCCCAAAATCCCACCAAATTCCCATGGAATAACCATTTTAGTGTGTTGGGAATTTCCAATGCTCCACTTCCTCTCCCAAATTCCAATCAAACCCTAATGAAGTAATGACACTTTGCGTGTTGAGAATTTAGAATCCGCCATTTCTCCTTCCAAATTCCCAATAAAACCATGGAATACGAGCAGTTCCATCATTGGCAATTTCAACTCCTCCAGTTCCTCTCCCAAATTTCCTCCAACCTCTAACGGAATAATGACATTCTGTGTGTGGGAAACTTAGAATCCTCCACTTCCCCTTCCAAATTCCCATGGAAACACGGCATTCTCTTATTCCCTAATTTGGAACCCCCCATAAGCGTTCCCAAAATCCCACCAAATTCCCATGGAATAACCATTTTAGTGTGTTGGGAATTTCCAATGCTCCACTTCCTCTCCCAAATTCCAATCAAACCCTAATGAAGTAATGACACTTTGCGTGTTGAGAATTTACAATCCGCCACTTCCCCTTCCAAATTCCCAACAAAACCATGGAATACGAGCAGTTCCATCATTGGCAATTTCAACTCCTCCAGTTCCTCTCCCAAATTTCCTCCAACCTCTAACGGAATAATGACATTCTCTGTGTGGGAAACTTAGAATCCTCCACTTCCCCTTCCAAATTCCCATAGAATAGCTGCATTCTGGGTTTATGGATTTTCAAAACATCCATACGTCCACTTAAACTCGCACGAAAACCTGGCAAAAACAGCATTCATGGTGTTGGGAATATGATATCCTCACGTTGCTCTATCCACTTTCCAGCAAAACCATGGAATGACAGCATTCTGGGCATTGGGAGTTCGGAATCCTCCACTTCTCTTCCCAAATTCCAATGGAATAACAGCCTTCCAGGCATGGGGATATTGGAATCCTCTAGTTCCCTTCCAAAAAGCCCATGGAATAACGACATTCTGGGCATTGAGAAGTGAAAGTTTGCCAATTGCCTTCCCAAATCCCTAGGGAAGAAGACAATTCGGGCTGTCAGGTATTTGAAATCCTTCAGCTCCGCACCATAACCCCCATGGAATAACAGAATTCCAGGCGTTAGGAATTGAGCATCCTCCAGTTCCCCTTCGAATTTCCCATGGAATCCTGGCATTCTGGATGTCGGCACTTTAGAATCGCCCATACACTGTCCCAAATAGCCAAAAATTCACAAGGAATAACAGAATTCATGATATCAGGAATATATCATCCGCCAGCTCTCCGCACAATTTCCCACGCAATAACAGCATTCCGTGTGGTGGGAATCTTGACTCCTCCACTTACCCTCCCAAATCTGCATGGAATCATGGCATTCTGGGTGTTGGGAATTTTCAATCCCCCATAAACCCACCTCAAATCCCACCACATTCCCAAAGAAGAGCAACTTTCCAGATGTCAGGAATTTGGAATATCCCAGTTCCCCACCCAAATTCCCATGGAACAACAGCATTCCAAGTGACAGAAATCGAGAATCTTCCGGCAACGTGAAAATATTGCCATGGAATAATGGGATTCCAGGTGTGAGGAATTGAGAATGCCCCGTACAGCCTCCCAGATTCCCACCACATTCCCATGGAATAACAACATTCCAGATTTCAGGAACTGAGAATCATCCTCTTCCCCTCCCAAATTCCCATGGAAACACGGCATTCTCTTATTCCCTAATTTGGAACCCCCCATAAGCGTTCCCAAAATCCCACCAAATTCCCATGGAATAACCATTTTAGTGTGTTGGGAATTTCCAATGCTCCACTTCCTCTCCCAAATTCCAATCAAACCCTAATGAAGTAATGACACTTTGCGTGTTGAGAATTTACAATCCGCCACTTCCCCTTCCAAATTCCCAACAAAACCATGGAATACGAGCAGTTCCATCATTGGCAATTTCAACTCCTCCAGTTCCTCTCCCAAATTTCCTCCAACCTCTAACGGAATAATGACATTCTGTGTGTGGGAAACTTAGAATCCTCCACTTCCCCTTCCAAATTCCCATGGAAACACGGCATTCTCTTATTCCCTAATTTGGAACCCCCCATAAGCGTTCCCAAAATCCCACCAAATTCCCATGGAATAACCATTTTAGTGTGTTGGGAATTTCCAATGCTCCACTTCCTCTCCCAAATTCCAATCAAACCCTAATGAAGTAATGACACTTTGCGTGGTGAGAATTTACAATCTGCCACTTCCCCTTCCAAATTCCCAACAAAACCATGGAATACGAGCAGTTCCATCATTGGCAATTTCAACTCCTCCAGTTCCTCTCCCAAATTTCCTCCAACCTCTAACGGAATAATGACATTCTGTGTGTGGGAAATTTAGAATCCTCCACTTCCCCTTCCAAATTCCCATCGAATAGCTGCATTCTGGGTTTATGGATTTTCAAAACATCCATACGTCCACTTAAACTCGCACGAAAACCTCGCAAAAACAGCATTCATGGTGTTGGGAATATGATATCCTCACGTTGCTCTATCCACTTTCCAGCAAAACCATGGAATGACAGCATTCTGGGCATTGGGAGTTCGGAATCCTCCACTTCTCTTCCCAAATTCCAATGGAATAACAGCCTTCCAGGCATGGGGATATTGGAATCCTCTAGTTCCCTTCCAAAAAGCCCATGGAATAACGACATTCTGGGCATTGAGAAGTGAAAGTTTGCCAATTGCCTTCCCAAATCCCTAGGGAAGAAGACAATTCCGGCCGTCAGGTATTTGAAATCCTTCAGCTCCGCACCATAACCCCCATGGAATAACAGAATTCCAGGCGTTAGGAATTGAGCATCCTCCAGTTCCCCTTCGAATTTCCCATGGAATCCTGGCATTCTGGATGTCGGCACTTTAGAATCGCCCATACACTGTCCCAAATAGCCAAAAATTCACAAGGAATAACAGAATTCATGATATCAGGAATATATCATCCGCCAGCTCTCCGCACAATTTCCCACGCAATAACAGCATTCCGTGTGGTGGGAATCTTGACTCCTCCACTTACCCTCCCAAATCTGCATGGAATAATGGCATTCCGGGTGTTGGGAATTTTCAATCCCCCATAAACCCACCCCAAATCCCACCACATTCCCAAAGAAGAGCAACTTTCCAGATGTCAGGAATTTGGAATATCCCAGTTCCCCACCCAAATTCCCATGGAACAACAGCATTCCAAGTGACAGAAATCGAGAATCTTCCGGCAACGTGAAAATATTGCCATGGAATAATGGGATTCCAGGTGTGAGGAATTGAGAATGCCCCGTACAGCCTCCCAGATTCCCACCACATTCCAATGGAATAACAACATGCCAGATTTCAGGAACTGAGAATCATCCTCTTCCCCTCCCAAATTCCCATGGAAACACGGCATTCTCTTATTCCCTAATTTGGAACCCCCCATAAGCGTTCCCAAAATCCCACCAAATTCCCATGGAATAACCATTTTAGTGTGTTGGGAATTTCCAATGCTCCACTTCCTCTCCCAAATTCCAATCAAACCCTAATGAAGTAATGACACTTTGCGTGTTGAGAATTTACAATCCGCCACTTCCCCTTCCAAATTCCCAACAAAACCATGGAATACGAGCAGTTCCATCATTGGCAATTTCAACTCCTCCAGTTCCTCTCCCAAATTTCCTCCAACCTCTAACGGAATAATGACATTCTGTGTGTGGGAAATTTAGAATCCTCCACTTCCCCTTCCAAATTCCCATCGAATAGCTGCATTCTGGGTTTATGGATTTTCAAAACATCCATACGTCCACTTAAACTCGCACGAAAACCTCGCAAAAACAGCATTCATGGTGTTGGGAATATGATATCCTCCAGTTGCTCTATCCACGTTCCAGCAAAACCATGGAATGACAGCATTCTGGGCATTGGGAGTTCGGAATCCTCCACTTCTCTTCCCAAATTCCAATGGAATAACAGCCTTCCAGGCATGGGGATATTGGAATCCTCTAGTTCCCTTCCAAAAAGCCCATGGAATAACGACATTCTGGGCATTGAGAAGTGAAAGTTTGCCAATTGCCTTCCCAAATCCCTAGGGAAGAAGACAATTCCGGCTGTCAGGTATTTGAAATCCTTCAGCTCCGCACCATAACCCCCATGGAATAACAGAATTCCAGGCGTTAGGAATTGAGCATCCTCCAGTTCCCCTTCGAATTTCCCATGGAATCCTGGCATTCTGGATGTCGGCACTTTAGAATCGCCCATACACTGTCCCAAATAGCCAAAAATTCACAAGGAATAACAGAATTCATGATATCAGGAATATATCATCCGCCAGCTCTCCGCACAATTTCCCACGCAATAACAGCATTCCGTGTGGTGGGAATCTTGACTCCTCCACTTACCCTCCCAAATCTGCATGGAATAATGGCATTCTGGGTGTTGGGAATTTTCAATCCCCCATAAACCCACCTCAAATCCCACCACATTCCCAAAGAAGAGCAACTTTCCAGATGTCAGGAATTTGGAATATCCCAGTTCCCCACCCAAATTCCTAGGGAACAACAGCATTCCAAGTGACAGAAATCGAGAATCTTCCGGCAACGTGAAAAAATTGTCATGGAATAATGGGATTTCAGGTGTGAGGACTTGAGAATGCCCCGTACAGCCTCCCAGATTCCCACCACATTCCAATGGAATAACAACATTCCAGATTTCAGGAACTGAGAATCATCCTCTTCCCCTCCCAAATTCCCATGGAAACACGGCATTCTCTTATTCCCTAATTTGGAACCCCCCATAAGCGTTCCCAAAATCCCACCAAATTCCCATGGAATAACCATTTTAGTGTGTTGGGAATTTCCAATGCTCCACTTCCTCTCCCAAATTCCAATCAAACCCTAATGAAGTAATGACACTTTGCGTGTTGAGAATTTAGAATCCGCCATTTCTCCTTCCAAATTCCCAATAAAACCATGGAATACGAGCAGTTCCATCATTGGCAATTTCAACTCCTCCAGTTCCTCTCCCAAATTTCCTCCAACCTCTAACGGAATAATGACATTCTGTGTGTGGGAAACTTAGAATCCTCCACTTCCCCTTCCAAATTCCCATGGAAACACGGCATTCTCTTATTCCCTAATTTGGAACCCCCCATAAGCGTTCCCAAAATCCCACCAAATTCCCATGGAATAACCATTTTAGTGTGTTGGGAATTTCCAATGCTCCACTTCCTCTCCCAAATTCCAATCAAACCCTAATGAAGTAATGACACTTTGCGTGTTGAGAATTTACAATCCGCCACTTCCCCTTCCAACTTCCCAACAAAACCATGGAATACGAGCAGTTCCATCATTGGCAATTTCAACTCCTCCAGTTCCTCTCCCAAATTTCCTCCAACCTCTAACGGAATAATGACATTCTCTGTGTGGGAAATTTAGAATCCTCCACTTCCCCTTCCAAATTCCCATAGAATAGCTGCATTCTGGGTTTATGGATTTTCAAAACATCCATACGTCCACTTAAACTCGCACGAAAACCTCGCAAAAACAGCATTCATGGTGTTGGGAATATGATATCCTCACGTTGCTCTATCCACTTTCCAGCAAAACCATGGAATGACAGCATTCTGGGCATTGGGAGTTCGGAATCCTCCACTTCTCTTCCCAAATTCCAATGGAATAACAGCCTTCCAGGCATGGGGATATTGGAATCCTCTAGTTCCCTTCCAAAAAGCCCATGGAATAACGACATTCTGGGCATTGAGAAGTGAAAGTTTGCCAATTGCCTTCCCAAATCCCTAGGGAAGAAGACAATTCCGGCTGTCAGGTATTTGAAATCCTTCAGCTCCGCACCATAACCCCCATGGAATAACAGAATTCCAGGCGTTAGGAATTGAGCATCCTCCAGTTCCCCTTCGAATTTCCCATGGAATCCTGGCATTCTGGATGTCGGCACTTTAGAATCGCCCATACACTGTCCCAAATAGCCAAAAATTCACAAGGAATAACAGAATTCATGATATCAGGAATATATCATCCGCCAGCTCTCCGCACAATTTCCCACGCAATAACAGCATTCCGTGTGGTGGGAATCTTGACTCCTCCACTTACCCTCCCAAATCTGCATGGAATCATGGCATTCTGGGTGTTGGGAATTTTCAATCCCCCATAAACCCACCCCAAATCCCACCACAATCCCAAAGAAGAGCAACTTTCCAGATGTCAGGAATTTGGAATATCCCAGTTCCCCACCCAAATTCCCATGGAACAACAGCATTCCAAGTGACAGAAATCGAGAATCTTCCGGCAACGTGAAAAAATTGTCATGGAATAATGGGATTCCAGGTGTGAGGAATTGAGAATGCCCCGTACAGCCTCCCAGATTCCCACCACATTCCCATGGAATAACAACATGCCAGATTTCAGGAACTGAGAATCATCCTCTTCCCCTCCCAAATTCCCATGGAAACACGGCATTCTCTTATTCCCTAATTTGGAACCCCCCATAAGCGTTCCCAAAATCCCACCAAATTCCCATGGAATAACCATTTTAGTGTGTTGGGAATTTCCAATGCTCCACTTCCTCTCCCAAATTCCAATCAAACCCTAATGAAGTAATGACACTTTGCGTGTTGAGAATTTACAATCCGCCACTTCCCCTTCCAAATTCCCAACAAAACCATGGAATACGAGCAGTTCCATCATTGGCAATTTCAACTCCTCCAGTTCCTCTCCCAAATTTCCTCCAACCTCTAACGGAATAATGACATTCTGTGTGTGGGAAATTTAGAATCCTCCACTTCCCCTTCCAAATTCCCATCGAATAGCTGCATTCTGGGTTTATGGATTTTCAAAACATCCATACGTCCACTTAAACTCGCACGAAAACCTCGCAAAAACAGCATTCATGGTGTTGGGAATATGATATCCTCACGTTGCTCTATCCACTTTCCAGCAAAACCATGGAATGACAGCATTCTGGGCATTGGGAGTTCGGAATCCTCCACTTCTCTTCCCAAATTCCAATGGAATAACAGCCTTCCAGGCATGGGGATATTGGAATCCTCTAGTTCCCTTCCAAAAAGCCCATGGAATAACGACATTCTGGGCATTGAGAAGTGAAAGTTTGCCAATTGCCTTCCCAAATCCCTAGGGAAGAAGACAATTCCGGCCGTCAGGTATTTGAAATCCTTCAGCTCCGCACCATAACCCCCATGGAATAACAGAATTCCAGGTGTTAGGAATTGAGCATCCTCCAGTTCCCCTTCGAATTTCCCATGGAATCCTGGCATTCTGGATGTCGCACTTTAGAATCGCCCATACACTGTCCCAAATAGCCAAAAATTCACAAGGAATAACAGAATTCATGATATCAGGAATATATCATCCGCCAGCTCTCCGCACAATTTCCCACGCAATAACAGCATTCCGTGTGGTGGGAATCTTGACTCCTCCACTTACCCTCCCAAATCTGCATGGAATAATGGCATTCTGGGTGTTGGGAATTTTCAATCCCCCATAAACCCACCCCAAATCCCACCACATTCCCAAAGAAGAGCAACTTTCCAGATGTCAGGAATTTGGAATATCCCAGTTCCCCACCCAAATTCCTAGGGAACAACAGCATTCCAAGTGACAGAAATCGAGAATCTTCCGGCAACGTGAAAATATTGCCATGGAATAATGGGATTCCAGGTGTGAGGAATTGAGAATGCCCCGTACAGCCTCACAGATTCCCACCACATTCCAATGGAATAACAACATGCCAGATTTCAGGAACTGAGAATCATCCTCTTCCCCTCCCAAATTCCCATGGAAACACGGCATTCTCTTATTCCCTAATTTGGAACCCCCCATAAGCGTTCCCAAAATCCCACCAAATTCCCATGGAATAACCATTTTAGTGTGTTGGGAATTTCCAATGCTCCACTTCCTCTCCCAAATTCCAATCAAACCCTAATGAAGTAATGACACTTTGCGTGTTGAGAATTTAGAATCCGCCATTTCTCCTTCCAAATTCCCAATAAAACCATGGAATACGAGCAGTTCCATCATTGGCAATTTCAACTCCTCCAGTTCCTCTCCCAAATTTCCTCCAACCTCTAACGGAATAATGACATTCTGTGTGTGGGAAACTTAGAATCCTCCACTTCCCCTTCCAAATTCCCATGGAAACACGGCATTCTCTTATTCCCTAATTTGGAACCCCCCATAAGCGTTCCCAAAATCCCACCAAATTCCCATGGAATAACCATTTTAGTGTGTTGGGAATTTCCAATGCTCCACTTCCTCTCCCAAATTCCAATCAAACCCTAATGAAGTAATGACACTTTGCGTGTTGAGAATTTACAATCCGCCACTTCCCCTTCCAAATTCCCAACAAAACCATGGAATACGAGCAGTTCCATCATTGGCAATTTCAACTCCTCCAGTTCCTCTCCCAAATTTCCTCCAACCTCTAACGGAATAATGACATTCTGTGTGTGGGAAATTTAGAATCCTCCACTTCCCCTTCCAAATTCCCATAGAATAGCTGCATTCTGGGTTTATGGATTTTCAAAACATCCATACGTCCACTTAAACTCGCACGAAAACCTGGCAAAAACAGCATTCATGGTGTTGGGAATATGATATCCTCACGTTGCTCTATCCACTTTCCAGCAAAACCATGGAATGACAGCATTCTGGGCATTGGGAGTTCGGAATCCTCCAGTTCTCTTCCCAAATTCCAATGGAATAACAGCCTTCCAGGCATGGGGATATTGGAATCCTCTAGTTCCCTTCCAAAAAGCCCATGGAATAACGACATTCTGGGCATTGAGAAGTGAAAGTTTGCCAATTGCCTTCCCAAATCCCTAGGGAAGAAGACAATTCCGGCCGTCAGGTATTTGAAATCCTTCAGCTCCGCACCATAACCCCCATGGAATAACAGAATTCCAGGCGTTAGGAATTGAGCATCCTCCAGTTCCCCTTCGAATGTCCCATGGAATCCTGGCATTCTGGATGTCGGCACTTTAGAATCGCCCATACACTGTCCCAAATAGCCAAAAATTCACAAGGAATAACAGAATTCATGATATCAGGAATATATCATCCGCCAGCTCTCCGCACAATTTCCCACGCAATAACAGCATTCCGTGTGGTGGGAATCTTGACTCCTCCACTTACCCTCCCAAATCTGCATGGAATAATGGCATTCTGGGTGTTGGGAATTTTCAATCCCCCATAAACCCACCCCAAATCCCACCACATTCCCAAAGAAGAGCAACTTTCCAGATGTCAGGAATTTGGAATATCCCAGTTCCCCACCCAAATTCCTATGGAACAACAGCATTCCAAGTGACAGAAATCGAGAATCTTCCGGCAACGTGAAAAAATTGTCATGGAATAATGGGATTTCAGGTGTGAGGAATTGAGAATGCCCCGTACAGCCTCCCAGATTCCCACCACATTCCAATGGAATAACAACATGCCAGATTTCAGGAACTGAGAATCATCCTCTTCCACTCCCAAATTCCCATGGAAACACGGCATTCTCTTATTCCCTAATTTGGAACCCCCCATAAGCGTTCCCAAAATCCCACCAAATTCCCATGGAATAACCATTTTAGTGTGTTGGGAATTTCCAATGCTCCACTTCCTCTCCCAAATTCCAATCAAACCCTAATGAAGTAATGACACTTTGCGTGTTGAGAATTTACAATCCGCCACTTCCCCTTCCAAATTCCCAACAAAACCATGGAATACGAGCAGTTCCATCATTGGCAATTTCAACTCCTCCAGTTCCTCTCCCAAATTTACTCCAACCTCTAACGGAATAATGACATTCTCTGTGTGGGAAACTTAGAATCCTCCACTTCCCCTTCCAAATTCCCATCGAATAGCTGCATTCTGGGTTTATGGATTTTCAAAACATCCATACGTCCACTTAAACTCGCACGAAAACCTGGCAAAAACAGCATTCATGGTGTTGGGAATATGATATCCTCACGTTGCTCTATCCACTTTCCAGCAAAACCATGGAATGACAGCATTCTGGGCATTGGGAGTTCGGAATCCTCCACTTCTCTTCCCAAATGCCAATGGAATAACAGCCTTCCAGGCATGGGGATATTGGAATCCTCTAGTTCCCTTCCAAAAAGCCCATGGAATAACGACATTCTGGGCATTGAGAAGTGAAAGTTTGCCAATTGCCTTCCCAAATCCCTAGGGAAGAAGACAATTCCGGCTGTCAGGTATTTGAAATCCTTCAGCTCCGCACCATAACCCCCATGGAATAACAGAATTCCAGGCGTTAGGAATTGAGCATCCTCCAGTTCCCCTTCGAATTTCCCATGGAATCCTGGCATTCTGGATGTCGGCACTTTAGAATCGCCCATACACTGTCCCAAATAGCCAAAAATTCACAAGGAATAACAGAATTCATGATATCAGGAATATATCATCCGCCAGCTCTCCGCACAATTTCCCACGCAATAACAGCATTCCGTGTGGTGGGAATCTTGACTCCTCCACTTACCCTCCCAAATCTGCATGGAATCATGGCATTCTGGGTGTTGGGAATTTTCAATCCCCCATAAACCCACCCCAAATCCCACCACATTCCCAAAGAAGAGCAACTTTCCAGATGTCAGGAATTTGGAATATCCCAGTTCCCCACCCAAATTCCCATGGAACAACAGCATTCCAAGTGACAGAAATCGAGAATCTTCCGGCAACGTGAAAAAATTGTCATGGAATAATGGGATTTCAGGTGTGAGGAATTGAGAATGCCCCGTACAGCCTCCCAGATTCCCACCACATTCCAATGGAATAACAACATGCCAGATTTCAGGAACTGAGAATCATCCTCTTCCACTCCCAAATTCCCATGGAAACACGGCATTCTCTTATTCCCTAATTTGGAACCCCCCATAAGCGTTCCCAAAATCCCACCAAATTCCCATGGAATAACCATTTTAGTGTGTTGGGAATTTCCAATGCTCCACTTCCTCTCCCAAATTCCAATCAAACCCTAATGAAGTAATGACACTTTGCGTGTTGAGAATTTACAATCCGCCACTTCCCCTTCCAAATTCCCAACAAAACCATGGAATACGAGCAGTTCCATCATTGGCAATTTCAACTCCTCCAGTTCCTCTCCCAAATTTACTCCAACCTCTAACGGAATAATGACATTCTCTGTGTGGGAAACTTAGAATCCTCCACTTCCCCTTCCAAATTCCCATCGAATAGCTGCATTCTGGGTTTATGGATTTTCAAAACATCCATACGTCCACTTAAACTCGCACGAAAACCTGGCAAAAACAGCATTCATGGTGTTGGGAATATGATATCCTCACGTTGCTCTATCCACTTTCCAGCAAAACCATGGAATGACAGCATTCTGGGCATTGGGAGTTCGGAATCCTCCACTTCTCTTCCCAAATGCCAATGGAATAACAGCCTTCCAGGCATGGGGATATTGGAATCCTCTAGTTCCCTTCCAAAAAGCCCATGGAATAACGACATTCTGGGCATTGAGAAGTGAAAGTTTGCCAATTGCCTTCCCAAATCCCTAGGGAAGAAGACAATTCCGGCTGTCAGGTATTTGAAATCCTTCAGCTCCGCACCATAACCCCCATGGAATAACAGAATTCCAGGCGTTAGGAATTGAGCATCCTCCAGTTCCCCTTCGAATTTCCCATGGAATCCTGGCATTCTGGATGTCGGCACTTTAGAATCGCCCATACACTGTCCCAAATAGCCAAAAATTCACAAGGAATAACAGAATTCATGATATCAGGAATATATCATCCGCCAGCTCTCCGCACAATTTCCCACGCAATAACAGCATTCCGTGTGGTGGGAATCTTGACTCCTCCACTTACCCTCCCAAATCTGCATGGAATCATGGCATTCTGGGTGTTGGGAATTTTCAATCCCCCATAAACCCACCCCAAATCCCACCACATTCCCAAAGAAGAGCAACTTTCCAGATGTCAGGAATTTGGAATATCCCAGTTCCCCACCCAAATTCCCATGGAACAACAGCATTCCAAGTGACAGAAATCGAGAATCTTCCGGCAACGTGAAAAAATTGTCATGGAATAATGGGATTTCAGGTGTGAGGAATTGAGAATGCCCCGTACAGCCTCCCAGATTCCCACCACATTCCCATGGAATAACAACATTCCAGATTTCAGGAACTGAGAATCATCCTCTTCCCCTCCCAAATTCCCATGGAAACACGGCATTCTCTTATTCCCTAATTTGGAACCCCCCATAAGCGTTCCCAAAATCCCACCAAATTCCCATGGAATAACCATTTTAGTGTGTTGGGAATTTCCAATGCTCCACTTCCTCTCCCAAATTCCAATCAAACCCTAATGAAGTAATGACACTTTGCGTGTTGAGAATTTACAATCCGCCACTTCCCCTTCCAAATTCCCAACAAAACCATGGAATACGAGCAGTTCCATCATTGGCAATTTCAACTCCTCCAGTTCCTCTCCCAAATTTCCTCCAACCTCTAACGGAATAATGACATTCTGTGTGTGGGAAATTTAGAATCCTCCACTTCCCCTTCCAAATTCCCATCGAATAGCTGCATTCTGGGTTTATGGATTTTCAAAACATCCATACGTCCACTTAAACTCGCACGAAAACCTCGCAAAAACAGCATTCATGGTGTTGGGAATATGATATCCTCCAGTTGCTCTATCCACTTTCCAGCAAAACCATGGAATGACAGCATTCTGGGCATTGGGAGTTCGGAATCCTCCAGTTCTCTTCCCAAATTCCAATGGAATAACAGCCTTCCAGGCATGGGGATATTGGAATCCTCTAGTTCCCTTCCAAAAAGCCCATGGAAGAACGACATTCTGGGCATTGAGAAGTGAAAGTTTGCCAATTGCCTTCCCAAATCCCTAGGGAAGAAGACAATTCGGGCTGTCAGGTATTTGAAATCCTTCAGCTCCGCACCATAACCCCCATGGAATAACAGAATTCCAGGCGTTAGGAATTGAGCATCCTCCAGTTCCCCTTCGAATTTCCCATGGAATCCTGGCATTCTGGATGTCGGCACTTTAGAATCGCCCATACACTGTCCCAAATAGCCAAAAATTCACAAGGAATAACAGAATTCATGATCTCAGGAATATATCATCCGCCAGCTCTCCGCACAATTTCCCACGCAATAACAGCATTCCGTGTGGTGGGAATCTTGACTCCTCCACTTACCCTCCCAAATCTGCATGGAATAATGGCATTCTGGGTGTTGGGAATTTTCAATCCCCCATAAACCCACCCCAAATCCCACCACATTCCCAAAGAAGAGCAACTTTCCAGATGTCAGGAATTTGGAATATCCCAGTTCCCCACCCAAATTCCCATGGAACAACAGCATTCCAAGTGACAGAAATCGAGAATCTTCCGGCAACGTGAAAAAATTGCCATGGAATAATGGGATTCCAGGTGTGAGGAATTGAGAATGCCCCGTACAGCCTCCCAGATTCCCACCACATTCCCATGGAATAACAACATGCCAGATTTCAGGAACTGAGAATCATCCTCTTCCCCTCCCAAATTCCCATGGAAACACGGCATTCTCTTATTCCCTAATTTGGAACCCCCCATAAGCGTTCCCAAAATCCCACCAAATTCCCATGGAATAACCATTTTAGTGTGTTGGGAATTTCCAATGCTCCACTTCCTCTCCCAAATTCCAATCAAACCCTAATGAAGTAATGACACTTTGCGTGTTGAGAATTTACAATCCGCCACTTCCCCTTCCAAATTCCCAACAAAACCATGGAATACGAGCAGTTCCATCATTGGCAATTTCAACTCCTCCAGTTCCTCTCCCAAATTTCCTCCAACCTCTAACGGAATAATGACATTCTGTGTGTGGGAAATTTAGAATCCTCCACTTCCCCTTCCAAATTCCCATCGAATAGCTGCATTCTGGGTTTATGGATTTTCAAAACATCCATACGTCCACTTAAACTCGCACGAAAACCTCGCAAAAACAGCATTCATGGTGTTGGGAATATGATATCCTCCAGTTGCTCTATCCACTTTCCAGCAAAACCATGGAATGACAGCATTCTGGGCATTGGGAGTTCGGAATCCTCCACTTCTCTTCCCAAATTCCAATGGAATAACAGCCTTCCAGGCATGGGGATATTGGAATCCTCTAGTTCCCTTCCAAAAAGCCCATGGAAGAACGACATTCTGGGCATTGAGAAGTGAAAGTTTGCCAATTGCCTTCCCAAATCCCTAGGGAAGAAGACAATTCGGGCTGTCAGGTATTTGAAATCCTTCAGCTCCGCACCATAACCCCCATGGAATAACAGAATTCCAGGCGTTAGGAATTGAGCATCCTCCAGTTCCCCTTCGAATTTCCCATGGAATCCTGGCATTCTGGATGTCGGCACTTTAGAATCGCCCATACACTGTCCCAAATAGCCAAAAATTCACAAGGAATAACAGAATTCATGATATCAGGAATATATCATCCGCCAGCTCTCCGCACAATTTCCCACGCAATAACAGCATTCCGTGAGGTGGGAATCTTGACTCCTCCACTTACCCTCCCAAATCTGCATGGAATAATGGCATTCTGGGTGTTGGGAATTTTCAATCCCCCATAAACCCACCCCAAATCCCACCACATTCCCAAAGAAGAGCAACTTTCCAGATGTCAGGAATTTGGAATATCCCAGTTCCCCACCCAAATTCCCATGGAACAACAGCATTCCAAGTGACAGAAATCGAGAATCTTCCGGCAACGTGAAAAAATTGTCATGGAATAATGGGATTTCAGGTGTGAGGAATTGAGAATGCCCCGTACAGCCTCCCAGATTCCCACCACATTCCCATGGAATAACAACATTCCAGATTTCAGGAACTGAGAATCATCCTCTTCCCCTCCCAAATTCCCATGGAAACACGGCATTCTCTTATTCCCTAATTTGGAACCCCCCATAAGCGTTCCCAAAATCCCACCAAATTCCCATGGAATAACCATTTTAGTGTGTTGGGAATTTCCAATGCTCCACTTCCTCTCCCAAATTCCAATCAAACCCTAATGAAGTAATGACACTTTGCGTGTTGAGAATTTACAATCCGCCACTTCCCCTTCCAAATTCCCAACAAAACCATGGAATACGAGCAGTTCCATCATTGGCAATTTCAACTCCTCCAGTTCCTCTCCCAAATTTACTCCAACCTCAAAAGGAATAATGACATTCTGTGTGTGGGAAACTTAGAATCCTCCACTTCCCCTTCCAAATTCCCATGGAAACACGGCATTCTCTTATTCCCTAATTTGGAACCCCCCATAAGCGTTCCCAAAATCCCACCAAATTCCCATGGAATAACCATTTTAGTGTGTTGGGAATTTCCAATGCTCCACTTCCTCTCCCAAATTCCAATCAAACCCTAATGAAGTAATGACACTTTGCGTGTTGAGAATTTACAATCCGCCACTTCCCCTTCCAAATTCCCAACAAAACCATGGAATACGAGCAGTTCCATCATTGGCAATTTCAACTCCTCCAGTTCCTCTCCCAAATTTCCTCCAACCTCTAACGGAATAATGACATTCTGTGTGTGGGAAATTTAGAATCCTCCACTTCCCCTTCCAAATTCCCATCGAATAGCTGCATTCTGGGTTTATGGATTTTCAAAACATCCATACGTCCACTTAAACTCGCACGAAAACCTCGCAAAAACAGCATTCATGGTGTTGGGAATATGATATCCTCACGTTGCTCTATCCACTTTCCAGCAAAACCATGGAATGACAGCATTCTGGGCATTGGGAGTTCGGAATCCTCCAGTTCTCTTCCCTAATTCCAATGGAATGACAGCCTTCCAGGCATGGGGATATTGGAATCCTCTAGTTCCCTTCCAAAAAGCCCATGGAATAACGACGTTCTGGGCATTGAGAAGTGAAAGTTTGCCAATTGCCTTCCCAAATCCCTAGGGAAGAAGACAATTCGGGCTGTCAGGTATTTGAAATCCTTCAGCTCCGCACCATAACCCCCATGGAATAACAGAATTCCAGGCGTTAGGAATTGAGCATCCTCCAGTTCCCCTTCGAATTTCCCATGGAATCCTGGCATTCTGGATGTCGGCACTTTAGAATCGCCCATACACTGTCCCAAATAGCCAAAAATTCACAAGGAATAACAGAATTCATGATATCAGGAATATATCATCCGCCAGCTCTCCGCACAATTTCCCACGCAATAACAGCATTCTGTGTGGTGGGAATCTTGACTCCTCCACTTACCCTCCCAAATCTGCATGGAATCATGGCATTCTGGGTGTTGGGAATTTTCAATCCCCCATAAACCCACCCCAAATCCCACCACATTCCCAAAGAAGAGCAACTTTCCAGATGTCAGGAATTTGGAATATCCCAGTTCCCCACCCAAATTCCCATGGAACAACAGCATTCCAAGTGACAGAAATCGAGAATCTTCCGGCAACGTGAAAAAATTGCCATGGAATAATGGGATTCCAGGTGTGAGGAATTGAGAATGCCCCGTACAGCCTCCCAGATTCCCACCACATTCCCATGGAATAACAACATGCCAGATTTCAGGAACTGAGAATCATCCTCTTCCCCTCCCAAATTCCCATGGAAACACGGCATTCTCTTATTCCCTAATTTGGAACCCCCCATAAGCGTTCCCAAAATCCCACCAAATTCCCATGGAATAACCATTTTAGTGTGTTGGGAATTTCCAATGCTCCACTTCCTCTCCCAAATTCCAATCAAACCCTAATGAAGTAATGACACTTTGCGTGTTGAGAATTTACAATCCGCCACTTCCCCTTCCAAATTCCCAACAAAACCATGCAATACGAGCAGTTCCATCATTGGCAATTTCAACTCCTCCAGTTCCTCTCCCAAATTTCCTCCAACCTCTAACGGAATAATGACATTCCGTGTGTGGGAAATTTAGAATCCTCCACTTCCCCTTCCAAATTCCCATAGAACAGCTGCATTCTGGGTTTATGGATTTTCAAAACATCCATACGTCCACTTAAACTCGCACGAAAACCTGGCAAAAACAGCATTCATGGTGTTGGGAATATGATATCCTCACGTTGCTCTATCCACTTTCCAGCAAAACCATGGAATGACAGCATTCTGGGCATTCGGAGTTCGGAATCCTCCACTTCTCTTCCCAAATTCCAATGGAATAACAGCCTTCCAGGCATGGGGATATTGGAATCCTCTAGTTCCCTTCCAAAAAGCCCATGGAATAACGACATTCTGGGCATTGAGAAGTGAAAGTTTGCCAATTGCCTTCCCAAATCCCTAGGGAAGAAGACAATTCCGGCTGTCAGGTATTTGAAATCCTTCAGCTCCGCACCATAACCCCCATGGAATAACAGAATTCCAGGCGTTAGGAATTGAGCATCCTCCAGTTCCCCTTCGAATTTCCCATGGAATCCTGGCATTCTGGATGTCGGCACTTTAGAATCGCCCATACACTGTCCCAAATAGCCAAAAATTCACAAGGAATAACAGAATTCATGATCTCAGGAATATATCATCCGCCAGCTCTCCGCACAATTTCCCACGCAATAACAGCATTCCGTGAGGTGGGAATCTTGACTCCTCCACTTACCCTCCCAAATCTGCATGGAATCATGGCATTCTGGGTGTTGGGAATTTTCAATCCCCCATAAACCCACCCCAAATCCCACCACATTCCCAAAGAAGAGCAACTTTCCAGATGTCAGGAATTTGGAATATCCCAGTTCCCCACCCAAATTCCCATGGAACAACAGCATTCCAAGTGACAGAAATCGAGAATCTTCCGGCAACGTGAAAAAATTGCCATGGAATAATGGGATTCCAGGTGTGAGGAATTGAGAATGTCCCGTACAGCCTCCCAGATTCCCACCACATTCCCATGGAATAACAACATGCCAGATTTCAGGAACTGAGAATCATCCTCTTCCCCTCCCAAATTCCCATGGAAACACGGCATTCTCTTATTCCCTAATTTGGAACCCCCCCATAAGCGTCCCCAAAATCCCACCAAATTCCCATGGAATAACCATTTTAGTGTGTTGGGAATTTCCAATGCTCCTCTTCCTCTCCCAAATTCCAATCAAACCCTAATGAAGTAATGACACTTTGCGTGTTGAGAATTTACAATCCGCCACTTCCCCTTCCAAATTCCCAACAAAACCATGGAATACGAGCAGTTCCATCATTGGCAATTTCAACTCCTCCAGTTCCTCTCCCAAATTTCCTCCAACCTCTAACGGAATAATGACATTCCGTGTGTGGGAAATTTAGAATCCTCCACTTCCCCTTTCAAATTCCCATAGAACAGCTGCATTCTGGGTTTATGGATTTTCCAAACATCCATACGTCCACTTAAACTCGCACGAAAACCTGGCAAAAACAGCATTCATGGTGTTGGGAATATGATATCCTCACGTTGCTCTATCCACTTTCCAGCAAAACCATGGAATGACAGCATTCTGGGCATTGGGAGTTTGGAATCCTCCAGTTCTCTTCCCTAATTCCAATGGAATAACAGCCTTCCAGGCATGGGGATATTGGAATCCTCTAGTTCCCTTCCAAAAAGCCCATGGAAGAACGACATTCTGGGCATTGAGAAGTGAAAGTTTGCCAATTGCCTTCCCAAATCCCTAGGGAAGAAGACAATTCGGGCTGTCAGGTATTTGAAATCCTTCAGCTCCGCACCATAACCCCCATGGAATAACAGAATTCCAGGCGTTAGGAATTGAGCATCCTCCAGTTCCCCTTCGAATTTCCCATGGAATCCTGGCATTCTGGATGTCGGCACTTTAGAATCGCCCATACACTGTCCCAAATAGCCAAAAATTCACAAGGAATAACAGAATTCATGATATCAGGAATATATCATCCGCCAGCTCTCCGCACAATTTCCCACGCAATAACAGCATTCCGTGTGGTGGGAATCTTGACTCCTCCACTTACCCTCCCAAATCTGCATGGAATAATGGCATTCTGGGTGTTGGGAATTTTCAATCCCCCATAAACCCACCCCAAATCCCACCACATTCCCAAAGAAGAGCAACTTTCCAGATGTCAGGAATTTGGAATATCCCAGTTCCCCACCCAAATTCCTATGGAACAACAGCATTCCAAGTGACAGAAATCGAGAATCTTCCGGCAACGTGAAAAAATTGTCATGGAATAATGGGATTTCAGGTGTGAGGAATTGAGAATGCCCCGTACAGCCTCCCAGATTCCCACCACATTCCAATGGAATAACAACATGCCAGATTTCAGGAACTGAGAATCATCCTCTTCCCCTCCCAAATTCCCATGGAAACACGGCATTCTCTTATTCCCTAATTTGGAACCCCCCATAAGCGTTCCCAAAATCCCACCAAATTCCCATGGAATAACCATTTTAGTGTGTTGGGAATTTCCAATGCTCCACTTCCTCTCCCAAATTCCAATCAAACCCTAATGAAGTAATGACACTTTGCGTGTTGAGAATTTACAATCCGCCACTTCCCCTTCCAAATTCCCAACAAAACCATGGAATACGAGCAGTTCCATCATTGGCAATTTCAACTCCTCCAGTTCCTCTCCCAAATTTCCTCCAACCTCTAACGGAATAATGACATTCCGTGTGTGGGAAATTTAGAATCCTCCACTTCCCCTTCCAAATTCCCATAGAACAGCTGCATTCTGGGTTTATGGATTTTCAAAACATCCATACGTCCACTTAAACTCGCACGAAAACCTGGCAAAAACAGCATTCATGGTGTTGGGAATATGATATCCTCACGTTGCTCTATCCACTTTCCAGCAAAACCATGGAATGACAGCATTCTGGGCATTGGGAGTTCGGAATCCTCCACTTCTCTTCCCAAATTCCAATGGAATAACAGCCTTCCAGGCATGGGGATATTGGAATCCTCTAGTTCCCTTCCAAAAAGCCCATGGAATAACGACATTCTGGGCATTGAGAAGTGAAAGTTTGCCAATTGCCTTCCCAAATCCCTAGGGAAGAAGACAATTCCGGCTGTCAGGTATTTGAAATCCTTCAGCTCCGCACCATAACCCCCATGGAATAACAGAATTCCAGGCGTTAGGAATTGAGCATCCTCCAGTTCCCCTTCGAATTTCCCATGGAATCCTGGCATTCTGGATGTCGGCACTTTAGAATCGCCCATACACTGTCCCAAATAGCCAAAAATTCACAAGGAATAACAGAATTCATGATATCAGGAATATATCATCCGCCAGCTCTCCGCACAATTTCCCACGCAATAACAGCATTCCGTGAGGTGGGAATCTTGACTCCTCCACTTACCCTCCCAAATCTGCATGGAATCATGGCATTCTGGGTGTTGGGAATTTTCAATCCCCCATAAACCCACCCCAAATCCCACCACATTCCCAAAGAAGAGCAACTTTCCAGATGTCAGGAATTTGGAATATCCCAGTTCCCCACCCAAATTCCTAGGGAACAACAGCATTCCAAGTGACAGAAATCGAGAATCTTCCGGCAACGTGAAAAAATTGTCATGGAATAATGGGATTTCAGGTGTGAGGAATTGAGAATGTCCCGTACAGCCTCCCAGATTCCCACCACATTCCCATGGAATAACAACATTCCAGATTTCAGGAACTGAGAATCATCCTCTTCCCCTCCCAAATTCCCATGGAAACACGGCATTCTCTTATTCCCTAATTTGGAACCCCCCATAAGCGTTCCCAAAATCCCACCAAATTCCCATGGAATAACCATTTTAGTGTGTTGGGAATTTCCAATGCTCCACTTCCTCTCCCAAATTCCAATCAAACCCTAATGAAGTAATGACACTTTGCGTGTTGAGAATTTACAATCCGCCACTTCCCCTTCCAAATTCCCAACAAAACCATGGAATACGAGCAGTTCCATCATTGGCAATTTCAACTCCTCCAGTTCCTCTCCCAAATTTACTCCAACCTCAAAAGGAATAATGACATTCTGTGTGTGGGAAACTTAGAATCCTCCACTTCCCCTTCCAAATTCCCATGGAAACACGGCATTCTCTTATTCCCTAATTTGGAACCCCCCATAAGCGTTCCCAAAATCCCACCAAATTCCCATGGAATAACCATTTTAGTGTGTTGGGAATTTCCAATGCTCCACTTCCTCTCCCAAATTCCAATCAAACCCTAATGAAGTAATGACACTTTGCGTGTTGAGAATTTACAATCCGCCACTTCCCCTTCCAAATTCCCAACAAAACCATGGAATACGAGCAGTTCCATCATTGGCAATTTCAACTCCTCCAGTTCCTCTCCCAAATTTCCTCCAACCTCTAACGGAATAATGACATTCTGTGTGTGGGAAATTTAGAATCCTCCACTTCCCCTTCCAAATTCCCATCGAATAGCTGCATTCTGGGTTTATGGATTTTCAAAACATCCATACGTCCACTTAAACTCGCACGAAAACCTCGCAAAAACAGCATTCATGGTGTTGGGAATATGATATCCTCACGTTGCTCTATCCACTTTCCAGCAAAACCATGGAATGACAGCATTCTGGGCATTGGGAGTTCGGAATCCTCCACTTCTCTTCCCTAATTCCAATGGAATGACAGCCTTCCAGGCATGGGGATATTGGAATCCTCTAGTTCCCTTCCAAAAAGCCCATGGAATAACGACGTTCTGGGCATTGAGAAGTGAAAGTTTGCCAATTGCCTTCCCAAATCCCTAGGGAAGAAGACAATTCGGGCTGTCAGGTATTTGAAATCCTTCAGCTCCGCACCATAACCCCCATGGAATAACAGAATTCCAGGCGTTAGGAATTGAGCATCCTCCAGTTCCCCTTCGAATTTCCCATGGAATCCTGGCATTCTGGATGTCGGCACTTTAGAATCGCCCATACACTGTCCCAAATAGCCAAAAATTCACAAGGAATAACAGAATTCATGATATCAGGAATATATCATCCGCCAGCTCTCCGCACAATTTCCCACGCAATAACAGCATTCTGTGTGGTGGGAATCTTGACTCCTCCACTTACCCTCCCAAATCTGCATGGAATCATGGCATTCTGGGTGTTGGGAATTTTCAATCCCCCATAAACCCACCCCAAATCCCACCACATTCCCAAAGAAGAGCAACTTTCCAGATGTCAGGAATTTGGAATATCCCAGTTCCCCACCCAAATTCCCATGGAACAACAGCATTCCAAGTGACAGAAATCGAGAATCTTCCGGCAACGTGAAAAAATTGCCATGGAATAATGGGATTCCAGGTGTGAGGAATTGAGAATGCCCCGTACAGCCTCCCAGATTCCCACCACATTCCCATGGAATAACAACATGCCAGATTTCAGGAACTGAGAATCATCCTCTTCCCCTCCCAAATTCCCATGGAAACACGGCATTCTCTTATTCCCTAATTTGGAACCCCCCATAAGCGTTCCCAAAATCCCACCAAATTCCCATGGAATAACCATTTTAGTGTGTTGGGAATTTCCAATGCTCCACTTCCTCTCCCAAATTCCAATCAAACCCTAATGAAGTAATGACACTTTGCGTGTTGAGAATTTACAATCCGCCACTTCCCCTTCCAAATTCCCAACAAAACCATGCAATACGAGCAGTTCCATCATTGGCAATTTCAACTCCTCCAGTTCCTCTCCCAAATTTCCTCCAACCTCTAACGGAATAATGACATTCCGTGTGTGGGAAATTTAGAATCCTCCACTTCCCCTTCCAAATTCCCATAGAACAGCTGCATTCTGGGTTTATGGATTTTCAAAACATCCATACGTCCACTTAAACTCGCACGAAAACCTGGCAAAAACAGCATTCATGGTGTTGGGAATATGATATCCTCACGTTGCTCTATCCACTTTCCAGCAAAACCATGGAATGACAGCATTCTGGGCATTCGGAGTTCGGAATCCTCCACTTCTCTTCCCAAATTCCAATGGAATAACAGCCTTCCAGGCATGGGGATATTGGAATCCTCTAGTTCCCTTCCAAAAAGCCCATGGAATAACGACATTCTGGGCATTGAGAAGTGAAAGTTTGCCAATTGCCTTCCCAAATCCCTAGGGAAGAAGACAATTCCGGCTGTCAGGTATTTGAAATCCTTCAGCTCCGCACCATAACCCCCATGGAATAACAGAATTCCAGGCGTTAGGAATTGAGCATCCTCCAGTTCCCCTTCGAATTTCCCATGGAATCCTGGCATTCTGGATGTCGGCACTTTAGAATCGCCCATACACTGTCCCAAATAGCCAAAAATTCACAAGGAATAACAGAATTCATGATCTCAGGAATATATCATCCGCCAGCTCTCCGCACAATTTCCCACGCAATAACAGCATTCCGTGAGGTGGGAATCTTGACTCCTCCACTTACCCTCCCAAATCTGCATGGAATCATGGCATTCTGGGTGTTGGGAATTTTCAATCCCCCATAAACCCACCCCAAATCCCACCACATTCCCAAAGAAGAGCAACTTTCCAGATGTCAGGAATTTGGAATATCCCAGTTCCCCACCCAAATTCCTATGGAACAACAGCATTCCAAGTGACAGAAATCGAGAATCTTCCGGCAACGTGAAAAAATTGTCATGGAATAATGGGATTTCAGGTGTGAGGAATTGAGAATGCCCCGTACAGCCTCCCAGATTCCCACCACATTCCAATGGAATAACAACATGCCAGATTTCAGGAACTGAGAATCATCCTCTTCCCCTCCCAAATTCCCATGGAAACACGGCATTCTCTTATTCCCTAATTTGGAACCCCCCATAAGCGTTCCCAAAATCCCACCAAATTCCCATGGAATAACCATTTTAGTGTGTTGGGAATTTCCAATGCTCCACTTCCTCTCCCAAATTCCAATCAAACCCTAATGAAGTAATGACACTTTGCGTGTTGAGAATTTACAATCCGCCACTTCCCCTTCCAAATTCCCAACAAAACCATGGAATACGAGCAGTTCCATCATTGGCAATTTCAACTCCTCCAGTTCCTCTCCCAAATTTCCTCCAACCTCTAACGGAATAATGACATTCCGTGTGTGGGAAATTTAGAATCCTCCACTTCCCCTTCCAAATTCCCATAGAACAGCTGCATTCTGGGTTTATGGATTTTCAAAACATCCATACGTCCACTTAAACTCGCACGAAAACCTGGCAAAAACAGCATTCATGGTGTTGGGAATATGATATCCTCACGTTGCTCTATCCACTTTCCAGCAAAACCATGGAATGACAGCATTCTGGGCATTGGGAGTTCGGAATCCTCCACTTCTCTTCCCAAATTCCAATGGAATAACAGCCTTCCAGGCATGGGGATATTGGAATCCTCTAGTTCCCTTCCAAAAAGCCCATGGAATAACGACATTCTGGGCATTGAGAAGTGAAAGTTTGCCAATTGCCTTCCCAAATCCCTAGGGAAGAAGACAATTCCGGCTGTCAGGTATTTGAAATCCTTCAGCTCCGCACCATAACCCCCATGGAATAACAGAATTCCAGGCGTTAGGAATTGAGCATCCTCCAGTTCCCCTTCGAATTTCCCATGGAATCCTGGCATTCTGGATGTCGGCACTTTAGAATCGCCCATACACTGTCCCAAATAGCCAAAAATTCACAAGGAATAACAGAATTCATGATCTCAGGAATATATCATCCGCCAGCTCTCCGCACAATTTCCCACGCAATAACAGCATTCCGTGAGGTGGGAATCTTGACTCCTCCACTTACCCTCCCAAATCTGCATGGAATAATGGCATTCTGGGTGTTGGGAATTTTCAATCCCCCATAAACCCACCCCAAATCCCACCACATTCCCAAAGAAGAGCAACTTTCCAGATGTCAGGAATTTGGAATATCCCAGTTCCCCACCCAAATTCCCATGGAACAACAGCATTCCAAGTGACAGAAATCGAGAATCTTCCGGCAACGTGAAAAAATTGTCATGGAATAATGGGATTTCAGGTGTGAGGAATTGAGAATGTCCCGTACAGCCTCCCAGATTCCCACCACATTCCCATGGAATAACAACATGCCAGATTTCAGGAACTGAGAATCATCCTCTTCCCCTCCCAAATTCCCATGGAAACACGGCATTCTCTTATTCCCTAATTTGGAACCCCCCATAAGCGTTCCCAAAATCCCACCAAATTCCCATGGAATAACCATTTTAGTGTGTTGGGAATTTCCAATGCTCCACTTCCTCTCCCAAATTCCAATCAAACCCTAATGAAGTAATGACACTTTGCGTGTTGAGAATTTACAATCCGCCACTTCCCCTTCCAACTTCCCAACAAAACCATGGAATACGAGCAGTTCCATCATTGGCAATTTCAACTCCTCCAGTTCCTCTCCCAAATTTCCTCCAACCTCAAAAGGAATAATGACATTCTGTGTGTGGGAAACTTAGAATCCTCCACTTCCCCTTCCAAATTCCCATGGAAACACGGCATTCTCTTATTCCCTAATTTGGAACCCCCCATAAGCGTTCCCAAAATCCCACCAAATTCCCATGGAATAACCATTTTAGTGTGTTGGGAATTTCCAATGCTCCACTTCCTCTCCCAAATTCCAATCAAACCCTAATGAAGTAATGACACTTTGCGTGTTGAGAATTTAGAATCCGCCACTTCTCCTTCCAAATTCCCAATAAAACCATGGAATACGAGAACTTCCATCATTGGCAATTTCAACTCCTCCAGTTCCTCTCCCAAATTTCCTCCAACCTCTAACGGAATAATGACATTCTGTGTGTGGGAAACTTAGAATCCTCCACTTCCCCTTCCAAATTCCCATGGAAACACGGCATTCTCTTATTCCCTAATTTGGAACCCCCCATAAGCGTTCCCAAAATCCCACCAAATTCCCATGGAATAACCATTTTAGTGTGTTGGGAATTTCCAATGCTCCACTTCCTCTCCCAAATTCCAATCAAACCCTAATGAAGTAATGACACTTTGCGTGTTGAGAATTTACAATCCGCCACTTCCCCTTCCAACTTCCCAACAAAACCATGGAATACGAGCAGTTCCATCATTGGCAATTTCAACTCCTCCAGTTCCTCTCCCAAATTTCCTCCAACCTCTAACGGAATAATGACATTCTGTGTGTGGGAAATTTAGAATCCTCCACTTCCCCTTCCAAATTCCCATCGAATAGCTGCATTCTGGGTTTATGGATTTTCAAAACATCCATACGTCCACTTAAACTCGCACGCAAACCTCGCAAAAACAGCATTCATGGTGTTGGGAATATGATATCCTCACGTTGCTCTATCCACTTTCCAGCAAAACCATGGAATGACAGCATTCTGGGCATTGGGAGTTCGGAATCCTCCAGTTCTCTTCCCAAATTCCAATGGAATAACAGCCTTCCAGGCATGGGGATATTGGAATCCTCTAGTTCCCTTCCAAAAAGCCCATGGAATAACGACATTCTGGGCATTGAGATGTGAAAGTTTGCCAATTGCCTTCCCAAATTCCTAGGGAAGAAGACAATTCCGGCTGTCAGGTATTTGAAATCCTTCAGCTCCGCACCATAACCCCCATGGAATAACAGAATTCCAGGCGTTAGGAATTGAGCATCCTCCAGTTCCCCTTCGAATTTCCCATGGAATCCTGGCATTCTGGATGTCGGCACTTTAGAATCGCCCATACACTGTCCCAAATAGCCAAAAATTCACAAGGAATAACAGAATTCATGATATCAGGAATATATCATCCGCCAGCTCTCCGCACAATTTCCCACGCAATAACAGCATTCCGTGTGGTGGGAATCTTGACTCCTCCACTTACCCTCCCAAATCTGCATGGAATCATGGCATTCTGGGTGTTGGGAATTTTCAATCCCCCATAAACCCACCCCAAATCCCACCACATTCCCAAAGAAGAGCAACTTTCCAGATGTCAGGAATTTGGAATATCCCAGTTCCCCACCCAAATTCCTCTGGAACAACAGCATTCCAAGTGACAGAAATCGAGAATCTTCCGGCAACGTGAAAAAATTGTCATGGAATAATGGGATTTCAGGTGTGAGGAATTGAGAATGTCCCGTACAGCCTCCCAGATTCCCACCACATTCCCATGGAATAACAACATTCCAGATTTCAGGAACTGAGAATCATCCTCTTCCCCTTCCAAATTCCCATGGAAACACGGCATTCTCTTATTCCCTAATTTGGAACCCCCCATAAGCGTTCCCAAAATCCCACCAAATTCCCATGGAATAACCATTTTAGTGTGTTGGGAATTTCCAATGCTCCACTTCCTCTCCCAAATTCCAATCAAACCCTAATGAAGTAATGACACTTTGCGTGTTGAGAATTTACAATCTGCCACTTCCCCTTCCAAATTCCCAACAAAACCATGGAATACGAGCAGTTCCATCATTGGCAATTTCAACTCCTCCACATCGTCTCCCAAATTTCCTCCAACCTCTAACAGAATAATGACATTCTGTGTGTGGGAAACTTAGAATCCTCCACTTCCCCTTCCAAATTCCCATGGAAACACGGCATTCTCTTATTCCCTAATTTGGAACCCCCCATAAGCGTTCCCAAAATCCCACCAAATTCCCATGGAATAACCATTTTAGTGTGTTGGGAATTTCCAATGCTCCACTTCCTCTCCCAAATTCCAATCAAACCCTAATGAAGTAATGACACTTTGCGTGTTGAGAATTTACAATCTGCCACTTCCCCTTCCAAATTCCCAACAAAACCGTGGAATACGAGCAGTTCCATCATTGGCAATTTCAACTCCTCCAGTTCCTCTCCCAAATTTCCTCCAACCTCTAACGGAATAATGATATTCCGTGTGTGGGAAATTTAGAATCCTCCACTTCCCCTTCCAAATTCCCATAGAACAGCTGCATTCTGGGTTTATGGATTTTCAAAACATCCATACGTCCACTTAAACTCGCACGAAAACCTGGCAAAAACAGCATTCATGGTGTTGGGAATATGATATCCTCACGTTGCTCTATCCACTTTCCAGCAAAACCATGGAATGACAGCATTCTGGGCATTGGGAGTTCGGAATCCTCCACTTCTCTTCCCAAATTCCAATGGAATAACAGCCTTCCAGGCATGGGGATATTGGAATCCTCTAGTTCCCTTCCAAAAAGCCCATGGAATAACGACATTCTGGGCATTGAGAAGTGAAAGTTTGCCAATTGCCTTCCCAAATCCCTAGGGAAGAAGACAATTCCGGCTGTCAGGTATTTGAAATCCTTCAGCTCCGCACCATAACCCCCATGGAATAACAGAATTCCAGGCGTTAGGAATTGAGCATCCTCCAGTTCCCCTTCGAATTTCCCATGGAATCCTGGCATTCTGGATGTCGGCACTTTAGAATCGCCCATACACTGTCCCAAATAGCCAAAAATTCACAAGGAATAACAGAATTCATGATATCAGGAATATATCATCCGCCAGCTCTCCGCACAATTTCCCACGCAATAACAGCATTCCGTGTGGTGGGAATCTTGACTCCTCCACTTACCCTCCCAAATCTGCATGGAATAATGGCATTCTGGGTGTCGGGAATTTTCAATCCCCCATAAACCCACCCCAAATCCCACCACATTCCCAAAGAAGAGCAACTTTCCAGATGTCAGGAATTTGGAATATCCCAGTTCCCCACCCAAATTCCTAGGGAACAACAGCATTCCAAGTGACAGAAATCGAGAATCTTCCGGCAACGTGAAAAAATTGTCATGGAATAATGGGATTTCAGGTGTGAGGAATTGAGAATGTCCCGTACAGCCTCCCAGATTCCCACCACATTCCAATGGAATAACAACATTCCAGATTTCAGGAACTGAGAATCATCCTCTTCCCCTCCCAAATTCCCATGGAAACACGGCATTCTCTTATTCCCTAATTTGGAACCCCCCATAAGCATTCCCAAAATCCCACCAAATTCCCATGGAATAACCATTTTAGTGTGTTGGGAATTTCCAATGCTCCACTTCCTCTCCCAAATTCCAATCAAACCCTAATGAAGTAATGACACTTTGCGTGTTGAGAATTTACAATCCGCCACTTCCCCTTCCAAATTCCCAACAAAACCATGGAATACGAGCAGTTCCATCATTGGCAATTTCAACTCCTCCAGTTCCTCTCCCAAATTTCCTCCAACCTCAAAAGGAATAATGACATTCTGTGTGTGGGAAACTTAGAATCCTCCACTTCCCCTTCCAAATTCCCATGGAAACACGGCATTCTCTTATTCCCTAATTTGGAACCCCCCATAAGCGTTCCCAAAATCCCACCAAATTCCCATGGAATAACCATTTTAGTGTGTTGGGAATTTCCAATGCTCCACTTCCTCTCCCAAATTCCAATCAAACCCTAATGAAGTAATGACACTTTGCGTGTTGAGAATTTACAATCCGCCACTTCTCCTTCCAAATTCCCAATAAAGCCATGGAATACGAGAACTTCCATCATTGGCAATTTCAACTCCTCCAGTTCCTCTCCCAAATTTCCTCCAACCTCTAACGGAATAATGACATTCTGTGTGTGGGAAATTTAGAATCCTCCAATTCCCCTCCCAAATTCCCATGGAAACACGGCATTCTCTTATTCCCTAATTTGGAACCCCCCATAAGCGTTCCCAAAATCCCACCAAATTCCCATGGAATAACCATTTTAGTGTGTTGGGAATTTCCAATGCTCCACTTCCTCTCCCAAATTCCAATCAAACCCTAATGAAGTAATGACACTTTGCGTGTTGAGAATTTACAATCCGCCACTTCCCCTTCCAAATTCCCAACAAAACCGTGGAATACGAGCAGTTCCATCATTGGCAATTTCAACTCCTCCAGTTCCTCTCCCAAATTTCCTCCAACCTCTAACGGAATAATGACATTCTGTGTGTGGGAAATTTAGAATCCTCCACTTCCCCTTCCAAATTCCCATCGAATAGCTGCATTCTGGGTTTATGGATTTTCAAAACATCCATACGTCCACTTAAACTCGCACGAAAACCTGGCAAAAACAGCATTCATGGTGTTGGGAATATGATATCCTCACGTTGCTCTATCCACTTTCCAGCAAAACCATGGAATGACAGCATTCTGGGCATTGGGAGTTCGGAATCCTCCACTTCTCTTCCCAAATTCCAATGGAATAACAGCCTTCCAGGCATGGGGATATTGGAATCCTCTAGTTCCCTTCCAAAAAGCCCATGGAAGAACGACATTCTGGGCATTGAGAAGTGAAAGTTTGCCAATTGCCTTCCCAAATTCCTAGGGAAGAAGACAATTCCGGCTGTCAGGTATTTGAAATCCTTCAGCTCCGCACCATAACCCCCATGGAATAACAGAATTCCAGGTGTTAGGAATTGAGCATCCTCCAGTTCCCCTTCGAATTTCCCATGGAATCCTGGCATTCTGGATGTCGGCACTTTAGAATCGCCCATACACTGTCCCAAATAGCCAAAAATTCACAAGGAATAACAGAATTCATGATATCAGGAATATATCATCCGCCAGCTCTCCGCACAATTTCCCACGCAATAACAGCATTCCGTGTGGTGGGAATCTTGACTCCTCCACTTACCCTCCCAAATCTGCATGGAATAATGGCATTCTGGGTGTTGGGAATTTTCAATCCCCCATAAACCCACCCCAAATCCCACCACATTCCCAAAGCAGAGCAACTTTCCAGATGTCAGGAATTTGGAATATCCCAGTTCCCCACCCAAATTCCTAGGGAACAACAGCATTCCAAGTGACAGAAATCGAGAATCTTCCGGCAACGTGAAAAAATTGTCATGGAATAATGGGATTTCAGGTGTGAGGAATTGAGAATGTCCCGTACAGCCTCCCAGATTCCCACCACATTCCCATGGAATAACAACATTCCAGATTTCAGGAACTGAGAATCATCCTCTTCCCCTTCCAAATTCCCATGGAAACACGGCATTCTCTTATTCCCTAATTTGGAACCCCCCATAAGCGTTCCCAAAATCCCACCAAATTCCCATGGAATAACCATTTTAGTGTGTTGGGAATTTCCAATGCTCCACTTCCTCTCCCAAATTCCAATCAAACCCTAATGAAGTAATGACACTTTGCGTGTTGAGAATTTACAATCCGCCACTTCTCCTTCCAAATTCCCAACAAAACCATGGAATACGAGCAGTTCCATCATTGGCAATTTCAACTCCTCCAGTTCCTCTCCCAAATTTCCTCCAACCTCTAACGGAATAATGACATTCCGTGTGTGGGATATTTAGAATCCTCCACTTCCCCTTCCAAATTCCCATCGAATAGCTGCATTCTGGGTTTATGGATTTTCAAAACATCCATACGTCCACTTAAACTCGCACGCAAACCTCGCAAAAACAGCATTCATGGTGTTGGGAATATGATATCCTCCAGTTGCTCTATCCACTTTCCAGCAAAACCATGGAATGACAGCATTCTGGGCATTGGGAGTTCGGAATCCTCCACTTCTCTTCCCAAATGCCAATGGAATAACAGCCTTCCAGGCATGGGGATATTGGAATCCTCTAGTTCCCTTCCAAAAAGCCCATGGAATAACGACATTCTGGGCATTGAGAAGTGAAAGTTTGCCAATTGCCTTCCCAAATTCCTAGGGAAGAAGACAATTCCGGCTGTCAGGTATTTGAAATCCTTCAGCTCCGCACCATAACCCCCATGGAATAACAGAATTCCAGGCGTTAGGAATTGAGCATCCTCCAGTTCCCCTTCGAATTTCCCATGGAATCCTGGCATTCTGGATGTCGGCACTTTAGAATCGCCCATACACTGTCCCAAATAGCCAAAAATTCACAAGGAATAACAGAATTCATGATATCAGGAATATATCATCCGCCAGCTCTCCGCACAATTTCCCACGCAATAACAGCATTCCGTGAGGTGGGAATCTTGACTCCTCCACTTACCCTCCCAAATCTGCATGGAATAATGGCATTCTGGGTGTCGGGAATTTTCAATCCCCCATAAACCCACCCCAAATCCCACCACATTCCCAAAGAAGAGCAACTTTCCAGATGTCAGGAATTTGCAATATCCCAGTTCCCCACCCAAATTCCTAGGGAACAACAGCATTCCAAGTGACAGAAATCGAGAATCTTCCGGCAACGTGAAAAAATTGTCATGGAATAATGGGATTTCAGGTGTGAGGAATTGAGAATGTCCCGTACAGCCTCCCAGATTCCCACCACATTCCAATGGAATAACAACATTCCAGATTTCAGGAACTGAGAATCATCCTCTTCCCCTCCCAAATTCCCATGGAAACACGGCATTCTCTTATTCCCTAATTTGGAACCCCCCATAAGCGTTCCCAAAATCCCACCAAATTCCCATGGAATAACCATTTTAGTGTGTTGGGAATTTCCAATGCTCCACTTCCTCTCCCAAATTCCAATCAAACCCTAATGAAGTAATGACACTTTGCGTGTTGAGAATTTACAATCCGCCACTTCCCCTTCCAAATTCCCAACAAAACCATGGAATACGAGCAGTTCCATCATTGGCAATTTCAACTCCTCCAGTTCCTCTCCCAAATTTCCTCCAACCTCTAACGGAATAATGACATTCTGTGTGTGGGAAATTTAGAATCCTCCACTTCCCCTTCCAAATTCCCATGGAAACCCGGCATTCTCTTATTCCCTAATTTGGAACCCCCCATAAGCGTTCCCAAAATCCCACCAAATTCCCATGGAATAACCATTTTAGTGTGTTGGGAATTTCCAATGCTCCACTTCCTCTCCCAAATTCCAATCAAACCCTAATGAAGTAATGACACTTTGCGTGTTGAGAATTTACAATCCGCCACTTCCCCTTCCAAATTCCCAACAAAACCGTGGAATACGAGCAGTTCCATCATTGGCAATTTCAACTCCTCCAGTTCCTCTCCCAAATTTCCTCCAACCTCTAACGGAATAATGACATTCTGTGTGTGGGAAATTTAGAATCCTCCACTTCCCCTTACAAATTCCCATAGAATAGCTGCATTCTGGGTTTATGGATTTTCAAAACATCCATACGTCCACTTAAACTCGCACGAAAACCTCGCAAAAACAGCATTCATGGTGTTGGGAATATGATATCCTCACGTTGCTCTATCCACTTTCCAGCAAAACCATGGAATGACAGCATTCTGGGCATTGGGAGTTCGGAATCCTCCACTTCTCTTCCCAAATTCCAATGGAATAACAGCCTTCCAGGCATGGGGATATTGGAATCCTCTAGTTCCCTTCCAAAAAGCCCATGGAAGAACGACATTCTGGGCATTGAGAAGTGAAAGTTTGCCAATTGCCTTCCCAAATTCCTAGGGAAGAAGACAATTCCGGCTGTCAGGTATTTGAAATCCTTCAGCTCCGCACCATAACCCCCATGGAATAACAGAATTCCAGGCGTTAGGAATTGAGCATCCTCCAGTTCCCCTTCGAATTTCCCATGGAATCCTGGCATTCTGGATGTCGGCACTTTAGAATCGCCCATACACTGTCCCAAATAGCCAAAAATTCACAAGGAATAACAGAATTCATGATATCAGGAATATATCATCCGCCAGCTCTCCGCACAATTTCCCACGCAATAACAGCATTCCGTGTGGTGGGAATCTTGACTCCTCCACTTACCCTCCCAAATCTGCATGGAATAATGGCATTCTGGGTGTCGGGAATTTTCAATCCCCCATAAACCCACCCCAAATCCCACCACATTCCCAAAGAAGAGCAACTTTCCAGATGTCAGGAATTTGGAATATCCCAGTTCCCCACCCAAATTCCTAGGGAACAACAGCATTCCAAGTGACAGAAATCGAGAATCTTCCGGCAACGTGAAAAAATTGTCATGGAATAATGGGATTTCAGGTGTGAGGAATTGAGAATGTCCCGTACAGCCTCCCAGATTCCCACCACATTCCAATGGAATAACAACATTCCAGATTTCAGGAACTGAGAATCATCCTCTTCCCCTCCCAAATTCCCATGGAAACACGGCATTCTCTTATTCCCTAATTTGGAACCCCCCATAAGCGTTCCCAAAATCCCACCAAATTCCCATGGAATAACCATTTTAGTGTGTTGGGAATTTCCAATGCTCCACTTCCTCTCCCAAATTCCAATCAAACCCTAATGAAGTAATGACACTTTGCGTGTTGAGAATTTACAATCCGCCACTTCCCCTTCCAACTTCCCAACAAAACCATGGAATACGAGCAGTTCCATCATTGGCAATTTCAACTCCTCCAGTTCCTCTCCCAAATTTCCTCCAACCTCTAACGGAATAATGACATTCTGTGTGTGGGAAACTTAGAATCCTCCACTTCCCCTTCCAAATTCCCATGGAAACACGGCATTCTCTTATTCCCTAATTTGGAACCCCCCATAAGCGTTCCCAAAATCCCACCAAATTCCCATGGAATAACCATTTTAGTGTGTTGGGAATTTCCAATGCTCCACTTCCTCTCCCAAATTCCAATCAAACCCTAATGAAGTAATGACACTTTGCGTGTTGAGAATTTACAATCCGCCACTTCTCCTTCCAAATTCCCAATAAAACCATGGAATACGAGAACTTCCATCATTGGCAATTTCAACTCCTCCAGTTCCTCTCCCAAATTTCCTCCAACCTCTAACGGAATAATGACATTCTGTGTGTGGGAAATTTAGAATCCTCCAATTCCCCTCCCAAATTCCCATGGAAACACGGCATTCTCTTATTCCCTAATTTGGAACCCCCCATAAGCGTTCCCAAAATCCCACCAAATTCCCATGGAATAACCATTTTAGTGTGTTGGGAATTTCCAATGCTCCACTTCCTCTCCCAAATTCCAATCAAACCCTAATGAAGTAATGACACTTTGCGTGTTGAGAATTTACAATCCGCCACTTCCCCTTCCAAATTCCCAACAAAACCGTGGAATACGAGCAGTTCCATCATTGGCAATTTCAACTCCTCCAGTTCCTCTCCCAAATTTCCTCCAACCTCTAACGGAATAATGACATTCTGTGTGTGGGAAATTTAGAATCCTCCACTTCCCCTTCCAAATTCCCATCGAATAGCTGCATTCTGGGTTTATGGATTTTCAAAACATCCATACGTCCACTTAAACTCGCACGAAAACCTGGCAAAAACAGCATTCATGGTGTTGGGAATATGATATCCTCACGTTGCTCTATCCACTTTCCAGCAAAACCATGGAATGACAGCATTCTGGGCATTGGGAGTTCGGAATCCTCCACTTCTCTTCCCAAATTCCAATGGAATAACAGCCTTCCAGGCATGGGGATATTGGAATCCTCTAGTTCCCTTCCAAAAAGCCCATGGAATAACGACATTCTGGGCATTGAGAAGTGAAAGTTTGCCAATTGCCTTCCCAAATTCCTAGGGAAGAAGACAATTCCGGCTGTCAGGTATTTGAAATCCTTCAGCTCCGCACCATAACCCCCATGGAATAACAGAATTCCAGGTGTTAGGAATTGAGCATCCTCCAGTTCCCCTTCGAATTTCCCATGGAATCCTGGCATTCTGGATGTCGGCACTTTAGAATCGCCCATACACTGTCCCAAATAGCCAAAAATTCACAAGGAATAACAGAATTCATGATATCAGGAATATATCATCCGCCAGCTCTCCGCACAATTTCCCACGCAATAACAGCATTCCGTGTGGTGGGAATCTTGACTCCTCCACTTACCCTCCCAAATCTGCATGGAATAATGGCATTCTGGGTGTTGGGAATTTTCAATCCCCCATAAACCCACCCCAAATCCCACCACATTCCCAAAGCAGAGCAACTTTCCAGATGTCAGGAATTTGGAATATCCCAGTTCCCCACCCAAATTCCTAGGGAACAACAGCATTCCAAGTGACAGAAATCGAGAATCTTCCGGCAACGTGAAAAAATTGTCATGGAATAATGGGATTTCAGGTGTGAGGAATTGAGAATGTCCCGTACAGCCTCCCAGATTCCCACCACATTCCCATGGAATAACAACATTCCAGATTTCAGGAACTGAGAATCATCCTCTTCCCCTTCCAAATTCCCATGGAAACACGGCATTCTCTTATTCCCTAATTTGGAACCCCCCATAAGCGTTCCCAAAATCCCACCAAATTCCCATGGAATAACCATTTTAGTGTGTTGGGAATTTCCAATGCTCCACTTCCTCTCCCAAATTCCAATCAAACCCTAATGAAGTAATGACACTTTGCGTGTTGAGAATTTACAATCCGCCACTTCTCCTTCCAAATTCCCAACAAAACCATGGAATACGAGCAGTTCCATCATTGGCAATTTCAACTCCTCCAGTTCCTCTCCCAAATTTCCTCCAACCTCTAACGGAATAATGACATTCCGTGTGTGGGATATTTAGAATCCTCCACTTCCCCTTCCAAATTCCCATCGAATAGCTGCATTCTGGGTTTATGGATTTTCAAAACATCCATACGTCCACTTAAACTCGCACGCAAACCTCGCAAAAACAGCATTCATGGTGTTGGGAATATGATATCCTCCAGTTGCTCTATCCACTTTCCAGCAAAACCATGGAATGACAGCATTCTGGGCATTGGGAGTTCGGAATCCTCCACTTCTCTTCCCAAATGCCAATGGAATAACAGCCTTCCAGGCATGGGGATATTGGAATCCTCTAGTTCCCTTCCAAAAAGCCCATGGAATAACGACATTCTGGGCATTGAGAAGTGAAAGTTTGCCAATTGCCTTCCCAAATTCCTAGGGAAGAAGACAATTCCGGCTGTCAGGTATTTGAAATCCTTCAGCTCCGCACCATAACCCCCATGGAATAAGAGAATTCCAGGCGTTAGGAATTGAGCATCCTCCAGTTCCCCTTCGAATTTCCCATGGAATCCTGGCATTCTGGATGTCGGCACTTTAGAATCGCCCATACACTGTCCCAAATAGCCAAAAATTCACAAGGAATAACAGAATTCATGATATCAGGAATATATCATCCGCCAGCTCTCCGCACAATTTCCCACGCAATAACAGCATTCCGTGTGGTGGGAATCTTGACTCCTCTACTTACCCTCCCAAATCTGCATGGAATAATGGCATTCTGGGTGTCGGGAATTTTCAATCCCCCATAAACCCACCCCAAATCCCACCACATTCCCAAAGAAGAGCAACTTTCCAGATGTCAGGAATTTGGAATATCCCAGTTCCCCACCCAAATTCCTAGGGAACAACAGCATTCCAAGTGACAGAAATCGAGAATCTTCCGGCAACGTGAAAAAATTGTCATGGAATAATGGGATTTCAGGTGTGAGGAATTGAGAATGTCCCGTACAGCCTCCCAGATTCCCACCACATTCCAATGGAATAACAACATTCCAGATTTCAGGAACTGAGAATCATCCTCTTCCCCTCCCAAATTCCCATGGAAACACGGCATTCTCTTATTCCCTAATTTGGAACCCCCCATAAGCGTTCCCAAAATCCCACCAAATTCCCATGGAATAACCATTTTAGTGTGTTGGGAATTTCCAATGCTCCACTTCCTCTCCCAAATTCCAATCAAACCCTAATGAAGTAATGACACTTTGCGTGTTGAGAATTTACAATCCGCCACTTCCCCTTCCAAATTCCCAACAAAACCATGGAATACGAGCAGTTCCATCATTGGCAATTTCAACTCCTCCAGTTCCTCTCCCAAATTTCCTCCAACCTCTAACGGAATAATGACATTCTGTGTGTGGGAAATTTAGAATCCTCCACTTCCCCTTCCAAATTCCCATGGAAACCCGGCATTCTCTTATTCCCTAATTTGGAACCCCCCATAAGCGTTCCCAAAATCCCACCAAATTCCCATGGAATAACCATTTTAGTGTGTTGGGAATTTCCAATGCTCCACTTCCTCTCCCAAATTCCAATCAAACCCTAATGAAGTAATGACACTTTGCGTGTTGAGAATTTACAATCCGCCACTTCCCCTTCCAAATTCCCAACAAAACCGTGGAATACGAGCAGTTCCATCATTGGCAATTTCAACTCCTCCAGTTCCTCTCCCAAATTTCCTCCAACCTCTAACGGAATAATGACATTCTGTGTGTGGGAAATTTAGAATCCTCCACTTCCCCTTACAAATTCCCATAGAATAGCTGCATTCTGGGTTTATGGATTTTCAAAACATCCATACGTCCACTTAAACTCGCACGAAAACCTCGCAAAAACAGCATTCATGGTGTTGGGAATATGATATCCTCACGTTGCTCTATCCACTTTCCAGCAAAACCATGGAATGACAGCATTCTGGGCATTGGGAGTTCGGAATCCTCCACTTCTCTTCCCAAATTCCAATGGAATAACAGCCTTCCAGGCATGGGGATATTGGAATCCTCTAGTTCCCTTCCAAAAAGCCCATGGAAGAACGACATTCTGGGCATTGAGAAGTGAAAGTTTGCCAATTGCCTTCCCAAATTCCTAGGGAAGAAGACAATTCCGGCTGTCAGGTATTTGAAATCCTTCAGCTCCGCACCATAACCCCCATGGAATAACAGAATTCCAGGCGTTAGGAATTGAGCATCCTCCAGTTCCCCTTCGAATTTCCCATGGAATCCTGGCATTCTGGATGTCGGCACTTTAGAATCGCCCATACACTGTCCCAAATAGCCAAAAATTCACAAGGAATAACAGAATTCATGATATCAGGAATATATCATCCGCCAGCTCTCCGCACAATTTCCCACGCAATAACAGCATTCCGTGTGGTGGGAATCTTGACTCCTCCACTTACCCTCCCAAATCTGCATGGAATAATGGCATTCTGGGTGTCGGGAATTTTCAATCCCCCATAAACCCACCCCAAATCCCACCACATTCCCAAAGAAGAGCAACTTTCCAGATGTCAGGAATTTGGAATATCCCAGTTCCCCACCCAAATTCCCATGGAACAACAGCATTCCAAGTGACAGAAATCGAGAATCTTCCGGCAACGTGAAAAAATTGTCATGGAATAATGGGATTTCAGGTGTGAGGAATTGAGAATGTCCCGTACAGCCTCCCAGATTCCCACCACATTCCAATGGAATAACAACATTCCAGATTTCAGGAACTGAGAATCATCCTCTTCCCCTCCCAAATTCCCATGGAAACACGGCATTCTCTTATTCCCTAATTTGGAACCCCCCATAAGCGTTCCCAAAATCCCACCAAATTCCCATGGAATAACCATTTTAGTGTGTTGGGAATTTCCAATGCTCCACTTCCTCTCCCAAATTCCAATCAAACCCTAATGAAGTAATGACACTTTGCGTGTTGAGAATTTACAATCCGCCACTTCCCCTTCCAAATTCCCAATAAAACCATGGAATACGAGCAGTTCCATCATTGGCAATTTCAACTCCTCCAGTTCCTCTCCCAAATTTCCTCCAACCTCTAACGGAATAATGACATTCTGTGTGTGGGAAACTTAGAATCCTCCACTTCCCCTTCCAAATTCCCATGGAAACACGGCATTCTCTTATTCCCTAATTTGGAACCCCCCATAAGCGTTCCCAAAATCCCACCAAATTCCCATGGAATAACCATTTTAGTGTGTTGGGAATTTCCAATGCTCCACTTCCTCTCCCAAATTCCAATCAAACCCTAATGAAGTAATGACACTTTGCGTGTTGAGAATTTAGAATCCGCCACTTCTCCTTCCAAATTCCCAATAAAACCATGGAATACGAGAACTTCCATCATTGGCAATTTCAACTCCTCCAGTTCCTCTCCCAAATTTCCTCCAACCTCTAACGGAATAATGACATTCTGTGTGTGGGAAACTTAGAATCCTCCACTTCCCCTTCCAAATTCCCATGGAAACACGGCATTCTCTTATTCCCTAATTTGGAACCCCCCATAAGCGTTCCCAAAATCCCACCAAATTCCCATGGAATAACCATTTTAGTGTGTTGGGAATTTCCAATGCTCCACTTCCTCTCCCAAATTCCAATCAAACCCTAATGAAGTAATGACACTTTGCGTGTTGAGAATTTACAATCCGCCACTTCTCCTTCCAAATTCCCAACAAAACCATGGAATACGAGCAGTTCCATCATTGGCAATTTCAACTCCTCCAGTTCCTCTCCCAAATTTCCTCCAACCTCTAACGGAATAATGACATTCCGTGTGTGGGATATTTAGAATCCTCCACTTCCCCTTCCAAATTCCCATCGAATAGCTGCATTCTGGGTTTATGGATTTTCAAAACATCCATACGTCCACTTAAACTCGCACGAAAACCTCGCAAAAACAGCATTCATGGTGTTGGGAATATGATATCCTCACGTTGCTCTATCCACTTTCCAGCAAAACCATGGAATGACAGCATTCTGGGCATTGGGAGTTCGGAATCCTCCACTTCTCTTCCCAAATTCCAATGGAATAACAGCCTTCCAGGCATGGGGATATTGGAATCCTCTAGTTCCCTTCCAAAAAGCCCATGGAAGAACGACATTCTGGGCATTGAGAAGTGAAAGTTTGCCAATTGCCTTCCCAAATTCCTAGGGAAGAAGACAATTCCGGCTGTCAGGTATTTGAAATCCTTCAGCTCCGCACCATAACCCCCATGGAATAACAGAATTCCAGGCGTTAGGAATTGAGCATCCTCCAGTTCCCCTTCGAATTTCCCATGGAATCCTGGCATTCTGGATGTCGGCACTTTAGAATCGCCCATACACTGTCCCAAATAGCCAAAAATTCACAAGGAATAACAGAATTCATGATATCAGGAATATATCATCCGCCAGCTCTCCGCACAATTTCCCACGCAATAACAGCATTCCGTGTGGTGGGAATCTTGACTCCTCCACTTACCCTCCCAAATCTGCATGGAATAATGGCATTCTGGGTGTCGGGAATTTTCAATCCCCCATAAACCCACCCCAAATCCCACCACATTCCCAAAGAAGAGCAACTTTCCAGATGTCAGGAATTTGGAATATCCCAGTTCCCCACCCAAATTCCTAGGGAACAACAGCATTCCAAGTGACAGAAATCGAGAATCTTCCGGCAACGTGAAAAAATTGTCATGGAATAATGGGATTTCAGGTGTGAGGAATTGAGAATGTCCCGTACAGCCTCCCAGATTCCCACCACATTCCAATGGAATAACAACATTCCAGATTTCAGGAACTGAGAATCATCCTCTTCCCCTCCCAAATTCCCATGGAAACACGGCATTCTCTTATTCCCTAATTTGGAACCCCCCATAAGCGTTCCCAAAATCCCACCAAATTCCCATGGAATAACCATTTTAGTGTGTTGGGAATTTCCAATGCTCCACTTCCTCTCCCAAATTCCAATCAAACCCTAATGAAGTAATGACACTTTGCGTGTTGAGAATTTAGAATCCGCCACTTCCCCTTCCAACTTCCCAACAAAACCATGGAATACGAGCAGTTCCATCATTGGCAATTTCAACTCCTCCAGTTCCTCTCCCAAATTTCCTCCAACCTCTAACGGAATAATGACATTCTGTGTGTGGGAAACTTAGAATCCTCCACTTCCCCTTCCAAATTCCCATGGAAACACGGCATTCTCTTATTCCCTAATTTGGAACCCCCCATAAGCGTTCCCAAAATCCCACCAAATTCCCATGGAATAACCATTTTAGTGTGTTGGGAATTTCCAATGCTCCACTTCCTCTCCCAAATTCCAATCAAACCCTAATGAAGTAATGACACTTTGCGTGTTGAGAATTTACAATCCGCCACTTCCCCTTCCAAATTCCCAATAAAACCATGGAATACGAGCAGTTCCATCATTGGCAATTTCAACTCCTCCAGTTCCTCTCCCAAATTTCCTCCAACCTCTAACGGAATAATGACATTCTGTGTGTGGGAAACTTAGAATCCTCCACTTCCCCTTCCAAATTCCCATGGAAACACGGCATTCTCTTATTCCCTAATTTGGAACCCCCCATAAGCGTTCCCAAAATCCCACCAAATTCCCATGGAATAACCATTTTAGTGTGTTGGGAATTTCCAATGCTCCACTTCCTCTCCCAAATTCCAATCAAACCCTAATGAAGTAATGACACTTTGCGTGTTGAGAATTTAGAATCCGCCACTTCTCCTTCCAAATTCCCAATAAAACCATGGAATACGAGAACTTCCATCATTGGCAATTTCAACTCCTCCAGTTCCTCTCCCAAATTTCCTCCAACCTCTAACGGAATAATGACATTCTGTGTGTGGGAAACTTAGAATCCTCCACTTCCCCTTCCAAATTCCCATGGAAACACGGCATTCTCTTATTCCCTAATTTGGAACCCCCCATAAGCGTTCCCAAAATCCCACCAAATTCCCATGGAATAACCATTTTAGTGTGTTGGGAATTTCCAATGCTCCACTTCCTCTCCCAAATTCCAATCAAACCCTAATGAAGTAATGACACTTTGCGTGTTGAGAATTTACAATCCGCCACTTCTCCTTCCAAATTCCCAACAAAACCATGGAATACGAGCAGTTCCATCATTGGCAATTTCAACTCCTCCAGTTCCTCTCCCAAATTTCCTCCAACCTCTAACGGAATAATGACATTCCGTGTGTGGGATATTTAGAATCCTCCACTTCCCCTTCCAAATTCCCATCGAATAGCTGCATTCTGGGTTTATGGATTTTCAAAACATCCATACGTCCACTTAAACTCGCACGAAAACCTCGCAAAAACAGCATTCATGGTGTTGGGAATATGATATCCTCACGTTGCTCTATCCACTTTCCAGCAAAACCATGGAATGACAGCATTCTGGGCATTGGGAGTTCGGAATCCTCCACTTCTCTTCCCAAATTCCAATGGAATAACAGCCTTCCAGGCATGGGGATATTGGAATCCTCTAGTTCCCTTCCAAAAAGCCCATGGAAGAACGACATTCTGGGCATTGAGAAGTGAAAGTTTGCCAATTGCCTTCCCAAATTCCTAGGGAAGAAGACAATTCCGGCTGTCAGGTATTTGAAATCCTTCAGCTCCGCACCATAACCCCCATGGAATAACAGAATTCCAGGCGTTAGGAATTGAGCATCCTCCAGTTCCCCTTCGAATTTCCCATGGAATCCTGGCATTCTGGATGTCGGCACTTTAGAATCGCCCATACACTGTCCCAAATAGCCAAAAATTCACAAGGAATAACAGAATTCATGATATCAGGAATATATCATCCGCCAGCTCTCCGCACAATTTCCCACGCAATAACAGCATTCCGTGTGGTGGGAATCTTGACTCCTCCACTTACCCTCCCAAATCTGCATGGAATAATGGCATTCTGGGTGTCGGGAATTTTCAATCCCCCATAAACCCACCCCAAATCCCACCACATTCCCAAAGAAGAGCAACTTTCCAGATGTCAGGAATTTGGAATATCCCAGTTCCCCACCCAAATTCCTAGGGAACAACAGCATTCCAAGTGACAGAAATCGAGAATCTTCCGGCAACGTGAAAAAATTGTCATGGAATAATGGGATTTCAGGTGTGAGGAATTGAGAATGTCCCGTACAGCCTCCCAGATTCCCACCACATTCCAATGGAATAACAACATTCCAGATTTCAGGAACTGAGAATCATCCTCTTCCCCTCCCAAATTCCCATGGAAACACGGCATTCTCTTATTCCCTAATTTGGAACCCCCCATAAGCGTTCCCAAAATCCCACCAAATTCCCATGGAATAACCATTTTAGTGTGTTGGGAATTTCCAATGCTCCACTTCCTCTCCCAAATTCCAATCAAACCCTAATGAAGTAATGACACTTTGCGTGTTGAGAATTTAGAATCCGCCACTTCCCCTTCCAACTTCCCAACAAAACCATGGAATACGAGCAGTTCCATCATTGGCAATTTCAACTCCTCCAGTTCCTCTCCCAAATTTCCTCCAACCTCTAACGGAATAATGACATTCTGTGTGTGGGAAACTTAGAATCCTCCACTTCCCCTTCCAAATTCCCATGGAAACACGGCATTCTCTTATTCCCTAATTTGGAACCCCCCATAAGCGTTCCCAAAATCCCACCAAATTCCCATGGAATAACCATTTTAGTGTGTTGGGAATTTCCAATGCTCCACTTCCTCTCCCAAATTCCAATCAAACCCTAATGAAGTAATGACACTTTGCGTGTTGAGAATTTACAATCCGCCACTTCCCCTTCCAAATTCCCAATAAAACCATGGAATACGAGCAGTTCCATCATTGGCAATTTCAACTCCTCCAGTTCCTCTCCCAAATTTCCTCCAACCTCTAACGGAATAATGACATTCTGTGTGTGGGAAACTTAGAATCCTCCACTTCCCCTTCCAAATTCCCATGGAAACACGGCATTCTCTTATTCCCTAATTTGGAACCCCCCATAAGCGTTCCCAAAATCCCACCAAATTCCCATGGAATAACCATTTTAGTGTGTTGGGAATTTCCAATGCTCCACTTCCTCTCCCAAATTCCAATCAAACCCTAATGAAGTAATGACACTTTGCGTGTTGAGAATTTAGAATCCGCCACTTCTCCTTCCAAATTCCCAATAAAACCATGGAATACGAGAACTTCCATCATTGGCAATTTCAACTCCTCCAGTTCCTCTCCCAAATTTCCTCCAACCTCTAACGGAATAATGACATTCTGTGTGTGGGAAACTTAGAATCCTCCACTTCCCCTTCCAAATTCCCATGGAAACACGGCATTCTCTTATTCCCTAATTTGGAACCCCCCATAAGCGTTCCCAAAATCCCACCAAATTCCCATGGAATAACCATTTTAGTGTGTTGGGAATTTCCAATGCTCCACTTCCTCTCCCAAATTCCAATCAAACCCTAATGAAGTAATGACACTTTGCGTGTTGAGAATTTACAATCCGCCACTTCTCCTTCCAAATTCCCAACAAAACCATGGAATACGAGCAGTTCCATCATTGGCAATTTCAACTCCTCCAGTTCCTCTCCCAAATTTCCTCCAACCTCTAACGGAATAATGACATTCCGTGTGTGGGATATTTAGAATCCTCCACTTCCCCTTCCAAATTCCCATCGAATAGCTGCATTCTGGGTTTATGGATTTTCAAAACATCCATACGTCCACTTAAACTCGCACGAAAACCTCGCAAAAACAGCATTCATGGTGTTGGGAATATGATATCCTCACGTTGCTCTATCCACTTTCCAGCAAAACCATGGAATGACAGCATTCTGGGCATTGGGAGTTCGGAATCCTCCACTTCTCTTCCCAAATTCCAATGGAATAACAGCCTTCCAGGCATGGGGATATTGGAATCCTCTAGTTCCCTTCCAAAAAGCCCATGGAAGAACGACATTCTGGGCATTGAGAAGTGAAAGTTTGCCAATTGCCTTCCCAAATTCCTAGGGAAGAAGACAATTCCGGCTGTCAGGTATTTGAAATCCTTCAGCTCCGCACCATAACCCCCATGGAATAACAGAATTCCAGGCGTTAGGAATTGAGCATCCTCCAGTTCCCCTTCGAATTTCCCATGGAATCCTGGCATTCTGGATGTCGGCACTTTAGAATCGCCCATACACTGTCCCAAATAGCCAAAAATTCACAAGGAATAACAGAATTCATGATATCAGGAATATATCATCCGCCAGCTCTCCGCACAATTTCCCACGCAATAACAGCATTCCGTGTGGTGGGAATCTTGACTCCTCCACTTACCCTCCCAAATCTGCATGGAATAATGGCATTCTGGGTGTCGGGAATTTTCAATCCCCCATAAACCCACCCCAAATCCCACCACATTCCCAAAGAAGAGCAACTTTCCAGATGTCAGGAATTTGGAATATCCCAGTTCCCCACCCAAATTCCTAGGGAACAACAGCATTCCAAGTGACAGAAATCGAGAATCTTCCGGCAACGTGAAAAAATTGTCATGGAATAATGGGATTTCAGGTGTGAGGAATTGAGAATGTCCCGTACAGCCTCCCAGATTCCCACCACATTCCAATGGAATAACAACATTCCAGATTTCAGGAACTGAGAATCATCCTCTTCCCCTCCCAAATTCCCATGGAAACACGGCATTCTCTTATTCCCTAATTTGGAACCCCCCATAAGCGTTCCCAAAATCCCACCAAATTCCCATGGAATAACCATTTTAGTGTGTTGGGAATTTCCAATGCTCCACTTCCTCTCCCAAATTCCAATCAAACCCTAATGAAGTAATGACACTTTGCGTGTTGAGAATTTAGAATCCGCCACTTCCCCTTCCAACTTCCCAACAAAACCATGGAATACGAGCAGTTCCATCATTGGCAATTTCAACTCCTCCAGTTCCTCTCCCAAATTTCCTCCAACCTCTAACGGAATAATGACATTCTGTGTGTGGGAAACTTAGAATCCTCCACTTCCCCTTCCAAATTCCCATGGAAACACGGCATTCTCTTATTCCCTAATTTGGAACCCCCCATAAGCGTTCCCAAAATCCCACCAAATTCCCATGGAATAACCATTTTAGTGTGTTGGGAATTTCCAATGCTCCACTTCCTCTCCCAAATTCCAATCAAACCCTAATGAAGTAATGACACTTTGCGTGTTGAGAATTTACAATCCGCCACTTCCCCTTCCAAATTCCCAATAAAACCATGGAATACGAGCAGTTCCATCATTGGCAATTTCAACTCCTCCAGTTCCTCTCCCAAATTTCCTCCAACCTCTAACGGAATAATGACATTCTGTGTGTGGGAAACTTAGAATCCTCCACTTCCCCTTCCAAATTCCCATGGAAACACGGCATTCTCTTATTCCCTAATTTGGAACCCCCCATAAGCGTTCCCAAAATCCCACCAAATTCCCATGGAATAACCATTTTAGTGTGTTGGGAATTTCCAATGCTCCACTTCCTCTCCCAAATTCCAATCAAACCCTAATGAAGTAATGACACTTTGCGTGTTGAGAATTTAGAATCCGCCACTTCTCCTTCCAAATTCCCAATAAAACCATGGAATACGAGAACTTCCATCATTGGCAATTTCAACTCCTCCAGTTCCTCTCCCAAATTTCCTCCAACCTCTAACGGAATAATGACATTCTGTGTGTGGGAAACTTAGAATCCTCCACTTCCCCTTCCAAATTCCCATGGAAACACGGCATTCTCTTATTCCCTAATTTGGAACCCCCCATAAGCGTTCCCAAAATCCCACCAAATTCCCATGGAATAACCATTTTAGTGTGTTGGGAATTTCCAATGCTCCACTTCCTCTCCCAAATTCCAATCAAACCCTAATGAAGTAATGACACTTTGCGTGTTGAGAATTTACAATCCGCCACTTCTCCTTCCAAATTCCCAACAAAACCATGGAATACGAGCAGTTCCATCATTGGCAATTTCAACTCCTCCAGTTCCTCTCCCAAATTTCCTCCAACCTCTAACGGAATAATGACATTCCGTGTGTGGGATATTTAGAATCCTCCACTTCCCCTTCCAAATTCCCATCGAATAGCTGCATTCTGGGTTTATGGATTTTCAAAACATCCATACGTCCACTTAAACTCGCACGAAAACCTCGCAAAAACAGCATTCATGGTGTTGGGAATATGATATCCTCACGTTGCTCTATCCACTTTCCAGCAAAACCATGGAATGACAGCATTCTGGGCATTGGGAGTTCGGAATCCTCCACTTCTCTTCCCAAATTCCAATGGAATAACAGCCTTCCAGGCATGGGGATATTGGAATCCTCTAGTTCCCTTCCAAAAAGCCCATGGAAGAACGACATTCTGGGCATTGAGAAGTGAAAGTTTGCCAATTGCCTTCCCAAATTCCTAGGGAAGAAGACAATTCCGGCTGTCAGGTATTTGAAATCCTTCAGCTCCGCACCATAACCCCCATGGAATAACAGAATTCCAGGCGTTAGGAATTGAGCATCCTCCAGTTCCCCTTCGAATTTCCCATGGAATCCTGGCATTCTGGATGTCGGCACTTTAGAATCGCCCATACACTGTCCCAAATAGCCAAAAATTCACAAGGAATAACAGAATTCATGATATCAGGAATATATCATCCGCCAGCTCTCCGCACAATTTCCCACGCAATAACAGCATTCCGTGTGGTGGGAATCTTGACTCCTCCACTTACCCTCCCAAATCTGCATGGAATAATGGCATTCTGGGTGTCGGGAATTTTCAATCCCCCATAAACCCACCCCAAATCCCACCACATTCCCAAAGAAGAGCAACTTTCCAGATGTCAGGAATTTGGAATATCCCAGTTCCCCACCCAAATTCCTAGGGAACAACAGCATTCCAAGTGACAGAAATCGAGAATCTTCCGGCAACGTGAAAAAATTGTCATGGAATAATGGGATTTCAGGTGTGAGGAATTGAGAATGTCCCGTACAGCCTCCCAGATTCCCACCACATTCCAATGGAATAACAACATTCCAGATTTCAGGAACTGAGAATCATCCTCTTCCCCTCCCAAATTCCCATGGAAACACGGCATTCTCTTATTCCCTAATTTGGAACCCCCCATAAGCGTTCCCAAAATCCCACCAAATTCCCATGGAATAACCATTTTAGTGTGTTGGGAATTTCCAATGCTCCACTTCCTCTCCCAAATTCCAATCAAACCCTAATGAAGTAATGACACTTTGCGTGTTGAGAATTTAGAATCCGCCACTTCCCCTTCCAACTTCCCAACAAAACCATGGAATACGAGCAGTTCCATCATTGGCAATTTCAACTCCTCCAGTTCCTCTCCCAAATTTCCTCCAACCTCTAACGGAATAATGACATTCTGTGTGTGGGAAACTTAGAATCCTCCACTTCCCCTTCCAAATTCCCATGGAAACACGGCATTCTCTTATTCCCTAATTTGGAACCCCCCATAAGCGTTCCCAAAATCCCACCAAATTCCCATGGAATAACCATTTTAGTGTGTTGGGAATTTCCAATGCTCCACTTCCTCTCCCAAATTCCAATCAAACCCTAATGAAGTAATGACACTTTGCGTGTTGAGAATTTACAATCCGCCACTTCCCCTTCCAAATTCCCAATAAAACCATGGAATACGAGCAGTTCCATCATTGGCAATTTCAACTCCTCCAGTTCCTCTCCCAAATTTCCTCCAACCTCTAACGGAATAATGACATTCTGTGTGTGGGAAACTTAGAATCCTCCACTTCCCCTTCCAAATTCCCATGGAAACACGGCATTCTCTTATTCCCTAATTTGGAACCCCCCATAAGCGTTCCCAAAATCCCACCAAATTCCCATGGAATAACCATTTTAGTGTGTTGGGAATTTCCAATGCTCCACTTCCTCTCCCAAATTCCAATCAAACCCTAATGAAGTAATGACACTTTGCGTGTTGAGAATTTAGAATCCGCCACTTCTCCTTCCAAATTCCCAATAAAACCATGGAATACGAGAACTTCCATCATTGGCAATTTCAACTCCTCCAGTTCCTCTCCCAAATTTCCTCCAACCTCTAACGGAATAATGACATTCTGTGTGTGGGAAACTTAGAATCCTCCACTTCCCCTTCCAAATTCCCATGGAAACACGGCATTCTCTTATTCCCTAATTTGGAACCCCCCATAAGCGTTCCCAAAATCCCACCAAATTCCCATGGAATAACCATTTTAGTGTGTTGGGAATTTCCAATGCTCCACTTCCTCTCCCAAATTCCAATCAAACCCTAATGAAGTAATGACACTTTGCGTGTTGAGAATTTACAATCCGCCACTTCTCCTTCCAAATTCCCAACAAAACCATGGAATACGAGCAGTTCCATCATTGGCAATTTCAACTCCTCCAGTTCCTCTCCCAAATTTCCTCCAACCTCTAACGGAATAATGACATTCTGTGTGTGGGAAATTTAGAATCCTCCACTTCCCCTTCCAAATTCCCATCGAATAGCTGCATTCTGGGTTTATGGATTTTCAAAACATCCATACGTCCACTTAAACTCGCACGAAAACCTGGCAAAAACAGCATTCATGGTGTTGGGAATATGATATCCTCACGTTGCTCTATCCACTTTCCAGCAAAACCATGGAATGACAGCATTCTGGGCATTGGGAGTTCGGAATCCTCCACTTCTCTTCCCAAATTCCAATGGAATAACAGCCTTCCAGGCATGGGGATATTGGAATCCTCTAGTTCCCTTCCAAAAAGCCCATGGAATAACGACATTCTGGGCATTGAGAAGTGAAAGTTTGCCAATTGCCTTCCCAAATCCCTAGGGAAGAAGACAATTCCGGCTGTCAGGTATTTGAAATCCTTCAGCTCCGCACCATAACCCCCATGGAATAACAGAATTCCAGGCGTTAGGAATTGAGCATCCTCCAGTTCCCCTTCGAATTTCCCATGGAATCCTGGCATTCTGGATGTCGGCACTTTAGAATCGCCCATACACTGTCCCAAATAGCCAAAAATTCACAAGGAATAACAGAATTCATGATATCAGGAATATATCATCCGCCAGCTCTCCGCACAATTTCCCACGCAATAACAGCATTCCGTGTGGTGGGAATCTTGACTCCTCTACTTACCCTCCCAAATCTGCATGGAATAATGGCATTCTGGGTGTCGGGAATTTTCAATCCCCCATAAACCCACCCCAAATCCCACCACATTCCCAAAGCAGAGCAACTTTCCAGATGTCAGGAATTTGGAATATCCCAGTTCCCCACCCAAATTCCTAGGGAACAACAGCATTCCAAGTGACAGAAATCGAGAATCTTCCGGCAACGTGAAAAAATTGTCATGGAATAATGGGATTTCAGGTGTGAGGAATTGAGAATGCCCCGTACAGCCTCCCAGATTCCCACCACATTCCCATGGAATAACAACATTCCAGATTTCAGGAACTGAGAATCATCCTCTTCCCCTCCCAAATTCCCATGGAAACACGGCATTCTCTTATTCCCTAATTTGGAACCCCCCATAAGCGTTCCCAAAATCCCACCAAATTCCCATGGAATAACCATTTTAGTGTGTTGGGAATTTCCAATGCTCCACTTCCTCTCCCAAATTCCAATCAAACCCTAATGAAGTAATGACACTTTGCGTGTTGAGAATTTACAATCTGCCACTTCCCCTTCCAAATTCCCAACAAAACCATGGAATACGAGCAGTTCCATCATTGGCAATTTCAACTCCTCCAGTTCCTCTCCCAAATTTCCTCCAACCTCAAAAGGAATAATGACATTCTGTGTGTGGGAAATTTAGAATCCTCCACTTCCCCTTCCAAATTCCCATGGAAACCCGGCATTCTCTTATTCCCTAATTTGGAACCCCCCATAAGCGTTCCCAAAATCCCACCAAATTCCCATGGAATAACCATTTTAGTGTGTTGGGAATTTCCAATGCTCCACTTCCTCTCCCAAATTCCAATCAAACCCTAATGAAGTAATGACACTTTGCGTGTTGAGAATTTACAATCCGCCACTTCCCCTTCCAAATTCCCAACAAAACCGTGGAATACGAGCAGTTCCATCATTGGCAATTTCAACTCCTCCAGTTCCTCTCCCAAATTTCCTCCAACCTCTAACGGAATAATGACATTCTGTGTGTGGGAAATTTAGAATCCTCCACTTCCCCTTACAAATTCCCATAGAATAGCTGCATTCTGGGTTTATGGATTTTCAAAACATCCATACGTCCACTTAAACTCGCACGAAAACCTCGCAAAAACAGCATTCATGGTGTTGGGAATATGATATCCTCACGTTGCTCTATCCACTTTCCAGCAAAACCATGGAATGACAGCATTCTGGGCATTGGGAGTTCGGAATCCTCCACTTCTCTTCCCAAATTCCAATGGAATAACAGCCTTCCAGGCATGGGGATATTGGAATCCTCTAGTTCCCTTCCAAAAAGCCCATGGAAGAACGACATTCTGGGCATTGAGAAGTGAAAGTTTGCCAATTGCCTTCCCAAATTCCTAGGGAAGAAGACAATTCCGGCTGTCAGGTATTTGAAATCCTTCAGCTCCGCACCATAACCCCCATGGAATAACAGAATTCCAGGCGTTAGGAATTGAGCATCCTCCAGTTCCCCTTCGAATTTCCCATGGAATCCTGGCATTCTGGATGTCGGCACTTTAGAATCGCCCATACACTGTCCCAAATAGCCAAAAATTCACAAGGAATAACAGAATTCATGATATCAGGAATATATCATCCGCCAGCTCTCCGCACAATTTCCCACGCAATAACAGCATTCCGTGTGGTGGGAATCTTGACTCCTCCACTTACCCTCCCAAATCTGCATGGAATAATGGCATTCTGGGTGTCGGGAATTTTCAATCCCCCATAAACCCACCCCAAATCCCACCACATTCCCAAAGAAGAGCAACTTTCCAGATGTCAGGAATTTGCAATATCCCAGTTCCCCACCCAAATTCCCATGGAACAACAGCATTCCAAGTGACAGAAATCGAGAATCTTCCGGCAACGTGAAAAAATTGTCATGGAATAATGGGATTTCAGGTGTGAGGAATTGAGAATGTCCCGTACAGCCTCCCAGATTCCCACCACATTCCAATGGAATAACAACATTCCAGATTTCAGGAACTGAGAATCATCCTCTTCCCCTCCCAAATTCCCATGGAAACACGGCATTCTCTTATTCCCTAATTTGGAACCCCCCATAAGCGTTCCCAAAATCCCACCAAATTCCCATGGAATAACCATTTTAGTGTGTTGGGAATTTCCAATGCTCCACTTCCTCTCCCAAATTCCAATCAAACCCTAATGAAGTAATGACACTTTGCGTGTTGAGAATTTAGAATCCGCCACTTCTCCTTCCAAATTCCCAATAAAACCATGGAATACGAGAACTTCCATCATTGGCAATTTCAACTCCTCCAGTTCCTCTCCCAAATTTCCTCCAACCTCTAACGGAATAATGACATTCTGTGTGTGGGAAACTTAGAATCCTCCACTTCCCCTTCCAAATTCCCATGGAAACACGGCATTCTCTTATTCCCTAATTTGGAACCCCCCATAAGCGTTCCCAAAATCCCACCAAATTCCCATGGAATAACCATTTTAGTGTGTTGGGAATTTCCAATGCTCCACTTCCTCTCCCAAATTCCAATCAAACCCTAATGAAGTAATGACACTTTGCGTGTTGAGAATTTACAATCCGCCACTTCTCCTTCCAAATTCCCAACAAAACCATGGAATACGAGCAGTTCCATCATTGGCAATTTCAACTCCTCCAGTTCCTCTCCCAAATTTCCTCCAACCTCTAACGGAATAATGACATTCCGTGTGTGGGATATTTAGAATCCTCCACTTCCCCTTCCAAATTCCCATCGAATAGCTGCATTCTGGGTTTATGGATTTTCAAAACATCCATACGTCCACTTAAACTCGCACGAAAACCTCGCAAAAACAGCATTCATGGTGTTGGGAATATGATATCCTCACGTTGCTCTATCCACTTTCCAGCAAAACCATGGAATGACAGCATTCTGGGCATTGGGAGTTCGGAATCCTCCACTTCTCTTCCCAAATTCCAATGGAATAACAGCCTTCCAGGCATGGGGATATTGGAATCCTCTAGTTCCCTTCCAAAAAGCCCATGGAAGAACGACATTCTGGGCATTGAGAAGTGAAAGTTTGCCAATTGCCTTCCCAAATTCCTAGGGAAGAAGACAATTCCGGCTGTCAGGTATTTGAAATCCTTCAGCTCCGCACCATAACCCCCATGGAATAACAGAATTCCAGGCGTTAGGAATTGAGCATCCTCCAGTTCCCCTTCGAATTTCCCATGGAATCCTGGCATTCTGGATGTCGGCACTTTAGAATCGCCCATACACTGTCCCAAATAGCCAAAAATTCACAAGGAATAACAGAATTCATGATATCAGGAATATATCATCCGCCAGCTCTCCGCACAATTTCCCACGCAATAACAGCATTCCGTGTGGTGGGAATCTTGACTCCTCCACTTACCCTCCCAAATCTGCATGGAATAATGGCATTCTGGGTGTCGGGAATTTTCAATCCCCCATAAACCCACCCCAAATCCCACCACATTCCCAAAGAAGAGCAACTTTCCAGATGTCAGGAATTTGGAATATCCCAGTTCCCCACCCAAATTCCTAGGGAACAACAGCATTCCAAGTGACAGAAATCGAGAATCTTCCGGCAACGTGAAAAAATTGTCATGGAATAATGGGATTTCAGGTGTGAGGAATTGAGAATGTCCCGTACAGCCTCCCAGATTCCCACCACATTCCAATGGAATAACAACATTCCAGATTTCAGGAACTGAGAATCATCCTCTTCCCCTCCCAAATTCCCATGGAAACACGGCATTCTCTTATTCCCTAATTTGGAACCCCCCATAAGCGTTCCCAAAATCCCACCAAATTCCCATGGAATAACCATTTTAGTGTGTTGGGAATTTCCAATGCTCCACTTCCTCTCCCAAATTCCAATCAAACCCTAATGAAGTAATGACACTTTGCGTGTTGAGAATTTACAATCCGCCACTTCCCCTTCCAACTTCCCAACAAAACCATGGAATACGAGCAGTTCCATCATTGGCAATTTCAACTCCTCCAGTTCCTCTCCCAAATTTCCTCCAACCTCAAAAGGAATAATGACATTCTGTGTGTGGGAAACTTAGAATCCTCCACTTCCCCTTCCAAATTCCCATGGAAACACGGCATTCTCTTATTCCCTAATTTGGAACCCCCCATAAGCGTTCCCAAAATCCCACCAAATTCCCATGGAATAACCATTTTAGTGTGTTGGGAATTTCCAATGCTCCACTTCCTCTCCCAAACTCCAATCAAACCCTAATGAAGTAATGACACTTTGCGTGTTGAGAATTTACAATCCGCCACTTCCCCTTCCAAATTCCCAATAAAACCATGGAATACGAGCAGTTCCATCATTGGCAATTTCAACTCCTCCAGTTCCTCTCCCAAATTTCCTCCAACCTCTAACGGAATAATGACATTCTGTGTGTGGGAAACTTAGAATCCTCCACTTCCCCTTCCAAATTCCCATGGAAACACGGCATTCTCTTATTCCCTAATTTGGAACCCCCCATAAGCGTTCCCAAAATCCCACCAAATTCCCATGGAATAACCATTTTAGTGTGTTGGGAATTTCCAATGCTCCACTTCCTCTCCCAAATTCCAATCAAACCCTAATGAAGTAATGACACTTTGCGTGTTGAGAATTTACAATCCGCCACTTCTCCTTCCAAATTCCCAATAAAACCATGGAATACGAGAACTTCCATCATTGGCAATTTCAACTCCTCCAGTTCCTCTCCCAAATTTCCTCCAACCTCTAACGGAATAATGACATTCTGTGTGTGGGAAACTTAGAATCCTCCACTTCCCCTTCCAAATTCCCATGGAAACACGGCATTCTCTTATTCCCTAATTTGGAACCCCCCATAAGCGTTCCCAAAATCCCACCAAATTCCCATGGAATAACCATTTTAGTGTGTTGGGAATTTCCAATGCTCCACTTCCTCTCCCAAATTCCAATCAAACCCTAATGAAGTAATGACACTTTGCGTGTTGAGAATTTACAATCCGCCACTTCCCCTTCCAAATTCCCAACAAAACCATGGAATACGAGCAGTTCCATCATTGGCAATTTCAACTCCTCCAGTTCCTCTCCCAAATTTCCTCCAACCTCTAACGGAATAATGACATTCTGTGTGTGGGAAATTTAGAATCCTCCACTTCCCCTTCCAAATTCCCATCGAATAGCTGCATTCTGGGTTTATGGATTTTCAAAACATCCATACGTCCACTTAAACTCGCACGAAAACCTCGCAAAAACAGCATTCATGGTGTTGGGAATATGATATCCTCACGTTGCTCTATCCACTTTCCAGCAAAACCATGGAATGACAGCATTCTGGGCATTGGGAGTTCGGAATCCTCCACTTCTCTTCCCAAATTCCAATGGAATAACAGCCTTCCAGGCATGGGGATATTGGAATCCTCTAGTTCCCTTCCAAAAAGCCCATGGAAGAACGACATTCTGGGCATTGAGAAGTGAAAGTTTGCCAATTGCCTTCCCAAATTCCTAGGGAAGAAGACAATTCCGGCTGTCAGGTATTTGAAATCCTTCAGCTCCGCACCATAACCCCCATGGAATAACAGAATTCCAGGCGTTAGGAATTGAGCATCCTCCAGTTCCCCTTCGAATTTCCCATGGAATCCTGGCATTCTGGATGTCGGCACTTTAGAATCGCCCATACACTGTCCCAAATAGCCAAAAATTCACAAGGAATAACAGAATTCATGATATCAGGAATATATCATCCGCCAGCTCTCCGCACAATTTCCCACGCAATAACAGCATTCCGTGTGGTGGGAATCTTGACTCCTCCACTTACCCTCCCAAATCTGCATGGAATAATGGCATTCTGGGTGTCGGGAATTTTCAATCCCCCATAAACCCACCCCAAATCCCACCACATTCCCAAAGAAGAGCAACTTTCCAGATGTCAGGAATTTGGAATATCCCAGTTCCCCACCCAAATTCCTAGGGAACAACAGCATTCCAAGTGACAGAAATCGAGAATCTTCCGGCAACGTGAAAAAATTGTCATGGAATAATGGGATTTCAGGTGTGAGGAATTGAGAATGTCCCGTACAGCCTCCCAGATTCCCACCACATTCCAATGGAATAACAACATTCCAGATTTCAGGAACTGAGAATCATCCTCTTCCCCTCCCAAATTCCCATGGAAACACGGCATTCTCTTATTCCCTAATTTGGAACCCCCCATAAGCGTTCCCAAAATCCCACCAAATTCCCATGGAATAACCATTTTAGTGTGTTGGGAATTTCCAATGCTCCACTTCCTCTCCCAAATTCCAATCAAACCCTAATGAAGTAATGACACTTTGCGTGTTGAGAATTTACAATCCGCCACTTCCCCTTCCAACTTCCCAACAAAACCATGGAATACGAGCAGTTCCATCATTGGCAATTTCAACTCCTCCAGTTCCTCTCCCAAATTTCCTCCAACCTCAAAAGGAATAATGACATTCTGTGTGTGGGAAACTTAGAATCCTCCACTTCCCCTTCCAAATTCCCATGGAAACACGGCATTCTCTTATTCCCTAATTTGGAACCCCCCATAAGCGTTCCCAAAATCCCACCAAATTCCCATGGAATAACCATTTTAGTGTGTTGGGAATTTCCAATGCTCCACTTCCTCTCCCAAACTCCAATCAAACCCTAATGAAGTAATGACACTTTGCGTGTTGAGAATTTACAATCCGCCACTTCCCCTTCCAAATTCCCAATAAAACCATGGAATACGAGCAGTTCCATCATTGGCAATTTCAACTCCTCCAGTTCCTCTCCCAAATTTCCTCCAACCTCTAACGGAATAATGACATTCTGTGTGTGGGAAACTTAGAATCCTCCACTTCCCCTTCCAAATTCCCATGGAAACACGGCATTCTCTTATTCCCTAATTTGGAACCCCCCATAAGCGTTCCCAAAATCCCACCAAATTCCCATGGAATAACCATTTTAGTGTGTTGGGAATTTCCAATGCTCCACTTCCTCTCCCAAATTCCAATCAAACCCTAATGAAGTAATGACACTTTGCGTGTTGAGAATTTACAATCCGCCACTTCTCCTTCCAAATTCCCAATAAAACCATGGAATACGAGAACTTCCATCATTGGCAATTTCAACTCCTCCAGTTCCTCTCCCAAATTTCCTCCAACCTCTAACGGAATAATGACATTCTGTGTGTGGGAAACTTAGAATCCTCCACTTCCCCTTCCAAATTCCCATGGAAACACGGCATTCTCTTATTCCCTAATTTGGAACCCCCCATAAGCGTTCCCAAAATCCCACCAAATTCCCATGGAATAACCATTTTAGTGTGTTGGGAATTTCCAATGCTCCACTTCCTCTCCCAAATTCCAATCAAACCCTAATGAAGTAATGACACTTTGCGTGTTGAGAATTTACAATCCGCCACTTCCCCTTCCAAATTCCCAACAAAACCATGGAATACGAGCAGTTCCATCATTGGCAATTTCAACTCCTCCAGTTCCTCTCCCAAATTTCCTCCAACCTCTAACGGAATAATGACATTCTGTGTGTGGGAAATTTAGAATCCTCCACTTCCCCTTCCAAATTCCCATCGAATAGCTGCATTCTGGGTTTATGGATTTTCAAAACATCCATACGTCCACTTAAACTCGCACGCAAACCTCGCAAAAACAGCATTCATGGTGTTGGGAATATGATATCCTCCAGTTGCTCTATCCACTTTCCAGCAAAACCATGGAATGACAGCATTCTGGGCATTGGGAGTTCGGAATCCTCCACTTCTCTTCCCAAATTCCAATGGAATAACAGCCTTCCAGGCATGGGGATATTGGAATCCTCTAGTTCCCTTCCAAAAAGCCCATGGAATAACGACATTCTGGGCATTGAGAAGTGAAAGTTTGCCAATTGCCTTCCCAAATCCCTAGGGAAGAAGACAATTCCGGCTGTCAGGTATTTGAAATCCTTCAGCTCCGCACCATAACCCCCATGGAATAACAGAATTCCAGGTGTTAGGAATTGAGCATCCTCCAGTTCCCCTTCGAATTTCCCATGGAATCCTGGCATTCTGGATGTCGGCACTTTAGAATCGCCCATACACTCTCCCAAATAGCCAAAAATTCACAAGGAATAACAGAATTCATGATATCAGGAATATATCATCCGCCAGCTCTCCGCACAATTTCCCACGCAATAACAGCATTCCGTGTGGTGGGAATCTTGACTCCTCCACTTACCCTCCCAAATCTGCATGGAATCATGGCATTCTGGGTGTTGGGAATTTTCAATCCCCCATAAACCCACCCCAAATCCCACCACATTCCCAAAGAAGAGCAACTTTCCAGATGTCAGGAATTTGGAATATCCCAGTTCCCCACCCAAATTCCTAGGGAACAACAGCATTCCAAGTGACAGAAATCGAGAATCTTCCGGCAACGTGAAAAAATTGTCATGGAATAATGGGATTTCAGGTGTGAGGAATTGAGAATGCCCCGTACAGCCTCCCAGATTCCCACCACATTCCCATGGAATAACAACATTCCAGATTTCAGGAACTGAGAATCATCCTCTTCCCCTCCCAAATTCCCATGGAAACACGGCATTCTCTTATTCCCTAATTTGGACCCCCCCATAAGCGTTCCCAAAATCCCACCAAATTCCCATGGAATAACCATTTTAGTGTGTTGGGAATTTCCAATGCTCCACTTCCTCTCCCAAATTCCAATCAAACCCTAATGAAGTAATGACACTTTGCGTGTTGAGAATTTAGAATCCGCCACTTCCCCTTCCAAATTCCCAACAAAACCATGGAATACGAGCAGTTCCATCATTGGCAATTTCAACTCCTCCAGTTCCTCTCCCAAATTTCCTCCAACCTCTAACGGAATAATGACATTCTGTGTGTGGGAAACTTAGAATCCTCCACTTCCCCTTCCAAATTCCCATGGAAACACGGCATTCTCTTATTCCCTAATTTGGAACCCCCCATAAGCGTTCCCAAAATCCCACCAAATTCCCATGGAATAACCATTTTAGTGTGTTGGGAATTTCCAATGCTCCACTTCCTCTCCCAAATTCCAATCAAACCCTAATGAAGTAATGACACTTTGCGTGTTGAGAATTTAGCATCCGCCACTTCTCCTTCCAAATTCCCAATAAAACCATGGAATACGAGAACTTCCATCATTGGCAATTTCAACTCCTCCAGTTCCTCTCCCAAATTTCCTCCAACCTCTAACGGAATAATGACATTCTGTGTGTGGGAAACTTAGAATCCTCCACTTCCCCTTCCAAATTCCCATGGAAACACGGCATTCTCTTATTCCCTAATTTGGAACCCCCCATAAGCGTTCCCAAAATCCCACCAAATTCCCATGGAATAACCATTTTAGTGTGTTGGGAATTTCCAATGCTCCACTTCCTCTCCCAAATTCCAATCAAACCCTAATGAAGTAATGACACTTTGCGTGTTGAGAATTTACAATCCGCCACTTCCCCTTCCAAATTCCCAACAAAACCATGGAATACGAGCAGTTCCATCATTGGCAATTTCAACTCCTCCAGTTCCTCTCCCAAATTTCCTCCAACCTCTAACGGAATAATGACATTCTGTGTGTGGGAAATTTAGAATCCTCCACTTCCCCTTCCAAATTCCCATCGAATAGCTGCATTCTGGGTTTATGGATTTTCAAAACATCCATACGTCCACTTAAACTCGCACGCAAACCTCGCAAAAACAGCATTCATGGTGTTGGGAATATGATATCCTCACGTTGCTCTATCCACTTTCCAGCAAAACCATGGAATGACAGCATTCTGGGCATTGGGAGTTCGGAATCCTCCACTTCTCTTCCCAAATTCCAATGGAATAACAGCCTTCCAGGCATGGGGATATTGGAATCCTCTAGTTCCCTTCCAAAAAGCCCATGGAATAACGACATTCTGGGCATTGAGAAGTGAAAGTTTGCCAATTGCCTTCCCAAATCCCTAGGGAAGAAGACAATTCCGGCTGTCAGGTATTTGAAATCCTTCAGCTCCGCACCATAACCCCCATGGAATAACAGAATTCCAGGTGTTAGGAATTGAGCATCCTCCAGTTCCCCTTCGAATTTCCCATGGAATCCTGGCATTCTGGATGTCGGCACTTTAGAATCGCCCATACACTGTCCCAAATAGCCAAAAATTCACAAGGAATAACAGAATTCATGATATCAGGAATATATCATCCGCCAGCTCTCCGCACAATTTCCCACGCAATAACAGCATTCCGTGTGGTGGGAATCTTGACTCCTCCACTTACCCTCCCAAATCTGCATGGAATCATGGCATTCTGGGTGTTGGGAATTTTCAATCCCCCATAAACCCACCCCAAATCCCACCACATTCCCAAAGAAGAGCAACTTTCCAGATGTCAGGAATTTGGAATATCCCAGTTCCCCACCCAAATTCCTAGGGAACAACAGCATTCCAAGTGACAGAAATCGAGAATCTTCCGGCAACGTGAAAAAATTGTCATGGAATAATGGGATTTCAGGTGTGAGGAATTGAGAATGTCCCGTACAGCCTCCCAGATTCCCACCACATTCCAATGGAATAACAACATTCCAGATTTCAGGAACTGAGAATCATCCTCTTCCCCTCCCAAATTCCCATGGAAACACGGCATTCTCTTATTCCCTAATTTGGAACCCCCCATAAGCGTTCCCAAAATCCCACCAAATTCCCATGGAATAACCATTTTAGTGTGTTGGGAATTTCCAATGCTCCACTTCCTCTCCCAAATTCCAATCAAACCCTAATGAAGTAATGACACTTTGCGTGTTGAGAATTTACAATCCGCCACTTCCCCTTCCAAATTCCCAACAAAACCATGGAATACGAGCAGTTCCATCATTGGCAATTTCAACTCCTCCAGTTCCTCTCCCAAATTTCCTCCAACCTCAAAAGGAATAATGACATTCTGTGTGTGGGAAATTTAGAATCCTCCACTTCCCCTTCCAAATTCCCATGGAAACCCGGCATTCTCTTATTCCCTAATTTGGAACCCCCCATAAGCGTTCCCAAAATCCCACCAAATTCCCATGGAATAACCATTTTAGTGTGTTGGGAATTTCCAATGCTCCACTTCCTCTCCCAAATTCCAATCAAACCCTAATGAAGTAATGACACTTTGCGTGTTGAGAATTTACAATCCGCCACTTCCCCTTCCAAATTCCCAACAAAACCGTGGAATACGAGCAGTTCCATCATTGGCAATTTCAACTCCTCCAGTTCCTCTCCCAAATTTCCTCCAACCTCTAACGGAATAATGACATTCTGTGTGTGGGAAATTTAGAATCCTCCACTTCCCCTTACAAATTCCCATCGAATAGCTGCATTCTGGGTTTATGGATTTTCAAAACATCCATACGTCCACTTAAACTCGCACGAAAACCTCGCAAAAACAGCATTCATGGTGTTGGGAATATGATATCCTCACGTTGCTCTATCCACTTTCCAGCAAAACCATGGAATGACAGCATTCTGGGCATTGGGAGTTCGGAATCCTCCACTTCTCTTCCCAAATTCCAATGGAATAACAGCCTTCCAGGCATGGGGATATTGGAATCCTCTAGTTCCCTTCCAAAAAGCCCATGGAAGAACGACATTCTGGGCATTGAGAAGTGAAAGTTTGCCAATTGCCTTCCCAAATTCCTAGGGAAGAAGACAATTCCGGCTGTCAGGTATTTGAAATCCTTCAGCTCCGCACCATAACCCCCATGGAATAACAGAATTCCAGGCGTTAGGAATTGAGCATCCTCCAGTTCCCCTTCGAATTTCCCATGGAATCCTGGCATTCTGGATGTCGGCACTTTAGAATCGCCCATACACTGTCCCAAATAGCCAAAAATTCACAAGGAATAACAGAATTCATGATATCAGGAATATATCATCCGCCAGCTCTCCGCACAATTTCCCACGCAATAACAGCATTCCGTGTGGTGGGAATCTTGACTCCTCCACTTACCCTCCCAAATCTGCATGGAATAATGGCATTCTGGGTGTCGGGAATTTTCAATCCCCCATAAACCCACCCCAAATCCCACCACATTCCCAAAGAAGAGCAACTTTCCAGATGTCAGGAATTTGCAATATCCCAGTTCCCCACCCAAATTCCCATGGAACAACAGCATTCCAAGTGACAGAAATCGAGAATCTTCCGGCAACGTGAAAAAATTGTCATGGAATAATGGGATTTCAGGTGTGAGGAATTGAGAATGTCCCGTACAGCCTCCCAGATTCCCACCACATTCCAATGGAATAACAACATTCCAGATTTCAGGAACTGAGAATCATCCTCTTCCCCTCCCAAATTCCCATGGAAACACGGCATTCTCTTATTCCCTAATTTGGAACCCCCCATAAGCGTTCCCAAAATCCCACCAAATTCCCATGGAATAACCATTTTAGTGTGTTGGGAATTTCCAATGCTCCACTTCCTCTCCCAAATTCCAATCAAACCCTAATGAAGTAATGACACTTTGCGTGTTGAGAATTTACAATCCGCCACTTCCCCTTCCAAATTCCCAATAAAACCATGGAATACGAGCAGTTCCATCATTGGCAATTTCAACTCCTCCAGTTCCTCTCCCAAATTTCCTCCAACCTCTAACGGAATAATGACATTCTGTGTGTGGGAAACTTAGAATCCTCCACTTCCCCTTCCAAATTCCCATGGAAACACGGCATTCTCTTATTCCCTAATTTGGAACCCCCCATAAGCGTTCCCAAAATCCCACCAAATTCCCATGGAATAACCATTTTAGTGTGTTGGGAATTTCCAATGCTCCACTTCCTCTCCCAAATTCCAATCAAACCCTAATGAAGTAATGACACTTTGCGTGTTGAGAATTTAGAATCCGCCACTTCTCCTTCCAAATTCCCAATAAAACCATGGAATACGAGAACTTCCATCATTGGCAATTTCAACTCCTCCAGTTCCTCTCCCAAATTTCCTCCAACCTCTAACGGAATAATGACATTCTGTGTGTGGGAAACTTAGAATCCTCCACTTCCCCTTCCAAATTCCCATGGAAACACGGCATTCTCTTATTCCCTAATTTGGAACCCCCCATAAGCGTTCCCAAAATCCCACCAAATTCCCATGGAATAACCATTTTAGTGTGTTGGGAATTTCCAATGCTCCACTTCCTCTCCCAAATTCCAATCAAACCCTAATGAAGTAATGACACTTTGCGTGTTGAGAATTTACAATCCGCCACTTCTCCTTCCAAATTCCCAACAAAACCATGGAATACGAGCAGTTCCATCATTGGCAATTTCAACTCCTCCAGTTCCTCTCCCAAATTTCCTCCAACCTCTAACGGAATAATGACATTCCGTGTGTGGGATATTTAGAATCCTCCACTTCCCCTTCCAAATTCCCATCGAATAGCTGCATTCTGGGTTTATGGATTTTCAAAACATCCATACGTCCACTTAAACTCGCACGAAAACCTCGCAAAAACAGCATTCATGGTGTTGGGAATATGATATCCTCACGTTGCTCTATCCACTTTCCAGCAAAACCATGGAATGACAGCATTCTGGGCATTGGGAGTTCGGAATCCTCCACTTCTCTTCCCAAATTCCAATGGAATAACAGCCTTCCAGGCATGGGGATATTGGAATCCTCTAGTTCCCTTCCAAAAAGCCCATGGAAGAACGACATTCTGGGCATTGAGAAGTGAAAGTTTGCCAATTGCCTTCCCAAATCCCTACGGAAGAAGACAATTCCGGCTGTCAGGTATTTGAAATCCTTCAGCTCCGCACCATAACCCCCATGGAATAACAGAATTCCAGGCGTTAGGAATTGAGCATCCTCCAGTTCCCCTTCGAATTTCCCATGGAATCCTGGCATTCTGGATGTCGGCACTTTAGAATCGCCCATACACTGTCCCAAATAGCCAAAAATTCACAAGGAATAACAGAATTCATGATATCAGGAATATATCATCCGCCAGCTCTCCGCACAATTTCCCACGCAATAACAGCATTCCGTGTGGTGGGAATCTTGACTCCTCCACTTACCCTCCCAAATCTGCATGGAATAATGGCATTCTGGGTGTCGGGAATTTTCAATCCCCCATAAACCCACCCCAAATCCCACCACATTCCCAAAGAAGAGCAACTTTCCAGATGTCAGGAATTTGGAATATCCCAGTTCCCCACCCAAATTCCTAGGGAACAACAGCATTCCAAGTGACAGAAATCGAGAATCTTCCGGCAACGTGAAAAAATTGTCATGGAATAATGGGATTTCAGGTGTGAGGAATTGAGAATGTCCCGTACAGCCTCCCAGATTCCCACCACATTCCAATGGAATAACAACATTCCAGATTTCAGGAACTGAGAATCATCCTCTTCCCCTCCCAAATTCCCATGGAAACACGGCATTCTCTTATTCCCTAATTTGGAACCCCCCATAAGCGTTCCCAAAATCCCACCAAATTCCCATGGAATAACCATTTTAGTGTGTTGGGAATTTCCAATGCTCCACTTCCTCTCCCAAATTCCAATCAAACCCTAATGAAGTAATGACACTTTGCGTGTTGAGAATTTACAATCCGCCACTTCCCCTTCCAACTTCCCAACAAAACCATGGAATACGAGCAGTTCCATCATTGGCAATTTCAACTCCTCCAGTTCCTCTCCCAAATTTCCTCCAACCTCAAAAGGAATAATGACATTCTGTGTGTGGGAAACTTAGAATCCTCCACTTCCCCTTCCAAATTCCCATGGAAACACGGCATTCTCTTATTCCCTAATTTGGAACCCCCCATAAGCGTTCCCAAAATCCCACCAAATTCCCATGGAATAACCATTTTAGTGTGTTGGGAATTTCCAATGCTCCACTTCCTCTCCCAAACTCCAATCAAACCCTAATGAAGTAATGACACTTTGCGTGTTGAGAATTTAGAATCCGCCACTTCCCCTTCCAAATTCCCAATAAAACCATGGAATACGAGAACTTCCATCATTGGCAATTTCAACTCCTCCAGTTCCTCTCCCAAATTTCCTCCAACCTCTAACGGAATAATGACATTCTGTGTGTGGGAAACTTAGAATCCTCCACTTCCCCTTCCAAATTCCCATGGAAACACGGCATTCTCTTATTCCCTAATTTGGAACCCCCCATAAGCGTTCCCAAAATCCCACCAAATTCCCATGGAATAACCATTTTAGTGTGTTGGGAATTTCCAATGCTCCACTTCCTCTCCCAAATTCCAATCAAACCCTAATGAAGTAATGACACTTTGCGTGTTGAGAATTTACAATCCGCCACTTCCCCTTCCAAATTCCCAACAAAACCATGGAATACGAGCAGTTCCATCATTGGCAATTTCAACTCCTCCAGTTCCTCTCCCAAATTTCCTCCAACCTCTAACGGAATAATGACATTCTGTGTGTGGGAAATTTAGAATCCTCCACTTCCCCTTCCAAATTCCCATCGAATAGCTGCATTCTGGGTTTATGGATTTTCAAAACATCCATACGTCCACTTAAACTCGCACGAAAACCTCGCAAAAACAGCATTCATGGTGTTGGGAATATGATATCCTCACGTTGCTCTATCCACTTTCCAGCAAAACCATGGAATGACAGCATTCTGGGCATTGGGAGTTCGGAATCCTCCACTTCTCTTCCCAAATTCCAATGGAATAACAGCCTTCCAGGCATGGGGATATTGGAATCCTCTAGTTCCCTTCCAAAAAGCCCATGGAATAACGACATTCTGGGCATTGAGATGTGAAAGTTTGCCAATTGCCTTCCCAAATTCCTAGGGAAGAAGACAATTCCGGCTGTCAGGTATTTGAAATCCTTCAGCTCCGCACCATAACCCCCATGGAATAACAGAATTCCAGGTGTTAGGAATTGAGCATCCTCCAGTTCCCCTTCGAATTTCCCATGGAATCCTGGCATTCTGGATGTCGGCACTTTAGAATCGCCCATACACTGTCCCAAATAGCCAAAAATTCACAAGGAATAACAGAATTCATGATATCAGGAATATATCATCCGCCAGCTCTCCGCACAATTTCCCACGCAATAACAGCATTCCGTGTGGTGGGAATCTTGACTCCTCCACTTACCCTCCCAAATCTGCATGGAATCATGGCATTCTGGGTGTTGGGAATTTTCAATCCCCCATAAACCCACCCCAAATCCCACCACATTCCCAAAGAAGAGCAACTTTCCAGATGTCAGGAATTTGGAATATCCCAGTTCCCCACCCAAATTCCTAGGGAACAACAGCATTCCAAGTGACAGAAATCGAGAATCTTCCGGCAACGTGAAAAAATTGTCATGGAATAATGGGATTTCAGGTGTGAGGAATTGAGAATGCCCCGTACAGCCTCCCAGATTCCCACCACATTCCCATGGAATAACAACATTCCAGATTTCAGGAACTGAGAATCATCCTCTTCCCCTCCCAAATTCCCATGGAAACACGGCATTCTCTTATTCCCTAATTTGGACCCCCCCATAAGCGTTCCCAAAATCCCACCAAATTCCCATGGAATAACCATTTTAGTGTGTTGGGAATTTCCAATGCTCCACTTCCTCTCCCAAATTCCAATCAAACCCTAATGAAGTAATGACACTTTGCGTGTTGAGAATTTAGAATCCGCCACTTCCCCTTCCAAATTCCCAACAAAACCATGGAATACGAGCAGTTCCATCATTGGCAATTTCAACTCCTCCAGTTCCTCTCCCAAATTTCCTCCAACCTCTAACGGAATAATGACATTCTGTGTGTGGGAAACTTAGAATCCTCCACTTCCCCTTCCAAATTCCCATGGAAACACGGCATTCTCTTATTCCCTAATTTGGAACCCCCCATAAGCGTTCCCAAAATCCCACCAAATTCCCATGGAATAACCATTTTAGTGTGTTGGGAATTTCCAATGCTCCACTTCCTCTCCCAAATTCCAATCAAACCCTAATGAAGTAATGACACTTTGCGTGTTGAGAATTTACAATCCGCCACTTCTCCTTCCAAATTCCCAATAAAACCATGGAATACGAGAACTTCCATCATTGGCAATTTCAACTCCTCCAGTTCCTCTCCCAAATTTCCTCCAACCTCTAACGGAATAATGACATTCTGTGTGTGGGAAATTTAGAATCCTCCAATTCCCCTCCCAAATTCCCATGGAAACACGGCATTCTCTTATTCCCTAATTTGGAACCCCCCATAAGCGTTCCCAAAATCCCACCAAATTCCCATGGAATAACCATTTTAGTGTGTTGGGAATTTCCAATGCTCCACTTCCTCTCCCAAATTCCAATCAAACCCTAATGAAGTAATGACACTTTGCGTGTTGAGAATTTACAATCCGCCACTTCCCCTTCCAAATTCCCAATAAAACCATGGAATACGAGCAGTTCCATCATTGGCAATTTCAACTCCTCCAGTTCCTCTCCCAAATTTCCTCCAACCTCTAACGGAATAATGACATTCTGTGTGTGGGAAACTTAGAATCCTCCACTTCCCCTTCCAAATTCCCATGGAAACACGGCATTCTCTTATTCCCTAATTTGGAACCCCCCATAAGCGTTCCCAAAATCCCACCAAATTCCCATGGAATAACCATTTTAGTGTGTTGGGAATTTCCAATGCTCCACTTCCTCTCCCAAATTCCAATCAAACCCTAATGAAGTAATGACACTTTGCGTGTTGAGAATTTAGCATCCGCCACTTCTCCTTCCAAATTCCCAATAAAACCATGGAATACGAGAACTTCCATCATTGGCAATTTCAACTCCTCCAGTTCCTCTCCCAAATTTCCTCCAACCTCTAACGGAATAATGACATTCTGTGTGTGGGAAACTTAGAATCCTCCACTTCCCCTTCCAAATTCCCATGGAAACACGGCATTCTCTTATTCCCTAATTTGGAACCCCCCATAAGCGTTCCCAAAATCCCACCAAATTCCCATGGAATAACCATTTTAGTGTGTTGGGAATTTCCAATGCTCCACTTCCTCTCCCAAATTCCAATCAAACCCTAATGAAGTAATGACACTTTGCGTGTTGAGAATTTACAATCCGCCACTTCCCCTTCCAAATTCCCAACAAAACCATGGAATACGAGCAGTTCCATCATTGGCAATTTCAACTCCTCCAGTTCCTCTCCCAAATTTCCTCCAACCTCTAACGGAATAATGACATTCTGTGTGTGGGAAATTTAGAATCCTCCACTTCCCCTTACAAATTCCCATAGAATAGCTGCATTCTGGGTTTATGGATTTTCAAAACATCCATACGTCCACTTAAACTCGCACGCAAACCTCGCAAAAACAGCATTCATGGTGTTGGGAATATGATATCCTCACGTTGCTCTATCCACTTTCCAGCAAAACCATGGAATGACAGCATTCTGGGCATTGGGAGTTCGGAATCCTCCACTTCTCTTCCCAAATTCCAATGGAATAACAGCCTTCCAGGCATGGGGATATTGGAATCCTCTAGTTCCCTTCCAAAAAGCCCATGGAATAACGACATTCTGGGCATTGAGAAGTGAAAGTTTGCCAATTGCCTTCCCAAATCCCTAGGGAAGAAGACAATTCCGGCTGTCAGGTATTTGAAATCCTTCAGCTCCGCACCATAACCCCCATGGAATAACAGAATTCCAGGTGTTAGGAATTGAGCATCCTCCAGTTCCCCTTCGAATTTCCCATGGAATCCTGGCATTCTGGATGTCGGCACTTTAGAATCGCCCATACACTGTCCCAAATAGCCAAAAATTCACAAGGAATAACAGAATTCATGATATCAGGAATATATCATCCGCCAGCTCTCCGCACAATTTCCCACGCAATAACAGCATTCCGTGTGGTGGGAATCTTGACTCCTCCACTTACCCTCCCAAATCTGCATGGAATCATGGCATTCTGGGTGTTGGGAATTTTCAATCCCCCATAAACCCACCCCAAATCCCACCACATTCCCAAAGAAGAGCAACTTTCCAGATGTCAGGAATTTGGAATATCCCAGTTCCCCACCCAAATTCCTAGGGAACAACAGCATTCCAAGTGACAGAAATCGAGAATCTTACGGCAACGTGAAAAAATTGTCATGGAATAATGGGATTTCAGGTGTGAGGAATTGAGAATGCCCCGTACAGCCTCCCAGATTCCCACCACATTCCCATGGAATAACAACATTCCAGATTTCAGGAACTGAGAATCATCCTCTTCCCCTTCCAAATTCCCATGGAAACACGGCATTCTCTTATTCCCTAATTTGGAACCGCCCATAAGCGTTCCCAAAATCCCACCAAATTCCCATGGAATAACCATTTTAGTGTGTTGGGAATTTCCAATGCTCCACTTCCTCTCCCAAATTCCAATCAAACCCTAATGAAGTAATGACACTTTGCGTGTTGAGAATTTACAATCCGCCACTTCTCCTTCCAAATTCCCAACAAAACCATGGAATACGAGCAGTTCCATCATTGGCAATTTCAACTCCTCCAGTTCCTCTCCCAAATTTCCTCCAACCTCTAACGGAATAATGACATTCCGTGTGTGGGATATTTAGAATCCTCCACTTCCCCTTCCAAATTCCCATAGAATAGCTGCATTCTGGGTTTATGGATTTTCAAAACATCCATACGTCCACTTAAACTCGCACGCAAACCTCGCAAAAACAGCATTCATGGTGTTGGGAATATGATATCCTCACGTTGCTCTATCCACTTTCCAGCAAAACCATGGAATGACAGCATTCTGGGCATTGGGAGTTCGGAATCCTCCACTTCTCTTCCCAAATGCCAATGGAATAACAGCCTTCCAGGCATGGGGATATTGGAATCCTCTAGTTCCCTTCCAAAAAGCCCATGGAATAACGACATTCTGGGCATTGAGATGTGAAAGTTTGCCAATTGCCTTCCCAAATTCCTAGGGAAGGAGACAATTCCGGCTGTCAGGTATTTGAAATCCTTCAGCTCCGCACCATAACCCCCATGGAATAACAGAATTCCAGGCGTTAGGAATTGAGCATCCTCCAGTTCCCCTTCGAATTTCCCATGGAATCCTGGCATTCTGGATGTCGGCACTTTAGAATCGCCCATACACTGTCCCAAATAGCCAAAAATTCACAAGGAATAACAGAATTCATGATATCAGGAATATATCATCCGCCAGCTCTCCGCACAATTTCCCACGCAATAACAGCATTCCGTGTGGTGGGAATCTTGACTCCTCCACTTACCCTCCCAAATCTGCATGGAATAATGGCATTCTGGGTGTCGGGAATTTTCAATCCCCCATAAACCCACCCCAAATCCCACCACATTCCCAAAGAAGAGCAACTTTCCAGATGTCAGGAATTTGGAATATCCCAGTTCCCCACCCAAATTCCTATGGAACAACAGCATTCCAAGTGACAGAAATCGAGAATCTTCCGGCAACGTGAAAAAATTGTCATGGAATAATGGGATTTCAGGTGTGAGGTATTGAGAATGTCCCGTACAGCCTCCCAGATTCCCACCACATTCCAATGGAATAACAACATTCCAGATTTCAGGAACTGAGAATCATCCTCTTCCCCTCCCAAATTCCCATGGAAACACGGCATTCTCTTATTCCCTAATTTGGAACCCCCCATAAGCGTTCCCAAAATCCCACCAAATTCCCATGGAATAACCATTTTAGTGTGTTGGGAATTTCCAATGCTCCACTTCCTCTCCCAAATTCCAATCAAACCCTAATGAAGTAATGACACTTTGCGTGTTGAGAATTTACAATCCGCCACTTCCCCTTCCAAATTCCCAACAAAACCATGGAATACGAGCAGTTCCATCATTGGCAATTTCAACTCCTCCAGTTCCTCTCCCAAATTTCCTCCAACCTCTAACGGAATAATGACATTCTGTGTGTGGGAAACTTAGAATCCTCCACTTCCCCTTCCAAATTCCCATGGAAACACGGCATTCTCTTATTCCCTAATTTGGAACCCCCCATAAGCGTTCCCAAAATCCCACCAAATTCCCATGGAATAACCATTTTAGTGTGTTGGGAATTTCCAATGCTCCACTTCCTCTCCCAAATTCCAATCAAACCCTAATGAAGTAATGACACTTTGCGTGTTGAGAATTTACAATCCGCCACTTCTCCTTCCAAATTCCCAATAAAACCATGGAATACGAGAACTTCCATCATTGGCAATTTCAACTCCTCCAGTTCCTCTCCCAAATTTCCTCCAACCTCTAACGGAATAATGACATTCTGTGTGTGGGAAACTTAGAATCCTCCACTTCCCCTTCCAAATTCCCATGGAAACACGGCATTCTCTTATTCCCTAATTTGGAACCCCCCATAAGCGTTCCCAAAATCCCACCAAATTCCCATGGAATAACCATTTTAGTGTGTTGGGAATTTCCAATGCTCCACTTCCTCTCCCAAATTCCAATCAAACCCTAATGAAGTAATGACACTTTGCGTGTTGAGAATTTACAATCCGCCACTTCCCCTTCCAAATTCCCAACAAAACCATGGAATACGAGCAGTTCCATCATTGGCAATTTCAACTCCTCCAGTTCCTCTCCCAAATTTCCTCCAACCTCTAACGGAATAATGACATTCTGTGTGTGGGAAATTTAGAATCCTCCACTTCCCCTTCCAAATTCCCATCGAATAGCTGCATTCTGGGTTTATGGATTTTCAAAACATCCATACGTCCACTTAAACTCGCACGCAAACCTCGCAAAAACAGCATTCATGGTGTTGGGAATATGATATCCTCACGTTGCTCTATCCACTTTCCAGCAAAACCATGGAATGACAGCATTCTGGGCATTGGGAGTTCGGAATCCTCCACTTCTCTTCCCAAATTCCAATGGAATAACAGCCTTCCAGGCATGGGGATATTGGAATCCTCTAGTTCCCTTCCAAAAAGCCCATGGAATAACGACATTCTGGGCATTGAGATGTGAAAGTTTGCCAATTGCCTTCCCAAATCCCTAGGGAAGAAGACAATTCCGGCTGTCAGGTATTTGAAATCCTTCAGCTCCGCACCATAACCCCCATGGAATAACAGAATTCCAGGTGTTAGGAATTGAGCATCCTCCAGTTCCCCTTCGAATTTCCCATGGAATCCTGGCATTCTGGATGTCGGCACTTTAGAATCGCCCATACACTGTCCCAAATAGCCAAAAATTCACAAGGAATAACAGAATTCATGATATCAGGAATATATCATCCGCCAGCTCTCCGCACAATTTCCCACGCAATAACAGCATTCCGTGTGGTGGGAATCTTGACTCCTCCACTTACCCTCCCAAATCTGCATGGAATCATGGCATTCTGGGTGTTGGGAATTTTCAATCCCCCATAAACCCACCCCAAATCCCACCACATTCCCAAAGAAGAGCAACTTTCCAGATGTCAGGAATTTGGAATATCCCAGTTCCCCACCCAAATTCCTAGGGAACAACAGCATTCCAAGTGACAGAAATCGAGAATCTTCCGGCAACGTGAAAAAATTGTCATGGAATAATGGGATTTCAGGTGTGAGGAATTGAGAATGCCCCGTACAGCCTCCCAGATTCCCACCACATTCCCATGGAATAACAACATTCCAGATTTCAGGAACTGAGAATCATCCTCTTCCCCTCCCAAATTCCCATGGAAACACGGCATTCTCTTATTCCCTAATTTGGACCCCCCCATAAGCGTTCCCAAAATCCCACCAAATTCCCATGGAATAACCATTTTAGTGTGTTGGGAATTTCCAATGCTCCACTTCCTCTCCCAAATTCCAATCAAACCCTAATGAAGTAATGACACTTTGCGTGTTGAGAATTTAGAATCCGCCACTTCTCCTTCCAAATTCCCAATAAAACCATGGAATACGAGAACTTCCATCATTGGCAATTTCAACTCCTCCAGTTCCTCTCCCAAATTTCCTCCAACCTCTAACGGAATAATGACATTCTGTGTGTGGGAAATTTAGAATCCTCCAATTCCCCTCCCAAATTCCCATGGAAACACGGCATTCTCTTATTCCCTAATTTGGAACCCCCCATAAGCGTTCCCAAAATCCCACCAAATTCCCATGGAATAACCATTTTAGTGTGTTGGGAATTTCCAATGCTCCACTTCCTCTCCCAAATTCCAATCAAACCCTAATGAAGTAATGACACTTTGCGTGTTGAGAATTTACAATCCGCCACTTCCCCTTCCAAATTCCCAATAAAACCATGGAATACGAGCAGTTCCATCATTGGCAATTTCAACTCCTCCAGTTCCTCTCCCAAATTTCCTCCAACCTCTAACGGAATAATGACATTCTGTGTGTGGGAAACTTAGAATCCTCCACTTCCCCTTCCAAATTCCCATGGAAACACGGCATTCTCTTATTCCCTAATTTGGAACCCCCCATAAGCGTTCCCAAAATCCCACCAAATTCCCATGGAATAACCATTTTAGTGTGTTGGGAATTTCCAATGCTCCACTTCCTCTCCCAAATTCCAATCAAACCCTAATGAAGTAATGACACTTTGCGTGTTGAGAATTTAGAATCCGCCACTTCTCCTTCCAAATTCCCAATAAAACCATGGAATACGAGAACTTCCATCATTGGCAATTTCAACTCCTCCAGTTCCTCTCCCAAATTTCCTCCAACCTCTAACGGAATAATGACATTCTGTGTGTGGGAAACTTAGAATCCTCCACTTCCCCTTCCAAATTCCCATGGAAACACGGCATTCTCTTATTCCCTAATTTGGAACCCCCCATAAGCGTTCCCAAAATCCCACCAAATTCCCATGGAATAACCATTTTAGTGTGTTGGGAATTTCCAATGCTCCACTTCCTCTCCCAAATTCCAATCAAACCCTAATGAAGTAATGACACTTTGCGTGTTGAGAATTTACAATCCGCCACTTCCCCTTCCAAATTCCCAACAAAACCATGGAATACGAGCAGTTCCATCATTGGCAATTTCAACTCCTCCAGTTCCTCTCCCAAATTTCCTCCAACCTCTAACGGAATAATGACATTCTGTGTGTGGGAAATTTAGAATCCTCCACTTCCCCTTCCAAATTCCCATCGAATAGCTGCATTCTGGGTTTATGGATTTTCAAAACATCCATACGTCCACTTAAACTCGCACGAAAACCTCGCAAAAACAGCATTCATGGTGTTGGGAATATGATATCCTCACGTTGCTCTATCCACTTTCCAGCAAAACCATGGAATGACAGCATTCTGGGCATTGGGAGTTCGGAATCCTCCACTTCTCTTCCCAAATGCCAATGGAATAACAGCCTTCCAGGCATGGGGATATTGGAATCCTCTAGTTCCCTTCCAAAAAGCCCATGGAATAACGACATTCTGGGCATTGAGATGTGAAAGTTTGCCAATTGCCTTCCCAAATCCCTAGGGAAGAAGACAATTCCGGCTGTCAGGTATTTGAAATCCTTCAGCTCCGCACCATAACCCCCATGGAATAACAGAATTCCAGGTGTTAGGAATTGAGCATCCTCCAGTTCCCCTTCGAATTTCCCATGGAATCCTGGCATTCTGGATGTCGGCACTTTAGAATCGCCCATACACTGTCCCAAATAGCCAAAAATTCACAAGGAATAACAGAATTCATGATATCAGGAATATATCATCCGCCAGCTCTCCGCACAATTTCCCACGCAATAACAGCATTCCGTGTGGTGGGAATCTTGACTCCTCCACTTACCCTCCCAAATCTGCATGGAATCATGGCATTCTGGGTGTTGGGAATTTTCAATCCCCCATAAACCCACCCCAAATCCCACCACATTCCCAAAGAAGAGCAACTTTCCAGATGTCAGGAATTTGGAATATCCCAGTTCCCCACCCAAATTCCTAGGGAACAACAGCATTCCAAGTGACAGAAATCGAGAATCTTCCGGCAACGTGAAAAAATTGTCATGGAATAATGGGATTTCAGGTGTGAGGAATTGAGAATGCCCCGTACAGCCTCCCAGATTCCCACCACATTCCCATGGAATAACAACATTCCAGATTTCAGGAACTGAGAATCATCCTCTTCCCCTCCCAAATTCCCATGGAAACACGGCATTCTCTTATTCCCTAATTTGGACCCCCCCATAAGCGTTCCCAAAATCCCACCAAATTCCCATGGAATAACCATTTTAGTGTGTTGGGAATTTCCAATGCTCCACTTCCTCTCCCAAATTCCAATCAAACCCTAATGAAGTAATGACACTTTGCGTGTTGAGAATTTAGAATCCGCCACTTCCCCTTCCAAATTCCCAACAAAACCATGGAATACGAGCAGTTCCATCATTGGCAATTTCAACTCCTCCAGTTCCTCTCCCAAATTTCCTCCAACCTCTAACGGAATAATGACATTCTGTGTGTGGGAAACTTAGAATCCTCCACTTCCCCTTCCAAATTCCCATGGAAACACGGCATTCTCTTATTCCCTAATTTGGAACCCCCCATAAGCGTTCCCAAAATCCCACCAAATTCCCATGGAATAACCATTTTAGTGTGTTGGGAATTTCCAATGCTCCACTTCCTCTCCCAAATTCCAATCAAACCCTAATGAAGTAATGACACTTTGCGTGTTGAGAATTTAGAATCCGCCACTTCTCCTTCCAAATTCCCAATAAAACCATGGAATACGAGAACTTCCATCATTGGCAATTTCAACTCCTCCAGTTCCTCTCCCAAATTTCCTCCAACCTCTAACGGAATAATGACATTCTGTGTGTGGGAAATTTAGAATCCTCCAATTCCCCTCCCAAATTCCCATGGAAACACGGCATTCTCTTATTCCCTAATTTGGAACCCCCCATAAGCGTTCCCAAAATCCCACCAAATTCCCATGGAATAACCATTTTAGTGTGTTGGGAATTTCCAATGCTCCACTTCCTCTCCCAAATTCCAATCAAACCCTAATGAAGTAATGACACTTTGCGTGTTGAGAATTTACAATCCGCCACTTCCCCTTCCAAATTCCCAATAAAACCATGGAATACGAGCAGTTCCATCATTGGCAATTTCAACTCCTCCAGTTCCTCTCCCAAATTTCCTCCAACCTCTAACGGAATAATGACATTCTGTGTGTGGGAAACTTAGAATCCTCCACTTCCCCTTCCAAATTCCCATGGAAACACGGCATTCTCTTATTCCCTAATTTGGAACCCCCCATAAGCGTTCCCAAAATCCCACCAAATTCCCATGGAATAACCATTTTAGTGTGTTGGGAATTTCCAATGCTCCACTTCCTCTCCCAAATTCCAATCAAACCCTAATGAAGTAATGACACTTTGCGTGTTGAGAATTTACAATCCGCCACTTCCCCTTCCAAATTCCCAACAAAACCATGGAATACGAGCAGTTCCATCATTGGCAATTTCAACTCCTCCAGTTCCTCTCCCAAATTTCCTCCAACCTCTAACGGAATAATGACATTCTGTGTGTGGGAAATTTAGAATCCTCCACTTCCCCTTCCAAATTCCCATCGAATAGCTGCATTCTGGGTTTATGGATTTTCAAAACATCCATACGTCCACTTAAACTCGCACGCAAACCTCGCAAAAACAGCATTCATGGTGTTGGGAATATGATATCCTCACGTTGCTCTATCCACTTTCCAGCAAAACCATGGAATGACAGCATTCTGGGCATTGGGAGTTCGGAATCCTCCACTTCTCTTCCCAAATTCCAATGGAATAACAGCCTTCCAGGCATGGGGATATTGGAATCCTCTAGTTCCCTTCCAAAAAGACCATGGAATAACGACATTCTGGGCATTGAGAAGTGAAAGTTTGCCAATTGCCTTCCCAAATCCCTAGGGAAGAAGACAATTCCGGCTGTCAGGTATTTGAAATCCTTCAGCTCCGCACCATAACCCCCATGGAATAACAGAATTCCAGGTGTTAGGAATTGAGCATCCTCCAGTTCCCCTTCGAATTTCCCATGGAATCCTGGCATTCTGGATGTCGGCACTTTAGAATCGCCCATACACTGTCCCAAATAGCCAAAAATTCACAAGGAATAACAGAATTCATGATATCAGGAATATATCATCCGCCAGCTCTCCGCACAATTTCCCACGCAATAACAGCATTCCGTGTGGTGGGAATCTTGACTCCTCCACTTACCCTCCCAAATCTGCATGGAATCATGGCATTCTGGGTGTTGGGAATTTTCAATCCCCCATAAACCCACCCCAAATCCCACCACATTCCCAAAGAAGAGCAACTTTCCAGATGTCAGGAATTTGGAATATCCCAGTTCCCCACCCAAATTCCTAGGGAACAACAGCATTCCAAGTGACAGAAATCGAGAATCTTCCGGCAACGTGAAAAAATTGTCATGGAATAATGGGATTTCAGGTGTGAGGAATTGAGAATGCCCCGTACAGCCTCCCAGATTCCCACCACATTCCCATGGAATAACAACATTCCAGATATCAGGAACTGAGAATCATCCTCTTCCCCTCCCAAATTCCCATGGAAACACGGCATTCTCTTATTCCCTAATTTGGAACCCCCCATAAGCGTTCCCAAAATCCCACCAAATTCCCATGGAATAACCATTTTAGTGTGTTGGGAATTTCCAATGCTCCACTTCCTCTCCCAAATTCCAATCAAACCCTAATGAAGTAATGACACTTTGCGTGTTGAGAATTTAGAATCCGCCACTTCCCCTTCCAAATTCCCAATAAAACCATGGAATACGAGCACTTCCATCATTGGCAATTTCAACTCCTCCAGTTCCTGTCCCAAATTTCCTCCAACCTCTAACGGAATAATGACATTCTGTGTGTGGGAAACTTAGAATCCTCCACTTCCCCTTCCAAATTCCCATGGAAACACGGCATTCTCTTATTCCCTAATTTGGAACCCCCCATAAGCATTCCCAAAATCCCACCAAATTCCCATGGAATAACCATTTTAGTGTGTTGGGAATTTCCAATGCTCCACTTCCTCTCCCAAATTCCAATCAAACCCTAATGAAGTAATGACACTTTGCGTGTTGAGAATTTAGAATCCGCCACTTCTCCTTCCAAATTCCCAATAAAACCATGGAATACGAGAACTTCCATCATTGGCAATTTCAACTCCTCCAGTTCCTCTCCCAAATTTCCTCCAACCTCTAACGGAATAATGACATTCTGTGTGTGGGAAATTTAGAATCCTCCAATTCCCCTCCCAAATTCCCATGGAAACACGGCATTCTCTTATTCCCTAATTTGGAACCCCCCATAAGCGTTCCCAAAATCCCACCAAATTCCCATGGAATAACCATTTTAGTGTGTTGGGAATTTCCAATGCTCCACTTCCTCTCCCAAATTCCAATCAAACCCTAATGAAGTAATGACACTTTGCGTGTTGAGAATTTACAATCCGCCACTTCCCCTTCCAAATTCCCAACAAAACCATGGAATACGAGCAGTTCCATCATTGGCAATTTCAACTCCTCCAGTTCCTCTCCCAAATTTCCTCCAACCTCTAACGGAATAATGACATTCTGTGTGTGGGAAATTTAGAATCCTCCACTTCCCCTTCCAAATTCCCATCGAATAGCTGCATTCTGGGTTTATGGATTTTCAAAACATCCATACGTCCACTTAAACTCGCACGCAAACCTCGCAAAAACAGCATTCATGGTGTTGGGAATATGATATCCTCACGTTGCTCTATCCACTTTCCAGCAAAACCATGGAATGACAGCATTCTGGGCATTGGGAGTTCGGAATCCTCCACTTCTCTTCCCAAATTCCAATGGAATAACAGCCTTCCAGGCATGGGGATATTGGAATCCTCTAGTTCCCTTCCAAAAAGCCCATGGAATAACGACATTCTGGGCATTGAGAAGTGAAAGTTTGCCAATTGCCTTCCCAAATCCCTACGGAAGAAGACAATTCCGGCTGTCAGGTATTTGAAATCCTTCAGCTCCGCACCATAACCCCCATGGAATAACAGAATTCCAGGTGTTAGGAATTGAGCATCCTCCAGTTCCCCTTCGAATTTCCCATGGAATCCTGGCATTCTGGATGTCGGCACTTTAGAATCGCCCATACACTGTCCCAAATAGCCAAAAATTCACAAGGAATAACAGAATTCATGATATCAGGAATATATCATCCGCCAGCTCTCCGCACAATTTCCCACGCAATAACAGCATTCCGTGTGGTGGGAATCTTGACTCCTCCACTTACCCTCCCAAATCTGCATGGAATCATGGCATTCTGGGTGTTGGGAATTTTCAATCCCCCATAAACCCACCCCAAATCCCACCACATTCCCAAAGAAGAGCAACTTTCCAGATGTCAGGAATTTGGAATATCCCAGTTCCCCACCCAAATTCCTAGGGAACAACAGCATTCCAAGTGACAGAAATCGAGAATCTTCCGGCAACGTGAAAAAATTGTCATGGAATAATGGGATTTCAGGTGTGAGGAATTGAGAATGCCCCGTACAGCCTCCCAGATTCCCACCACATTCCCATGGAATAACAACATTCCAGATTTCAGGAACTGAGAATCATCCTCTTCCCCTCCCAAATTCCCATGGAAACACGGCATTCTCTTATTCCCTAATTTGGACCCCCCCATAAGCGTTCCCAAAATCCCACCAAATTCCCATGGAATAACCATTTTAGTGTGTTGGGAATTTCCAATGCTCCACTTCCTCTCCCAAATTCCAATCAAACCCTAATGAAGTAATGACACTTTGCGTGTTGAGAATTTAGAATCCGCCACTTCCCCTTCCAAATTCCCAACAAAACCATGGAATACGAGCAGTTCCATCATTGGCAATTTCAACTCCTCCAGTTCCTCTCCCAAATTTCCTCCAACCTCTAACGGAATAATGACATTCTGTGTGTGGGAAACTTAGAATCCTCCACTTCCCCTTCCAAATTCCCATGGAAACACGGCATTCTCTTATTCCCTAATTTGGAACCCCCCATAAGCGTTCCCAAAATCCCACCAAATTCCCATGGAATAACCATTTTAGTGTGTTGGGAATTTCCAATGCTCCACTTCCTCTCCCAAATTCCAATCAAACCCTAATGAAGTAATGACACTTTGCGTGTTGAGAATTTAGAATCCGCCACTTCTCCTTCCAAATTCCCAATAAAACCATGGAATACGAGAACTTCCATCATTGGCAATTTCAACTCCTCCAGTTCCTCTCCCAAATTTCCTCCAACCTCTAACGGAATAATGACATTCTGTGTGTGGGAAATTTAGAATCCTCCAATTCCCCTCCCAAATTCCCATGGAAACACGGCATTCTCTTATTCCCTAATTTGGAACCCCCCATAAGCGTTCCCAAAATCCCACCAAATTCCCATGGAATAACCATTTTAGTGTGTTGGGAATTTCCAATGCTCCACTTCCTCTCCCAAATTCCAATCAAACCCTAATGAAGTAATGACACTTTGCGTGTTGAGAATTTACAATCCGCCACTTCCCCTTCCAAATTCCCAATAAAACCATGGAATACGAGCAGTTCCATCATTGGCAATTTCAACTCCTCCAGTTCCTCTCCCAAATTTCCTCCAACCTCTAACGGAATAATGACATTCTGTGTGTGGGAAACTTAGAATCCTCCACTTCCCCTTCCAAATTCCCATGGAAACACGGCATTCTCTTATTCCCTAATTTGGAACCCCCCATAAGCGTTCCCAAAATCCCACCAAATTCCCATGGAATAACCATTTTAGTGTGTTGGGAATTTCCAATGCTCCACTTCCTCTCCCAAATTCCAATCAAACCCTAATGAAGTAATGACACTTTGCGTGTTGAGAATTTACAATCCGCCACTTCCCCTTCCAAATTCCCAACAAAACCATGGAATACGAGCAGTTCCATCATTGGCAATTTCAACTCCTCCAGTTCCTCTCCCAAATTTCCTCCAACCTCTAACGGAATAATGACATTCTGTGTGTGGGAAATTTAGAATCCTCCACTTCCCCTTCCAAATTCCCATCGAATAGCTGCATTCTGGGTTTATGGATTTTCAAAACATCCATACGTCCACTTAAACTCGCACGCAAACCTCGCAAAAACAGCATTCATGGTGTTGGGAATATGATATCCTCCAGTTGCTCTATCCACTTTCCAGCAAAACCATGGAATGACAGCATTCTGGGCATTGGGAGTTCGGAATCCTCCACTTCTCTTCCCAAATTCCAATGGAATAACAGCCTTCCAGGCATGGGGATATTGGAATCCTCTAGTTCCCTTCCAAAAAGCCCATGGAATAACGACATTCTGGGCATTGAGAAGTGAAAGTTTGCCAATTGCCTTCCCAAATCCCTAGGGAAGAAGACAATTCCGGCTGTCAGGTATTTGAAATCCTTCAGCTCCGCACCATAACCCCCATGGAATAACAGAATTCCAGGTGTTAGGAATTGAGCATCCTCCAGTTCCCCTTCGAATTTCCCATGGAATCCTGGCATTCTGGATGTCGGCACTTTAGAATCGCCCATACACTGTCCCAAATAGCCAAAAATTCACAAGGAATAACAGAATTCATGATATCAGGAATATATCATCCGCCAGCTCTCCGCACAATTTCCCACGCAATAACAGCATTCCGTGTGGTGGGAATCTTGACTCCTCCACTTACCCTCCCAAATCTGCATGGAATCATGGCATTCTGGGTGTTGGGAATTTTCAATCCCCCATAAACCCACCCCAAATCCCACCACATTCCCAAAGAAGAGCAACTTTCCAGATGTCAGGAATTTGGAATATCCCAGTTCCCCACCCAAATTCCTAGGGAACAACAGCATTCCAAGTGACAGAAATCGAGAATCTTCCGGCAACGTGAAAAAATTGTCATGGAATAATGGGATTTCAGGTGTGAGGAATTGAGAATGCCCCGTACAGCCTCCCAGATTCCCACCACATTCCCATGGAATAACAACATTCCAGATATCAGGAACTGAGAATCATCCTCTTCCCCTCCCAAATTCCCATGGAAACACGGCATTCTCTTATTCCCTAATTTGGAACCCCCCATAAGCGTTCCCAAAATCCCACCAAATTCCCATGGAATAACCATTTTAGTGTGTTGGGAATTTCCAATGCTCCACTTCCTCTCCCAAATTCCAATCAAACCCTAATGAAGTAATGACACTTTGCGTGTTGAGAATTTAGAATCCGCCACTTCTCCTTCCAAATTCCCAATAAAACCATGGAATACGAGCAGTTCCATCATTGGCAATTTCAACTCCTCCAGTTCCTCTCCCAAATTTCCTCCAACCTCTAACGGAATAATGACATTCTGTGTGTGGGAAACTTAGAATCCTCCACTTCCCCTTCCAAATTCCCATGGAAACACGGCATTCTCTTATTCCCTAATTTGGAACCCCCCATAAGCATTCCCAAAATCCCACCAAATTCCCATGGAATAACCATTTTAGTGTGTTGGGAATTTCCAATGCTCCACTTCCTCTCCCAAATTCCAATCAAACCCTAATGAAGTAATGACACTTTGCGTGTTGAGAATTTAGAATCCGCCACTTCTCCTTCCAAATTCCCAATAAAACCATGGAATACGAGAACTTCCATCATTGGCAATTTCAACTCCTCCAGTTCCTCTCCCAAATTTCCTCCAACCTCTAACGGAATAATGACATTCTGTGTGTGGGAAATTTAGAATCCTCCAATTCCCCTCCCAAATTCCCATGGAAACACGGCATTCTCTTATTCCCTAATTTGGAACCCCCCATAAGCGTTCCCAAAATCCCACCAAATTCCCATGGAATAACCATTTTAGTGTGTTGGGAATTTCCAATGCTCCACTTCCTCTCCCAAATTCCAATCAAACCCTAATGAAGTAATGACACTTTGCGTGTTGAGAATTTACAATCCGCCACTTCCCCTTCCAAATTCCCAACAAAACCATGGAATACGAGCAGTTCCATCATTGGCAATTTCAACTCCTCCAGTTCCTCTCCCAAATTTCCTCCAACCTCTAACGGAATAATGACATTCTGTGTGTGGGAAATTTAGAATCCTCCACTTCCCCTTCCAAATTCCCATCGAATAGCTGCATTCTGGGTTTATGGATTTTCAAAACATCCATACGTCCACTTAAACTCGCACGCAAACCTCGCAAAAACAGCATTCATGGTGTTGGGAATATGATATCCTCACGTTGCTCTATCCACTTTCCAGCAAAACCATGGAATGACAGCATTCTGGGCATTGGGAGTTCGGAATCCTCCACTTCTCTTCCCAAATTCCAATGGAATAACAGCCTTCCAGGCATGGGGATATTGGAATCCTCTAGTTCCCTTCCAAAAAGCCCATGGAATAACGACATTCTGGGCATTGAGAAGTGAAAGTTTGCCAATTGCCTTCCCAAATCCCTACGGAAGAAGACAATTCCGGCTGTCAGGTATTTGAAATCCTTCAGCTCCGCACCATAACCCCCATGGAATAACAGAATTCCAGGTGTTAGGAATTGAGCATCCTCCAGTTCCCCTTCGAATTTCCCATGGAATCCTGGCATTCTGGATGTCGGCACTTTAGAATCGCCCATACACTGTCCCAAATAGCCAAAAATTCACAAGGAATAACAGAATTCATGATATCAGGAATATATCATCCGCCAGCTCTCCGCACAATTTCCCACGCAATAACAGCATTCCGTGTGGTGGGAATCTTGACTCCTCCACTTACCCTCCCAAATCTGCATGGAATCATGGCATTCTGGGTGTTGGGAATTTTCAATCCCCCATAAACCCACCCCAAATCCCACCACATTCCCAAAGAAGAGCAACTTTCCAGATGTCAGGAATTTGGAATATCCCAGTTCCCCACCCAAATTCCTAGGGAACAACAGCATTCCAAGTGACAGAAATCGAGAATCTTCCGGCAACGTGAAAAAATTGTCATGGAATAATGGGATTTCAGGTGTGAGGAATTGAGAATGCCCCGTACAGCCTCCCAGATTCCCACCACATTCCCATGGAATAACAACATTCCAGATTTCAGGAACTGAGAATCATCCTCTTCCCCTCCCAAATTCCCATGGAAACACGGCATTCTCTTATTCCCTAATTTGGACCCCCCCATAAGCGTTCCCAAAATCCCACCAAATTCCCATGGAATAACCATTTTAGTGTGTTGGGAATTTCCAATGCTCCACTTCCTCTCCCAAATTCCAATCAAACCCTAATGAAGTAATGACACTTTGCGTGTTGAGAATTTACAATCCGCCACTTCCCCTTCCAAATTCCCAACAAAACCATGGAATACGAGCAGTTCCATCATTGGCAATTTCAACTCCTCCAGTTCCTCTCCCAAATTTCCTCCAACCTCTAACGGAATAATGACATTCTGTGTGTGGGAAACTTAGAATCCTCCACTTCCCCTTCCAAATTCCCATGGAAACACGGCATTCTCTTATTCCCTAATTTGGAACCCCCCATAAGCGTTCCCAAAATCCCACCAAATTCCCATGGAATAACCATTTTAGTGTGTTGGGAATTTCCAATGCTCCACTTCCTCTCCCAAATTCCAATCAAACCCTAATGAAGTAATGACACTTTGCGTGTTGAGAATTTAGAATCCGCCACTTCTCCTTCCAAATTCCCAATAAAACCATGGAATACGAGAACTTCCATCATTGGCAATTTCAACTCCTCCAGTTCCTCTCCCAAATTTCCTCCAACCTCTAACGGAATAATGACATTCTGTGTGTGGGAAATTTAGAATCCTCCAATTCCCCTCCCAAATTCCCATGGAAACACGGCATTCTCTTATTCCCTAATTTGGAATCCCCCATAAGCGTTCCCAAAATCCCACCAAATTCCCATGGAATAACCATTTTAGTGTGTTGGGAATTTCCAATGCTCCACTTCCTCTCCCAAATTCCAATCAAACCCTAATGAAGTAATGACACTTTGCGTGTTGAGAATTTACAATCCGCCACTTCCCCTTCCAAATTCCCAATAAAACCATGGAATACGAGCAGTTCCATCATTGGCAATTTCAACTCCTCCAGTTCCTCTCCCAAATTTCCTCCAACCTCTAACGGAATAATGACATTCTGTGTGTGGGAAACTTAGAATCCTCCACTTCCCCTTCCAAATTCCCATGGAAACACGGCATTCTCTTATTCCCTAATTTGGAACCCCCCATAAGCGTTCCCAAAATCCCACCAAATTCCCATGGAATAACCATTTTAGTGTGTTGGGAATTTCCAATGCTCCACTTCCTCTCCCAAATTCCAATCAAACCCTAATGAAGTAATGACACTTTGCGTGTTGAGAATTTACAATCCGCCACTTCCCCTTCCAAATTCCCAACAAAACCATGGAATACGAGCAGTTCCATCATTGGCAATTTCAACTCCTCCAGTTCCTCTCCCAAATTTCCTCCAACCTCTAACGGAATAATGACATTCTGTGTGTGGGAAATTTAGAATCCTCCACTTCCCCTTCCAAATTCCCATCGAATAGCTGCATTCTGGGTTTATGGATTTTCAAAACATCCATACGTCCACTTAAACTCGCACGCAAACCTCGCAAAAACAGCATTCATGGTGTTGGGAATATGATATCCTCCAGTTGCTCTATCCACTTTCCAGCAAAACCATGGAATGACAGCATTCTGGGCATTGGGAGTTCGGAATCCTCCACTTCTCTTCCCAAATTCCAATGGAATAACAGCCTTCCAGGCATGGGGATATTGGAATCCTCTAGTTCCCTTCCAAAAAGCCCATGGAATAACGACATTCTGGGCATTGAGAAGTGAAAGTTTGCCAATTGCCTTCCCAAATCCCTACGGAAGAAGACAATTCCGGCTGTCAGGTATTTGAAATCCTTCAGCTCCGCACCATAACCCCCATGGAATAACAGAATTCCAGGTGTTAGGAATTGAGCATCCTCCAGTTCCCCTTCGAATTTCCCATGGAATCCTGGCATTCTGGATGTCGGCACTTTAGAATCGCCCATACACTGTCCCAAATAGCCAAAAATTCACAAGGAATAACAGAATTCATGATATCAGGAATATATCATCCGCCAGCTCTCCGCACAATTTCCCACGCAATAACAGCATTCCGTGTGGTGGGAATCTTGACTCCTCCACTTACCCTCCCAAATCTGCATGGAATCATGGCATTCTGGGTGTTGGGAATTTTCAATCCCCCATAAACCCACCCCAAATCCCACCACATTCCCAAAGAAGAGCAACTTTCCAGATGTCAGGAATTTGGAATATCCCAGTTCCCCACCCAAATTCCTAGGGAACAACAGCATTCCAAGTGACAGAAATCGAGAATCTTCCGGCAACGTGAAAAAATTGTCATGGAATAATGGGATTTCAGGTGTGAGGAATTGAGAATGCCCCGTACAGCCTCCCAGATTCCCACCACATTCCCATGGAATAACAACATTCCAGATATCAGGAACTGAGAATCATCCTCTTCCCCTTCCAAATTCCCATGGAAACACGGCATTCTCTTATTCCCTAATTTGGAACCCCCCATAAGCGTTCCCAAAATCCCACCAAATTCCCATGGAATAACCATTTTAGTGTGTTGGGAATTTCCAATGCTCCACTTCCTCTCCCAAATTCCAATCAAACCCTAATGAAGTAATGACACTTTGCGTGTTGAGAATTTAGAATCCGCCACTTCTCCTTCCAAATTCCCAATAAAACCATGGAATACGAGCAGTTCCATCATTGGCAATTTCAACTCCTCCAGTTCCTGTCCCAAATTTCCTCCAACCTCTAACGGAATAATGACATTCTGTGTGTGGGAAACTTAGAATCCTCCACTTCCCCTTCCAAATTCCCATGGAAACACGGCATTCTCTTATTCCCTAATTTGGAACCCCCCATAAGCATTCCCAAAATCCCACCAAATTCCCATGGAATAACCATTTTAGTGTGTTGGGAATTTCCAATGCTCCACTTCCTCTCCCAAATTCCAATCAAACCCTAATGAAGTAATGACACTTTGCGTGTTGAGAATTTAGAATCCGCCACTTCTCCTTCCAAATTCCCAATAAAACCATGGAATACGAGAACTTCCATCATTGGCAATTTCAACTCCTCCAGTTCCTCTCCCAAATTTCCTCCAACCTCTAACGGAATAATGACATTCTGTGTGTGGGAAATTTAGAATCCTCCAATTCCCCTCCCAAATTCCCATGGAAACACGGCATTCTCTTATTCCCTAATTTGGAACCCCCCATAAACGTTCCCAAAATCCCACCAAATTCCCATGGAATAACCATTTTAGTGTGTTGGGAATTTCCAATGCTCCACTTCCTCTCCCAAATTCCAATCAAACCCTAATGAAGTAATGACACTTTGCGTGTTGAGAATTTACAATCCGCCACTTCCCCTTCCAAATTCCCAACAAAACCATGGAATACGAGCAGTTCCATCATTGGCAATTTCAACTCCTCCAGTTCCTCTCCCAAATTTCCTCCAACCTCTAACGGAATAATGACATTCTGTGTGTGGGAAATTTAGAATCCTCCACTTCCCCTTCCAAATTCCCATCGAATAGCTGCATTCTGGGTTTATGGATTTTCAAAACATCCATACGTCCACTTAAACTCGCACGCAAACCTCGCAAAAACAGCATTCATGGTGTTGGGAATATGATATCCTCACGTTGCTCTATCCACTTTCCAGCAAAACCATGGAATGACAGCATTCTGGGCATTGGGAGTTCGGAATCCTCCACTTCTCTTCCCAAATTCCAATGGAATAACAGCCTTCCAGGCATGGGGATATTGGAATCCTCTAGTTCCCTTCCAAAAAGCCCATGGAATAACGACATTCTGGGCATTGAGATGTGAAAGTTTGCCAATTGCCTTCCCAAATCCCTAGGGAAGAAGACAATTCCGGCTGTCAGGTATTTGAAATCCTTCAGCTCCGCACCATAACCCCCATGGAATAACAGAATTCCAGGTGTTAGGAATTGAGCATCCTCCAGTTCCCCTTCGAATTTCCCATGGAATCCTGGCATTCTGGATGTCGGCACTTTAGAATCGCCCATACACTGTCCCAAATAGCCAAAAATTCACAAGGAATAACAGAATTCATGATATCAGGAATATATCATCCGCCAGCTCTCCGCACAATTTCCCACGCAATAACAGCATTCCGTGTGGTGGGAATCTTGACTCCTCCACTTACCCTCCCAAATCTGCATGGAATCATGGCATTCTGGGTGTTGGGAATTTTCAATCCCCCATAAACCCACCCCAAATCCCACCACATTCCCAAAGAAGAGCAACTTTCCAGATGTCAGGAATTTGGAATATCCCAGTTCCCCACCCAAATTCCTAGGGAACAACAGCATTCCAAGTGACAGAAATCGAGAATCTTCCGGCAACGTGAAAAAATTGTCATGGAATAATGGGATTTCAGGTGTGAGGAATTGAGAATGTCCCGTACAGCCTCCCAGATTCCCACCACATTCCCATGGAATAACAACATTCCAGATTTCAGGAACTGAGAATCATCCTCTTCCCCTTCCAAATTCCCATGGAAACACGGCATTCTCTTATTCCCTAATTTGGAACCTTCCATAAGCGTTCCCAAAATCCCACCAAATTCCCATGGAATAAACATTTTAGTGTGTTGGGAATTTCCAATGCTCCACTTCCTCTCCCAAATTCCAATCAAACCCTAATGAAGTAATGACACTTTGCGTGTTGAGAATTTACAATCCGCCACTTCCCCTTCCAAATTCCCAACAAAACCATGGAATACGAGCAGTTCCATCATTGGCAATTTCAACTCCTCCAGTTCCTCTCCCAAATTTCCTCCAACCTCAAAAGGAATAATGACATTCTGTGTGTGGGAAACTTAGAATCCTCCACTTCCCCTTCCAAATTCCCATGGAAACACGGCATTCTCTTATTCCCTAATTTGGAACCCCCCATAAGCGTTCCCAAAATCCCACCAAATTCCCATGGAATAACCATTTTAGTGTGTTGGGAATTTCCAATGCCCACTTCCTCTCCCAAATTCCAATCAAACCCTAATGAAGTAATGACACTTTGCGTGTTGAGAATTTACAATCCGCCACTTCCCCTTCCAAATTCCCAACAAAACCATGGAATACGAGCAGTTCCATCATTGGCAATTTCAACTCCTCCAGTTCCTCTCCCAAATTTCCTCCAACCTCTAACGGAATAATGACATTCTGTGTGTGGGAAATTTAGAATCCTCCACTTCCCCTTCCAAATTCCCATCGAATAGCTGCATTCTGGGTTTATGGATTTTCAAAACATCCATACGTCCACTTAAACTCGCACGAAAACCTCGCAAAAACAGCATTCATGGTGTTGGGAATATGATATCCTCACGTTGCTCTATCCACTTTCCAGCAAAACCATGGAATGACAGCATTCTGGGCATTGGGAGTTCGGAATCCTCCACTTCTCTTCCCAAATTCCAATGGAATAACAGCCTTCCAGGCATGGGGATATTGGAATCCTCTAGTTCCCTTCCAAAAAGCCCATGGAATAACGACATTCTGGGCATTGAGAAGTGAAAGTTTGCCAATTGCCTTCCCAAATCCCTACGGAAGAAGACAATTCCGGCTGTCAGGTATTTGAAATCCTTCAGCTCCGCACCATAACCCCCATGGAATAACAGAATTCCAGGCGTTAGGAATTGAGCATCCTCCAGTTCCCCTTCGAATTTCCCATGGAATCCTGGCATTCTGGATGTCGGCACTTTAGAATCGCCCATACACTGTCCCAAATAGCCAAAAATTCACAAGGAATAACAGAATTCATGATATCAGGAATATATCATCCGCCAGCTCTCCGCACAATTTCCCACGCAATAACAGCATTCCGTGTGGTGGGAATCTTGACTCCTCCACTTACCCTCCCAAATCTGCATGGAATAATGGCATTCTGGGTGTCGGGAATTTTCAATCCCCCATAAACCCACCCCAAATCCCACCACATTCCCAAAGAAGAGCAACTTTCCAGATGTCAGGAATTTGGAATATCCCAGTTCCCCACCCAAATTCTCATGGAACAACAGCATTCCAAGTGACAGAAATCGAGAATCTTCCGGCAACGTGAAAAAATTGTCATGGAATAATGGGATTTCAGGTGTGAGGAATTGAGAATGTCCCGTACAGCCTCCCAGATTCCCACCACATTCCCATGGAATAACAACATTCCAGATTTCAGGAACTGAGAATCATCCTCTTCCCCTCCCAAATTCCCATGGAAACACGGCATTCTCTTATTCCCTAATTTGGAACCCCCCATAAGCGTTCCCAAAATCCCACCAAATTCCCATGGAATAACCATTTTAGTGTGTTGGGAATTTCCAATGCTCCACTTCCTCTCCCAAATTCCAATCAAACCCTAATGAAGTAATGACACTTTGCGTGTTGAGAATTTACAATCCGCCACTTCCCCTTCCAAATTCCCAACAAAACCATGGAATACGAGCAGTTCCATCATTGGCAATTTCAACTCCTCCAGTTCCTCTCCCAAATTTCCTCCAACCTCTAACGGAATAATGACATTCTGTGTGTGGGAAACTGAGAATCATCCTCTTCCCCTTCCAAATTCCCATGGAAACACGGCATTCTCTTATTCCCTAATTTGGAACCCCCCATAAGCGTTCCCAAAATCCCACCAAATTCCCATGGAATAACCATTTTAGTGTGTTGGGAATTTCCAATGCTCCACTTCCTCTCCCAAATTCCAATCAAACCCTACTGAAGTAATGACACTTTGCGTGTTGAGAATTTAGAATCCGCCACTTCTCCTTCCAAATTCCCAATAAAACCATGGAATACGAGAACTTCCATCATTGGCAATTTCAACTCCTCCAGTTCCTCTCCCAAATTTCCTCCAACCTCAAAAGGAATAATGACATTCTGTGTGTGGGAAACTTAGAATCCTCCACTTCCCCTTCCAAATTCCCATGGAAACACGGCATTCTCTTATTCCCTAATTTGGAACCCCCCATAAGCGTTCCCAAAATCCCACCAAATTCCCATGGAATAACCATTTTAGTGTGTTGGGAATTTCCAATGCTCCACTTCCTCTCCCAAATTCCAATCAAACCCTAATGAAGTAATGACACTTTGCGTGTTGAGAATTTAGAATCCGCCACTTCCCCTTCCAAATTCCCAACAAAACCATGGAATACGAGCAGTTCCATCATTGGCAATTTCAACTCCTCCAGTTCCTCTCCCAAATTTCCTCCAACCTCTAACGGAATAATGACATTCTGTGTGTGGGAAATTTAGAATCCTCCACTTCCCCTTCCAAATTCCCATCGAATAGCTGCATTCTGGGTTTATGGATTTTCAAAACATCCATACGTCCACTTAAACTCGCACGCAAACCTCGCAAAAACAGCATTCATGGTGTTGGGAATATGATATCCTCACGTTGCTCTATCCACTTTCCAGCAAAACCATGGAATGACAGCATTCTGGGCATTGGGAGTTCGGAATCCTCCACTTCTCTTCCCAAATTCCAATGGAATAACAGCCTTCCAGGCATGGGGATATTGGAATCCTCTAGTTCCCTTCCAAAAAGCCCATGGAATAACGACATTCTGGGCATTGAGATGTGAAAGTTTGCCAATTGCCTTCCCAAATCCCTAGGGAAGAAGACAATTCCGGCTGTCAGGTATTTGAAATCCTTCAGCTCCGCACCATAACCCCCATGGAATAACAGAATTCCAGGCGTTAGGAATTGAGCATCCTCCAGTTCCCCTTCGAATTTCCCATGGAATCCTGGCATTCTGGATGTCGGCACTTTAGAATCGCCCATACACTGTCCCAAATAGCCAAAAATTCACAAGGAATAACAGAATTCATGATATCAGGAATATATCATCCACCAGCTCTCCGCACAATTTCCCACGCAATAACAGCATTCCGTGTGGTGGGAATCTTGACTCCTCCACTTACCCTCCCAAATCTGCATGGAATAATGGCATTCTGGGTGTTGGGAATTTTCAATCCCCCATAAACCCACCCCAAATCCCACCACATTCCCAAAGAAGAGCAACTTTCCAGATGTCAGGAATTTGGAATATCCCAGTTCCCCACCCAAATTCCTATGGAACAACAGCATTCCAAGTGACAGAAATCGAGAATCTTCCGGCAACGTGAAAAAATTGTCATGGAATAATGGGATTTCAGGTGTGAGGAATTGAGAATGCCCCGTACAGCCTCCCAGATTCCCACCACATTCCCATGGAATAACAACATTCCAGATTTCAGGAACTGAGAATCATCCTCTTCCCCTCCCAAATTCCCATGGAAACACGGCATTCTCTTATTCCCTAATTTGGAACCCCCCATAAGCGTTCCCAAAATCCCACCAAATTCCCATGGAATAACCATTTTAGTGTGTTGGGAATTTCCAATGCTCCACTTCCTCTCCCAAATTCCAATCAAACCCTAATGAAGTAATGACACTTTGCGTGTTGAGAATTTACAATCCGCCACTTCTCCTTCCAAATTCCCAACAAAACCATGGAATACGAGCAGTTCCATCATTGGCAATTTCAACTCCTCCAGTTCCTCTCCCAAATTTCCTCCAACCTCTAACGGAATAATGACATTCTGTGTGTGGGAAACTTAGAATCCTCCACTTCCCCTTCCAAATTCCCATGGAAACACGGCATTCTCTTATTCCCTAATTTGGAACCCCCCATAAGCGTTCCCAAAATCCCACCAAATTCCCATGGAATAACCATTTTAGTGTGTTGGGAATTTCCAATGCTCCACTTCCTCTCCCAAATTCCAATCAAACCCTAATGAAGTAATGACACTTTGCGTGTTGAGAATTTAGAATCCGCCACTTCTCCTTCCAAATTCCCAATAAAACCATGGAATACGAGCACTTCCATCATTGGCAATTTCAACTCCTCCAGTTCCTCTCCCAAATTTCCTCCAACCTCTAACGGAATAATGACATTCTGTGTGTGGGAAATTTAGAATCCTCCAATTCCCCTCCCAAATTCCCATGGAAACACGGCATTCTCTTATTCCCTAATTTGGAACCCCCCATAAGCGTTCCCAAAATCCCACCAAATTCCCATGGAATAACCATTTTAGTGTGTTGGGAATTTCCAATGCTCCACTTCCTCTCCCAAATTCCAATCAAACCCTAATGAAGTAATGACACTTTGCGTGTTGAGAATTTACAATCCGCCACTTCCCCTTCCAAATTCCCAACAAAACCATGGAATACGAGCAGTTCCATCATTGGCAATTTCAACTCCTCCAGTTCCTCTCCCAAATTTCCTCCAACCTCTAACGGAATAATGACATTCTGTGTGTGGGAAATTTAGAATCCTCCACTTCCCCTTCCAAATTCCCATCGAATAGCTGCATTCTGGGTTTATGGATTTTCAAAACATCCATACGTCCACTTAAACTCGCACGCAAACCTCGCAAAAACAGCATTCATGGTGTTGGGAATATGATATCCTCACGTTGCTCTATCCACTTTCCAGCAAAACCATGGAATGACAGCATTCTGGGCATTGGGAGTTCGGAATCCTCCACTTCTCTTCCCAAATTCCAATGGAATAACAGCCTTCCAGGCATGGGGATATTGGAATCCTCTAGTTCCCTTCCAAAAAGCCCATGGAATAACGACATTCTGGGCATTGAGAAGTGAAAGTTTGCCAATTGCCTTCCCAAATCCCTAGGGAAGAAGACAATTCCGGCTGTCAGGTATTTGAAATCCTTCAGCTCCGCACCATAACCCCCATGGAATAACAGAATTCCAGGTGTTAGGAATTGAGCATCCTCCAGATCCCCTTCGAATTTCCCATGGAATCCTGGCATTCTGGATGTCGGCACTTTAGAATCGCCCATACACTGTCCCAAATAGCCAAAAATTCACAAGGAATAACAGAATTCATGATATCAGGAATATATCATCCGCCAGCTCTCCGCACAATTTCCCACGCAATAACAGCATTCCGTGTGGTGGGAATCTTGACTCCTCCACTTACCCTCCCAAATCTGCATGGAATAATGGCATTCTGGGTGTTGGGAATTTTCAATCCCCCATAAACCCACCTCAAATCCCACCACATTCCCAAAGAAGAGCAACTTTCCAGATGTCAGGAATTTGGAATATCCCAGTTCCCCACCCAAATTCCCATGGAACAACAGCATTCCAAGTGACAGAAATCGAGAATCTTCCGGCAACGTGAAAAAATTGTCATGGAATAATGGGATTTCAGGTGTGAGGAATTGAGAATGTCCCGTACAGCCTCCCAGATTCCCACCACATTCCCATGGAATAACAACATTCCAGATTTCAGGAACTGAGAATCATCCTCTTCCCCTTCCAAATTCCCATGGAAACACGGCATTCTCTTATTCCCTAATTTGGAACCCCCCATAAGCGTTCCCAAAATCCCACCAAATTCCCATGGAATAACCATTTTAGTGTGTTGGGAATTTCCAATGCTCCACTTCCTCTCCCAAATTCCAATCAAACCCTAATGAAGTAATGACACTTTGCGTGTTGAGAATTTACAATCCGCCACTTCCCCTTCCAAATTCCCAACAAAACCATGGAATACGAGCAGTTCCATCATTGGCAATTTCAACTCCTCCAGTTCCTCTCCCAAATTTCCTCCAACCTCAAAAGGAATAATGACATTCTGTGTGTGGGAAACTTAGAATCCTCCACTTCCCCTTCCAAATTCCCATGGAAACACGGCATTCTCTTATTCCCTAATTTGGAACCCCCCATAAGCGTTCCCAAAATCCCACCAAATTCCCATGGAATAACCATTTTAGTGTGTTGGGAATTTCCAATGCTCCACTTCCTCTCCCAAATTCCAATCAAACCCTAATGAAGTAATGACACTTTGCGTGTTGAGAATTTAGAATCCGCCACTTCTCCTTCCAAATTCCCAATAAAACCATGGAATACGAGAACTTCCATCATTGGCAATTTCAACTCCTCCAGTTCCTCTCCCAAATTTCCTCCAACCTCTAACGGAATAATGACATTCTGTGTGTGGGAAATTTAGAATCCTCCACTTCCCCTTCCAAATTCCCATCGAATAGCTGCATTCTGGGTTTATGGATTTTCAAAACATCCATACGTCCACTTAAACTCGCACGCAAACCTCGCAAAAACAGCATTCATGGTGTTGGGAATATGATATCCTCACGTTGCTCTATCCACTTTCCAGCAAAACCATGGAATGACAGCATTCTGGGCATTGGGAGTTCGGAATCCTCCACTTCTCTTCCCAAATTCCAATGGAATAACAGCCTTCCAGGCATGGGGATATTGGAATCCTCTAGTTCCCTTCCAAAAAGCCCATGGAATAACGACATTCTGGGCATTGAGATGTGAAAGTTTGCCAATTGCCTTCCCAAATCCCTAGGGAAGAAGACAATTCCGGCTGTCAGGTATTTGAAATCCTTCAGCTCCGCACCATAACCCCCATGGAATAACAGAATTCCAGGCGTTAGGAATTGAGCATCCTCCAGTTCCCCTTCGAATTTCCCATGGAATCCTGGCATTCTGGATGTCGGCACTTTAGAATCGCCCATACACTGTCCCAAATAGCCAAAAATTCACAAGGAATAACAGAATTCATGATATCAGGAATATATCATCCACCAGCTCTCCGCACAATTTCCCACGCAATAACAGCATTCCGTGTGGTGGGAATCTTGACTCCTCCACTTACCCTCCCAAATCTGCATGGAATAATGGCATTCTGGGTGTTGGGAATTTTCAATCCCCCATAAACCCACCCCAAATCCCACCACATTCCCAAAGAAGAGCAACTTTCCAGATGTCAGGAATTTGGAATATCCCAGTTCCCCACCCAAATTCCTATGGAACAACAGCATTCCAAGTGACAGAAATCGAGAATCTTCCGGCAACGTGAAAAAATTGTCATGGAATAATGGGATTTCAGGTGTGAGGAATTGAGAATGCCCCGTACAGCCTCCCAGATTCCCACCACATTCCCATGGAATAACAACATTCCAGATTTCAGGAACTGAGAATCATCCTCTTCCCCTCCCAAATTCCCATGGAAACACGGCATTCTCTTATTCCCTAATTTGGAACCCCCCATAAGCGTTCCCAAAATCCCACCAAATTCCCATGGAATAACCATTTTAGTGTGTTGGGAATTTCCAATGCTCCACTTCCTCTCCCAAATTCCAATCAAACCCTAATGAAGTAATGACACTTTGCGTGTTGAGAATTTAGAATCCGCCACTTCTCCTTCCAAATTCCCAACAAAACCATGGAATACGAGCAGTTCCATCATTGGCAATTTCAACTCCTCCAGTTCCTCTCCCAAATTTCCTCCAACCTCTAACGGAATAATGACATTCTGTGTGTGGGAAACTTAGAATCCTCCACTTCCCCTTCCAAATTCCCATGGAAACACGGCATTCTCTTATTCCCTAATTTGGAACCCCCCATAAGCGTTCCCAAAATCCCACCAAATTCCCATGGAATAACCATTTTAGTGTGTTGGGAATTTCCAATGCTCCACTTCCTCTCCCAAATTCCAATCAAACCCTAATGAAGTAATGACACTTTGCGTGTTGAGAATTTAGAATCCGCCACTTCTCCTTCCAAATTCCCAATAAAACCATGGAATACGAGCACTTCCATCATTGGCAATTTCAACTCCTCCAGTTCCTCTCCCAAATTTCCTCCAACCTCTAACGGAATAATGACATTCTGTGTGTGGGAAATTTAGAATCCTCCAATTCCCCTCCCAAATTCCCATGGAAACACGGCATTCTCTTATTCCCTAATTTGGAACCCCCCATAAGCGTTCCCAAAATCCCACCAAATTCCCATGGAATAACCATTTTAGTGTGTTGGGAATTTCCAATGCTCCACTTCCTCTCCCAAATTCCAATCAAACCCTAATGAAGTAATGACACTTTGCGTGTTGAGAATTTACAATCCGCCACTTCCCCTTCCAAATTCCCAACAAAACCATGGAATACGAGCAGTTCCATCATTGGCAATTTCAACTCCTCCAGTTCCTCTCCCAAATTTCCTCCAACCTCTAACGGAATAATGACATTCTGTGTGTGGGAAATTTAGAATCCTCCACTTCCCCTTCCAAATTCCCATAGAATAGCTGCATTCTGGGTTTATGGATTTTCAAAACATCCATACGTCCACTTAAACTCGCACGCAAACCTCGCAAAAACAGCATTCATGGTGTTGGGAATATGATATCCTCACGTTGCTCTATCCACTTTCCAGCAAAACCATGGAATGACAGCATTCTGGGCATTGGGAGTTCGGAATCCTCCACTTCTCTTCCCAAATTCCAATGGAATAACAGCCTTCCAGGCATGGGGATATTGGAATCCTCTAGTTCCCTTCCAAAAAGCCCATGGAATAACGACATTCTGGGCATTGAGAAGTGAAAGTTTGCCAATTGCCTTCCCAAATCCCTAGGGAAGAAGACAATTCCGGCTGTCAGGTATTTGAAATCCTTCAGCTCCGCACCATAACCCCCATGGAATAACAGAATTCCAGGTGTTAGGAATTGAGCATCCTCCAGATCCCCTTCGAATTTCCCATGGAATCCTGGCATTCTGGATGTCGGCACTTTAGAATCGCCCATACACTGTCCCAAATAGCCAAAAATTCACAAGGAATAACAGAATTCATGATATCAGGAATATATCATCCGCCAGCTCTCCGCACAATTTCCCACGCAATAACAGCATTCCGTGTGGTGGGAATCTTGACTCCTCCACTTACCCTCCCAAATCTGCATGGAATAATGGCATTCTGGGTGTTGGGAATTTTCAATCCCCCATAAACCCACCTCAAATCCCACCACATTCCCAAAGAAGAGCAACTTTCCAGATGTCAGGAATTTGGAATATCCCAGTTCCCCACCCAAATTCCCATGGAACAACAGCATTCCAAGTGACAGAAATCGAGAATCTTCCGGCAACGTGAAAAAATTGTCATGGAATAATGGGATTTCAGGTGTGAGGAATTGAGAATGTCCCGTACAGCCTCCCAGATTCCCACCACATTCCCATGGAATAACAACATTCCAGATTTCAGGAACTGAGAATCATCCTCTTCCCCTTCCAAATTCCCATGGAAACACGGCATTCTCTTATTCCCTAATTTGGAACCCCCCATAAGCGTTCCCAAAATCCCACCAAATTCCCATGGAATAACCATTTTAGTGTGTTGGGAATTTCCAATGCTCCACTTCCTCTCCCAAATTCCAATCAAACCCTAATGAAGTAATGACACTTTGCGTGTTGAGAATTTACAATCCGCCACTTCCCCTTCCAAATTCCCAACAAAACCATGGAATACGAGCAGTTCCATCATTGGCAATTTCAACTCCTCCAGTTCCTCTCCCAAATTTCCTCCAACCTCAAAAGGAATAATGACATTCTGTGTGTGGGAAACTTAGAATCCTCCACTTCCCCTTCCAAATTCCCATGGAAACACGGCATTCTCTTATTCCCTAATTTGGAACCCCCCATAAGCGTTCCCAAAATCCCACCAAATTCCCATGGAATAACCATTTTAGTGTGTTGGGAATTTCCAATGCTCCACTTCCTCTCCCAAATTCCAATCAAACCCTAATGAAGTAATGACACTTTGCGTGTTGAGAATTTACAATCCGCCACTTCCCCTTCCAAATTCCCAACAAAACCATGGAATACGAGCAGTTCCATCATTGGCAATTTCAACTCCTCCAGTTCCTCTCCCAAATTTCCTCCAACCTCTAACGGAATAATGACATTCTGTGTGTGGGAAACTTAGAATCCTCCACTTCCCCTTCCAAATTCCCATGGAAACACGGCATTCTCTTATTCCCTAATTTGGAACCCCCCATAAGCGTTCCCAAAATCCCACCAAATTCCCATGGAATAACCATTTTAGTGTGTTGGGAATTTCCAATGCTCCACTTCCTCTCCCAAATTCCAATCAAACCCTAATGAAGTAATGACACTTTGCGTGTTGAGAATTTAGAATCCGCCACTTCTCCTTCCAAATTCCCAATAAAACCATGGAATACGAGAACTTCCATCATTGGCAATTTCAACTCCTCCAGTTCCTCTCCCAAATTTCCTCCAACCTCTAACGGAATAATGACATTCTGTGTGTGGGAAACTTAGAATCCTCCACTTCCCCTTCCAAATTCCCATCGAATAGCTGCATTCTGGGTTTATGGATTTTCAAAACATCCATACGTCCACTTAAACTCGCACGCAAACCTCGCAAAAACAGCATTCATGGTGTTGGGAATATGATATCCTCACGTTGCTCTATCCACTTTCCAGCAAAACCATGGAATGACAGCATTCTGGGCATTGGGAGTTCGGAATCCTCCAGTTCTCTTCCCAAATTCCAATGGAATAACAGCCTTCCAGGCATGGGGATATTGGAATCCTCTAGTTCCCTTCCAAAAAGCCCATGGAATAACGACATTCTGGGCATTGAGAAGTGAAAGTTTGCCAATTGCCTTCCCAAATCCCTACGGAAGAAGACAATTCCGGCTGTCAGGTATTTGAAATCCTTCAGCTCCGCACCATAACCCCCATGGAATAACAGAATTCCAGGTGTTAGGAATTGAGCATCCTCCAGTTCCCCTTCGAATTTCCCATGGAATCCTGGCATTCTGGATGTCGGCACTTTAGAATCGCCCATACACTGTCCCAAATAGCCAAAAATTCACAAGGAATAACAGAATTCATGATATCAGGAATATATCATCCGCCAGCTCTCCGCACAATTTCCCACGCAATAACAGCATTCCGTGTGGTGGGAATCTTGACTCCTCCACTTACCCTCCCAAATCTGCATGGAATAATGGCATTCTGGGTGTTGGGAATTTTCAATCCCCCATAAACCCACCTCAAATCCCACCACATTCCCAAAGAAGAGCAACTTTCCAGATGTCAGGAATTTGGAATATCCCAGTTCCCCACCCAAATTCCCATGGAACAACAGCATTCCAAGTGACAGAAATCGAGAATCTTCCGGCAACGTGAAAAAATTGTCATGGAATAATGGGATTTCAGGTGTGAGGAATTGAGAATGTCCCGTACAGCCTCCCAGATTCCCACCACATTCCCATGGAATAACAACATTCCAGATTTCAGGAACTGAGAATCATCCTCTTCCCCTTCCAAATTCCCATGGAAACACGGCATTCTCTTATTCCCTAATTTGGAACCCCCCATAAGCGTTCCCAAAATCCCACCAAATTCCCATGGAATAACCATTTTAGTGTGTTGGGAATTTCCAATGCTCCACTTCCTCTCCCAAATTCCAATCAAACCCTAATGAAGTAATGACACTTTGCGTGTTGAGAATTTACAATCCGCCACTTCCCCTTCCAAATTCCCAACAAAACCATGGAATACGAGCAGTTCCATCATTGGCAATTTCAACTCCTCCAGTTCCTCTCCCAAATTTCCTCCAACCTCAAAAGGAATAATGACATTCTGTGTGTGGGAAACTTAGAATCCTCCACTTCCCCTTCCAAATTCCCATGGAAACACGGCATTCTCTTATTCCCTAATTTGGAACCCCCCATAAGCGTTCCCAAAATCCCACCAAATTCCCATGGAATAACCATTTTAGTGTGTTGGGAATTTCCAATGCTCCACTTCCTCTCCCAAATTCCAATCAAACCCTAATGAAGTAATGACACTTTGCGTGTTGAGAATTTACAATCCGCCACTTCCCCTTCCAAATTCCCAACAAAACCATGGAATACGAGCAGTTCCATCATTGGCAATTTCAACTCCTCCAGTTCCTCTCCCAAATTTCCTCCAACCTCTAACGGAATAATGACATTCTGTGTGTGGGAAACTTAGAATCCTCCACTTCCCCTTCCAAATTCCCATGGAAACACGGCATTCTCTTATTCCCTAATTTGGAACCCCCCATAAGCGTTCCCAAAATCCCACCAAATTCCCATGGAATAACCATTTTAGTGTGTTGGGAATTTCCAATGCTCCACTTCCTCTCCCAAATTCCAATCAAACCCTAATGAAGTAATGACACTTTGCGTGTTGAGAATTTAGAATCCGCCACTTCTCCTTCCAAATTCCCAATAAAACCATGGAATACGAGAACTTCCATCATTGGCAATTTCAACTCCTCCAGTTCCTCTCCCAAATTTCCTCCAACCTCTAACGGAATAATGACATTCTGTGTGTGGGAAACTTAGAATCCTCCACTTCCCCTTCCAAATTCCCATCGAATAGCTGCATTCTGGGTTTATGGATTTTCAAAACATCCATACGTCCACTTAAACTCGCACGCAAACCTCGCAAAAACAGCATTCATGGTGTTGGGAATATGATATCCTCACGTTGCTCTATCCACTTTCCAGCAAAACCATGGAATGACAGCATTCTGGGCATTGGGAGTTCGGAATCCTCCAGTTCTCTTCCCAAATTCCAATGGAATAACAGCCTTCCAGGCATGGGGATATTGGAATCCTCTAGTTCCCTTCCAAAAAGCCCATGGAATAACGACATTCTGGGCATTGAGAAGTGAAAGTTTGCCAATTGCCTTCCCAAATCCCTACGGAAGAAGACAATTCCGGCTGTCAGGTATTTGAAATCCTTCAGCTCCGCACCATAACCCCCATGGAATAACAGAATTCCAGGTGTTAGGAATTGAGCATCCTCCAGTTCCCCTTCGAATTTCCCATGGAATCCTGGCATTCTGGATGTCGGCACTTTAGAATCGCCCATACACTGTCCCAAATAGCCAAAAATTCACAAGGAATAACAGAATTCATGATATCAGGAATATATCATCCGCCAGCTCTCCGCACAATTTCCCACGCAATAACAGCATTCCGTGTGGTGGGAATCTTGACTCCTCCACTTACCCTCCCAAATCTGCATGGAATAATGGCATTCTGGGTGTTGGGAATTTTCAATCCCCCATAAACCCACCTCAAATCCCACCACATTCCCAAAGAAGAGCAACTTTCCAGATGTCAGGAATTTGGAATATCCCAGTTCCCCACCCAAATTCCCATGGAACAACAGCATTCCAAGTGACAGAAATCGAGAATCTTCCGGCAACGTGAAAAAATTGTCATGGAATAATGGGATTTCAGGTGTGAGGAATTGAGAATGTCCCGTACAGCCTCCCAGATTCCCACCACATTCCCATGGAATAACAACATTCCAGATTTCAGGAACTGAGAATCATCCTCTTCCCCTTCCAAATTCCCATGGAAACACGGCATTCTCTTATTCCCTAATTTGGAACCCCCCATAAGCGTTCCCAAAATCCCACCAAATTCCCATGGAATAACCATTTTAGTGTGTTGGGAATTTCCAATGCTCCACTTCCTCTCCCAAATTCCAATCAAACCCTAATGAAGTAATGACACTTTGCGTGTTGAGAATTTAGAATCCGCCACTTCTCCTTCCAAATTCCCAATAAAACCATGGAATACGAGCAGTTCCATCATTGGCAATTTCAACTCCTCCAGTTCCTCTCCCAAATTTCCTCCAACCTCTAACGGAATAATGACATTCTGTGTGTGGGAAATTTAGAATCCTCCACTTCCCCTTCCAAATTCCCATGGAAACACGGCATTCTCTTATTCCCTAATTTGGAACCCCCCATAAGCGTTCCCAAAATCCCACCAAATTCCCATGGAATAACCATTTTAGTGTGTTGGGAATTTCCAATGCTCCACTTCCTCTCCCAAATTCCAATCAAACCCTAATGAAGTAATGACACTTTGCGTGTTGAGAATTTACAATCCGCCACTTCCCCTTCCAAATTCCCAACAAAACCATGGAATACGAGCAGTTCCATCATTGGCAATTTCAACTCCTCCAGTTCCTCTCCCAAATTTCCTCCAACCTCTAACGGAATAATGACATTCTGTGTGTGGGAAATTTAGAATCCTCCACTTCCCCTTCCAAATTCCCATCGAATAGCTGCATTCTGGGTTTATGGATTTTCAAAACATCCATACGTCCACTTAAACTCGCACGCAAACCTCGCAAAAACAGCATTCATGGTGTTGGGAATATGATATCCTCACGTTGCTCTATCCACTTTCCAGCAAAACCATGGAATGACAGCATTCTGGGCATTGGGAGTTCGGAATCCTCCACTTCTCTTCCCAAATTCCAATGGAATAACAGCCTTCCAGGCATGGGGATATTGGAATCCTCTAGTTCCCTTCCAAAAAGCCCATGGAATAACGACATTCTGGGCATTGAGAAGTGAAAGTTTGCCAATTGCCTTCCCAAATCCCTAGGGAAGAAGACAATTCCGGCTGTCAGGTATTTGAAATCCTTCAGCTCCGCACCATAACCCCCATGGAATAACAGAATTCCAGGTGTTAGGAATTGAGCATCCTCCAGATCCCCTTCGAATTTCCCATGGAATCCTGGCATTCTGGATGTCGGCACTTTAGAATCGCCCATACACTGTCCCAAATAGCCAAAAATTCACAAGGAATAACAGAATTCATGATATCAGGAATATATCATCCGCCAGCTCTCCGCACAATTTCCCACGCAATAACAGCATTCCGTGTGGTGGGAATCTTGACTCCTCCACTTACCCTCCCAAATCTGCATGGAATCATGGCATTCTGGGTGTTGGGAATTTTCAATCCCCCATAAACCCACCTCAAATCCCACCACATTCCCAAAGAAGAGCAACTTTCCAGATGTCAGGAATTTGGAATATCCCAGTTCCCCACCCAAATTCCCATGGAACAACAGCATTCCAAGTGACAGAAATCGAGAATCTTCCGGCAACGTGAAAAAATTGTCATGGAATAATGGGATTTCAGGTGTGAGGAATTGAGAATGTCCCGTACAGCCTCCCAGATTCCCACCACATTCCCATGGAATAACAACATTCCAGATTTCAGGAACTGAGAATCATCCTCTTCCCCTTCCAAATTCCCATGGAAACACGGCATTCTCTTATTCCCTAATTTGGAACCCCCCATAAGCGTTCCCAAAATCCCACCAAATTCCCATGGAATAACCATTTTAGTGTGTTGGGAATTTCCAATGCTCCACTTCCTCTCCCAAATTCCAATCAAACCCTAATGAAGTAATGACACTTTGCGTGTTGAGAATTTACAATCCGCCACTTCCCCTTCCAAATTCCCAACAAAACCATGGAATACGAGCAGTTCCATCATTGGCAATTTCAACTCCTCCAGTTCCTCTCCCAAATTTCCTCCAACCTCAAAAGGAATAATGACATTCTGTGTGTGGGAAACTTAGAATCCTCCACTTCCCCTTCCAAATTCCCATGGAAACACGGCATTCTCTTATTCCCTAATTTGGAACCCCCCATAAGCGTTCCCAAAATCCCACCAAATTCCCATGGAATAACCATTTTAGTGTGTTGGGAATTTCCAATGCTCCACTTCCTCTCCCAAATTCCAATCAAACCCTACTGAAGTAATGACACTTTGCGTGTTGAGAATTTACAATCCGCCACTTCCCCTTCCAACTTCCCAACAAAACCATGGAATACGAGCAGTTCCATCATTGGCAATTTCAACTCCTCCAGTTCCTCTCCCAAATTTCCTCCAACCTCTAACGGAATAATGACATTCTGTGTGTGGGAAACTTAGAATCCTCCACTTCCCCTTCCAAATTCCCATGGAAACACGGCATTCTCTTATTCCCTAATTTGGAACCCCCCATAAGCGTTCCCAAAATCCCACCAAATTCCCATGGAATAACCATTTTAGTGTGTTGGGAATTTCCAATGCTCCACTTCCTCTCCCAAATTCCAATCAAACCCTAATGAAGTAATGACACTTTGCGTGTTGAGAATTTAGAATCCGCCACTTCTCCTTCCAAATTCCCAATAAAACCATGGAATACGAGAACTTCCATCATTGGCAATTTCAACTCCTCCAGTTCCTCTCCCAAATTTCCTCCAACCTCTAACGGAATAATGACATTCTGTGTGTGGGAAACTTAGAATCCTCCACTTCCCCTTCCAAATTCCCATCGAATAGCTGCATTCTGGGTTTATGGATTTTCAAAACATCCATACGTCCACTTAAACTCGCACGCAAACCTCGCAAAAACAGCATTCATGGTGTTGGGAATATGATATCCTCACGTTGCTCTATCCACTTTCCAGCAAAACCATGGAATGACAGCATTCTGGGCATTGGGAGTTCGGAATCCTCCAGTTCTCTTCCCAAATTCCAACGGAATAACAGCCTTCCAGGCATGGGGATATTGGAATCCTCTAGTTCCCTTCCAAAAAGCCCATGGAATAACGACATTCTGGGCATTGAGAAGTGAAAGTTTGCCAATTGCCTTCCCAAATCCCTACGGAAGAAGACAATTCCGGCTGTCAGGTATTTGAAATCCTTCAGCTCCGCACCATAACCCCCATGGAATAACAGAATTCCAGGCGTTAGGAATTGAGCATCCTCCAGTTCCCCTTCGAATTTCCCATGGAATCCTGGCATTCTGGATGTCGGCACTTTAGAATCGCCCATACACTGTCCCAAATAGCCAAAAATTCACAAGGAATAACAGAATTCATGATATCAGGAATATATCATCCGCCAGCTCTCCGCACAATTTCCCACGCAATAACAGCATTCCGTGTGGTGGGAATCTTGACTCCTCCACTTACCCTCCCAAATCTGCATGGAATCATGGCATTCTGGGTGTTGGGAATTTTCAATCCCCCATAAACCCACCTCAAATCCCACCACATTCCCAAAGAAGAGCAACTTTCCAGATGTCAGGAATTTGGAATATCCCAGTTCCCCACCCAAATTCCCATGGAACAACAGCATTCCAAGTGACAGAAATCGAGAATCTTCCGGCAACGTGAAAAAATTGTCATGGAATAATGGGATTTCAGGTGTGAGGAATTGAGAATGTCCCGTACAGCCTCCCAGATTCCCACCACATTCCCATGGAATAACAACATTCCAGATTTCAGGAACTGAGAATCATCCTCTTCCCCTTCCAAATTCCCATGGAAACACGGCATTCTCTTATTCCCTAATTTGGAACCCCCCATAAGCGTTCCCAAAATCCCACCAAATTCCCATGGAATAACCATTTTAGTGTGTTGGGAATTTCCAATGCTCCACTTCCTCTCCCAAATTCCAATCAAACCCTAATGAAGTAATGACACTTTGCGTGTTGAGAATTTACAATCCGCCACTTCCCCTTCCAAATTCCCAACAAAACCATGGAATACGAGAACTTCCATCATTGGCAATTTCAACTCCTCCAGTTCCTCTCCCAAATTTCCTCCAACCTCTAACGGAATAATGACATTCTGTGTGTGGGAAACTTAGAATCCTCCACTTCCCCTTCCAAATTCCCATGGAAACACGGCATTCTCTTATTCCCTAATTTGGAACCCCCCATAAGCGTTCCCAAAATCCCACCAAATTCCCATGGAATAACCATTTTAGTGTGTTGGGAATTTCCAATGCTCCACTTCCTCTCCCAAATTCCAATCAAACCCTAATGAAGTAATGACACTTTGCGTGTTGAGAATTTACAATCCGCCACTTCCCCTTCCAAATTCCCAACAAAACCATGGAATACGAGCAGTTCCATCATTGGCAATTTCAACTCCTCCAGTTCCTCTCCCAAATTTCCTCCAACCTCTAACGGAATAATGACATTCTGTGTGTGGGAAACTTAGAATCCTCCACTTCCCCTTCCAAATTCCCATGGAAACACGGCATTCTCTTATTCCCTAATTTGGAACCCCCCATAAGCGTTCCCAAAATCCCACCAAATTCCCATGGAATAACCATTTTAGTGTGTTGGGAATTTCCAATGCTCCACTTCCTCTCCCAAATTCCAATCAAACCCTAATGAAGTAATGACACTTTGCGTGTTGAGAATTTAGAATCCGCCACTTCTCCTTCCAAATTCCCAATAAAACCATGGAATACGAGAACTTCCATCATTGGCAATTTCAACTCCTCCAGTTCCTCTCCCAAATTTCCTCCAACCTCTAACGGAATAATGACATTCTGTGTGTGGGAAACTTAGAATCCTCCACTTCCCCTTCCAAATTCCCATGGAAACACGGCATTCTCTTATTCCCTAATTTGGAACCCCCCATAAGCGTTCCCAAAATCCCACCAAATTCCCATGGAATAACCATTTTAGTGTGTTGGGAATTTCCAATGCTCCACTTCCTCTCCCAAATTCCAATCAAACCCTAATGAAGTAATGACACTTTGCGTGTTGAGAATTTACAATCCGCCACTTCCCCTTCCAAATTCCCAACAAAACCATGGAATACAAGCAGTTCCATCATTGGCAATTTCAACTCCTCCAGTTCCTCTCCCAAATTTCCTCCAACCTCTAACGGAATAATGACATTCTGTGTGTGGGAAATTTAGAATCCTCCACTTCCCCTTCCAAATTCCCATCGAATAGCTGCATTCTGGGTTTATGGATTTTCAAAACATCCATACGTCCACTTAAACTCGCACGCAAACCTCGCAAAAACAGCATTCATGGTGTTGGGAATATGATATCCTCACGTTGCTCTATCCACTTTCCAGCAAAACCATGGAATGACAGCATTCTGGGCATTGGGAGTTCGGAATCCTCCACTTCTCTTCCCAAATGCCAATGGAATAACAGCCTTCCAGGCATGGGGATATTGGAATCCTCTAGTTCCCTTCCAAAAAGCCCATGGAATAACGACATTCTGGGCATTGAGATGTGAAAGTTTGCCAATTGCCTTCCCAAATTCCTAGGGAAGAAGACAATTCCGGCTGTCAGGTATTTGAAATCCTTCAGCTCCGCACCATAACCCCCATGGAATAACAGAATTCCAGGCGTTAGGAATTGAGCATCCTCCAGTTCTCCTTCGAATTTCCCATGGAATCCTGGCATTCTGGATGTCGGCACTTTAGAATCGCCCATACACTGTCCCAAATAGCCAAAAATTCACAAGGAATAACAGAATTCATGATATCAGGAATATATCATCCGCCAGCTCTCCGCACAATTTCCCACGCAATAACAGCATTCCGTGTGGTGGGAATCTTGACTCCTCCACTTACCCTCCCAAATCTGCATGGAATAATGGCATTCTGGGTGTTGGGAATTTTCAATCCCCCATAAACCCACCCCAAATCCCACCACATTCCCAAAGAAGAGCAACTTTCCAGATGTCAGGAATTTGGAATATCCCAGTTCCCCACCCAAATTCCTATGGAACAACAGCATTCCAAGTGACAGAAATCGAGAATCTTCCGGCAACGTGAAAAAATTGACATGGAATAATGGGATTTCAGGTGTGAGGAATTGAGAATGCCCCGTACAGCCTCCCAGATTCCCACCACATTCCCATGGAATAACAACATTCCAGATTTCAGGAACTGAGAATCATCCTCTTCCCCTCCCAAATTCCCATGGAAACACGGCATTCTCTTATTCCCTAATTTGGAACCCCCCATAAGCGTTCCCAAAATCCCACCAAATTCCCATGGAATAACCATTTTAGTGTGTTGGGAATTTCCAATGCTCCACTTCCTCTCCCAAATTCCAATCAAACCCTAATGAAGTAATGACACTTTGCGTGTTGAGAATTTACAATCCGCCACTTCTCCTTCCAAATTCCCAACAAAACCATGGAATACGAGCAGTTCCATCATTGGCAATTTCAACTCCTCCAGTTCCTCTCCCAAATTTCCTCCAACCTCTAACGGAATAATGACATTCTGTGTGTGGGAAACTTAGAATCCTCCACTTCCCCTTCCAAATTCCCATGGAAACACGGCATTCTCTTATTCCCTAATTTGGAACCCCCCATAAGCGTTCCCAAAATCCCACCAAATTCCCATGGAATAACCATTTTAGTGTGTTGGGAATTTCCAATGCTCCACTTCCTCTCCCAAATTCCAATCAAACCCTAATGAAGTAATGACACTTTGCGTGTTGAGAATTTAGAATCCGCCACTTCTCCTTCCAAATTCCCAATAAAACCATGGAATACGAGCACTTCCATCATTGGCAATTTCAACTCCTCCAGTTCCTCTCCCAAATTTCCTCCAACCTCTAACGGAATAATGACATTCTGTGTGTGGGAAATTTAGAATCCTCCACTTCCCCTTCCAAATTCCCATGGAAACACGGCATTCTCTTATTCCCTAATTTGGAACCCCCCATAAGCGTTCCCAAAATCCCACCAAATTCCCATGGAATAACCATTTTAGTGTGTTGGGAATTTCCAATGCTCCACTTCCTCTCCCAAATTCCAATCAAACCCTAATGAAGTAATGACACTTTGCGTGTTGAGAATTTACAATCCGCCACTTCCCCTTCCAAATTCCCAACAAAACCATGGAATACGAGCAGTTCCATCATTGGCAATTTCAACTCCTCCAGTTCCTCTCCCAAATTTCCTCCAACCTCTAACGGAATAATGACATTCTGTGTGTGGGAAATTTAGAATCCTCCACTTCCCCTTCCAAATTCCCATCGAATAGCTGCATTCTGGGTTTATGGATTTTCAAAACATCCATACGTCCACTTAAACTCGCACGCAAACCTCGCAAAAACAGCATTCATGGTGTTGGGAATATGATATCCTCACGTTGCTCTATCCACTTTCCAGCAAAACCATGGAATGACAGCATTCTGGGCATTGGGAGTTCGGAATCCTCCACTTCTCTTCCCAAATTCCAATGGAATAACAGCCTTCCAGGCATGGGGATATTGGAATCCTCTAGTTCCCTTCCAAAAAGCCCATGGAATAACGACATTCTGGGCATTGAGAAGTGAAAGTTTGCCAATTGCCTTCCCAAATCCCTAGGGAAGAAGACAATTCCGGCTGTCAGGTATTTGAAATCCTTCAGCTCCGCACCATAACCCCCATGGAATAACAGAATTCCAGGCGTTAGGAATTGAGCATCCTCCAGTTCCCCTTCGAATTTCCCATGGAATCCTGGCATTCTGGATGTCGGCACTTTAGAATCGCCCATACACTGTCCCAAATAGCCAAAAATTCACAAGGAATAACAGAATTCATGATATCAGGAATATATCATCCACCAGCTCTCCGCACAATTTCCCACGCAATAACAGCATTCCGTGTGGTGGGAATCTTGACTCCTCCACTTACCCTCCCAAATCTGCATGGAATAATGGCATTCTGGGTGTTGGGAATTTTCAATCCCCCATAAACCCACCCCAAATCCCACCACATTCCCAAAGAAGAGCAACTTTCCAGATGTCAGGAATTTGGAATATCCCAGTTCCCCACCCAAATTCCTAGGGAACAACAGCATTCCAAGTGACAGAAATCGAGAATCTTCCGGCAACGTGAAAAAATTGTCATGGAATAATGGGATTTCAGGTGTGAGGAATTGAGAATGCCCCGTACAGCCTCCCAGATTCCCACCACATTCCCATGGAATAACAACATTCCAGATTTCAGGAACTGAGAATCATCCTCTTCCCCTCCCAAATTCCCATGGAAACACGGCATTCTCTTATTCCCTAATTTGGAACCCCCCATAAGCGTTCCCAAAATCCCACCAAATTCCCATGGAATAACCATTTTAGTGTGTTGGGAATTTCCAATGCTCCACTTCCTCTCCCAAATTCCAATCAAACCCTAATGAAGTAATGACACTTTGTGTGTTGAGAATTTACAATCCGCCACTTCTCCTTCCAAATTCCCAACAAAACCATGGAATACGAGCAGTTCCATCATTGGCAATTTCAACTCCTCCAGTTCCTCTCCCAAATTTCCTCCAACCTCTAACGGAATAATGACATTCTGTGTGTGGGAAACTTAGAATCCTCCACTTCCCCTTCCAAATTCCCATGGAAACACGGCATTCTCTTATTCCCTAATTTGGAACCCCCCATAAGCGTTCCCAAAATCCCACCAAATTCCCATGGAATAACCATTTTAGTGTGTTGGGAATTTCCAATGCTCCACTTCCTCTCCCAAATTCCAATCAAACCCTAATGAAGTAATGACACTTTGCGTGTTGAGAATTTACAATCCGCCACTTCCCCTTCCAACTTCCCAACAAAACCATGGAATACGAGCAGTTCCATCATTGGCAATTTCAACTCCTCCAGTTCCTCTCCCAAATTTCCTCCAACCTCTAACGGAATAATGACATTCTGTGTGTGGGAAACTTAGAATCCTCCACTTCCCCTTCCAAATTCCCATGGAAACACGGCATTCTCTTATTCCCTAATTTGGAACCCCCCATAAGCGTTCCCAAAATCCCACCAAATTCCCATGGAATAACCATTTTAGTGTGTTGGGAATTTCCAATGCTCCACTTCCTCTCCCAAATTCCAATCAAACCCTAATGAAGTAATGACACTTTGCGTGTTGAGAATTTACAATCCGCCACTTCCCCTTCCAAATTCCCAACAAAACCATGGAATACGAGCAGTTCCATCATTGGCAATTTCAACTCCTCCAGTTCCTCTCCCAAATTTCCTCCAACCTCTAACGGAATAATGACATTCTGTGTGTGGGAAATTTAGAATCCTCCACTTCCCCTTCCAAATTCCCATAGAATAGCTGCATTCTGGGTTTATGGATTTTCAAAACATCCATACGTCCACTTAAACTCGCACGCAAACCTCGCAAAAACAGCATTCATGGTGTTGGGAATATGATATCCTCACGTTGCTCTATCCACTTTCCAGCAAAACCATGGAATGACAGCATTCTGGGCATTGGGAGTTCGGAATCCTCCACTTCTCTTCCCAAATTCCAATGGAATAACAGCCTTCCAGGCATGGGGATATTGGAATCCTCTAGTTCCCTTCCAAAAAGCCCATGGAATAACGACATTCTGGGCATTGAGAAGTGAAAGTTTGCCAATTGCCTTCCCAAATCCCTAGGGAAGAAGACAATTCCGGCTGTCAGGTATTTGAAATCCTTCAGCTCCGCACCATAACCCCCATGGAATAACAGAATTCCAGGCGTTAGGAATTGAGCATCCTCCAGTTCCCCTTCGAATTTCCCATGGAATCCTGGCATTCTGGATGTCGGCACTTTAGAATCGCCCATACACTGTCCCAAATAGCCAAAAATTCACAAGGAATAACAGAATTCATGATATCAGGAATATATCATCCGCCAGCTCTCCGCACAATTTCCCACGCAATAACAGCATTCCGTGTGGTGGGAATCTTGACTCCTCCACTTACCCTCCCAAATCTGCATGGAATAATGGCATTCTGGGTGTTGGGAATTTTCAATCCCCCATAAACCCACCCCAAATCCCACCACATTCCCAAAGAAGAGCAACTTTCCAGATGTCAGGAATTTGGAATATCCCAGTTCCCCACCCAAATTCCTATGGAACAACAGCATTCCAAGTGACAGAAATCGAGAATCTTCCGGCAACGTGAAAAAATTGTCATGGAATAATGGGATTTCAGGTGTGAGGAATTGAGAATGCCCCGTACAGCCTCCCAGATTCCCACCACATTCCCATGGAATAACAACATTCCAGATTTCAGGAACTGAGAATCATCCTCTTCCCCTCCCAAATTCCCATGGAAACACGGCATTCTCTTATTCCCTAATTTGGAACCCCCCATAAGCGTTCCCAAAATCCCACCAAATTCCCATGGAATAACCATTTTAGTGTGTTGGGAATTTCCAATGCTCCACTTCCTCTCCCAAATTCCAATCAAACCCTAATGAAGTAATGACACTTTGCGTGTTGAGAATTTAGAATCCGCCACTTCTCCTTCCAAATTCCCAACAAAACCATGGAATACGAGCAGTTCCATCATTGGCAATTTCAACTCCTCCAGTTCCTCTCCCAAATTTCCTCCAACCTCTAACGGAATAATGACATTCTGTGTGTGGGAAACTTAGAATCCTCCACTTCCCCTTCCAAATTCCCATGGAAACACGGCATTCTCTTATTCCCTAATTTGGAACCCCCCATAAGCGTTCCCAAAATCCCACCAAATTCCCATGGAATAACCATTTTAGTGTGTTGGGAATTTCCAATGCTCCACTTCCTCTCCCAAATTCCAATCAAACCCTAATGAAGTAATGACACTTTGCGTGTTGAGAATTTAGAATCCGCCACTTCTCCTTCCAAATTCCCAATAAAACCATGGAATACGAGCACTTCCATCATTGGCAATTTCAACTCCTCCAGTTCCTCTCCCAAATTTCCTCCAACCTCTAACGGAATAATGACATTCTGTGTGTGGGAAATTTAGAATCCTCCACTTCCCCTTCCAAATTCCCATGGAAACACGGCATTCTCTTATTCCCTAATTTGGAACCCCCCATAAGCGTTCCCAAAATCCCACCAAATTCCCATGGAATAACCATTTTAGTGTGTTGGGAATTTCCAATGCTCCACTTCCTCTCCCAAATTCCAATCAAACCCTAATGAAGTAATGACACTTTGCGTGTTGAGAATTTACAATCCGCCACTTCCCCTTCCAAATTCCCAACAAAACCATGGAATACGAGCAGTTCCATCATTGGCAATTTCAACTCCTCCAGTTCCTCTCCCAAATTTCCTCCAACCTCTAACGGAATAATGACATTCTGTGTGTGGGAAATTTAGAATCCTCCACTTCCCCTTCCAAATTCCCATAGAATAGCTGCATTCTGGGTTTATGGATTTTCAAAACATCCATACGTCCACTTAAACTCGCACGCAAACCTCGCAAAAACAGCATTCATGGTGTTGGGAATATGATATCCTCACGTTGCTCTATCCACTTTCCAGCAAAACCATGGAATGACAGCATTCTGGGCATTGGGAGTTCGGAATCCTCCACTTCTCTTCCCAAATTCCAATGGAATAACAGCCTTCCAGGCATGGGGATATTGGAATCCTCTAGTTCCCTTCCAAAAAGCCCATGGAATAACGACATTCTGGGCATTGAGAAGTGAAAGTTTGCCAATTGCCTTCCCAAATCCCTAGGGAAGAAGACAATTCCGGCTGTCAGGTATTTGAAATCCTTCAGCTCCGCACCATAACCCCCATGGAATAACAGAATTCCAGGCGTTAGGAATTGAGCATCCTCCAGTTCCCCTTCGAATTTCCCATGGAATCCTGGCATTCTGGATGTCGGCACTTTAGAATCGCCCATACACTGTCCCAAATAGCCAAAAATTCACAAGGAATAACAGAATTCATGATATCAGGAATATATCATCCGCCAGCTCTCCGCACAATTTCCCACGCAATAACAGCATTCCGTGTGGTGGGAATCTTGACTCCTCCACTTACCCTCCCAAATCTGCATGGAATAATGGCATTCTGGGTGTTGGGAATTTTCAATCCCCCATAAACCCACCCCAAATCCCACCACATTCCCAAAGAAGAGCAACTTTCCAGATGTCAGGAATTTGGAATATCCCAGTTCCCCACCCAAATTCCTATGGAACAACAGCATTCCAAGTGACAGAAATCGAGAATCTTCCGGCAACGTGAAAAAACTGTCATGGAATAATGGGATTTCAGGTGTGAGGAATTGAGAATGCCCCGTACAGCCTCCCAAATTCCCACCACATTCCCATGGAATAACAACATTCCAGATTTCAGGAACTGAGAATCATCCTCTTCCCCTCCCAAATTCCCATGGAAACACGGCATTCTCTTATTCCCTAATTTGGAACCCCCCATAAGCGTTCCCAAAATCCCACCAAATTCCCAGGGAATAACCATTTTAGTGTGTTGGGAATTTCCAATGCTCCACTTCCTCTCCCAAATTCCAATCAAACCCTAATGAAGTAATGACACTTTGCGTGTTGAGAATTTAGAATCCGCCACTTCTCCTTCCAAATTCCCAACAAAACCATGGAATACGAGCAGTTCCATCATTGGCAATTTCAACTCCTCCAGTTCCTCTCCCAAATTTCCTCCAACCTCTAACGGAATAATGACATTCTGTGTGTGGGAAACTTAGAATCCTCCACTTCCCCTTCCAAATTCCCATGGAAACACGGCATTCTCTTATTCCCTAATTTGGAACCCCCCATAAGCGTTCCCAAAATCCCACCAAATTCCCATGGAATAACCATTTTAGTGTGTTGGGAATTTCCAATGCTCCACTTCCTCTCCCAAATTCCAATCAAACCCTAATGAAGTAATGACACTTTGCGTGTTGAGAATTTAGAATCCGCCACTTCTCCTTCCAAATTCCCAATAAAACCATGGAATACGAGCACTTCCATCATTGGCAATTTCAACTCCTCCAGTTCCTCTCCCAAATTTCCTCCAACCTCTAACGGAATAATGACATTCTGTGTGTGGGAAATTTAGAATCCTCCACTTCCCCTTCCAAATTCCCATGGAAACACGGCATTCTCTTATTCCCTAATTTGGAACCCCCCATAAGCGTTCCCAAAATCCCACCAAATTCCCATGGAATAACCATTTTAGTGTGTTGGGAATTTCCAATGCTCCACTTCCTCTCCCAAATTCCAATCAAACCCTAATGAAGTAATGACACTTTGCGTGTTGAGAATTTACAATCCGCCACTTCCCCTTCCAAATTCCCAACAAAACCATGGAATACGAGCAGTTCCATCATTGGCAATTTCAACTCCTCCAGTTCCTCTCCCAAATTTCCTCCAACCTCTAACGGAATAATGACATTCTGTGTGTGGGAAATTTAGAATCCTCCACTTCCCCTTCCAAATTCCCATCGAATAGCTGCATTCTGGGTTTATGGATTTTCAAAACATCCATACGTCCACTTAAACTCGCACGAAAACCTCGCAAAAACAGCATTCATGGTGTTGGGAATATGATATCCTCACGTTGCTCTATCCACTTTCCAGCAAAACCATGGAATGACAGCATTCTGGGCATTGGGAGTTCGGAATCCTCCACTTCTCTTCCCAAATTCCAATGGAATAACAGCCTTCCAGGCATGGGGATATTGGAATCCTCTAGTTCCCTTCCAAAAAGCCCATGGAATAACGACATTCTGGGCATTGAGAAGTGAAAGTTTGCCAATTGCCTTCCCAAATCCCTAGGGAAGAAGACAATTCCGGCTGTCAGGTATTTGAAATCCTTCAGCTCCGCACCATAACCCCCATGGAATAACAGAATTCCAGGTGTTAGGAATTGAGCATCCTCCAGTTCCCCTTCGAATTTCCCATGGAATCCTGGCATTCTGGATGTCGGCACTTTAGAATCGCCCATACACTGTCCCAAATAGCCAAAAATTCACAAGGAATAACAGAATTCATGATATCAGGAATATATCATCCACCAGCTCTCCGCACAATTTCCCACGCAATAACAGCATTCCGTGTGGTGGGAATCTTGACTCCTCCACTTACCCTCCCAAATCTGCATGGAATAATGGCATTCTGGGTGTTGGGAATTTTCAATCCCCCATAAACCCACCCCAAATCCCACCACATTCCCAAAGAAGAGCAACTTTCCAGATGTCAGGAATTTGGAATATCCCAGTTCCCCACCCAAATTCCTATGGAACAACAGCATTCCAAGTGACAGAAATCGAGAATCTTCCGGCAACGTGAAAAAATTGTCATGGAATAATGGGATTTCAGGTGTGAGGAATTGAGAATGCCCCGTACAGCCTCCCAGATTCCCACCACATTCCCATGGAATAACAACATTCCAGATTTCAGGAACTGAGAATCATCCTCTTCCCCTCCCAAATTCCCATGGAAACACGGCATTCTCTTATTCCCTAATTTGGAACCCCCCATAAGCGTTCCCAAAATCCCACCAAATTCCCAGGGAATAACCATTTTAGTGTGTTGGGAATTTCCAATGCTCCACTTCCTCTCCCAAATTCCAATCAAACCCTAATGAAGTAATGACACTTTGCGTGTTGAGAATTTAGAATCCGCCACTTCTCCTTCCAAATTCCCAACAAAACCATGGAATACGAGCAGTTCCATCATTGGCAATTTCAACTCCTCCAGTTCCTCTCCCAAATTTCCTCCAACCTCTAACGGAATAATGACATTCTGTGTGTGGGAAACTTAGAATCCTCCACTTCCCCTTCCAAATTCCCATGGAAACACGGCATTCTCTTATTCCCTAATTTGGAACCCCCCATAAGCGTTCCCAAAATCCCACCAAATTCCCATGGAATAACCATTTTAGTGTGTTGGGAATTTCCAATGCTCCACTTCCTCTCCCAAATTCCAATCAAACCCTAATGAAGTAATGACACTTTGCGTGTTGAGAATTTAGAATCCGCCACTTCTCCTTCCAAATTCCCAATAAAACCATGGAATACGAGAACTTCCATCATTGGCAATTTCAACTCCTCCAGTTCCTCTCCCAAATTTCCTCCAACCTCTAACGGAATAATGACATTCTGTGTGTGGGAAATTTAGAATCCTCCAATTCCCCTCCCAAATTCCCATGGAAACACGGCATTCTCTTATTCCCTAATTTGGAACCCCCCATAAGCGTTCCCAAAATCCCACCAAATTCCCATGGAATAACCATTTTAGTGTGTTGGGAATTTCCAATGCTCCACTTCCTCTCCCAAATTCCAATCAAACCCTAATGAAGTAATGACACTTTGCGTGTTGAGAATTTACAATCCGCCACTTCCCCTTCCAAATTCCCAACAAAACCATGGAATACGAGCAGTTCCATCATTGGCAATTTCAACTCCTCCAGTTCCTCTCCCAAATTTCCTCCAACCTCTAACGGAATAATGACATTCTGTGTGTGGGAAATTTAGAATCCTCCACTTCCCCTTCCAAATTCCCATCGAATAGCTGCATTCTGGGTTTATGGATTTTCAAAACATCCATACGTCCACTTAAACTCGCACGCAAACCTCGCAAAAACAGCATTCATGGTGTTGGGAATATGATATCCTCACGTTGCTCTATCCACTTTCCAGCAAAACCATGGAATGACAGCATTCTGGGCATTGGGAGTTCGGAATCCTCCACTTCTCTTCCCAAATGCCAATGGAATAACAGCCTTCCAGGCATGGGGATATTGGAATCCTCTAGTTCCCTTCCAAAAAGCCCATGGAATAACGACATTCTGGGCATTGAGATGTGAAAGTTTGCCAATTGCCTTCCCAAATTCCTATGGAAGAAGACAATTCCGGCTGTCAGGTATTTGAAATCCTTCAGCTCCGCACCATAACCCCCATGGAATAACAGAATTCCAGGCGTTAGGAATTGAGCATCCTCCAGTTCCCCTTCGAATTTCCCATGGAATCCTGGCATTCTGGATGTCGGCACTTTAGAATCGCCCATACACTGTCCCAAATAGCCAAAAATTCACAAGGAATAACAGAATTCATGATATCAGGAATATATCATCCACCAGCTCACCGCACAATTTCCCACGCAATAACAGCATTCCGTGTGGTGGGAATCTTGACTCCTCCACTTACCCTCCCAAATCTGCATGGAATAATGGCATTCTGGGTGTTGGGAATTTTCAATCCCCCATAAACCCACCCCAAATCCCACCACATTCCCAAAGAAGAGCAACTTTCCAGATGTCAGGAATTTGGAATATCCCAGTTCCCCACCCAAATTCCTATGGAACAACAGCATTCCAAGTGACAGAAATCGAGAATCTTCCGGCAACGTGAAAAAATTGTCATGGAATAATGGGATTTCAGGTGTGAGGAATTGAGAATGCCCCGTACAGCCTCCCAGATTCCCACCACATTCCCATGGAATAACAACATTCCAGATTTCAGGAACTGAGAATCATCCTCTTCCCCTCCCAAATTCCCATGGAAACACGGCATTCTCTTATTCCCTAATTTGGAACCCCCCATAAGCGTTCCCAAAATCCCACCAAATTCCCATGGAATAACCATTTTAGTGTGTTGGGAATTTCCAATGCTCCACTTCCTCTCCCAAATTCCAATCAAACCCTAATGAAGTAATGACACTTTGCGTGTTGAGAATTTAGAATCCGCCACTTCTCCTTCCAAATTCCCAACAAAACCATGGAATACGAGCAGTTCCATCATTGGCAATTTCAACTCCTCCAGTTCCTCTCCCAAATTTCCTCCAACCTCTAACGGAATAATGACATTCTGTGTGTGGGAAACTTAGAATCCTCCACTTCCCCTTCCAAATTCCCATGGAAACACGGCATTCTCTTATTCCCTAATTTGGAACCCCCCATAAGCGTTCCCAAAATCCCACCAAATTCCCATGGAATAACCATTTTAGTGTGTTGGGAATTTCCAATGCTCCACTTCCTCTCCCAAATTCCAATCAAACCCTAATGAAGTAATGACACTTTGCGTGTTGAGAATTTAGAATCCGCCACTTCTCCTTCCAAATTCCCAATAAAACCATGGAATACGAGCACTTCCATCATTGGCAATTTCAACTCCTCCAGTTCCTCTCCCAAATTTCCTCCAACCTCTAACGGAATAATGACATTCTGTGTGTGGGAAATTTAGAATCCTCCAATTCCCCTCCCAAATTCCCATGGAAACACGGCATTCTCTTATTCCCTAATTTGGAACCCCCCATAAGCGTTCCCAAAATCCCACCAAATTCCCATGGAATAACCATTTTAGTGTGTTGGGAATTTCCAATGCTCCACTTCCTCTCCCAAATTCCAATCAAACCCTAATGAAGTAATGACACTTTGCGTGTTGAGAATTTACAATCCGCCACTTCCCCTTCCAAATTCCCAACAAAACCATGGAATACGAGCAGTTCCATCATTGGCAATTTCAACTCCTCCAGTTCCTCTCCCAAATTTCCTCCAACCTCTAACGGAATAATGACATTCTGTGTGTGGGAAATTTAGAATCCTCCACTTCCCCTTCCAAATTCCCATCGAATAGCTGCATTCTGGGTTTATGGATTTTCAAAACATCCATACGTCCACTTAAACTCGCACGCAAACCTCGCAAAAACAGCATTCATGGTGTTGGGAATATGATATCCTCACGTTGCTCTATCCACTTTCCAGCAAAACCATGGAATGACAGCATTCTGGGCATTGGGAGTTCGGAATCCTCCACTTCTCTTCCCAAATTCCAATGGAATAACAGCCTTCCAGGCATGGGGATATTGGAATCCTCTAGTTCCCTTCCAAAAAGCCCATGGAATAACGACATTCTGGGCATTGAGAAGTGAAAGTTTGCCAATTGCCTTCCCAAATCCCTACGGAAGAAGACAATTCCGGCTGTCAGGTATTTGAAATCCTTCAGCTCCGCACCATAACCCCCATGGAATAACAGAATTCCAGGTGTTAGGAATTGAGCATCCTCCAGTTCCCCTTCGAATTTCCCATGGAATCCTGGCATTCTGGATGTCGGCACTTTAGAATCGCCCATACACTGTCCCAAATAGCCAAAAATTCACAAGGAATAACAGAATTCATGATATCAGGAATATATCATCCGCCAGCTCTCCGCACAATTTCCCACGCAATAACAGCATTCCGTGTGGTGGGAATCTTGACTCCTCCACTTACCCTCCCAAATCTGCATGGAATCATGGCATTCTGGGTGTTGGGAATTTTCAATCCCCCATAAACCCACCTCAAATCCCACCACATTCCCAAAGAAGAGCAACTTTCCAGATGTCAGGAATTTGGAATATCCCAGTTCCCCACCCAAATTCCCATGGAACAACAGCATTCCAAGTGACAGAAATCGAGAATCTTCCGGCAACGTGAAAAAATTGTCATGGAATAATGGGATTTCAGGTGTGAGGAATTGAGAATGTCCCGTACAGCCTCCCAGATTCCCATCACATTCCCATGGAATAACAACATTCCAGATTTCAGGAACTGAGAATCATCCTCTTCCCCTTCCAAATTCCCATGGAAACACGGCATTCTCTTATTCCCTAATTTGGAACCCCCCATAAGCGTTCCCAAAATCCCACCAAATTCCCATGGAATAACCATTTTAGTGTGTTGGGAATTTCCAATGCTCCACTTCCTCTCCCAAATTCCAATCAAACCCTAATGAAGTAATGACACTTTGCGTGTTGAGAATTTACAATCCGCCACTTCTCCTTCCAAATTCCCAATAAAACCATGGAATACGAGAACTTCCATCATTGGCAATTTCAACTCCTCCAGTTCCTCTCCCAAATTTCCTCCAACCTCTAACGGAATAATGACATTCTGTGTGTGGGAAACTTAGAATCCTCCACTTCCCCTTCCAAATTCCCATGGAAACACGGCATTCTCTTATTCCCTAATTTGGAACCCCCCATAAGCGTTCCCAAAATCCCACCAAATTCCCATGGAATAACCATTTTAGTGTGTTGGGAATTTCCAATGCTCCACTTCCTCTCCCAAATTCCAATCAAACCCTAATGAAGTAATGGCACTTTGCGTGTTGAGAATTTACAATCCGCCACTTCCCCTTCCAAATTCCCAACAAAACCATGGAATACGAGCAGTTCCATCATTGGCAATTTCAACTCCTCCAGTTCCTCTCCCAAATTTCCTCCAACCTCTAACGGAATAATGACATTCTGTGTGTGGGAAACTTAGAATCCTCCACTTCCCCTTCCAAATTCCCATGGAAACACGGCATTCTCTTATTCCCTAATTTGGAACCCCCCATAAACGTTCCCAAAATCCCACCAAATTCCCATGGAATAACCATTTTAGTGTGTTGGGAATTTCCAATGCTCCACTTCCTCTCCCAAATTCCAATCAAACCCTAATGAAGTAATGACACTTTGCGTGTTGAGAATTTAGAATCCGCCACTTCTCCTTCCAAATTCCCAATAAAACCATGGAATACGAGCACTTCCATCATTGGCAATTTCAACTCCTCCAGTTCCTCTCCCAAATTTCCTCCAACCTCTAACGGAATAATGACATTCTGTGTGTGGGAAATTTAGAATCCTCCAATTCCCCTCCCAAATTCCCATGGAAACACGGCATTCTCTTATTCCCTAATTTGGAACCCCC